>NC_091121.1:60420286-61047230 GCF_040183065.1 Periplaneta americana | reverse complement strand
AAATGGATATGGAAAATATAAGCACTGTCTTGTAAAGTTCTACAACCAGTGACAATACCATAAAGAAATGTTGATGCGAAACAACAAATTAGTTATTTTCATATGCCGGGACACTAAATACTAGACTGTATCATATAGAGAATAATAATATGCTTGAATGTAGAATTCCAGAAATTATCCCTGTCTACACACCTGCAAGAAAAAGGTCATAAAGACGCCCATGCAAAATTTAGAATGCACAATTTTAATAAAAAAAATTGTATTTCATTAATATACATAATAACTAGGGCTGGCAGTTTCCGACCTTGAACCTTGAACTTGATTGTTACATTTACTGTTCATATCGAAGGGAAGGGAATATAAACAATACAGTTTAAGAGTACAGTATCGAAAGAGACCAATTAGAGCACAGTAAACAATATTAGGCAATGCAACCATGTAGACTATGAGTCAATAAGAATTTCTACAACCATTTAACCTATTTCTGCTTGTGCTTATAGTGACAACATACCAGCAATGTCCACCCTAAAAGCAATGTTTTGAGTTGGAAACCGTCAGCCCTAGTAATAATAAAATTTTATAAGTTTTAGATGCTGTAATGCTAAATATATAATTTGTTTGACATTTCAACCACGAGGAATAAATGCTACTGTACTTGCAACTGAAACACGACAATTAGCCTAATTCATGATCTGGTGGTGGTGGTGGTGGTGGTGGTGGTGGTGGTGGTGGTGGTGCTGCTGCTGCTGCTGATGATGATGCTGATGGTTATGGTGGTGGTTGTTAATTCTGTGACCATACCTGCGAAGAGTTTTTTCTGCTCCTTTGAGGGAACTCCAGATTTTTCCATTAGAAGTGCGAGTATGAGGTTCATTGAATTTATTTCCACCAAATCCAACAACAGAGAAACGAGTATCAAGACTTTGATGGTTCATCGCAGAATCCAGTTTCAACAGTAGTTCAGCCAAGTTCATTTTCTTGATGCAAGGGGACTGCTCTACCACAAATACAATATCTGCAGTCTTGACATTTACCCCATGGAACACTTCCAGCTGACCTGCTTTCATTGTGTTGCCATTCGAAGACAGACAGCGCACTGTGAAAAACAGTTCATATTTATTATAATAAACTTTGCATTAAACGTATTAAATATAAGGGTAATAATCTCCATAACTAAAATTTTATGGTAAAACATTTTCACTCCAATTTGTTTGTTTGTTTGTTTGTTCGTTCGTTCATTCGTTCGTTTGTTTGTTTGTTTGTTCCCTGTACAATCTATTACGGATTATAGGTTCGTCATTAGATACTCACACAAACACACACATAAGCACACAAAATAAGATTTCTAGTATGAATTTAATTTTAACACTCTTAAGTTTTTCAAAGAAATAGCAAAACTACCAAAAGACATAATAAATAACAAGATACATAATACATTTTCAGTTTACAAGACATTAAAATAAATAGACTAACATAGATTAGATAAAAACAAGATAGGCCTACATAATGAAATTACATTAAACAAGTTTAGCCTACAACCTAGGTGATTTATTAGGAGAGTGATTGAACCTTTAAAAACAAAGAAACTTCATCTCAGTTATTCTGTATATTTATTATTAGGCCTAATATTGTTAGGAGAAAAATTATATGCAATAGTAATGAAGGTAAGTATGGCTTTAATGTAAAAAGTCAGTAATTTTGAATGGCATGGACTGGAGCAAAATAGTTTTTACTCTGGTTTTCAAACATTCATAATTTAAGTGTTTAATATCTCCAGGTATCTTGTTGTATAATAAGATACCTCTATGAGAAGTACTGTTAACACTTTTGGTAATAGTATGACAATTTTTATGCAAGTTGTTGGCAGCTCTAGTGTTATGGCCATGAATTTCAGAGGTTTAATGGAGAGACTGGTTCGGTTTGGCTGATTGGTTGGTTGGTCCATTCATTTGTTTATAATGGGTGACTGGCTAGTGAGCTGGTTTTTCTAGTTTGGTTAATTTATTTGTTGGATTTGGTTTGTTTGGATAATTCATTCATTGATTGGTTTGATTGGACAGATTGTTGTTGCTTGACAGATAAGTAGATTTGAGTTAAATCGATGATTTGTTGGCTGGTTCGTAGAGAGAAGGTACAGTAAGTATGTAGGTAAGTAGGTGGGCCTAGGTAGGTACGTATGTGATGCCTAGTACTGTATATAATGTACCAGTATGTATGTATGTATGTATGTATGTATGTATGTATGTATGTATGTATGTATGTATGTATGTATGTATGTATGGTTTGGGTCGAATTTGTTTGGTTTGGTTTGCCTTAGTTTGGTTTTGGTCAGTTAACTTGGTTGATTTCGTTTTGATTGGGTAATTTTGGTTTGCAGTTTGATTTAGTGTTGCTGGTTTTGTTGGTTTCATTTCTTAGGTTGGTTGATTCTTTGGGTTCAGTTCAATTTGGCTTTGGTAAACTTAAACATTTCTGGACTTTGTTAGTCTGGTTTGATCTAGTTCGATTTGGTTGGTTAGTTCTTTTAAGTTTAGTTCTGATTTCTTTGTTGGTGAATTGTGATCAATTCAAGACATTTCTAGAATTTGTTAGTCTGGCAGTATTTCTAAATTGAGGCACTTGTAAATTAGAATTTAATACTGCTGATAGTAGATCGACAGATATTGATAAGACTAAGAGAGTTGAATTTTCATTTGAACGATAAACAGCTGGTAAATTTTATCTACAGAACTCTTATACAGAAGCAGGGTTCTTCACCATGCCGAGAATTTACGAAACACTTTCCAGCTTTACTTTTTTCTGAAGAAAAGTATGTTAAGAATTTTGCATTACTCTTAAAAAATCCAACACCTTCAACTGGGGTTGTTCATTTTTACTATCTACATTTTGTTTAAGAATGAAAAATGAACGAGAAATATTATTTAAATTACAGAGCTAGAGTTCTGGGATTAGATACATGAAAGTACTAAGTGAAAACTGGCCTTAATTCTTTTGTTTCTTTTTTTCATAGCACAACAAGTGAATAGACTACAGTGGATTATAGTGGACTTTATGTTGTCAGCAAACAGCTGGATACATTAAGAAGATTGATTGATTGATTGATTGATTGATTAGTGTATTATAAAATATAAAAAATAAACCTTGCTTAAACGAGGGAATATATTCAGTTTAAGTGCATAACCATGCAACTCACCACAGTTGTGGGGCATCATGATGTCTACACCAGCTTTCTTGCATTGGGACACGTAAGCTGCCACTGACAAGCAAACACCATCTGTCTTGTTATCAGCTAGCTCTGAGAGACACATCTTGTAAAATGGATCAGTTTCAACGCGAGAAAAGCAGGGACGCAAGGGTGAGAGTGGTTCTTCAAAATATTCTGTGCATTGGTTGCTGTCTGATGAGGATTTAGTTTCTGCGTCATGCTGAGTAGATGTCAATGCATGATTTGTCGAGTAACATCGTGCAGACCCGACATGCCAACTATCTGCAAATGTTTCCACTGACTGAGTATTGGTCCCATTTGGAAGAGACAAGTCGTTGGTTGGTTCATAGTCAAATGTTCCCAACAATCCACCTGTTTTACCAAAGTACCATCCAGATAGTTCGACTGTACAGATGTCGTGGTATAAGTTACAATCCACTTCTACTCCAAGTTCACTGTGGATAACAACTCTCTCTCCAATAATTTTGATCCATGTCTGACTATTAACTTCCACGGGCATTTCCACTTTCTGACCATCAACTGTCACTTGTTTGTTAGGATTTATCTCAATTCGGTAGCCCTCTAATAATACAGTCAGTGATTTCTTTACTGCTTCCCTGTTCTAAAATGAAATGAAATCAATTATGCATTAAACCCAAATATAAAAAAATAACAAACGATATCATAAAGTAATGAGAAATTTAAAAATACAAGTTGTGGTAGAATTTCTTACATGAAATATCAGAATGGTTGGACTGTGATGAAGACTATGCACTGAGATTTACTTTCTCCAATGTTTCGGAATTACACACAAGTTTCATTCAGGGTTAGTATTGTCCGACATATAAAATGTGTATCTACAGTGAAACCTCTCCTTACGGACACCCCCAAGATACAGACACTCTTCAAATACAGACAGATCTTTATGTCCCAAATGAAATAATACAGAAATAATTATAATTATAAATTTAACTCTCGTTTACAGACACGGACAGCTGTTTCACAGTCCTAAAGCTTGCTTTACCTCCTGACTGCGGACAGAACTTGGATTTCAATGTGTTACAAAAATGGAAAATTTAGTTTTGAAAACTGTACAGAAATTTCTTAACATAAAAGAAGACGATAAGGGTCTCGTAGGCTACCACTAGCCCAGCCGCCTACCCCTTGTTAGCTGGAAGCGCGTGGATAAATTCATAAAATTTAACCTGTCTGATGTGTCCAAGGTTTCCGCGATCGTGAAATTGTATTCGACATATGATAGGGTTAGTAAGATTATTCTCTTCACTTCAATCAGTTGTTCTGTTTCGAGAGACATGGCACCTCAACATAAAGGTTAAGTTGAAAATTGTAAATTACAGTACTGCATAACTGTAGACCTAGAATAAAATTGCCTGGCACAATACTGTATTTTCCTTTTTCGGTCTTATCTACTATAGTTCAAAGTTGCAAAGAATTTACTGTAGCACTGTAGACTGTATTTAGAATTAAACTACAGTAATACATTTAATTTAAAACGTGAAGGGATACATAATGCATATTATAAATTTACTGTTAGGTTTGGGAGCCTCCCTCCCAATAAAGGACACCTCCCAGATGCGGACAGATTGTTACGTCCCTTTGATGTCCGTAAATGAGAGGTTTCACTGTACTCTGTTGCTGCCATTATAGTTGGCTGCTCCAAAGAAGTGAACTGCCTGCCCCGAAGGTTGGAGAAATTAAATTTTAACGCGAAATTATTCCTCGTACTAAAGTCAATATAAAATCAACATAAAAGAATTAAGAACAAGTAACGGAAATTTCTGCTCTGCATTTTTCAAAAAGATGAAAATTGAGTAAAGAGGTAATATACAGAATACTATAACAAATTCATTTATTTAAGCAACGTGATGATGATTTTTATTATAGAAAAGTTCAACTGAAAAGCAGAATGACAAACACATATGGAAATGTTGCAAATATCAACGGATTCAATTCGGCAAATAGAGTAAGGTTACGTTAGAAACGAGAAGAAAAGTAGGTATCGGTAGCGAGAGTCTCTTCTTTATGGCCTGGATATGTTTCACACCATATAGATAGTTTATTAGATTGGTTGGTAATATTTGGCCGATTAATGCTTCCCTATTTGCCACCTTGCATCTCAACAACAACTAACCGGATCATTGTCCTCTAAGTTAGTTTACCAGATGTCCTCGTTTCCTGGATACATTCCCCGAATTTTGCTCCTTATCTCCGGACAAAATTCGTCCTCGGAATATCCCCAGATTTAATAATTTGTACTCAGGTATCCCCGGATTTTTGGTTCAGTAACTGAAGCGTCGGCTGGAACAATGTTGTAAGTTACAAAATTTTCATTCGGCGTGTTTCCGTGTAATAATGTTGTATGTCATGTTACCTTGCTATACTCTTTGGCTTGCAACTGTCCATCAGTGCAGTACGTGAAATTTGTCCACTCAAAAGTTTGCTACCCTATAAGAACAACGCTGTATGTGTACACATTTTCGCAGCTCCTGTAAATTTTACCAAATGTAACTTATAACGTTGTTCCAGCTGATGCTTCAATTATTAATAATGATCCTTGTGCATTGCTGTGGATGAATTTTGCTAATGCAATTTTACCGTTTTGTTACATGTTGCCATAATCAAAAATGGAGATGAGGACGTAACTGCAGTCGAGTCTTCCATATTTTTTCAAGGTCAATAAAAAAAACTAAACTCAAGGAAAGAACAGAACATTATCCCATCATCAATTAAGCAACTTTTGGCATCCTTAGAAGAAATGGTTCTTATTCCACAACAGAATTCTGAGTCTCTCTTGTAAATTTTATGAAAATGCTGTTAAATATCTCAGTTCCTGTGTTATTCATTCACAAGATATCAATGAAATGTATAGCTAAGGTATTTTCTAGAAAGGGAGAAATTTGAAGAAAAGTCAATTATTTTTCTTCAAATGTAGATGCACTTGACGTGGATGAAGATAATTTATTTGATGAAATTTACAGCTTGAAGAACCATGTGACTTCAGAGAAAATATGAAAGTGGAATGAAGAAAATGGTGCTCTTTGCTCAAAATGTAGTGAATTTTTTTTTAATTTTTCCCTGGGAAAATTATTCCCCGTGCACAACTCCAGAAGTTTATTGAACTATATTTATGTCTTCCTGGAAGTACCCTAATGTTTCAGTGGGGAGTTTTTTTTTTTTTTTTTTCAATGGATATGATAAGGAAATCTCAACAATCCAGAATGAGTTTAGAAATTGTTCGAGCCCTGCTTGCTATCTTATCTGTTCAAGTATTTGCTGCAAAATTGGGATCCAGAGAATATCTCCTTAAAATACATTCAGACCTCTGAAAAACCAGTAGTTTAAATAGTAGATAAGTAGAATTAATCATTTTAGTGGCAGTTTTATGAAAAGGGAGTGACTAAATTTTAGTAATGAAATTGTTTTAGCCAAAATATCAAGAATTACAAATGAACAGATAATAAAATCCTTAGGAACATACCTTTGGAAAGTAGGAGAAAAATGAATGAGAGAAATAAAAAAGTTAAATGTCATATAAAATAAATTTTATATTGTATGTGTGCATATAATGTAAGAAGATCTACTTATGTATATATAAAAAATCGTATGTTTATAAGTGAGTGATAGCTATATGACCGGATGTCAATGCTGTCATTCAACATTGTAATGCACTGCAGCCAAATAAATAAAATAAAATAATTTTAGTGTGTAAATGGATGAGTATGGTATTTTAATTCTTTAAATAACGTTAATACAATACACATGAATGGAAAACAATAGAAATGTTGAAAGTAGTTTTTCAGATGCCGATATCTATCCCCAGAAATTGTGAAAAAAATCTGGTAACCTTAGCTTTAGGGCATGATGGTGAAGTAGATGATTTTTAAAAGTTTAGCTTAATTAAAAAATTAATCTGTTTTTTCAATAAATACTTCTCTTAATTTCCTTTCATCACGATGTAAAACGGATACAGGACCAATAATAGGCTACTTTTATATTGCAGTTGGAGTTAACTGTATCGCTCCTGTGATATCCCAAGCAAGTCAATCTTCGTATGTGCTTACAAAGTTGGGACTGTGGCCTATTAGAATAATGTATCAAATAATTGTATTTAAAAATGATCTTACCTTAATCTCGTAAGTAACAAATGCAGAGAATTTATTATTGAGGAAGTCACTAGCCAGAAGATAACTGCACTCTCCTGTAAAGTCATAGAACTTCTTGTCGAATGTAATGTAATGCTTTCTGCCAGCTACTATGCCATATGCTGAGAAAGGCGGCAATACCGATGTCATGGAGATATTGTTCGTCATGTCATACAGAGTGTCCATTAAGTAGTACCTGTACCTGCAATAAAATGAATACATTTATTTTTTCTTTTCCTTTTTATGATGCTATGTCAAAATTATAATTTATACTTATGAAACAATGTTTAAATAAAATTATATCTTCTGAAATCTACATGTGTAAAAGCTGTATCCTTGACAATCACGAAAATCTGCGAGTTGCAGAAAACACAACTCTTTGCTTTTGTTTTAAAGATCCATCAAGTAAAATAATATGTTCGTAGAAAGAAAAGCAAAAGAACAATTTATTTCAACCACATAATAGCTATGAAATTAATTTGGTTAAATCGCTTGGAAAATAGAAATGAAGGAGACACTACACATCAGGAATCAAAATAACCAGTGCTCTAACATTAAATACCTTACTCTATGCCGATGATCAAGTCATAATTTCCAATTCAGAGGATAATTTACAAAGAGGATTGTATACATTAAATAAAATATTAAAAGATTTTGGGATGGAAATTTCAGCACAAAAATCAAAAGTAATGGCATTTTTAGGACAAGACCCAGTGAGAAGTAAGATAATACACAATAACCAATGCCTCGAACAAGTGCAAAATTTCAATTATCTGGGTTGTGAAATATCTTATCAAAACGAAAACGATGTGAACAAGAAAATTACCAAATTTACACAAATTCTAGGAATAATAAACAATACATTAAAAGCTAAATTAGTACAAAAATCTACAAGAATAAAAATATATAATACACTAGCATTACCCTCCCTTTTATACGGAAGCGAGATTTGGACATTAAAGAAAAAAGACATGAACAGAATCAAAGCAACGGAAATGAAATTTTTCAGGAGGACAGCAGGATATACTCTTTTAGACCGAAAAAGGAATGAAGAAATTTTAGAACAATTAGAAGTAGAGTCAGTAGAAGAAAAAATCAGCAGATACAAATTCAATTGGCTAGATCATGTAAGAAGAATGGAAAATTCAAGAATCCCGAAAATTATGATGCAATATAAACCTAGAGGACATCGTCGACCAGGAAGACCGTTAAGAAGACTGCTAGATGGGGCCGAAACAGGTCTACAGAGGCCTAATTCGTGAAGGATGATGATGATGATGATGATGATGAAGGAGACATTGGAAATAAGAATAAAATTTCATCAGGTATTCTTTTTTCAATGCAGCATAATACGTCGGTTAAGACATTGTTATTTTTATATAACTGAACGAATAACAGAATTTTTTGTGGAATATTA
The DNA here is from genome assembly GCF_040183065.1 of Periplaneta americana. Classification (NCBI taxonomy): domain Eukaryota; kingdom Metazoa; phylum Arthropoda; class Insecta; order Blattodea; family Blattidae; genus Periplaneta; species Periplaneta americana. The sequence continues at coordinate 61,038,445 of NC_091121.1, read as the reverse complement.
TATCTTTCAGTGTCCATTATTATTGCAGCAAAGGGGGATGGGGGTTAAAGTAGATTGCCTCCACATGGTTCTCAATGGATTACAATTAAATTATATACATTAAATACTTTCAAATGCACCCTACAAAGAAAGCAAACTGTTCTACTAAGAGAAACTAAGCATTCTGCAATGGAATACAGATTAAAAACAATTAGAAATACTGTAACTTAAAAACTATCACTGTTGACGATTTCAATGCACATTCAGCTGAGTGTGGTTACTCAGATAGTATTGAACTGTACAGTAACTACACTATCAGACTTTTTAGCATCTAAAACTGGGTATTATCTGACATCATTCTACAGGCTTCAAGAATAATAATGGATGACATCAGAAAGAGATGATAAGATAATTACCACAATAAAATTAAAAAAATAAATAAAATAAAATAATTATAACACTAAATGCTCTTGGAGATAAAGAAATGGCACTGGTACATACTGGGTGTTCATTTCAAAGTGTGTCATAACGTCACTGTTGTGAGTCAGCAATTTGAAGCGAGTTTCAGCTTTTATGTCACAGCAGTCAGCAATTTGAAGCGAGTTTCAGCTTTTATGTCACAGAAGTTGCCTATTAATCAAGGCGTTCAATCTGAACTTGAGAACGTGTACGGTATAACTTGAACGTCGTAGCAACAGATGGCGATCTGTAAAGTCTGTGTGCTACCATAACCTCTTTCGAACTATGTTTTGCGCAGCCAAGTCGTACGCAAGGTATTTGTTATCATCGGTTGCATACGGCAACAATCCAGAATACAAATCAAATGCTCCGTGTCCATGTTGACTGTCAAAGTTAATGTCAACAAATACTGTACGTAAGTAGTCGTCTTAACCCTCTCCCCATATCCCGACAGTAAGAAAAAAAACTCGCCTCAGTACGTGTTTCCAAACAGTTCACATTCCTGCCACTACCGGCGTTACCATACATATCGGTAAGTACTCTTCAGAATGAACGCCGTACTTACAAGGCAACTACTCTGGCACATAGGTAATACACCTCTGCGGAAGTGTAGAAAGATTAAATTATCTAGGCTCATCAACTAGCCGCATGACAGCATACAACGAGCCGTGACACACTTTGAACTGAACACCCAGTATTAATATTAAAGAAAATCTAGGACCACATAAAGTATAAAACCATTTCTGCAAGTCCATTTTAAAGTCAGCTTTTACCAAGATTTCAAATAAAAAATTCAAATCTTTCTGGACAAAAACTCTCATTGCTCTAAAAAGGAAGCCAAAGCTAAGCAGAGAAAAGTTAAAATCCAGCTGATATACAGGAGTGGAAGAAAATTGCTGTTAAATTTAGAAAAGAATTAACAGTTTCTTAGAAAACTTCTTTTCACAAATTACTGGAATCTATAGATTACAGGAAAGATAGTAATATATATATATATATATATATATATATATATATATATATAATTTCTTGGCAGCTATAAGTAACAAGAAATCACAGCTGAAGAAAACTTCCCCTATTATATAAAAATAAGCTCTTTACAGGTGAAAAAATATTGCAATTGCCTTTACATCTACGTTTTAAAATTCAAATAAAGTAACCTAAATATATGAAAAAAAAAAACAGGAAAACAGAAAAATTAATATATATAAAACAACATTAAAAATAATGGACTTGTTACTGAAGGGGGTGATATTTGAAACTGACTTCTCAATGCTACAACTAAAAACTGCAATTTCTCAACTAAAACCCAAAAACAGCCCTGGACCTGATAAAATTATTTCCGAAATGATCATGAACTTAGACTCAGTAGCCATTGAAAAATGTTTACAAATTTTATATTTAATATGGAAAACAAAAATACCGGCAATATGGAGAAAAGCATTAATTTTAAAATCAGATAAACCACCCAATCTACCAGAGAGCTACAGACCCATATCATTAACATCTGTCCTAGGCAAAATTATGGAAAAGATGGTTATAGTACGGTTAACTGATATCTAAAGAAATAACACTTAATCGAGTCTACACAAGCAGATTTCAGGAAATTCCATTCCATTTAACAGCAAACAGTATTCCTGAGTCAGGACATAAAAGATTCTGTTAATATAAGAGAAACAGTAGGAATTAGCTACCTTTATTGACTTTAAATGAGCTTGCGACTCAGTGTGGTGTCTAAAACTACTGGAAAAAAATGTACAAAACTGGGAATCTGCAACAGAATGCTTAAATGGTTTTAAAACTTTCTTTCATAACGTTTCTGTGCTATGCGATATGGAAGAGTTACGCCAAGATTTAAGCAAACTCACTGTGGCTTACCTCAAGAAGCAATCTCAAGTACCACTTATTTTATTTAATATAATGATAAATGATCTACCCGGTGAGATACAAGAAACTGAAGAGATGAGAACAGCACTGTATGCTGACCATTTAACTTATATGTTTTCTTATGTATTATTTCAGTGTATTTTCATGCCTATTTTAATGTATATTTGTACGTATATATTACCGGTACTGGTACTTATGTATTTGTTTTGGCGTGTTCTATATCATTATATATGATCTATTGGACGAAAAAATCCATCCATCCATCCATTCATCATCCATCCACCCATCCATCCATCCATCCATCCATCCATCCATCCATCTTAGAAGTTCTGAGATAAATCACTAGATTTCTTGATTGGTTGCAGTAAATATGTATGATTTTCTATGTGTTAAATTTAATGACTGAAAATAAAATAAATTAATACCGGCAATCTACCCAATACTGTACTGAAAACCATGAACTCACTTATCGAGACTAGCAATCTCATTAGCATGATCCTTGGCTTGTTCGTACAACTGCAATTGTTCGAATTTTGGCAGTTCGTTGAACCCGTGCCAGTCTATGGGCAGCTTCTGGCTATATTCGACGAGGCCAATGTCAGGACGCAGTGTGATGCTCGGTGTCAGACTCTTTGTCGGAGAGCTTGCATCCATATCGATGGCATTCAACAACCTCAGCAGTAGTTTGTCCAAATTTTCAATCCAGCTGTGTATCTGGTTCTTGATGTGGTTGCTTAGTTCATAATGTTCCCACATCCAATGGGCCTGTTACCAAGTGAAAATAGATTATCAATATGTACAATGCTACAAATTGCATACACTTTCAGCAATGAATGTCATATTCGAATAAAAAGGTATCAATACTAATTTTGATCTTTTTTTTTTTTTTTTTGTCTAATGTCACCAGTTTGTCTGTCGACATTTCTGATCTTTTCTTCTGGTAATGGCTTAGGTGTAACCCACTTCTGAGATTGTGGCACCTGAAAGGCAGAATTACATTACCCCAATGATATGATATGATATGATTATGTGGTGCCAAGTGAGGTCTTAAATCTAAACTTAATCTAAATTTCAGACCATGAACACAGCAATAATTCCCCTTTAAGGAAGAATATCTATTCTCTAACCGGGAATCGAACCCGGACCTCATGAAGTCAGAAGCTCTGATTACCGGTACTAGACCATAAGGCTGGCCGTAATTCTGAAATAATTAAAATAAAAAATAATTACCTACATACAATTGAAAAAAGATGAACATATACATGAAAATAATAAACTACAATATTAATAAACTTAAAACGAAAGTTATTTAAAAATAAACAAAAACAAAATTAAAAATGCAATAAAATCTCTTTCAGATTATGCTAAGCAATTTTATCGAAGTAATATGTTATTGTAACAGTCACTTATTTTTCATAAATCATGAGATACCATGTGAATGAATGAATGAATGAATGAATGAATGAATGAATGAATGAATGAATGAATGAATGAATGATTGAATGAATGAATGAATGAGTGAGTGAATCATTGAGTAAATAAGTAAATAAATATATAATGGATGGACGAATGATCGAAAGAGTGAAGAAACAAATAATGAATAAAGAAATAAGCAAATTTATTGAAGTATTTTTCCTTTCTGACGAATTATATACATAAGTTACCAGTATCTATTATTTTTTATATTTCGTATTTTCTTATTTTAATTTTTATTATTACTTTCAATGTATTAATTTGTAGTTTATAAAAGATCTATCATTGAAATAATACCTATTTAATTTATTTTCATGAATAATTTTGTTTTCATTCTGTTCTTAAAATTATAATAAATGCTGAAGTTGAATATTTCGTTTTGGTATGGTATGCAAGATAATAAATACTGCATAAAATATCCACATCTGCTATTGATAAATTCAATAAGAACTTACACTACCGTTATGTACTGTCAAGGGAGGTATTTTTCCAAACATGGAGAATCATTAAAATATATACAGTATATATATTTTTTTATTTTGCTATTGGTTCTATATATATGCAATACTAACAGTTCCTACCTTCTCATAAACCAAGTTGGCAGCGTGTCTAGTGTATGCAATTAATGGCATTGCATTGATATGCTTGTAAATATCATTCACGGTATTGGTAACGTAATTAATGTAATCCAAGTAGTCAGCACAAACTCTTTGGATGTCATGCATAACAAGCTTTTGAATGCTGAAATAAAGAAAAGTAACACAATAATATAAAATCATAGATTTTAGTTAAATTGATTATTAATTTGAGTATCGGTAAAATAAACTTAATTTTCTTCGAAAATCTTGGAATCATTAAGTGAAAATAAATAAGGCTTATACCAGCATAGTATTGATGATGATGGTGGTGGCGGTGGTAATAATAATAATAATAATAATAATAATAATAATAATAATAATAATAACAATAATAATAATAACAACAACCACCTCAGTAATGTGATCACTACCAGTAGGTAGACCATTCAATCATGCTATGTCAGAAATAAGAAGAAGTAGGCCTAATGCTAATAAAAAAAATCTACGAGAATATTTTCAGAAAGAAAGGAAGAATTTAATTACTGGTTTTCAATTTGAATTTTTATACAGCATTCTTGATAATACAGAAATACTAGAAACAACAGTTATGTCAGAAACAACAACACGACAGTTCTCTGATTTATAATAGTCAATTAAATTCGAGTTGCCTTATGTGGGCAACCTATATGATAGAGATAACAAATTTTCATGGATGAAAAAAGTCATTAGTATCGTGTTAAACAGTAATTATATTGTATTATCATAATAATATATAAATGATATGTCATATAAGCCTACTGGTAATCATCATTTCATTTAGTGTTCTGCCCAAGGGCAGGTCTTTCATTGCAAACCCAATTTTCTTCAATCTTTCATATGTAATCCTGTGAATTCTAAATATGGACGTATTAATTATGTTCGTTACAATGTTACATTTTCTATACATACTGTGTAATGAGAACGTATTTTCGTAATGATATTTAATCATTTCAAGAAATTATACGTTTTTATAATTTTTATTGGGGAGGATACTATATTAAATTCTATAAATCCTATATAAATCTATTTTTTACGATCATATTGTATTCATTAGCAAATTCAAATTCATAAACTGATTACAGCAACTCATTTTGTGATTTCCAAAAAAATAGTGGTACAGTAGGCCCTATACTATATAATCTACAGTATATTTTAATTTCTACTAATGCTTACATTCCTATGGTTTGTTCTTATTTTTAATTGGTTTATCAGCGAGTTCAACTGAAGTACCGGGTAAATGAATAACTTACCTTTGTAACAATTTTGTAAGTTGATCAACATATTCCTGCAAATGAAGCTCTTCCAGCCAGGAGGCATACTTGTTATACAAGGCAATTAAGTCCTGTACTTCCTCAGCTCCCACCAATGTCTGCACCATGTCAAGTATATATTCTGGTAAACGAATATGTGGGTTTAATACATTAATTGCTCTATAAATGAAGTTTAAATACATTGTAGTTTTCAAAACTACAACTCTTCACACATTCGTGAATAATAACAGGCAACATTTTTTGCTTGCTTATGTATTAGTACCGGTAATGTAATAACATTTTTATTTGTAATGATATAAAAAACTGTGTGCTACAAACAACACATCAATTTTTAAAATTCAAATTATAATCTAAATTTTGATTAGAAATCATATTTCATATAGTAAACCTTACATCATTTTCGACTAAATTGATTTATAGTTACTAAACATGAACCAAATCCACAAAATAATTTAGGAAATTTTATTGTTGTTAACTAAAATGATCCCATAATGTATTCCAACAATACAGAGAATATATCTCAGCAAATATGATCACTGACTAAGACTCAATACAAACTCTCTGAATAGCATAAAATATTAAGTGTTCTTACCACTGATTTTATCTTCAAAATCTATGACTCTGCGACTTAGAAGCTCCATTGTATTTTCTATTTTTGTCAAATATGGCTCCAATAAATTGATGTATTTTGTAACGAGATCAATTAAGTAATTCTCTACGAAAACCAAGAATTTCTTCATATTTTGTTCAACATGAGCTAATTCTGATCTTATAGCTTCAATCCTTGACTTCAGGTACTGTTTAGAAGCTGCATGCATTCTCTTTGCTTCCTCAATGAAATTCACAACATATGTCACTGCTTTATCAGCTACAACCTGAAAGAAAATTTCTTCTTTTATAATTGTGCATAATGTTCATTAAATATAATTAATCTTATTTAGAATTTCTGTATAAAAATTGTAACTAATGATATAATTATAATTTTTCCTTTACATAAAGATATTCTGTAGTCATTCAAATGTAGTTTTAAATTGTTTGTCTGTACCACAGTTGAGAAATGAAAATATGTAGTTGTTCTAGGCTTCTATAAATTGTTTTTATCCATGATCTGTATCTAAACAGGTCTTTATTTTACCGTTCTTAGCAACCTAAACAATGGCTTTATTCACAGCACTGAATTAAAAGTTTTTATCCAACACTTACGTTTAAAGTTGTACTTTAATAACTGAAATCAACTTACTAAAGTAACACTTTAACATTAAGGATGTATAAAGTATCACTTTAACCACTGTATGAATAAAGTAGCCTACAAACACTACATGTTATCTTCATTCACACCTCTGATACCATTGAATCTTCTCCAATCATAGAACATGTCATACTCCTTTTCATATGTAGATTTAGATTTAATTGATATAACACACTTGGTTTCTTTCAAAACTTTGTCTGGTATACCGTATCTTCTCTTCTTCTTTCACAATAGTAGAAACATTTTCATAAATATTATTAATGAATCAATTACTGTATCATTCAATCTACAACAACAATGAAAACGGTTGTCTAGAAACAATAATTGTTTCTATATATGTGAGAATCGATATAGGCTAATTATTAGCCTATATCGATTCTCACATATTACGTATTATGATGTTTGTGACATACATATCCAGACGACCATACTCTAAATACAGATATTCCAGGAATGAATTACTAATATTTTACAATTATATTTTAATTAGAAATCTAATAAGTCTTTTTAAGTGTTGTAAGTGATGGATAACCTTCCACTCATGGATAAAATATGTCTTGATTCTCTAGTACCATAAATAACTATTAAGTATAATATGTGAATTAAATTTTTTTAAATCACTCTCTCATTGACAACCAACACATTAGCAACAATAAAATTCATACATTCATTCATTTACAACTTCTTCACAAACAACACATTATAAAGAAAAGGCCCACAACTTAAAATTAAATTTAGATACCAGTATGTCCTAATGAAATTTAGATACCCAGTAATGGTTAAAATATTGTATAGTACCCGAGAATAAACAGATTTTATGCGCTCGTGGAAATTATCACCCTCAGCTTTTCCTCGGACACTAAACTTCCCACTCTCAGTTCAAATCTAATTTTACTGTCATAGGTACTATAAATTACTATTAATATGTTGTTAGATATACTGTATTTTGCTTTCATTTTATCTATCTTCTTACTTTATTATTATTATTATTATTATTATTATTATTATTATTATTATTATTATTATTATTATTATTATTATTATTATTATTTTTTTATTATTATTAATTGTAGGGTGTGTAACCTTATTGTAATTCAAAAGACACATAAAGAAATAATTTACTGCACACCAAAATAAGAAAACACTTTCTTTTTCGGAACTGCACACAAAATATATTCTTTGTTTTCTTAAAAAGCAAAATATTTGTTGTCATTATTTTGTAAATTGTCATGAATTTTACACAAATTCGTGGACTTAATATATAAATTGAATATCTTTGGAAATGTTTATACAGCAGATAAAGCTGGGTCCACAGAACAAACAGTAGAAATTCATTTCGTGCATTCTTAAACAATTTTATAGAGGTATTGTGACTTTGACATTTAGTAAAAATTTAAAGTGTACATTGAAATATCACAAAGATTATGTGGACTCAGTGATAACTACAACTCATATGTCTCACTTTGAAATACTGAAACAATGTAGCTTACTAATACTTACCTTAAAGTCATGTAAGATGTGGAAAACACGAGAAAAATCAATCTGAAGTGAATTTACAATCAATGCGACAAAATCTTTTATTGACAGAAACACACTCTCAACACCATCAAGAAGTAGTTGGCAAATTCCTGATGCTTTCTCTTTAATGTAAGATCTGGGAGAAAAAATAAAATACTTTTATTAAATTTATGTAATGTCAAAGTCTATTGAATAAATAAATAAATAGATAAACAAGTTATTGTACTAAAAATATAAAAATTTAAATAAAAAATAATAAACAATAATTCTATTTCTACTTACATAGTTTTGTTAAAGTATGGTTGCATGTCCCTCAAGTAAAAATCATTCCTCCAGTACATGGCTGTCATCTCTTCTCCTACATTCAGAACATCCTTGTAAATTGCGCCAATTTCAGTCATAGATGTTGAACCTATATTCTCGATAGCATCAGTCAATATTGGATAAATTATGTTGCATTTGTAAGCAACATCCTTCAACCAGACATCGGAAAAGCCACTGCCAATGCTTTGAATTACATGATTAATGTCTGAATATTCCTGGAGGAGGCCAGTTTTCAGGTCACCGAGAGCACGTGGCTGCCACTTAATCCTCGACCACAGCTGCTGACTTGTGTTGAGTCTTAATATAACCGCAGCATCTTCATATTCCATTCCGTACATCACATGTTTCATGTTGAACATGATCTCACGACTGTGAGGCACTCCTGCATATATTTTGTAGCTGCGACTGTTCCCATAATGAGCCTCTAGCTCTGCTCTTGGTTCTGCTATGTTAATACTGGCTGCAACACTGAGGGGCTCCTTCTGGTTCATATGAAACTCGAGGAAAGCACCATAAGAGCTCATGTCACTACTCTGTAGCAACCCTTGTGCTTCCAGTCTATTCTCTGCTGTCTTGACTGCAACTTGAAATTCTGGATGTTTTGAACTAATCTTTCCCAAAATTTCTAAATTATGCTTCTGTCTTGTGTATGAGTTTAGGTACTCTGCTCGTATTTGACCACTGCAATCCCTTGAAGTTTGTATTATTTCTGCTGAAATTCTAAAGTCTATAGATGTAGGTATATGTCGTAAAGTGAAACCCACATTTAATCCCGAAGAGGCATCCGTGGGATTTTGTACATGTGTTTCCAATGTAATAAGATCTTCAGGCAGAGGAGAATATTCTATTTCCATCTTTATTGTAAAAGGCAGATTGTCATATGCTAGTTTACCATTCTTTTCAATGCGAACCACGAAATCATTTTCCAAAGCTGCATGTCGCAGCACAATTTCTACTGTTGGTGAGTAATGTCTTAATTCAATACCAATTCTCTTGTTTCTATTCCCAAGTGCATCCCAGAGGAACTCTACTCCAACATCTGCATATTTTAAAGCGCCAACATCCAATCTCGCACTTGTATGAGTTTCTACTTCAAATGACCGAAATGGTAAGTCTATGCGACTCAAAGCAGAAAGCATAAATCCTTCAGAAGAAGAATTCATTTTCGTAACTGTTTTAAAGCCAATAACTTGACCTTTCTTCCACGAGAAGCTACCTGAATATTCTATATTTGCTGGTGACAGCCAACGAGTACAATTTAAAACCAGAACACGTGTTGGGAGTTTTAATGTAGCTGACAGATCGTTTCTATTGTAAGGACCATTAGCTAACGCAAATATTACACCGACTTGTGACTTATTCATCCCATTAATATCCCAGGATAATTCTGCTTGTATCATGATATCTTTGCTAATATCATAACCAAACATAAAATAAGCTGATCTCCATGGATTCCTAACTTCAACCGCAAAGAGAGTGACTTCATCGCTGTACACCCGGAATCCAAGAAGTTCTTCAGAATTATGAGTTAGGCTTGCAAGAACAGATTTCATCAAATCGACTTCAACATACATTTCTGCATTCTTTAGAACTTTTATAGGCGATGTAAGCTGTACTTTAATTACAAAAGGCCCCATTAAGTTTCTGTTTGAGCTTCCATAATTGAAATGTAACGCATATGGTTGTCCTACAAGTTTAAGTGTTACTGAACCTTTCAGAACAAATTCTGCTGCTAAACTGCCCTCCAGCGTGATAGCTAACTCTTCTTTATTCCAGTGTCCACCGAGAACACTTCTGAACTCGCCTTGCTTTTCTTCATATTTACTACTGAAAACAAGAGCTACATCTTCTAATGCTGATATAAACGGAATATGAAGCTGACTTACGAAGCTTACGTCATTATAACTCTTCAGATGGTAGTTTAGTTCAAAGCCAAAGGGTTTCGAATATCCAGGATACTTTACAGAGCTTATGATGAGACTTTGTGATGGTGAAAGGTTAACGTGCATCTTCAGAATATTCTGTTCATATCCACGGAATGGAGTTGTCAGTTGTAAGATTAATGTACACTTTAGGACTGTATCATTTGAAACTGCTATTTCTTCAGTAGTTTCAACATAAGAGAGAGAATACCGGAATTCAATTTCTTTGTCATCCCACTGAATTCCTATGTGAGTGTAATTCAGTGCATTCTCGACTCCAAGCAAATTTTGTCCCTTCTGTGTTTTTATATTTATTCCATAATGACCTTTGTTGTCACCTAGCGGAAGATCTATTTCCGCTTGTAATCTAGTCACTGGATTATTCTCGATTGTCAAAAATCCGCCCAATTTTCTAAGTCGGTACTGTGCCCCAAATCCTACTTCCTGAATGTTTTCTAGATTGACAAATGTTCCGTGCACTGAGTATGTATTATTATTCCCAAGATTCAGGGCTAATCGAGGTTTCATGTCATTACTGAGAATGAAAGGTATTGAAATTGTAACTCCGTAGTTATCACTGTCTTTCCACGGCGGTAGAAATTTGACTGCTGTATCAATTCCTTGTGAGGAAAGTTGGAATCCTGCAGATAGTTCAGAATTGGAGACTGACTCTGATGAGAAGTAGCAAGAGAAGCCTATGTTGTACAGACTTCCCTCATCAACTCTATATATGCCATTGATGCCAGCAGAATGAACAAGAGACAACATTGGTGATTTCAAATTCAAATATGCAGTACCTTCGCTACGATTAAGGGCTCCTTCCAGCATGATATATTGTCCAAACTGTTTACCACCAAACCCACCAAACAACGTTAGTGAGTCATTCTCTGTGTCGAGAACAATCTGCAGCACATTGTTAGGGAGGTAGGGACTCATCACCTTCAGTTCTGAGTTTAGGGGCATTGCCCACGTGTGTCGCAGCTCTGCACTGCTCGCCACTCCTAACAAATCCAGTGATGCGTTGGCTTGAATGGTACCACCATCCAGCTTAAGAGAAGCATCTAAATTCAGAACTGACTTGGATGAACCAAGAATTTGCATTGTTATTGTCTTCTTTTCGACTCCATCATTTAATTCAAGGGCAAAACGATGAATTGCTGCACCACTGATACACTTTAGTTCTATGTATTTTCGTTTCACATCATTTTTAGTAATAACAGTCATATTTACTTTTCCGTTTGCCACAAAAGGTGTTACTAGTTCCAGATGTCCATAATAGCCTTTGTCATTTGATAGGTGGTATGAAATCTCATGCTGCATTCCAGGAGATGTAACTGTAAGAGATCCCTCATGTTGCTTCAGTCTTAGACTAATGCTAAGTACGTTCATTATTTCAAAATGTGCAGTTTTCCAATCGTTCTTCAATAATAAGAGTATTTTCTGCTTTCCAAGAATCTTACTGTTTACATCTACTGTAATTTCAAAGATTTTGTCTTCAAATTCGTAAATTACATTTATCACGTGTTTAGTCTTACCTTCATATAAGAATTTGACAACTCCGTGTTGATCTTTCGTGTTGTATATAATTTCAGCCGTATGATTTAATGGGCCAAGGAATTGTTCCATGTCGATAGTACCACGAGCAAATAAAGTGTCATTTGTTTTGCCCAGCGCAATTTCTAGATTACCAGAGTAGTCCTCATATTTATATGCAAACAAGCCATATAAAACATGTATGTATGTCCCTTTAAACTCAAGACTTGTATCTTTAATTTTAAGAATATTTTCGCTGTCAAGTTTAAAACTTGCAATCAGAGATGTCTCATTGAATTTGTAAGAAACGGAAAGAATGTCGTCGTTGAAGTAGAGTGCTGCTTTCATTTCATTTTTATTATCGTATTCATATGTTGCACCCAAAACTGAAGAACTTTCCGAATCTGGTGCCTTTTCATTCCATTTCACAACGATACCCTTATCAGAGATAATATATGATCCTTCAGCTGAATGTGTGTTACCATCCAGTGTATTCTGCAGAGTAACCTTTGCATTCCGCCATGAAGCGTACGTGAGACGACCTTCATATTCAGCATTAATAAAGTATGAGTGATTAAATTTGAGTTTTAAAGACATTTCTTCCACATTCAAAACACCTTCAGTTACGAAAAAGTTTTCCGTATTTTTGTCCCCTAAAATAAATTTTGCGGACATATATTTTTTGTCTTTATATTGAAGAGTAAGGTTGTAATTTAGTCCAGCAAAGGTTTCTATATAAAAGGAATATTGTACACGCCCATTCCCGATAATTAATTGAACATGGAACTTTTCCCCACCATTGCCTACTTCTACCCGTCCTACAAGTAACAGCTGTGTTTTGTCATTTTTAAAAGAACTTGTAGCTACAATCCTTTCTATTCCTAGAAATGGCGTCTCCAATATAATAGATAGATTGCTCTGTATGAGTTTTGCTGAAATAACCATCACTTTATTTGCACTCCACTGGCCCATCACTAGAGCTGTGAGATTTTCAGCATCAAGGGAAGTGGCAAAGGATACATGATTCAGTAATTCAACAGATGGCACTTTGAGCGTTGCTCGCACAAAATATGAACGGCCCCTGAACTTATACGAACAACCCATATATAATGCCTCTCCTGGACTTCCAACATTAATGTAGGCTGATTCACTATCATATTTAATTTCAAATTCAACTCCATTAAAATTTATGTATGGTGTAATCAGAGAGAATTGACCGTTGAACTTTCCTTCTGTATGTTTCAATTCTCCTTGTAAAGCATATGTTTTATCATTACACCTCACTTTTACAATAGCAGATCGACTGATGTCAATCCTTACTTCAGCCATAATTTCTTTAAAACAATCGAAAGGTGTTCTGACATGCAGTATCCCTGTAAATTCATCTTCGACTAAACGTCCACCAAAGATGAGGCTGAAGTCAGCAGTTTCAGCTTCAAAATATGCTTCCCTGTTCTTGACACTATATTCCATATGGGCTTCAATTGTGGAACTGACATCAATTTTGAATTCAGCGTTTTCCATATCATACCTGAACTGTGCATCCAGTACTGTCACTTTATTTTCCCTCTGCAAGATCACAATAAATTTTGGAGTTTCACTATTGTCATATTTTCCACTAAGAATGAAAGACTTTGTCCATGGAGAATTGAAAATAACATTAACTTCAGGTTTATTTTCTTTACTGAAATCATAAGTTCCATAAAAAAGTATTTTCTTTTCTCCATAATTGACAGAAAAATTTACTTTTGCCATTAGTGACTTCTCCATCAAGTATTCTGTTTTTAAATCCACTAACCCTGTGAAAGGAGTACTGACACTGGCCACCAGAGAGCCAGGTACATATTTGAAGTAAACACTCGAGTACTTTGTAGAATCCCACGAACAATTCACATTGCCTTCTAGACCAGAAGTTGCTTCAAAGTTGACTGTGCCATACCAGGTGTTCATGTTTCCAATGGGCAGAGATATATTACTCTTTATTCCAGTACTATGTTTACTTTTCCATAATATCAACGAAACTTCACCATTGATTTCCTCCCTCTGTATCAGTATCTTAAATCCTTTGTGTGTTGAATTTGTAATGTATTGGTTGTTGACACGAAGAAAATAGTAGTTCTTGATAGGCGTTTGCAGAGTGATGGATGCTAATGGAAAAACAGACTTGTTTAAGGTCAGATTTGTACTTAAACCATACGTGTTACTGCCACGTCTGTATTTAAAGTCTAATATTTTGTAATTTGTGGTCAAGTCATATCCAACTGAGAAATACATTTCACTCCATTGTGTGGAGAAATTTGCTGTATATGGCGTGAGACTAAAATGTAGTAAACCAGTTGCTTCCTCACTATATCCAAAGTTCAATTGAGAAGATAATTCAATATGACTATTGTTAATTGCTCTATAAATAGTGTGGAATTTACAATATGTAAAATAAATTAAGACACCAGAATATTTAAATTCAACCGAATTATTTAAATCTGCATTAATATTTATTTCACAGATTACTTCGTTATTTACTACAACATGCAGACCAGCATTGAAGTTTGTGATGTTTCTAACATTCCATTCTATTTTAAATGTAGAAGATGTCAGTGGATAAATATTCTCGGACTGATTGTAAGCTACTTGGAATTCAATGTTATCTACACTGTTAAGTTCAAGTTTAGCATGAACAGCAAAATTTAATTCTTCAGTAAGATTGACTGCAATTTTAGCCGATTTCATTACTGCATAATTTTCCAAACTCCACGAGATTTTGCGTTCTATTGTCCGTCCATATTTTTCCAAATATCCTAATATTTCTCCTTGTAATAAATCAAAATCAATGGTGCCGGTAGCATTGAGGGACATGTTTCCTATATCCAATACGCTTCCCAAAGCTAGAGATTCAGACAAGTCATAGAATATTTTCACTTTCATATTGTTTAAAGCTGGTAAAAAGCTAGATACAGCCAACATTGCTTCCAATCTATTTTTCTTAATATCTGATTCTCCATTCATTTTAAAATATCTGTCATTCAGATTAATTGTCAGCCCCATTTTATTCTTAGTATTTGACTTTACATACAGAATATGAAAGTCGAACTTCTTAAACGCACTGAAAGGTGTGATGATATGTATGTTTAGTTCTTTGCCATCATTAATATGCTCTAGATTAGCCCTAAAGCTAATAAGGTTTTCAGTGGTACTAATAAGAAATGTAACAGACTTCTCCTTAGATTGAATTTCGTAGTGAGCAGCCAGTGTATGATTTTCATACCCTTTCAACGGAGTGATTAATTCGCCTCGAATGAAATTATATGAGTGTTTCCATCGTAAAGAGAAATTTTCATATCCCGTGATGGGAGTTTTTAAAATTGCACTCAATTCATTATTATTTTTATTAATTCTTATATCTCCAACATATTGCTTTTGTTGTCCTGCTGTTAACATATCAATGTTAAACATCATGTAATTTTCACTGGGAGAATAGTCAACATTGAAAAGACATTGTTCTTTTTCCCTTAGGAGAGAAGTTAATTCAAAATTGTATGAGAAGCCACTGGGCTTAGTATCAAACTCATTTCTGAAGATAAAGATTTTCTCGGCATTCTTTGTGACCATCAGTTTTATCTTGGATGGAGAGAATGATGGGACAAAGGATAAACTAAGACTAAGATTTGGTAAGAGAGGAGTATCCAGTTTTAACAGAGCATTAACTTCTCTATTCCAGTCGACGTTAATATATGAGGACGCTCTGAGAAAATACTCAGAGTTTTTAAGAACAGACACTGAAATTGTTGATTCTTTTCCACTCATTGAAATCCCACTCAAGTCAGTAGTAATGATAAGTTCACGTACTGATTCAAATGATGTGCTGATTTTGATAACTGCAATGTTGTTTGAAAGCTCAAAAGAAGTATCTAGAACAGTCAAGATTCCATCCTTTGTAACTGTAAGACGTGCAGAACTTTCATCATCTCCTGTTTGGTAAGTGCTATATAGTGAAATATCTTTGATGTGTTGGAAAGGTGTTTCAATTCTCAAGACTGTGCCATCATCACTTAATACTACATGACCTCCAAAATTTGATTTTGAACCATTCTTTTCCAACACGAAATTAGCATAGTAATCTTGCGTTAAATCGTATCTTGCAGTTAGCACTATATTCTGATAGTCTGATAATGGTGTGAATGCTTGAATCTTGAGCTGTCCAATCTTAGAGTCTGCAGCTCCAGTAATGAACAATTCATATGTGCTCATGGAATCCAGAGAAATGGTCACTTCTGCTGTCTTGTCATTCTGTGACAAGTCGTACTGTCCATGCAGAACAAGCCTCTCGAATCCTGGTTTCGTCGTGATAAGCTCTGCCCGAATGTCTGAAGTCGTCGTTCCTAGAGCAACAGTACTGAACAATTCAAATGAATCTTCACCAATTTTTAATTTTAAGTGCGTCATTTTATTATTCTCCTTGGACCTAATAGACCCTGATAATCCAATATTTTGGTATCTTTGGAAGGGCGTAGTTATTTCACCCACTAATCTGTTTTGTTCTAACGTGACTTGTAAACCCATGAAATTAATCATATCTTTATTCACAATAAAGCTAAATGAAGCAGGGAATGACCGGACATCGTACTGTCCCTTCATTTCAAAATGTGGGATCATTAATAACGGCGATACGATGGTACCTGAAATTATGCTGTTGACTTTTCTTAAATCTAGTTCGATGCTTATTTCACTCTTGCCAATAGGCATATCCAATGAAGCGTATACTCTCCTCTTAATATTGGAATTTAGAGTATCTTCCTTGCTTATAACGTAGCCAATTTTGGCATCAATTATATGATAGCCTTTCAAAGGCGTAGTTATAGTAAGCCTTGCTTCTCTATTCTTTTCAAATGTCCCAGTCATCATGTATTGCTCTTCGTCTTTTGAAAACATGAGTGTTATGCTCTTGCGTTGTCCTGGAGATGCAGAGAGAGCTAAATTACAAGCGATATTCTTATATCCTTCAATAGGCGATTTAATTTCAACTCCTGCTGTCAAAGAGCCACCTGGACTGACAAGCAAAGCTCCCTTCATTTCCACTGCTACTTCGTTACGAGACATGAAGATGCTAAGAGTCCTCTCCTGACTGCTGGGTCTGAGAGCATACCGAACTGATAGTGACATTTCTGTAAGATCTTCAAAAGGCAGTTCTATATTTAACTCCCCAGTCCCTTCTCCAGGACTAAATATACATTTACTTTCGATGGTAAACTTCCAGGAGCTCTTAATCAGTTTAAGATCAAATCTCTTCTCGTTTTCTCTTATATTGTAGGAACAATGAGCAGTCAATGTCTCGTAACCAACAAATGGAGTCTTCAGAGTACTTTCTGCCAATAGTGAATTTATGAAAGAATCGTCATCTAGCTGTATTTTGGCAAGAAATTCAATTTTCTTCCCTTGGCTGTCATAGTTGAGTTCAAAAATATGGCTATTTGAGCTTGAAATGTCATAGCTGCCATAGACAGAAACGCTTGGAAAGCTGGGGATATGACTTGTTAAGGCCACACTAAATTTAGAAGAATTCGCATCTGAACTAAATAAACCAGACACTGTAATATCCTCAAGATTTTTAGAGAACGTCATAACAGCTAATTTGGTTGGTTTCACCAAATTAATTTGTCCAGACAATGATAAATTCTCCCAATTTTGAAATGGAGTTTGTACCGTAAGTGAACCTTTATATACTCTTTTTCCCAATAACAAAGACAATCCGAAACCCAATTTCTGATCTTTGTATACCCCGAGAGCATGAGCTGTTACTTCCGGATCAATAAGATTGTAACTGAAACTTCCACTTGCAATATCGGTGGCTTGGTCAGAATGCGTGATGGAGAAGTCTCCTGATGTTTTCATTAAGTTGTGTTCGAATTGCATATGAGATTTTATGTTACATTTTTTACCTTCCCACTGTATCAGTATTAATCCCGTGAAATTAGTTTTTTCCAGATTATATGATGCATTGACTAGTACGGGTTTGTGGAATGGAGATATAATTTGCATATCAAGTCTACTCTGTAGCAACTGGTACTGAATCTGCGCCTCAATCCTTATTTCCTTGTTACGCCTGAACTGCAGAACAACACTTGGCCTAATATCTGATGTATCCATTGGGAGTTTGTACAAAATTGTAACAGGATCTGTCCAAGGCGTCATAACGATAGCCTTTGCCTCTTTAATAGTGACGGATTGTTCATCCCTAACAAATGTAACAATTCCTGATGCTTGTTCACCATTGAGATTAGCTATCATTTCATGTTCTAATGTTAAACCATCTTTAAAATGCTGTTTATTTACAATTGAGCCGATTTTTCTTGGTGTCTGAAAGTTTAACTTATTTTCCCAATTCAATGAATCATTGATAGAAAAAAGGTTTTCAATTTTTATGTCTGATGGTAGCAGAAGGCTGGTTTGAAGTGTACCTGCAGAACAGATATGATCAAAAGATAACCTCACACCTCGTGGGAGAATTGTGCTATTGGCAGTCATATCAAAATGAATAGAAAGAACGTCATCAGAATTGACGTATTTTCCAAGAGCAGAGATAGTTATATTATTGTCATTCCATTTTCCTTGGCAGTTGAACTCCAAGCTCTCTGGGTGCAAGTAATTTTTTAATGCCACATAGACATTTTGATTTGGAATCTTAACTCCTGCAGATAACTGAGTATTTGGAAAGGAATGGACTTCGCCTTCCAAATACACATGCAAGAGCTGATGTTCTGCTAAACTAAGTAAGAAAGTTTCATTAAGCTTTCCTTTATCAAACTGATGAAGAGCATGTGCTCTGAAGTCATCTGTAAATGGCGTTTTGAACTGCAGAGTTCCTGCAAGGGATGTCTTAGACTTATATCCTGAAATATCAAACATGGCTAGATAATCCTTAAAAACAGTAACAGCCTCCATTATTACGTGGAAAGAGCCATCACTACTTCGAAATTTTGTGAAATTATATTCGGCTGAAGTGAGCTCATAACCAATGAATGGCGTAACAATTCGGAATACTCCTGCAGCACCATCGGCCTTCTTTATAACAAAATCTGCAATTATTTTGCTGTCTCTTGCCCAGTTCATCTCTAAGCTGCCACTGGTTTCGATAGGATTATCTGTAAATTTTAAAGTATGTTTCAAAAACTCCAGACACCGAAAGGGACTGTTAAGTTTTATATCTCCAAATAAACTTGATTTGTCGGACTTCCAGTTGGCTTCAAAAGTTGAATGCTGGCTATTGTATTTCAGAATTGCAGTGGTTTTGATTGTCCTTTGGTTATTTTTTCTTGAGTAATGATCAAGATCAAAAGAAATAAGCCCAATTTCAGGAACAGTACTTTCGATGTGCATACCAGCTTTCAAACCCCAAAAATCTGAATTATTATTTATCCTCTTCACATCAAATGTAAGACTTAGCTTCTCTTTCTGCCACGAAGTGTCTACCTGTTATCACAAAAAAGAAAACAAATTTTATTGTGTTGCTAAAGAAATTACCAGTCTCAGGGAGTATTTTACTATGGTAATTACTCGTATTTCCTTGATGTACCACTGCCAACATCTCCAATGCAGCCGCTAGACTGACTAGGAAAGGTCACAAGTGATCATGGATTTTCACAACGATTTTTCCCCCAAATGCTCCATTTTAAATATGTTGCTGTTGTTTTCTAATGCCAGGCATTTGACAATAAAGTCATTTGACTTCTTGCACTCCAATATTTTTCAAAGATATTGTCATGGGGTAGGTCATATGGTGGAGCTGATAATTAAAGAAAGTGTGGAGATTCTAATTAAAGTATACTGCTAATAAATGTGGTAAAAATAAATGCCATTTAAACTGATAACAAACTTGTCCTCAGATGAGTTATACATACCAGGAACACTCCTTCATTTTCCATCAATGTGTAAGTTGCAAATAGGTAAAGGGACTCCATCCGAGGAAATGGAGTTGAGATTTTCGCGGTGAAGTCAGCTTTTCCTTCATCGAGATTCCACTCCAACTGGGCAGAAATCTTGCGATGTTCAGCCCACTCCAGGTATCCCGTTGCTCCTCCAGCTCTGTGATGATCAAGTATTACTTAGTAGTTTCCCTGGTTCAGTGTAACCCTTCACAAACTAAATAACTACTGGGTGTTCATTTCAAAGTGTGTCATGACGTCACTGTTGATGAGTCAGCGATTTGAAGCGAGTTTCAGCTTTTATGTCAGAGAAGTTGCCTATTAATCAAGCATTCAATCTGAATTTGAGAATGTGTACGGTATAACTTGAACATCATAGCAACAGATGGCGGTCTGTATGGTCTGTGTGCTACCATAACCTCTTTCGAACTGTTTTGCGAGGCCAAGTCATATGCAGGGTATTTGTTATCATTGTTTGCATACGGCAACATTCCACAACATAAATCAAATGCTCCGTGTTCATGTTGACCGTCGAAATTAATGTCAACAAATACGTAAGTAATCGTCTTAACCCTCTCCCCATATCTCGACAGTAAGAAAAAACTCACCTCAGTACATGTTTCGAAACAGTTCACACTCCTTCCACTACCGGCGTCACCATACGTATCAGTAAGTACTCTTCAGAATGAACGCCGTACTTGCTAGGCATCTTCTCTGGCAGATAGGTACTACACCTCTGTGGAAGTGTAGGAAGATTGAATTCTCTAGGCTCATCGACTAGCCACATGACAGCATACAGCGAGCCATGACACACTTTGAACTGAACACCCAGTACATATCTGAATGTTAGTAACAAATTAGAAGTAATGCACTTATTTCAATACAGTGAATGTATAGTAAGTTCGATATTACCAGTATGGGCATAAAATATTTTCGGTAAAAAATATCCGTGTATGGAACATGCTTACAAATTACAGTTTCTGAATAAATTCTGTAGATATAAATATGAGGAATTCAATACAATGCTTTTGTTTGTGGTTAATGTATAATATATCATGTCTCTCTCCTCTCTCCTTTCTTCTCTGTGTGTCTGTATTGTGTATGTTTCAACATGACATGGGGGGGGGGGGATTTGTAATTAAATTTCAAATTAAGTAGTTATATTACTATAGTAGGCTAATATAAATTTTGTATGTGGTCTGTTAAACTTTGTAGCATGAATTCACATAAATTTTAACTTGTACGGTGTCGAAATTTCGTATTTCACATAATTTTCCTTATGTTTAATTCAATTAAAACTACATATCTGCAATATAAAACATTTTAACAACCATCCAAGGATATCAAAGATTATACATTGTGTCAATGAGATACTTCATCTAAAAATTTTCTCATACTTTTTTTTTGACGTGAATACGTCCTTGTTCAATGTATAATTGGTGAGAAAGTCTAACATTTTTAGCATAACTTGGAGTTCAAGAAATCTCTGCTACAGTACATGCTGCACATGCCAAAGCATAGGTACAAGTGCTGCCATATGTCGATTGTTGCATCATAATCTACTAGTGATGAGTGTTATCTAATAAGCAACTACCAGTAGCATTATCCTAATCATTCATACTTCATTTACAAAAGAAAATCTCAATCCCATTCCTAATAACAACCAAAAATGAAATATCAGAGTTCGTAAGTTACAGTACTTTTTAAAAATAACAAAGTTACAGTTACTTTCTAGAACAAGTAACAAAGTTCAAATTACAGTTACCGGTACACACAAAAATTAACTGAGTTACAGTTACAGCTATCAACGCACACTTACTTTTACAGTTACCAGTACTTGAAAAAAATATATATATAATTTTGTTATGATACTGGTACCTACCCAACCCTAAAATGTGTCTCATCTGAAAGGAAATAATGGATGTCTTAAACTACGTATATGGAAAAAGGAAGGGTCCACAATGTTAGTAGATAAATATATATACTTTTTAAAAATATCTAAGAAGTTCCTATTCAGTATTCATAAGAATTTCGGACATTTTTCTAAGACAGATTTTAAGATATGCATGATCGTTTAAATTAATTTCATAGAAGACACTATTGTTGCACAGCTGATATAAAAAAGACAAGTATTCAGAACATGACTGAGCTACCTACGGAAAGTGGGTTGGGGAGAGTGGGAATGAAATAAAATTATAGTTGCCGCAGTGAACAGAATGGATATGAGCAGTCCTAGAGCAAGTGAGAGAAAGAGTTAATAATGTAGTTTACTTATTATTGAAATGATTGAAATAACATTTAAATTATTATTCGATAAAAATAATTTCGTTACTATTATAGTTACTTTATTTAAATAATATAATTACAGAGCGTTATTTCGAAAATGTAACTATTACTAGTTACTGCATTATTTGTAATGCATTACTCCCCAACTTTGTCAAATACAATAAAAATACATCTTGATTACACAACTTTTAACACTGTATCACTTCGGAATTTAACACAAGAAAGTTCTTATCATACATATTCCGACAATAAAAATATTAAAGAATAGAAAATCGTATCGCTAGTGATTAAAAAGTAACAATAAAATACAACAGAATAAAACAAAGATGTATTCACGCAATCATTGGAATTCTTTAAATCTCCCGTCACTTTTTATATATTGACTATGCTTTCAAATTCAATGTAGAATATAATATTATTAATATGTACTTCGGTACATCAATATATATATTATTAATAACGTTCGTTTAATATGCATTTAAACGATGATGATGATGATTATTATTATTATTATTATTACTATTATTATTATTGTTATTATTATTATTATTATTATTATTATTATTATTATTATTATTATTATTATTATTATTATTATTATTACTTTAAGCATCAGAGATGCGGTAAAAATTTTCTACTTCGTAACTCTTTTTGTCTTCTCTTGTCCTTACGTTTCAATTACAAAGATATTCACTAAAAATCAGTTTCTGAAAATTCTTACACAGTAACTACTTCTCCTTTGAGGTAACGGCCTGGTATCTCCAGCAGAACTTCCTTCTTGTTTCCTTCTGCTTGTGCCACCAGAGAAATCTTTTTATTTGGGTTTGCATCCTTATCCCAGAACAACTCAAACTGCAGTCCGTGTTTCTTGCCATCACATGTGATCTAAAAATGAAAGGGTATCAGAATTTTATTTTGAGATTTACAAATTTCATTGCAACATAGTTAACTGTTTACATGTACTCTTCTTATTCTGTTGGCATTAAGTGTTAAAACTTTGAAGACGAAACAAAGACTATTGAGACTGCTCTACAAATTCTAAACTACAGAATAACTGCCTTTGATAAATAAAATTTTTTCATACGCCAAGGTAGCATTGGAATTAATTTTGTTTCATTCAATAAAATTAGCAGATTTAAATGGCAAAATTAACTCAGATATCTAGTCTAAGAAAAATAAGATTCTGATGAGTATCTATTACCAGTATCACAAGTAGATCTGAGAGGCAACGATACATTTTAGAAATGCTACATCACTCACTGAGAAAAAATAACTGAAGTCTGACGAAAACTTGAGAAAGAAAAGGAAGACAGTTGAGGCACATATGGATAAAATATAGACCAACTCTTACACTGCAAACAATTAACTCAGCAGAAAAAGAAGGAACTCGATATGTTTCACACTTAAGGCTAGATAAAAAAATTGTTTCGGACATGTAATGGCTATATTCAAACACAATAGCTATAACATATTTCAACATTATAGATCCTAAATGATTTGGTTTTCTTAATATTTGTTTTAATAGACTTCTTGTCATGTAATTTCTATTTAAACTAATCATAATTTGATGAAGATAGAAGCACTTTACAGATATAAAATGCTGTTAACTGGAAATACATGTACTGGTAGGCCTGTAACAAGATAATTAAGTCTACACTATAATTTGTCATAATTTCTAAATAATTTCGCAAATGAGACAAAAATGTAACTGTGGACAGGAAATAGATGTGCCATTTTCATCACTTTATTAATTCAAAATTATGAATCTGAAAATTACAACTGTCTAATCCACAATTTTTACAAAAAGTGAAATAAAGAATAGAAGTTTCTCACTTACTGCAATTCAATAAATTGACTAGTTTCGATGTTATCTTCATCATTTTCCACTAGGATCAGAAGATGATGGAAATAACATCGAAACTAGTCAATCACGTAAAATAACATCATTATTTAAAATGTTAACACAGTGAAGTCGTTATTTATTTAATTTAAATAACTTAACTGTTCATCAGAAATTATAATGTATAAGCATTAAAAGAGTGTATTCAAGAATGAAGAGCAATGTAACTTTCTATCTTTTTAAAATTCATAGATTCTTTGGCATATTATTAGACATAATTGCTTCTACTCCCACTATACAATCAGTGAGAATACTGTAACTATTTTCTTAAAACTGTGAGATTTATTTAACAGACTAGTTAGTACTATGTACAAGCATTGCTTTCTTTCTCCATCATATGCTATTTTGTCATTGCTAACATATACCTTAAATATTTTATATGTGTATTGAAATTAAAATATGAAATATTTTTAGGATGCCAGCAACCATTTGAAAGACATCCTCACCTTCGTTGCCATGTTTATTCGTTTTCGCAATTTGAGGTCAATAGCAAATCCTTTCTCAACAGAAGTGCTCAGTAGAACGACACTGCCACCATATGTTGACTCAGCAAGTCGCATTGTGACTTCCAAGAAGTGGAAACTGGAACAGATTACTACAATTATAATTTTATAACATCAGATGCGTGTATTATTTCCATATGGCAGGAGACTTACTATTCTTTTGAAGTCTTCCATAAACAATATAGTTGAAAACTTAATACCTACTACTTTTGAAACAAGCTTTTTGAAAGGAGAGGAAAAAAGTCTAATAACATGTTCTTCCTTAGTGGAAAGTTTTATTTACTACAAATAGTTGGCTTTTAACAATTTTCTAGAGTTGTAGTTAGAAATAATTTAATTGACTTGAAAAGAACCCAGTTAACAAAATTATTTTTCGTTGAAGTATAATGACATATTTATTTTTAAATTTCTTTGGTAACTAGTAGGCTATTTAAGTCCTGAGACTACGTGTGTTATGATTTGATACCTATATAATCCTTTACAAATTAAGAATTTTACATTTACATTACAAAATATTTATATGTTATATGATTGCAAATCAATAACAGTGAAATTAAACGTCAAATTTCCAAGTTCCAAAGTTTGTATCGAATATATATTGCTGCCACACTTGAAAGGTTTTTGTCATTTTTTTTATTTATTTAGTTATTTATTTTTATTTTCAGATTAACTGGTAAGAATTACATTACCAGTTTCAATTACATTCATTCTTGAAATAAACGGTATTGGTAAATTCAAAGTATGCACACGCACTAGTGTCCTGCAATGTTTGAACATCAAAGAGGCAACCAAGACATTAAAAACTTCGTCTTCTTTCATAAGAAAAACTAGTCGCAGGATATGTGCTAAAATTCTTAAGCAGTTAAAACATGAGTGAAGGGAAGTGAATATTTTTGTAACAAGGTGAAACAAACATGACAGGCCTCCTGCAGAGCAAACATCGGCAAATATCGAACTTTGCCAAACTCGATAAACTTGAACGAACATAGCACCTGTAATGCACGACGCTAACATGTGCGCACAAACACACACATGCGCTTTTAAATGTCGTACGCAAGTAGTAAAATTTGCTGAAGTTGTAAAGAAATATATTAACTGAACATAAAGAACACTAAATATAATTTGTAATGTACAAAGGTGAGAAATGTGTCACAATTTCTTTCATATATAATTATAATATATCTTTCCTATTGACAAAACTGTTATAAACATATAAGGAATGCATGACAAAGACCTGAATATTATCTTCATGAATAACATGTTCAATATGACTGTTTCGTCTCACGACTCTCGGGGATGTACTCATATATTAATGATCACTTTATGACACAAATCTTCAAATAACATAAAGAACTACTGCACTAGTTTAATTCTGATTTGCATAATAATAAATCTTAGAGAAGGAAATGACAAAACCGAAGGAGAAGGATTCGATCCAGTGCTATGGATTAAGCCTCAGCGTAGCTCAGTGGTTAGTGTGTCCAGTGCGTAGAACTGGGGACCCGGGTTCGATCCCCAGCGCTGGGGCGAATTTTTCACCATTAATAACCAAAACCAGTACTTGTATATATTTTGTACACCATTTCTTAGATTGTAGAACACAGTTCAGAAATTTATTCCTAATTTGAAATTGATGTCTGAGAAATTGTTGGTGATAATTTATTTTGAGATTATTATTTTATTTTTTAGTTGAGTCTTTTTACTTTGTAACTTGTGATTAATTACTGCCATGGATTTATGATTCTCCCTTCCTTGCACGACGATATCTGAATTCAATATTATACTCACATATCTTTGATATATGTTACATTTGCAACATATGTTTTGTTATTGATATCCAGCTGTATCCATTGACTTTTGGTATTGGTGGAGAAAACAAGACCAGCACTGAACTTTCCATTCAGTGGTCCAGCCAATGTCAGATTGAGATGGTGCTCCACCTTAACTTTGTTGCTGCCATCTGAGTACACACCATTCAAATGCAGTTTATTGGCCCCTGACCCGCTTGCTAACTGTATCTCATGTCGACCTGGTGCTGTCTCAGTCAGTGTGCCATTGAGTCCGGTGTTGCACCAAGGACTCGTCAGGTTTGCAGTCAGCATGTGTTGGTGCAGCTCATTTCTCAACTCATGTGAGTAGTCTACATTTGTTGACAGTTTGAACTGAGGAGTGATTGTCAACATGAAGTGACTTGAAAGAGTCGCATTGGTTACCTGAAACAGATACAGCTCATATTACCAGTGGCATAGCATGAAATTTTGAGCAGGGGAAGCTAATTCAAGTTGTCTTTCATGCAATATGAGAAAACGTATTGCAAAAATATAGTCTTAAAATAAATAGTAGTCAATGTCAAGTCAGCAGTCGAAGATTGGTTGGAACCTCGTAACACCAATAAAGCATGACCTCAAATGGTACGTAGTAAAATATGATTTCACGGTTTACACATATCTCTAACAAATAGACACGTATACGTATAACATTAGCTCACTCCCTGTCATAGAGAAATCACAATATTAACTGTCATTAGATACAGTATTAGTATCATTACGTAAGTATGCATCTGTGGTTTGGTTGTGTCCTCCACTGACAGCAAGAGAGTCGGTCATTTGTTTTTTAGATCACACTTTTGTTCGTAAGTCAGTCTTTATAATAGAATTGTAGTAAAAATTCAAGTAAATTGGTGTCAGGAACTGTTATTTCACTCATTATTTATTATATCAGCCACAATGCACATTAACACTTCAACTGAACACAACTGACGAATAGGGATAACTCGGAAACTAGCCTACTTATTTTCAATGTCAAAGCTAGCTTCTTGCGAGCCTTGCGACCAGGATAGTTTAGTTAGAAAGGGATGGAAAATCTGCGGGGTGGGTTACACAGAAGAATGAGTGTAAGAAACCAGTCTGCTTGGAAACTGGTGTGTGTAGGCTTCTTGTTTACTGCTGCATCACAAATCATCCTGAGCTGTTGCATCACAATATTTAATGCGTAAATATAAATTCTATTAAAATTAATAAATAATTTTGTCCATAGACTGCAGGTTTATTATGAAATTATTATTAACTGGGGAAGCTGAGCTTTTTAGCTTACATTGACGCTACGCCACTGCATATTACTGAACTAAATCCTCAAACATTTATCAAAATGTTCAGGAATGAGTTTACAAAATTGATAGATGATAATGCAGTAAAACTTCATTTATAGATTTTTATGGGGGTCTGAAGAAAAAAAAAAACATAAGTGAGAAAAACATATAACCGAAATGACATTTAATAACATCTGAAATGAGTAGCTTAATATCAAAGACGGACATTTGACTTCAATCGAAATTTAGATAGCTGTGGTTTTTTATACAAATTTTCATGCTGTTGCCAGTTATAGTGAAACCATATGCAAACTCTAACATTATATTTATAAAATAAATTGCCTTAAATATTACAAATAACACTGTGAATTAAAAAATTGCCTCTAGATCAAAACTATGGAGAAGACAGATGTCCGTCTTTGATATTAAGCTACTCAAATAGCATTTGAGGACTATATGAGGAAACAAATTAAGTCAATATAATAAAATTTTCTCAAGAGAAATTTATAAGTTCACTATTGGGCCATATAATATAATGCTCAAATTTATAATACAGTAATTATTGTGTTAAATTGTATTGTGTATTCTTATTGTATTGTGTATATAATTGTATTGTGTATTGTATAATTGCATTGTGTATTGTAAATTTTATTGTGCATTGTTTATGATTTTATTGTGTATTGTTTATCATTTTATCGTGTATTATTTATATTGTGTATACCACTGCCACTGGGTGCTTGCCCACTTGCAGTGTAAATAAATACATACATATTATATTCTTTAAGAATGTAAGATTATTTGTTGAAAATCTCAGCTGCTTAGACCCAAAGTTGGCTGATATATTAGGGCCTACATTCCAAACTTCAATCCAGAAAATTTTACGAAAGTGACATTTATCATGTGATCTTAATTAAATAACATATTGTGATTATTTTACAAAAAAAAAAAAAAAAAAAAAAAGTCAGTTATTCTGGACTACTTCCTCCTAAAGAATAAACCATTACTTCAAACTGTGATAACTGTTCCATAATTCATTCATTTGCATCATGGTGTGTTGTGAAATATTTCACTGCTTCTAAAGCAGTAATCGTGTCATTAATGGATACAAGACTGTTGGAAACAAGCATGGCAGCTTCGAATTTACACGAATATCAAAGTGGGCCGCATCTTAACAATGAACACGTGCTGTATTTTCGCATTATTACACTTTCACAGCAAACCTAATTTCGAGAAAAATTTATTTACAACGTAGAAATGACGTTTTGCATCTGCTGGGGTTTAAAATACGATCGTATAAGTGTCAAAAACATACAAACTAAAAACTTATAACCGAAATAAATTTACATGGAAAGTATAGAAATTTTTCCGGGACTTAGAAAAAAAAGGTGGGCCTATTTAAGTGTGAAAAATGTATGAAATACATACGAGTATAAAATATGTTTTATTGTATTATTTATATGATATGCTTCAATTTACGTACATTCAAATATTGTTGGGAAACTTGCATTTGTTTTGTTTTTCGTCGAAATTGGATTCTTTCAGTGGGAGATATAATACACTGGTAATCTCATAAAATATATTGGAAAACTTAAGATAATTTTATCTTCCTGATTAAAATGTAAATGACATAAGATAAAATTAATAAAATTCAAATTGACTCGAGGACATTATCACAGCATAATTATGTTACTCAAACAGCATTTATCTGATTCAAGAGGAGCAAAACACATTTCTGATTTATATTTGGATTCCTGTTAGTTCCTTAATTTCTCAACCACTGTAGAAATTTACAGTTACATCTATTCCTTTAAAAAAGATACATACGAGTACAAAGAAATCTTATGTCTGGCATATTGTGCGAACTGGAAAAAACACATCACTGTTATTATCTGTGCTTAGAACATATTTTGCATTACACAATGCACTTTCCACTTTCGTAATTAACTTGGATGTATCTTACATTGCAGTTCCAGCTACTATACTTGTTTTTTTGAAAGATGGGATATGACAGTTAAGCGGCCGAGCTTGGAACTACAGTGCTATGTTGCCAATATGGACTACCATGCTGCCAGCTGATGGAAACTAGCAATTGACGTTAAGATGGCTGACGTTAAAACATTCATTGACAATTGACGCAAAAGTAAGAAAACAATACAAAAATCGACAGAGAATCAAACACAAAACGTACCAATGCTAACATTGTGTGCACAATAAATGTTGCTAAGAGAGCTATAAGCACTCGCCATGTGGAAACAGTAAGTTTGGCAACTCAACCATTGTTACCATAGCAACAGGCCTACCAAGCTATGTGACATTCAGTTGTTTTTCCGATCGCAACGCTCCTGTCATGTCCCATCTTTCAAAAAAACAAGTATAGACTAAAGCAATTAAGAAATGACCAAAATTCACAACATATGTTGTTAAAAATTATAACAGCAGTGAAACAGGTTGTCCATTGAGTACCAGTATGTTAATTAATATACGGTATATGTTTACTGATAATATTGTGGGTCCAGTACTATAACTAGGCAACCGCAAATCTAATTTTTTGAGGTACCAGTAATTAGAAAATAGTTTTTGATGATTCAACCTATTGTCTTCCTGTATGACAGTGTATCTAGTGAACTTTTTATTTCTTTATTTTTAAATAAATTTACTTTAAGTGATCATAATGGATTTCTAAACTTACTACTTAAATAATCTATTGATGTAAACAAATCAAACTTGGAAAAAATGGAGTTATCTGGTTGTAATACTGGATCCGTGAATTTTTTTAATATAGAGAACAAAGACATGTATTAAGTCGGTGGTCGAGTTTATTCTGGAAATTACGATTAAGTGAGATAAAGAAGGAATTTCCTATAATTTTTTTCTCTTATTTGAATACGTATATCCTTTCAAACTTGTTTCCTGCAAAAATAATACATACTTGGTTCTGAACACCCACTCCATAGTCCACACCCAGTTTGGGACATTTCAGTGTGCACATAACAGCAAAATTGAGGATGTCTTCAGTTGACTGGAACTTATAAAGTTGTTGCGTCTGCCATACCCTATCTCCTACAGTTAGTCTGCCACTACTGTCAAAGTAGTAATCGCTGTGTTGCAAATCCCACGAAGCATCAACGTTGTAGTGAGGAAACTGTGTCATCTACGAAATTAAATAAAAAAACTATGATAGATGGAAGGTGGTGAAAATCAAAGTTCCTATGTATTAATTTTAGATATTTTCAAATTATAGCATTTTTAGAGAATTTATAAATCTAAATAACCATGACAGTCGAAGTAGCCAAGAAATACTCCTCTCTCCTTCTTTTCCTTCAGTGAAAAGAAGCTCCAGTTTTTAGAAACGATAGTTAACAGTATATTCCTTCTCGTCTAATGATCCCATCAACATAGTCCCCGCAGCCCCTGTTAAGTGGGGAAGTGGGGGAGGATTATTACAAAAGTTCTAAATCTTTGATATTTCTTAATTCAATTCAATTATTACATTTCTCTTTTTTATTCTAAAATTGATGGCTTGGATGCTTTTATTTGTTAATGAATCAAAAATGTTCTTAAAGATTATTTATTACTTGTATTTATTTATTCTGCGAAGTTAAGGCCATCAGGCCTTCTCTTCCATTTAGCCAGAAGCAAAAGAAGCTGAAACAATTTTACAGACTAATATTTAAAGAACACTAATAAGAAATGTTATAGTCATACAAAATTTATATAGTCATACAAGCACAAGTTGAGTAAAATAATGGAAACATACTAAATAATAATTACAAAATAATATATTATTGTAGAATATTGTTTAGTCAACTGTACGAAGACACAAGTGATACCAATAAGGCATCACTGATGAGACAACTAAGCTAGGAGATAATGGGGTAGGATGGCCAGTTTCTTTCCCCCTACATTGCATACATCGCTGACTAGCTACACACTCGTATTACACCAATTAGACTTCAGACATATGGAACCCTGATTTTTTGATACGTCACTTCCTTGCTGTTCATTTCCATTTTAACATCATTCTTCTATCCGCGTATAAAACTTTTGGCTTTAATCTAATTTAAATTCTATTAGGTATAATTGTATATATTCACGAACCTATCTTCATCACTGTTGAAACATCAAACCATATATTATGTAATATAACAAGATGGAGCTCTTCACTTCCCCCTCAGTTTTAAACTCCACTTCCTAACCACATGGATTATAAGAGAGAATTTTACAATTAATTTTTAAAATAAAACATTGTTATGATATGATCAGGCATTAAATTAACTTGTGTTAATACACAATTGTAATTAATAAAAAATGTAATAAAGCAATTGAAATCATTTTAAAACATTTAAAAATACTAAAAACTTCATATTGTGTTAATGTTAATTGTTTGTAGACATCCAGTAATCAGTATTTTCATATATATCCTTAAATTTGTATTTTCTTGTAAGGTACATTACGTTGAATCACATACCTGTAATGTAAGATGCATATTGTTTCTGGTAAGTGTGCCTTTAGAATTATCCTGCAGTTTAGCAGAGAAACCTAATGTATGGAGTTCGGATTTGCCAATTTTGTACTGAACAGTTACTTTAGTACTCAGAGAACTGTCAGTGAAACGCAAGCTTCCATGTATTGTACTACTCAGAGGTTTAGATTTGATGTTACCCATTAAGTCATATTTATCTTCATTCATATTCAGGTCACCTGCAAATAGGAAATGAAAATTGCAATATAAATATCCATTTATTCCAGTTTGAAAGTGCTGTATGTTATTAAATCAATATTACGAAAATATTATTTCCTAGAATAACTGGTCTTTGTCAAAATGAAAAATTATATATACTATAATAGGTATGGCTATTTTACAAATAAATTTTACATCACACATACATACAAAAAATCGCTGTCATGAAGTTGATACACTTTCTCATTTTAGCTACGTGTTAGGCACTTAGAGACAATTTAATTTTATATCATGTTACCAATCACATTCTTGATTCTAGTTTATTTTCTTGAACTAACATTCTAACATTTACAAAACATGACGAAATTAAAGAGTTATTGTGCATCCAAATAAGAAGATAAAACTTCCATTTTATTCATTGCAAACACAGTTTCTGTAATGCCAAAAAGTAACATGTCTGACTTCAATAAAATCATAATTTGAACGGTTGCTGCCATGCACTAAGTCCCCTTTGGAAAACATTGGTTGATTTCTTGAGAACTTGGGTTTACACGTGAACTAATTTTTTATGCACGATTTTGTTCTCTTTTTTCTCTGTTTTATTTGTTTGTTGCCTTTTCTAATCACAAACAGACAGTATGCCAAAAAAAAAAAAAAATTGTGTGACGTGTATATTTTCGTGTAACTCTCAAATCATTATATTCTTTCTATATACAGAAAGGACGTCGATTATCCAATCGAAAAACACAATCCAATCACTTTAGCACAGAACACAAGACAACCCACTACTTGAACAAACTTCTTCAAACTGAAAGTGAATTTTTTCGTGTTTATTCAGTAACATAAGGCTATTGCTTGTCAATATATCATTAGATTTCTTGCACTAAAAGGCAGTGAAAAGAGTTGGGTTATTTCTGCAAACAATAAGCATTCCGAGTGAGAGAGTTCTTAAGCATTTACGGTCGGTAATTTGTCAAAGCTCACTGAAGCGAGATGATTGACATGAACAATGTGCACAGGGAATATCTCATCACTGTTAATCATGTCAGCTGGGATCTTTCTCAATATGTTACAGAGGAAAATAAATATGTACTGTAGCGTGTGTATGGTACCTAATTAAAAAAAATGAATCAGAGAAAATATGAGTTCGGATATTGACGTATCGGATGATTGACGTTCGAATTATCGACGTCCCACTGTACTTTGTATAATGAGTAAAAAAAAAAAAGGCATTCCTAATTCTCCTTTATGTGTTTTTTTTTTTTTTTTGCGTGTGTATGTAGTAAAATCAAATAATATTCACTATATCCATGCTT
Organism: Periplaneta americana; assembly: GCF_040183065.1. NCBI lineage: Eukaryota > Metazoa > Arthropoda > Insecta > Blattodea > Blattidae > Periplaneta > Periplaneta americana. Next base: position 61,004,523 of record NC_091121.1, on the reverse strand, counting down.
GTAACCATCTTGGACAAAGTAACTTATTGATGGTAATGAGTAATATGATACTCTACAATATGACAATGTAATTTATTTATAAATACCTGATATTGTAATTTGTTCCTTTGAAAGTCCCTTTATCACAAGATCGGCACTGTATTTAAAGCCTTCTGCATAATTCACCTTTCCAGTAATATCAGCTATCAATTTTTTCTTGTATGACAGAGCAAAGAAAGGTTCATATCGTCCATTGTGCCCATTCTGAATTTTTTTTAAACCTAATCTTGTTGCAAATAGTTCTTGATTATTCAGAAGCAAGGTAGTATCTAATAGCTTGAAGTTATCAGAATTTTCTGTTTTTGCACTCCCAGCAATCTTGATGAAAGGTGTTAGGATACTTGCTTTGGCAGCTGAATTCGACCAGTCTAACACGTACTGAGCACTGAGCTTACGGTCCACTTTAGACCCAGGAGTATCAAAATGGAAACTCATAGACGTACTGTTCCCCCTCTTAGAAACGCCTTTGTGATGTTTGAAGATGAGCTCATACGCATTAAAGGTGTCGACTTTCGTTACATCCAGAAGGAACTTGAAGGGTCCAGTGAGTGGAAAGTAAGGTGCGTGTGGGTGAAGGGAGCTATTGACATAGATCAATTCCATACATGACTTCATACCAGTCAGAGAATTTATGAAGTCTGTCGAGCATAACTTGTAGTTTTCTATGTTTTCTTTGATACCTTTGCTTTCAATAAGATGGTCACGATGTAGAACATACAATTGTGATTTAATGTTTAACAGTTCTGTCTTTTTATGAGGAACATTCAGTTTCAAGTCCACTATTTCACCTCCTTGAATGTTTATCTTCCCGTCAATATATGTATTCGTGTGTAAAGTGTTGACAAGTCGGACTCCCGCTTTTGTAATTGTAGCATCCACAGCCATCGTTCCAGCAAACTCCACTGCAGCACTAGGTGCCACACTGCCTTCTATATCAATTGAATTCAAAGTGAAAAGATCTTTAATATTTGCATGCCCTTGTAATTTAAAGCCCACAGTAGCACTGCCATTAAGTGCCAAGTTCATGGGCAGACCAATACAGGTAGGAATCATATATGAACCATCAATTATTACTATAGATTTTGTGAAATCAATATCTTTTTGTTGTGTAATTCTTCTAACAACATCAAAAGTTGTCACGTCGCTTAAACTAGATATCACTTCCTCGAAACCGTGGAATTGTGCGTATTGCAATTCATTCCCAAACACACGGGTATAGAGAGACGCAGATGGCTCTTTGCCCAATTTCCTTCTTGCGTCAAACTCGTCTGCTAATTTAGTGATGCTGTTCTCTACACTATCTTCTTCATTCTTATCTCGAAGTTTCTTAAGCATCTGATTCACGGCATTATCAGGAAAATAGCCTTCAGGTCCAAACATGCTTTCCACAATGCTTTCGAACCCTTGTGCTCGAGCTCCAACTTCTAAGATGTTAACTGACTCTCCAAACAGATCCAGAGTGAGATTTAAAGTAGCAGAACGAGGAAGATAGGATTGAGGTGTGAAAATAACATTGCTTTCAGCAGCAGCACCGGCATTGAGGGCCTCTGAGAAGAAAGAACCTTCGTAGTTTCTTGAGAACTTTCTCACATCCGTCTTGAATTTATTCCGCAGAAAGTCATTTGACACAAGGGCTCTGACATTTTGCTTCCAGTGGCTTGATGTTTCCTGTAGATTGGTCAGGTGAGTCCATACAAACGAGGCCACTGAAACAGAAAAGTATCAATACCTTGTTACTTAACATGATTATGGAATAAAACAGGACATGGAAAATTAAATCTAAAATCAGAAATCAGAGCTTTGTTTCCATTATGGATCCCGTCCGTAATAAAGGACTCCAGACAAAAAGGGTCGGCAATTTCTTACCCACGTCCAATTTGGATTTAGCACAATGGGCCAATATCAGTGGCATAAGTGAGCATGGGGTCATACCACTCTCAACCCCTAATACATACAATACCAAAAGTGGAAAAGCCCAATCTAAATCTCTCGTGAATAAGGTATATAATTTTTCTCTCCTTGTAATGATGATGATGATGATGATGATTATGATGATGATGACAATAATAATAATAATAATAATAATAATAATAATAATAATAATAAAAATTAGCAATAATAACATTGGTAAATATTTTACAAGAATGCAAAAACTAAGTCTATTCATCAAACGGATCGAATTCACTGCTGTGCAAGTTGGAAAAAAATTTAATGTATCTGGAGACAGAGGAAAGAGATTTAGAATTGCTATTGTAGGAAAGTTTAAACCTTTCGTTCTTACCTTTTGTAAGAATGTTAACGCTTATTAAAGAATTACAGGTTATATCACTTAATACGAATCTTGAATAAAAATAGAGAATCGAGTTCTTGACGTCTGGAATATAAGCTACGACATTTAAAATACTCCTTATCACAATTTTTCTCATACTGATTTCTGGAGTTGTTGAGTAGAAATCTACATGAACATAACAATACGAATTTTCTTTTGATTCTTTGTAATTTCTCTTACAATTCATTTTTTATTTTTTCAGATAAATCAGTTCAAGATTATAAATTTATTTTAAAGTTTTCAATTACATAATTTATCATTTTTTTGCAAATTATTATTTGCTAATACATTTTACAGAAGAAAATTTATGAACGTTTTCCCCTATATGTTATCATCAGATATTCAAAATGTTACAACGAAATCTAAACGTAAGTCCAATAAAGTAGTCACAGTAATAAGCATAACAATGATTTAAATAATTGACCATGAGTTATATGTAATAAAATCTGATATTGGTGTGAGAAATGCTCAATTTGACTGATTTGTGTAGTTTCGCCGACTTGCCGAAAAGTAAAAATATAAAATATGAATGTAAATTACATAGAACTCATGTTACAATATATATATATATATATATATATATATATATATATACAGTATATTGTTAAAATTGATAAAATGTAAAATATTTGAAATATTTGTACTTAATGTCTGTGTGAGACAGAGAAATTCTACGTGATATTGTGCAAATACCGGTATTACTGATGTTACGATTAAAATGTTGTAACAGTATATATGTCTTATATGCGACACATTTGTTGAAAATCTTCTATATATGACTATTCACCAGGTTCTTGACTTCTGTACCATATATGTACTTGAATAAATTTAATGATTAAATCAAGATATGTTAATATAATTGACAATCTTTCGTATCATACTGTAATAATTCTTGAAGAAAATGTGATTGAATATGATTTCATTTACATATATGAATATTTCAATTGAATTAGAAACTTACATATTGTGTACGCGTGGAAAGAGTGCGGCATTCATTCATGTTAATTATTTTTAAGGTATACCAAGTTTGATGATCGTTTTGGATTTGTAGTCACTGGAATATACATATTAAAGACATAATTGAACTAAAATTGAATGTTCAAGGATATTAGGAATATAAAAGAATTAAAATGAAAAATACATTGTAATCTATTTAATTTGAAAAGGAAGAAATTTAAAGTGTAGGCCTACATTTACAATTCTGAATTTGGGTTAGAATTGAAAAGCTTACGTGTGTATTTTTGATGACCTTAACACAAGTTCATAAAAAATACACACGTAAGTGGTGGTGGTGGCGACGGTGGCAGTGGCAGTGGCTGTGGCCTGATAAGGAGGAGGACTATTTTTATTCACCACAAATTCCAATCTAGGCTCTATGAAATTTTAACCGGAGTGTAGAAAATCCAATGCTGCAGTAATTTGACTAATTGTAAATATTAAAGAAGAGTTTTGATTTTACGTTTGAGAGATCTGAGATTTAACTTCTTGAGAATAGTTGCTGCTAGTAATTACATATTTATTTTTAAGTTTCCACAAGTGATTTCGACATCTTACTGTTACATAAGCATAAATGTAGGAAAGTAAACCCAAGGAAGGAACAAATCGAGGGCTCCTAAATAATAAGATGTGCCCAAACTTCAATACAGCAAGCTTACTGAAAATTCCCCCAGCTCTCATTTAATATACTAATCTGCATCACTATGTCTTTTTACCTTGATTGACATCTTCGGTGTAGAGTGTGTTTATAATACGACGTATTATATGGGAGGACGGACACTGCATAACTGCCAGGTACGCTGCAATTCTCAGTTCTGTGTCTTGTCTTTTATCAGTATACAAGTCAAGCAGGTGAGAACGGGTATGTTCACTGCATGGTAAACGTCGATATGCAGAAATGGCAGCCAAGCGAACTTCAATTGGATTCTTGTTCTGGAAACAAGCATTATAAATAAGAAGGAAACACAGAATTAAGTTTTTGGGTATTCCACATTGTCCTGGAACTTGACATTTCCAATGTTTCGGAACTACATACAGATTCCATCATCAGGTCAGGCTCAGTCGCTTGCAGTTTAATGAGCTCAACAGTAGGCTATCTCTCTGGCCTTACTTATTTTCCCTGATGATGGAACCTGTATGTAGTTCTGAAATGTTGAAATTGTCAAGTTCCAGGATAGGGTGGAATACCCAAAAGCCTAATTCTGATCACAGTCACCATGAAAATCTAAAACTCATAAAAGAAGGAAACACGTTTGTATACATCAACTAAAATGAAATACCAATTGTGTGAAATTCATAGAAATGAGTGGTTTTTCACATTACCTGGAAACATTTCCTTAATGTGTCAGTGGAGCCAGTGAAGATGCCAGCATTTCCAATAGCTTTTAAAGAGAGTATGATAAGCTTCAGTGTGATTTTATCAGAGGGCTCGCAACTGGATCCTAGAAAGTCTTCCATTTTCATCATGATTTCTTTAATTTGTTCTATCTCGAAGCAATTCTTATTTCGTTGGCAGTAACTGTGCACGAGAGCAGAAATACCCAGGAGTCCCTTTTCACTTGGAGTTCCATCTAACAGAGACTAAAAACAGGCATAAAATAATTATTTACTTTCACATTGTATAATAATGTATACTTTGTCATAAATAAACAATTATTAAGGCAATAAATATTCAAATAAAATACATGACAAATTTTCAAGAACGTAACATCTGTATGAATATTTTGCTAACTGCATGAAACTATTTATAACAATATTTAGTTACTGATTAACTTTCAACTTCTTTAACTGTGTTAACTTTTAGGTTATCCTTCATTGTCCAAAGCCTAGTAATATTAGAATCAGCCTTCAATCTGGAAGACCCTTGGAAATAATTTTATTTTATTGGGTTATTTTACGACGCTGTATCAACCTCTCAGGTTATTTAGCGTCTGAATGATATGAAGGTGATAATGCCGGTGAAATGAGTCCGGAGTCCAACACCGAAAGTTACCCAGCATTTGCTCGTATTGGGTTGAGGGAAAACCCCGGAAAAAAACCTCAACAAGGTAACTTGCCTCGACTGGGATTCGAACCCGGACCACCTGGTTTCGCGGCCAGACGCGCTGACCATTACTCCACAGGTGTGGACTAGAAATAATTTTCATGTCTTACATCACGTCTACATAAAATTATTATACCCACAGCTCACAGTATGTTAGAATGATCAGTAAGTTATAAAAATAATAAACGAATAATAATTCGCTATTGCTCTTCCTTTTTTAGCAGGGAAAAATATTTTTCTGTGGATCTGTTTGTATTAGTCAAGTTATTAGCCCATTCCCTCACAATGAATATGAACTATAATGCATGGCAGCAGTATAGATAATGAAACTTCAGTTTTTATTCCTCTATCATTATAAGATTCCTACATTTTTAACCTCACCAAATTTGACATAAAGTCTAATCACAAACTCCTACTGTATAATATGTTAATAAGGTATGTTATGTGCATAAGTACTCACAAGAGAAGCGAAGGTAAGACTCTATAAGACATTAATAAAACCTGTACTGACATATGGAGCAGAGACATGGGTATTGTCTGTGGGTGATATGCTAGACTTTGGGTGTTTGAAAGGAAGATTCTAAGGAAGATTCTGAGGAAGATCTGTGGACCGACCAATGAAAACGAAGAGTGGCGAATAAGATACAACAGAGAACTCTACCAGGTACATGATTTCTCAGACAGTATTACAGATATTAGAGTGGCAAGACTAAGATAGGCTGGACATGTTCAAAGGAAGGAGAGAGGGGATATGATGAGGAGGATAATGGAAAGCAGGGTGGAGAATAGAAGAAATGTTGGGAGATTGAGACTGAGATGGATGGATGGGGTCGAGGAGGATGTGATACGGTTGAGGATCAGGAATTGGTGGAAGCCTGGAAATCAGTTTTGAAGGAGGCTATGGTCTGTTAAGCCAATGATGATGATGATATGCATAAATACTGGTATTTTTTTCTGTTTAAAATGTAACATTAATTTTTAGCTATTAAAAAAAGTGGTGAAGCTTGTTTGACAATTCTAGAATTCATCTTCCCTTTTGATGCATTTTTAAAAAACCGAAGGTACAAAATAGTTTTTATTGAATAAATGGCTTAAGTGAAAATGGGAATTAACTTATTTCGGTACAATGTAACATACACTATATTTAAGACAGACAAGTAGTACGAAAGAAAGTGTAAAAATAATATTTAAAATATTATCGTCTTACAGAGACTGATGAAATAGTAGCAAGAGTAGGTTTCTTCTGGAATGCAAGAGAAGTGAGCCATGAATCCATTTGCTCAGAAGTTATGTCATTGGATTTGAAGAGAGATGTCATCAATGCTGCTCCATCTGCTGTTGTAACGTGTGGCATCGCATCCAGAAAAAACTTCCTGAAAAATAAAGATATAGCCTATCCGTCTCTTATGTTGTTTAATTCTGCATATGAAAGGACTAACATGATGATCAGAGTGTTACATTATATCTAATTGAAAATTTTAGAGTGTGTAATACAATATGCCAAGAGTAGTTAATGCCATAAAGATAACAATAAATAACAACAACAACAACAACAACAACAACAACAACAACAATAATAATAATAACAATAATAACAATAATAATAATAAATAATAATAATAATAATAATAATAATAATAATAATAATAATAATAATGTCGTAATGAATATTTTTCTAAATGCTGTCTATAAAGACTATGCAGTTTTCAACATGTCATCCGTCTTACCTTGGTAGTTTCCCAGTAAAATAATTAAACACATTTGAAAGTTCTGTGTAATTCATAGAGTTGAGAGTGGCTACTAGATGTGAGAAAATGGATGGAACATCACTTTCTACTCCATGATAAGTTTTATTGACTAGATTCTGAAGAATCTCTTTTGCTGTGTCTTCTAAGTTAATTTTTTTATCAGTACTGTCTGTATTTTCGTACAATAAAGTTGTGCGTCTCAAGTGTGCACTATCTGAAATGAAAATTTAAGGTATTTAAAATATTGAGAATTCGACTGTAGAAAGCACAATAACAATTACAAAGAAATGAGCAGCAAACAATAGAATAAAATATAGGCCTACCTACATTATTTTATTCACAAATGTGTCATTAAATGATAGGCCTACATACTTTTTTTTATAAATATAACGCAAGAATTAAGTTATCTATCATTTTTAGTAAAGGTTTATTTGTTATATAGTTAGCTTTAATCACATTAGTTCAGATCCCATTATTTTGCAAAATCACAGTTCCATTGTCTGAGTTCTCTACATATACTCTTTCACTAATTTTTACAAAGTAATTTCCAAAAGACAATAACAACCAAAAATGTCATTCTTGCATAGCAGGATGAGCAGATTTTATTCAACAATATTTATAAGTTAATACTGTATGTACAATAAATAGAGTCCTAAGGATTAAATGTCACAAATTTTACTTGGATAGCTACTATTCACTATTTGAAATAAAAGGAACAACTTGCTTACCGAGTTTTCCTTACATAAAAAACAGTCCAGAATAGGCAATAGGACAAGGCAGACAAGTGATGAGGTTTCTGAGAGGTCCCCCTTTTTAATTTATAATATTTGAAAGGGAGGAAATATAGAAATGTTGTATTTCAGTTCTTTGTTGAAATTCATTACGAAAAAAAAAAAAAAAAAGCAGAAAACATAAAAACCTTTCAAATTTTTGGCTAAGAAGGGCTAAATGTTTCAAATTTCCTACTGAACACATCTCTGGGATTTTGTTCTAATAATACTAGATAAGAAATAAAAATTACAAAACATTTTATCATGAAATCACGTGCAAATAAAATTTAACCATTTAGATTAGGTAGTGATTTTGCTTAATTACATTCCATTATTTTCTTAGAAAATAGCATAAGATATTTTCTCTAAACTGACCATAACGATTTTCATCTGGAATCTCCTTTATGTCCCCCACTTCCACCCACTACAGGAATTATGTTGAATATAATTATAGATTTTATGTTCTATGTTATAAGCACTGAAAAACAAGACAAGCTGAAGCTAAGTAGTTCAAGAGACAATGACGATGACACTACATCAGTGTTGAAAAGGTACCGTCTGTCAAAAGGTATACTACCTTTTTAAATAAGTTTTAACACTTTTAAAGATTTAAATTTTAAGAAAGTTTTATAAATTTTACTAGCCATACCCGTGCGCTCCGCTGCGTTAGAAATAAATATGATTTAATTGCATAATTAAAATAGGACATTTGATCCAGGGAACATTCGTGTTTGATAGAAGGATAAATCGTTTATTATGTTACTTAATTTAAAATTGTATTTAAAAAAATTAAAATGCGATCATTTTGATCCAGAGACCACTCATTTGGTCATATAAATTATTTTAGGAAATACAGGAAACGAATGTACAGAATAGCCTATCAAGTTTTCTGTGCATAAGAAGCTATTTTAATCTTACCTGTCCTCGATTCACTCAGAATTTACTGTAATAACATTATAGCATTATGTCCATCTAGAGAAACTACACTTTCCAATGGTGAATTAATAATTAATTATACAAATCGGTTAATTTAGCTTCCAATATTACTTCATACAAACACAGAAACATTCTCTGTAGGCTATGTTTCATAGCTTTCGATTGTTGTTGTCCAAGGCCCCTTATAGACGAAGTCATTTGTTTTTTATTTCATTACACCACCTTAGATGGCATTGTTATTGTAATTTTGAAACTCATTTATCTCATTAAATATCAGTCTTATCAAAATGTTTCAAAGAATAAACTTATCGGAAATTATTTTTAAAGAAACTTTTGTTATGTAATATTTTTCATGAAAATTAATAATAAGGGAGATATTTCGATTTATTTAATTCAAGCCCCCTTATAACCACCCTTTTAAATAAAATATTTTGAATGCCATATAGCCTAAATTGTAAGTTACAACGAACTTAATTTATATTCCAATTTTCATATAAATCAGTTCAGCCATTATCGCGTGAAAAGGTAACAAACATCCAGACAGACAGACAGACAAACAAAAATTAAAAAAAAGCGATTTTCGGTTTCAGGGCGGTTAATTACATATGTTAGGACCAATTATTTTTGGAAAATCGAAAATTACCAGAAAAATTTCGGCTACAGATTTATTATTAGTATAGATAATACTTGTTAAAGAGAACTTCAAAGACAAATTAACATCGACAAATTATATTATTCATGATTCATTCATTCATTTAGTATTCTGCCAGAGGGCAGATCTTTCACTGCAAACCCAGCTTTCTCCAATCTTTCCTATTTTTTGCCTTCCTCTTTGTTTCCTCATATGATCCATATATCTTAATAACATCTATCATCTGATATCTTCTTCTACCTCAAACTCTCCTCCCATTCACCACTCCTTTCAGTGCATCCTTCAATAGGCAGTTTCTTCTCAGCCAGTGACCCAACCAATTCCTTTTCCTCTTCCTGATCAGTTTCAGCATCATTCTTTCTTCACCCACTCTTTCCAATACAGCTTCATTTCTTATTTTGTCTGTCCACTTCACACATTCCATTCTTCTCCATATCCACATTTCAAATGCTTCTAGTCGCTTCTCTTCACTTCGTCGTAATGTCCATGTTTCTGCCCCATACAATGCCACACTCCACACAAAGCACTTTACTAGTCTCTTCCTTAGTTATTTTTTCAAAGGTCCGCAGAAGATGCTCCTTTTTTTTTATTAAAAGCTTCCTTGGCCATTGTTATCTTCCTATTATTCATCATTGTTATCTATTTATAATTCGATGGTGTTCGGGTAAAGGGAGTTGTCATTTTTTGTGCAAGTGGAGTTTTGTTTCCACTTTCCCAGGGGAATAAACAAGTTAAATTCTACAAGCGGATGTACAAAAAACAAAAGAATACTAGCATTTGATGCGGTTTGTGTAGAAAACTATTTGCAATAAGACTCCGATGTTTAATTTTCATTCAACTCAAAATTTATTTTTATGACTTATCTCCTATTACCCAAACACCATCGAATTAGACTAGTCTCTGTCCTAACTTCTTCATATAGGATATTCATCGAATGCCTAAAATCTCTTCTCCTTTCGGTTGCTAATTCATAATTTCTTCCGGCAATCTTTCATTCTTCAAGCTCTGTAGAATAAATTTCAGTTTTCTTTATATTCAACTTTTTATTATAATCAAATAGTATGTATTCCATATACTGTATTTCTAATAGTTTCATTCATTAGGACTGTCGTATTTTAAACCTTGTAATATTTAAATTGTGTGACAAATTATTAACTTGTTACATGTCATAACTATAAATTAGATCATATTCTCCAAGCTGTTGTCATTATGTACCTGACAGTTCTACGTAATGTTGGTAGCGAGGGATGCAACTCTGCCACATTGGCCATTACAAACAGATGATGAATCCTTCGCACCAATTCCGACACCTGACTATTTAATGCTACATCTTTACTCAAAGAATTCTCACTCCGTGAGCTATCATTCTCCAAACAACAACATCTCTTCTACGGCATTTACAGCAGCACTACAAATTATTTATGAAACTGACACAGAGATTAAGCACGTTGTAGTAACACCATTTAACACAACATATAGCAAAACAACCAACGATCCGTGTAGCAGCAGAAGCAGATGATAGATCTGATCTTGGTTCCGATTGCCTCAAAAAGGTAGCACACAGCATTGTTTCTGATTTTATTAGATGTCGTAGATCTTGATACATGATATATATAATTTGAGTCAAATTACTTAGAATCAAACTTTTTATTAATACAGTAAGTCATTATCTTAAAAGTGCAAAGCAAATTTAAGTTCAATTTACTTAATTAATTGCGCTCACTTACAAAATAGATATACTTAGCTATTAGCTGTATTTAATAATATATTATAGACATATAAAAGTATAATGAGAAGACTAGAATAATTATTTCAGCTTACCTGAATTATGAGGAATTTCTTTAGTATGTGAAGTCTGGAATGTCAATATTTGATTGACCACAGTAACTGCACCACTCTCATGCTTAGAAAAAGGACGGAATGTATGAATCTCATTATTAGTTGATTTCTTCAGGATGCTGTCTGCAATTACTTGGCTGCCTCGCTGTTGACTCCTTAAACAAACAGTGTTCTAAATCACTAGCTTGAAATATTAATTTAGACACAGAAAAAATATATTACCGGTATATTATATTATATTATATTATATTATATTATATTATATTATATTATATTATACTTACTTACTGGCTTTTAAGGAACCCAGAGGTTCATTGCCGCCCTCACATAAGCCTGCCATTGGTCTCTATCCTGAGCAAGATTAATCTAGTCTCTATCATCATATCCCACTGCTCTCAAATCCATTTTAATATTATTTCCCATCTATGTCTCGGCCACCCCAAAGGTCTTTTTCCCTCCGGCCTCCCAACTAACACTCTATATGAATTTCTGGATTCACCCATACGTGCTACATGCCCTGCCCATCTCAAACGTCTGGATTTAATGTTCCTAATTAAGTCACCCTTTGCTGTGGTCGTGCCAGAGAATCAGTTCCATTCCGAGACTTATTTGAAGGTTTCGTAACAAGCTGTTGTTTACGGTGATGGGTTGTTAGCCCTTCGCCCAACCCCCAAGCTGGAAGACCACTCCTCATTGGCTGTCCGCGACTGCTTATGCAATATATTCACAGCTACCCTCCATATTATATTATATTATATTATATTATATTATATTATATTATATTATATTATATTATATTATATTATATCATATTATATTATACTATATTACATTACATTATATATTATATTATATTATATTATATTATATTACATAATTTAGGTTTTAAAAGAAAATACAAATGTAAAAAAAAGTTCGACACATCTATTTTCGTGTTCGGTAGATTCTGTGAAGAGCTCCAAAAATTACTGCTAGAGTTAGCTAAATTAAAGTACAATTCTTACTTAAATTGCTTGCTTCTTTCATTTATTAAATGATAAGTAAAATCGGTAAGAAAATGAGTCAGCTTGTTTTTATATGAAAATATTTTATTATTAACTTACCTACTAAAATTTTACCAAAATTATGAATCAGTCAGTTTACAAAATTAGCTTGTATGAACAAAGAAAAGCAACAGAACATTTTCAGAAATAATAATTAACAAACTACTGTATTTAACAAAATCAAAGACACTTGCAAAATTATCTTGAAATACTGTGGAGTTTGTTTTTGAAACATGTGTCCATAAATTCACTAGTGAAAATTATGTTTATTTTTTCAGTAACATATTGATTTATTGAGAATATTTATAGTAAATTGTAGATTACATAACACGATTTAAATCTTATGCAGTAGAAGCAGAACCGGTATTTCTTAGTAATTTTTTTCTCTAACTAGTAATATTGTGTGTATAACATAAAAATTATAGATTATTCCTTATTTTTGGTTTCAAAGATCAATATTTTTATTACATTATTACAACGCTACTTCAATTAATAAAAACTATAGCAATATATTTTATAAAAAAAAAAAATAGTTAAGTGGGGTCCCAGAGTATTCTGGAAGCTATGTTGGAAAAGGCAATCTTTCAGGCCATAACCATTTACTTTGTAAGGAAAAAAACAATGTCTATTGTAAACTATTCAAGAACGTGGAGTTCAACTTACTTAATGAGGGGAAGAGACTGAGCAGAGGACATGTATGGTGTGGACTGCAGAGACAGGAAGTGGTCCATGCGATGTGAGCAAGCCAACAAATTCTTCATTTTCCCAACACGAAGCAATGGATTGTTGAACTCATCTTCTTCAAGAATGACGTCGTAGTTTGTTTCACAGGTGCCAGTGACATCAGTCTATAGAATTATGTGATATTAGTAATATTGTTAATGATGAAAAAACTCATGTGTTAACTCTAAGTTTGAAACAAACCCAAAATAATGTGATAAATGAATCTGTAAAGATGCTGAGTATGTATTTGGATCCTAAACTAAGGTGGAATAGCCATGTCAGTTATGTACGTAAAAGAATTTCTAGAGTAATTTATCTCTTGAGAAGTATCATGTACAAGATTCCCAAACATTACTTAAAACAAATTTACTATGCACTATTTGAAAGTGTTATTAGATATGGATTACTTTTATATGGAAATAGTTCTGACCTTCCAAACATTCTGTTACTGCAGAAAAAAGCAGTTCGTATTATAACAATACAATCTATATATTTTTGAACTTTTAATGTATGTAAACAAGAATATTACTAATTATACAAGTATAGTAGATCTGCATCGCTATGAAACAAGAAATAATGATCAATTAAATGTACCATATGTCAGGTTGTAAAAAACACAATCAAGCTATGTAATTACTGCAATAAAGGTATATAATAAGATACCTACAAATATAAAGGCACTTAATGAAACACAATTTAAATTTCAGATTAAGAGATGGCTACAAAATAATCCCTTTTATAATATGAATGAATTTTTTGAAAATGATGTAGTATTTTAGTTAAATTTTATTATTTTTTACTCTTTTAATATTTTAAATATTGACACATTGTTTTTTATATTATCACATTGACGAGGCCTCTTGTATTCTTGCACCTTCAGGCAAATAAAGAATATGAATGAATATATGAATATATTCATATGCTTTTCAAATATATTTATATTGTAGTATTTTCTGCCCACTTTTGTTGCACCTAGACTATATTAATTTTTCTACAATAGAGCATTGCAATACATGCATTACTACAATCGGAAGTAGAGGCTACAGTGAAATAAATAATGAATAAATAAATACAAAAAGTAAAATAATTATGTACCGGGAGTTAAATAAATGCAAATACCGGTACATAGGTTTTCAAGCTTCAGTATGTACTTGGATTTCTTCATCATGGTGTTAGTCAAACATATGACAGGACTTCAGTGATGTGATGGTAGCATGATTATGAGCCTACATTTAAGGCAAAACAGTACCTATACCACAAAGACAACGAATGTATATATTAAAGAGTTAGGCACGATCATAGCATTCATCTGACATTAAAGTTACACACTTTAGACATTACAAAATATGTAGGCTACCAAAAGGTTTATAAATAAGTAAATATTAAAATAAATTCACAAATATCTAAACATACAGGTATAAGTACAAAGATGAAAGACTAAATAGATGTGTCTATTTAAATAAATAAATAAATGAATAGATACTTAAAATAATATATCTATAGGGCCAAGGTTGGTAATATTGTGATAGTTCTTTTTGAGAATTTATTACAATTTTACTGAGAGAGGAAAGGACCAGTTTTGTGCAGCGACTTGTCCACGAACATTCCCTTAATACGTTGACGCAAAAAGCCAATCTTCCTCATGCTCAGCAAAATTATAATAAATTCTCAAAAAGAACTATCACAATATTACTAACCTTTACCCTACTTATATGCTATTAAATCCACTATTAGTGGAAAATATAAAAAAATATATATACATAAAACGGAAATATAAATAAATATATCGATAAAAATAACTGTTAAAAGTATCAAGATAATTATATTTATATACATTTTTATTTATAGTATTTATATTTTAGTGATTTATTTACATAGACTAGCTATACCAATATATTTGTTTATATACAAATTTAATACATTTATTCTAGTAATTTACATAATTATATATTTTGCACTGATCCCTTCAAATATTTGTTTTATTATTTATTTTTTAATTCACTCATAAGTTACACTTACTTTTAACAATTAATTTTCCTTTTTCCTTTTATTGTCTCAACAAATGACATGTTGCCCACACATCCATATACCTATTTATTTATTATTTATGAATTTAATTATTCGGCTGTCTGTCAGCTCATCCATTTGCTCACTCACTCGACTGCTATAAAAAGTTATTTTTGTAAATAACACGTAAAGTACATAAAAAAAACAAAACAAAATAAACCATTCTGAAAACTACTGTGCACAAAACTTTTCTCTTACCTCATGGTGTTTTTCCCTTGCTGAGGAGAGATCATGCATTGTGTTCTGGAATGCTGACAGTATACCCCGCTTGATGTTAAGAACCCAGACTGGATCATCATCATCTGCACATAACTCATCCACTGTTCCATCTTGAAATGAGAAACGAAGAGAATTCTTTTCCAAAGCAGAAGAAAATTGTGCTGATCTTTCCACGCTGTTTCGAGAGTCAACATCAGTTAGATCGGAATCTGCTATTTGTACATTTTCCAACTGCAAAAAAAAAACATGCTTCATTAATCATTAATGCCTCCGAAATAAATTAACAGGTCCACTAAATGCTGCGGCGATTAATGTTGATGTGCTCCATTTATACGATTTACCTTAGCATAACAGATTCAATAGAGTATGCTACTCTTCCTGATAATTAATGAAGATTTTAGTATACTAGTATATATAGTAATCACAGGAGTAATTTATTTAACGAATCTTTCAACGACACAGGTTATTTACTATCGAAATTCAACGTGGACAAGAAATGGCCGACGCATTTTGCCTGGAGTCCTCTATCAGGGGCAGTTTAATTTTATGTGCTTTAAATCTACGACAAGGAACACTTAGGAGCTTTACTTTCATTAAGGATGCCATCACCTTTAAAATCAATTCGTTTGCTTTTGGCTAGATTTAAACTTGTGACCCTTCGATTCAACGGTAGCTGTTAGATCACCAAGAACGACGTAATAAATATATGCATTTTTTTTCTGACGTTCCTGAAAATGGAACCAGTAAGTAGCTCCGAAACGTTGCAAGGTTTTCATTTAGCCAGATATTAGGTTAATGCATAAGTTCGTAGTATTTTTTTCATCACAACACTGCGTTGTTAGGAGCTTGTTTATCATTTGTCATTTGTTATTTGGAGTGTTGTGCTTATAAATACGCCTTGAATTTTGCGGATCTCATCGTGCTATTTATGGGCTAAAGAAGATGGGATTTCAAGTGGAAAAAAAAAAAAAAATCCGAACACTTCCAACATATTCATCTGTTTCAGTTTAATAGAGGAAGCAGAGGCGGCTCTAAATATTTGTGACTTGTATAAGGAGAATGCCATCGGAGAAAGCACTGCAAGAAAATAGTTCTGTCGCTTCAACACACAACACCCCGCACAAAAATTAGTGTCTATCCACAGATGATGATGTTAGGCCTATGTATCTGGTGGGATAAAAAAGGCGTCGTGTAGCTACTACGAATTGCTTTCCGGGAATGTAGCCATTAACTGCGAACATTTATTGCCAACATCTCAGACCTTGCTGCCGCAATTTTCACTTTTTCCGTTCTCTATCCAACAATCTTCAAGGAAACTCCTTTGATAACGAAGGAGACTATATTACTGGTTAATTTCTCTCTTATATAAAAACTTTTGTCACAGCGAAAAAACGCAACGAACTGTTGCTTTAGGACCCAACAGCTACATTACGATCGAATCACAGTTCAACCCTCAAATCACACAAATGATGGAGTCATTTTAGCATTTCTTAGTTTTGAAATGAAACAACAATAGCTATATTTTATAACTTGCCTGCAATATGAAGTCGCACTGCGATACTACATGGAAGTAGGCAGTGGCTGAAAGGTGTAGTTGTGACTTCTCTTCCATGGCCCCTCGAATAGAGGTGCTGGTATGCGCTCTGTAATCGTATACATAAGTTGTGTCTGGCACATATTTGAACTTGCTTGAACCTGCAAAACAGAGAAACATTAATTTGCATAATATTTCATATTTATTTAACAAGAATAAACTTACACTAATTGACTATTATTGATTTTTATGCCACATATATTTAATCAATTCGTCTAATGAAACTCGTAAGGTTATAGATTTTATTATGTTCACCCAAGAACAAATGTATTTTATCCATGACAAGTATCTAAACTGGTCTTCATTTCACCGTCCTTAGCAACCTAAACAATGGCTTTATTCACAGATCTCTATGATAATATAAAATCTTTTCTGCCAAAATTAGACTTGTGGATAGTTTAGCTTAAACAAAATCAGTATTATAATTTTCCTTTTTTAATGTCTTTATCTCATGATACAGAAACAGCAGCAGCAACAACAACAACAATTATGAAATCATAGGCCTATTCTAAAATGTGAAATTAAGGATGTGAAATTTACAGTCTTCGTTGCTAAGAAAAATGATTTTCAGCTTTTTGAAAATCCTTTTTTCTACATATAAGTGTTACAAGTGAAAATAATTATTGATTTGTAAAATGACACCACAGTCTAGTATATACAGTCACGAAGCTCAATACGTAGTAAATATGCATCCATAGATCGTTGTTAAACACTAGGATCGCTAATATCGCCTCATTACAGACAATGCGAAATAGTACCGGCACAGTCTATTGTTCCTAGCACCCTCACAACTCAAGCTTCGTAACTGTATATAGTACTAGACTATGATGACACTTAAAAAAAAAACAGTCTGCAAAACTGCCCGGCTTAGAAATATGCCAGAAATTAAATAGGTTTGAATATCCTAATCTTGTGGCATTCGCAGAGAAAATAATCGTAGCAGCAAGTCACTTCGACTTACATTTGTGAGCAGTTTTTTTCACAATTGAATCATTTAAATCTAAAATTTCATCAAAACTTACTGATGAACATCTACTACTATACTTGTTTTTTTTTTAAAGATGGGACATGACAGTTAAGCGGCCGAGCTTGGAACTACAGTGCTATGTTGCCAATATGGACTACTATGCTGCCAGCAGATGGAAGCTAGCAATTGTCGTTAAGATGGTAAGATGGCTGACGTTAAAACATTCTTTGACAATTGACGCGAAGGTCAGAAAACAATACAAAAATCGACAGAGAATCAAACACGAAACGCACCAATGCTAACATTGTGTGCACAATAAATGTCGCCAAGAGAGCTATTAAGCACTCACCAAGGGGAACGGTAAGTTTGGCAACTCAATCGGTGTTACCATAGCAACAGGCCTACCACGCTATGTGACATTCAGTTGTTTTTCCGATCGCAACGCTCCTGTCATGTCCCATCTTTCAAAAAAACAAGTATAGTTCAACTTATAATTTACGTCAGATATAAAACCTGATTTTGAAATGCTGGTTAATTCAAAAGCTTAATTGTACACCCTTGTCTATATTTAGACATGTTTGTTGAATAATTACATTGTACGAGTATAATGTATTTCTCATTTAGCCTATATTATGAAAGTGCAATGTGTTCGCTCACACCAAGCTGTAGGCCTAATAGTGTGTAAATATGTAACATAAGTTCCTGTAAAATTAATTTTACTGTATGCATGTTATGTAGGCCTAAGCATTGTATGTCAACTCGTGTATATTATTTTAATATATTTTGCTCATCACGAAACTAAGTAATTATAGCCTACGTTTGTAAATGGCAGTAATAGTTGTAAATAATCTTTTACAGGTCATATTCTAGATTTCTCAACTCTTCAGTAGATCCGACACTGATCTCACAATACGATTGCGTCCGTCTAGAACAGTGGTGAATATTCAAGCCTGTACGGGCAAGCTCACGCCACGAGCAGATTGCTTTGCCCGCGGGTCACTTCTCTTCCCCTACAAGGACGCATCGAAAGAGGGGAAATGGTTCAAAGGTTGTCCATGCACAAGTCAGGTAGAGCACGAAATTTTCCTGCAGAGTTGTAGCTCGAAATAATGGGTCTTTCACATACTACATTATTGAAATGGAAGTATAATGACGACTTTCTTAGCTTTACAATTCCTTAAATTATGAAATGTATCCCAAGATTCTTAAATTTGCAGCGAAAATTACAGTATTACGATTTTCAGCAGCACAAATGTAGGCATACAGGTAGGTGAACCATATACGAGTATAATTGAGGAGCCTAACAAAGCCAAGAATAAGGCCAAGCTGTCCGATGATGGTAAGCGCGCTATGCTTAGATTTACTTCTTAAAATAATATTTTGCGAGACGTAAAGGCTAGTGTGAGACGGAAATCGAAGAAGCGATTCCGGCGAAATTACATCCTATAATGTTTATTTTCGTATAACAGTATCGCTATTATAATGGCAATAATGTTATACTCCAGCAGTTTGAGAAGTTTTATACGTGGACGCAGTAATTTTTTTAATTATTTATTTGGTATTGTAAATTACAAGTAACTTTTGGTTGGTTATTCAAAATCGCACATACTGTATAATATCTTCTGTTGTGAAATAATTTTATCGCATTTATTAAAAAGGTAAAGAAAAGTGTAAAGAATTAATGTAACTCGATTTATTTAAAATTCATTTTGTTCACTTTTGTCTTTGTCACTGCTATCTGTACAGTAATATACACTACAGCCAGGAGCACACGGAGTAATCGAAGATCGTTCAAGTGCTGTTCTTATCCATCCCTGGTCTAGAAAGTAAATAACAGTGTGTTGAGCGGGTTGTCTCAGTGGCAAGCTCGGCGAATCTTCGGTAAATGCCTATACTTGGCCTACAACTTAAAACTGAATTTAGATATCAGTAATGAAATTTATATAGCCTACCAGTAATGGATAAAATATTGCACAGCACACGAGAGTAAACAGATGTTATATGCTCCTGAAAATTATCACCCTCGGCTTCGCCTCGGGCACTACTGCAAGACATGTATTACACTACCCAGACTATTCAAACGATGTGAACTCAAGACAAAAATGGAGAGAACAGAGAATCCTTAGATGAAAGATTCTTTCAACTGCATTAGTTATTATTAATGTTCATGCATTTGTTGTAAGGTTGCAAATTTTGGAATACAATAACCAGAAACATTGTCGCGTATGACTCATCTGACATAATTTTACTTGAAATATTTTTATTGTGTAAATGCGCAAAAAAAAAAAAAAAAGAGGTAGGTATCTTTCTTTTTTGCCGTTATTTGTGTCTAAATGCAATTTTTTCATTGAGCGACTTCTGTGTTTATTCCCGCTTTTTGCAGATACATCAGACGTTACGAATTTAGCGCACACTATGCTACCTTCTTTATCTTCCTTCGGAGATTGGATCTTCTGGTCCACGTAATATTGCATACCAGCGTTTTTCAACCTTTATCAACATGTGGCACACTAAAGTTGTAATTTAAAAACTCGCTGCACACTTGTATATCTTAAACCAGTGGTTTCAAACTAGGGAGGAATTTTTTTTTTTTTTTCACAAAAACAAGTAAAATAAAATATTTTGTAAGTTTGGTCCATAGTGACACTTGTGGCGGAAAAGGTCGCAATTGGGGTTCTTCTCGGGGTTCTCCCGTTTCCCCATATTAGGCATCTACATCAGTCCATCAACATTTATCCATTCCATAGCATTCTCCAAATACCGGATGGTGACGCACGGAGGACGAATCTGAATACGTAGCGAACTTTATTGTAGTCAGCCGATGTGAGTTTGGGAATGCACCTAGATTGAAGGTTAGCGCAATAGACCTTGAAAGGTCGCATTGATGGGTCTTAGTGACCCCGCCCTTAAATTCAAATTTAATTCAATTCAAGGTTGGTAGGCCTAGTGGCGTCAACTATTAAAAAACATTGGGTGGGCTCAAACACTTGATCATAATTTCCCAAAAGAAGCTCATTAATCCTCCCTTTAATGATGTGAGTACCAATTCGTTCCTTCATACTAGTAACTATATACAAAAAATCTCCGCATTATCTTATGCGTAGCTGTTCTGCACAATTATTCATTTTTAGTAATTAAATAGAACGTTACAATTATATAAACATTTTCACTTGGGGACTTGAATTCTTTCTAACTATAAACTGATAATACGGAAGTGGACTCATTATTACGTAACACAGAGTGATGCAAATGTGTTTTTCCCTATAAATTCGTCACAAACATCTTCTAAATCTAACTTTTCAGCACTGTCCTTATGTGACACCTGACTATCGGTAGAAGAGATGAATAAAGTGCACACCAACAATGCATCCTTACTTATTGAAATTTTACTTATTGTAATTTACTGAGTTCAATAAGCAACCATCACAAATCATGTTCTTGTTTAGCAAACTGTCCGCAGACAGGTTTGTACCTCATAAATGACACCAGTAAGGCATCACTCATAAGGTAACTAAGCCAGGAAAGAATAGAAAAGGAAATGATGATGATGATGATGATGATGATTGATGATGATGATAATAATAATAATAATAATGCGACAAATTATTGGGTGGGCTCAGGCACCACGGGCCCATATAAGTTTGCGCCACTGGGTAGGCTTACGATATTCTATCTTTGCAGATCTGGTAACCCTGGCTGAGCGTCAGTCATTCTCTTCTCTACCGCTCGCATACTAAGCTTACATTGTGTTTGACTTGTGTCGCTTTCGTTGAGAGTTTACTGTTGTGGACTCACTTTTCTTACTACTTTTATCACTTTCACTTTTTCAATTTTGCTACGAGAACCTCTATTTTCATTTTCTCGTTGCACATCAGCAGATCATTCACGGCACACCGATTGAAAACTGCTGTTCTGTACCATTGTTCGATCCTTTCCTTTCCTTATAATCGTAGCCAGGGTGTGAATTAACGGGAGGGGTGGGGGATTTCCCCCCTGTTGGAAAGTTATCCCCTCTCATAAATTCATATTTACATCCCTGCCAGGGATAACTTCTATCCCCCTCATAAAATATAATTGTTTTAATATGAGTATATGTACTTTATAAAGTACAGAGTAAGCTAAGAAAGTAATATTTCAGTATTATCATCAACAGTAAGTTGGCAACAATCAATAAATAACTTAGGAATTACACATCTTATCTTAAGCCTGTTCAGGGATATAATTAGCCTATTATTATAGTCAAGATGCAAGACAAGCAACTCAGTGCGATCAAGCTTTGAGCCGCATTGAATGAGGATAATAATAATTTTATGTACGGTATTCTCTATCTAGGATTCTATCCCCCCCCCTCCTCATCAGAAATCTTAATTCGCATCCTGACTGTGTCAGACAAGTAGCCAATCATGAACTTGATAAGCGAACAGTAGTCCTGGTCTTTATGCAATTTTTTATTACTCTTATGCGGCCCATTCCCTTTTCTCTCACCAAATACATCGCAAACGACACCCCGGTGAAGGTTGACCAGTGAGAAGAGAGCACTGTGTCAGACAAGTAGCCAATCCTGAACTTGATAAGCGAACAGTAATCCTGGTCTTTATGCAATTTTTTATACTCTTGTGCAGACCATTCCCTTTTCTCTCACCAAATACATTACAGACGACACCCCGGTGAAGGTTGACCAGTCAGAAGAGAGTACTGTGTCAGACAAGTAGCCAATCCTGAACTTGATAAGCGAACAGTAGTCCTGATTTTTATGCAATTTTTTTATAATTTTATGCAGACCATTCCCTTTTCTCTCACCAAATATGTCGCAGACAACACCCCGATGAAGATTGACCAGTCAGAAGAGAGTAATGTGTCCAGGGTGCAAATTAAGGGGGTTTAGGGGGATTTCCCCCCTGTTGGAAAGTTATCCCTTCCCATAAATTCATATTAACATCCCTGCCATGGATAACTTCTATCTCCCCTCACAAAATATAATTGTTTTAATACGAGTGCATATACTTTATAAAGTACAAAGTAAGCAAAGAAAATTATATTTCTGTATTATCATCACCAGCAAGCTGGCAACAATCAATTACTTAGGAATTACACATCTTATCTTAAGCCTGTTCAGGGATATAATTATTATGATGAAGATGTAAGTCAAGCATCTCAGTGCGACCAAGCGTTGAGCCGTATCGAATGAGGATAATAATAATTTTATGTATGATATTCTCTATCTAGAATTCTGTCCTCCCCTCATCGAAAATTTTAATTCGCACCCTGATCGTAGGTGAAAATAGATGGAAAATTTTTGACAGCGCTCTACTTAGTTTTTTTTTTTTTTAACCAAGTGAGTCGTTATCTTAAACATAAGAATACCATATAGTAAGTCCCTTTAACTAGTCGTCAATCGACGTTTTTAATGAGTGAGAGCGATTCAATCTTGATTAAGGTTTGAAATCGTTTGATTTCTCTCCACATCCACTATTATATCATATTTGAAGGAAGTGATTTTTCTTCATTGCAGGTGAAAAAAAGAAGTCTTTATATTTCTGTAATACGATGGACAAAACTAGTAGGCTACCTAAGTGGTCTTACAGGGCTGGGAAATCCGGCAGTATATGCACATCGGACACCATGAATAGGTGTATAACATCTGAGCAAATAATGAGTTTTGTCCTCCGAATATTGTCAGCCATGAATTTACTAGTATTCAATACCTTTGAAACGCGTGCTATTTAATCCTGGAAGAGGCATTTTTTGCAGGCGGACCATGAAGCTGGTAAATATAAATATCAATTAGCTTTACATTCTGGACTTTAGATAAATTAAATTCTAATGTACCGTACAACACTGCTGCATCATGGAAATCTTACATATATAATGACGAAAATAGAATACATTTGTATGAATCAAGTACGTCAAAATTAGTTTGTATAAAAATTTAATGAAGTATACAATAACTATTATATATTTTCGATTTCGAAATTAATCATTTTTGCTAGAGATCTGTGTCATCGAACCGCATTCCTAGCGGAAGAGATATGCAGCGACTTTCGATGTAGAGTATACCGTCAGATTTCCCAACCTTGTAAGATCACGTAAGTAATGATTTGATCCATCGTTTCATAGATATGCCTATATTGCTTACCCCTAGTGGATAATAGTGTAATAATTCTGTTGATCATTTATATTACAATTTCATTCGTTAGTTATAGAGGAAGTATCACAAATATGAAATAGAGGTACAAATATGAAATAGAGTGATATTCGACCTGAGACAAGTTGTATTCTAGCAGAAGCCTCCCAAATTACTACACACTGATACTCTCTTTCACGGGAATGTGTTAGTTTGCAATTAGAAACTGAACTGTTGAAACGTTTATCATTATTGCGGTTTCGAGGAAAGTAAAAAATTTGGCAGTAAGATATTTTCTTGAATATAAATTGTTATTCCTCAATGTTATAAGTATTAATGATATATTATATTCTTAAAGAGGAATAATCTACGTTTATAGCTAGATATATGTTTAAGTTCGTTTTTAAATTACGATATGTTCTGAGGTTATGACTTACATCAGTAGTAGTAGTAGTAGTAGTAGTAGTAGTAGTGGTGGTGGCATGTTTATGACGTCACAAGTTGGGGCATGGTGGTGCCGTGATGTCACAAGGTGAGGTGTGGTCGTGACGTCACAAGTTGGGTAAGGTCGGGTACGGTGGGGTCGTGACGTCACAAGATGGTGCCGGACCATCTTGCGACCCCACCATACCCGACCTTACCCAACCTTGTGACATCACGACCACACTCCACCTTGTGACGTCACGACCCCACCGTACCCCATTTTGTGACGTCACGGCACCACCATGCCCCACCTTGTGACGTCACAAACATGCAACCACTACTAACAGTGTGTCACAAATATAAAATAATAGTGTTATTAGTATTCCATCTTTATACCCTAGTTTTCTGTTTCGTTACTAGTATTGTCACCTGTAGGAGGAGGGAAAACCTCACCTTCCAACGAACTTAGAAAACAGTGGAATGAAAAGACAATGCAAGAAGCCACAAAACAAGTTCGAGAAAAGACGTGAGAGACGATTCATCTGGATTCAGTATTAAGGTTGATGATGCTGGATGCTGGTTCTGTGCTTTCCTTAGTAGAGGCCATTTTGACTTTGCAATTTGGTTTTGAGGATGTATAAAAAGTGTGATCTCATGAGTATGAGTTATATAATCATAATCAATATAAAAAGTATCCTGACTCATAAGTAATCGTACAAAGGCTGTTAAATGAAATTATTAATTAGCAATAATAATTGTAACTGTCATATTTTAACGCAATATATTTAGTTATTGATGCATGTCGGTGCAGAATACGATACTTTACTGATCACATGAAATCTCAAAAGAGCTTGTCTTCTTTTCCTCATACCCCTCTTCCCCGAAGTGTTAGTTGGTTTTATTCAGGTAAGTTACAAAATTGCTTTATTTACCTTTGCAATATCCAGCGCATTGGTACCTTCCTTCATTTCTGGCAGGATCAGGTACTGAAAAATAAAATAAAATTGTTACATTTACTGCTATAATTTTAAGAAAGATGGACCAAAATTTACAACCTGTGTATCAATATAGGCCTATAAAATTGTTTAATAATGGTTCTTATAAAGATAATATACTCTACAGTAATTTGGTAGACTATTTTATCAATATCTAAAATACCTCAACCTCTCACACACTGAACATCCTGACTTTATAAGATCCCGAATAGCTCAAATACTAAATCTCCAAAATTTCACGGACATAAATCCTTCCTTATTGTATGTGAAATAAGAAGATAATAAAATTATGTCTTTGGATCTCAGGAGGCACAAAATTTTTGTGTTTTGCAGTTATGAGATTCTCAGATTTGTATTTTGGAAGTTAGCCCTTGGGAGAATGGAAGAACAGTTCTTTTTGTGTAAGATGCTGGACATTAGATTTGTGTTCGGGAGGCGAATTTTATAATTTACTGCTGAGAGTGGGCAGAAATTGCATATTTTATTTGATAGGGATTTAGAGAGTTAAGGAGGTCGAGAACGGAAAATATGTAATTATTACAAAGAAGCTTTGTTATGTTACATTTACTCCTATTCGATATTTTACATTAACACTGAAACTGTTTTATATTTAGACATATTATGCTCTTTCTTGTATTCTGACAATGCAAAAATGTATTAAGAGATTTTCGCGAAAATACACTTTTATAGCATACCTCATAACAAAAACGTGGTTTGGACATGCCATTTGTTTATGGACAGCAATTTCTCCTAAATTACTTGACGAATTTTGTTCATATTCAGTATCTATATGTCAATTTATCCGGAAATGATGTATTTGAAAAGTAGTTATTCTAGTAAAAAAATAAGTAAGCTTACGCCCTTATTTAAAATATGAAACATATAATGGCGATCCAGATTTTCTTTTTGTGTTACGTACAAAAATATAAAAAAACGGCGAAGTTCGTAATTCATATTAAGGAGAAAGTTCTATTATAATATGTAGAATTATTTACATTTCTCGTTATAAATTCAGCCTAAATTTCTACTCTTTCTTCTAAGAGAAATGTAATAGATAGGGGAAAGTCGGGTAGTATCGGACAGTGTGTTTCTTTCATCTACCACCATATGGTAGTACCTGAATGACATGGTTACGTTTCTCTATGCGACATCACAGAAACGTAACCATGACAATCAGGCACTATCATCGTGTGGTAAATTAAAGAAACTCACTGTCCGATATTACCCGATGTCCGATACTACCCGACTCTTCCCTATTCATTATTCACAAAATGGATCGGAGTAGGCTATATCGGAGAGACAGTCGCAAATTTTATGCGTGAATGCGTCGCTGATAGAATTGCTGTTGAGGAAAACGTCAGCAGTGACAATCAACATCTCTTCTTTCCAGATACTCTGAAAACCCGGTACATCTTCAATATGCTGGGATTCCTGGGAGTAGTCAT
Organism: Periplaneta americana; assembly: GCF_040183065.1. Classification (NCBI taxonomy): domain Eukaryota; kingdom Metazoa; phylum Arthropoda; class Insecta; order Blattodea; family Blattidae; genus Periplaneta; species Periplaneta americana. The sequence goes on along the minus strand of NC_091121.1, from coordinate 60,977,570 downwards.
CTTGTATGCATTAAGAGTAAACATCTCAGTTGCTACAGTAACCATCGGGTCCTATCGTTTTCTAGCCGTTGTCCGCTCCTATTTGCTCTGCATATACCTCGACATTGTGAATTACTCATATCTCTCTTCATTCAACTTCACTCGCAAATGTTTTCAATTTAACTCGTCGACTGATTATTGTTGCTCAATTGAGATTGTAGCCTGGCTCGTTATTAATCGTTTGATACCACTGCGAACGTTCTATCGCTCCACATTGTAGAGTCACACTGCCTCGGCTGCCGCGCGACCCTCTAATTCGTGCCTCACATTCCTCCCTCCCGCGTATCGTTGTATGACGTCACCCCTCCAACTCCGTGGCTAACGAGAAAGACAGGCTTCGGCACGAATCGGAGTCACGTGATTATCATAGTCCAGTCATGGCCATCTTTACAATCGCCTCATGTAAATACATGTTCAAAGTTCTAAAAAAAAAAAAAAAAACGGAATTGCTACATATTAAACTCATGTTAAACGTACATTTATATAGGCTAAATAAACTTCTCTTGTTCTATGTTGGCCATGGCCATGTTATGACGTCGCGTCGTAGCCTTTCTCGTTAGCCACGCTCCAACTCAAGGTCACGTTGGTTACATTGATCCTTTGTCTGTCGATCACCGTTTATTTCAATGGAATGTGTCATGTAGTTAAGAAATTATAGGTGCGACGAAACTGAAAATGTATCGGGACTTTGTGGTGGCATCATAGTACTGGACCGAACTTATAGACGTAAGGCTTATTCACGTCAAAAATAATTTAAAAGACAGAAAAAGCAGTCAAATCAAAGCAAAAATGACGCTCTTTTATATAAAGACTTACTGCTATTTGTGATCATTTGTATATTATTATATCACCTCTATAGTTGAAAGGCATTGACTATAAGTAATTATTTTCGGTTGTTGTTGTTGTTGAATAGGTGATCTATGAGTAGTTATCATTGGATTATGAGCTACGATATATTTTTTTCATTTCTGTGAATTTGAATTACTGGTTTTCGTAAATAATAAAGTGATATTAGAAATGAATAAATATACGTTAACTTATTTCAAGAGAGTATGTGCAAAATTAATTACAGACATCTACTTAGAATTAATAAATTAAGAAATCATTATCTTATATTTAAGAGCGTACGAAAATGTCTCTTGTATGCGATGTGGAAAACAATTCTTTATTTAGGTGCGGAGCATAATTCTTATTTCTATACAGGATGAACTGTAAGTAATGTCATTAATTTCAGGGGGTTATGCTTTGATATATTTCAAACAAAAAAATTAATACAATTGTACTCGTTTTTGCCTCCTTTCCGAGATAAAAATTCTTTTGTATGAAAAATTACATAACGTGCTTGGGAAATCCATTGATTTAATTTCCAATATGTTCAGTGATTTTGAGACAGCAGTGTATTATGATAATAAATGATTGAAAGAATTTTAGTTTTTTCTTTTAAATGTGCATAAATTTGATCCGAACAAATGTAAGGTTTTAAAGTAAAATTCCTTGTCAGAACGAAAAATTACATTTCTTAAGATTGTTCTAAATGGAATAAGACATATAAAAAGAAAGTTAGTGCCATCTTCACAACACTGAATTTTTGCTGTAGTAAATTGTGGAATTAAAAATAGTAAAAAATTGCAAGATCAATAATCAATTAAAGAAATTATATAGCAAAAATTTATGTATTATTCTGAAATCACAGACACACAATACAATAATTCTATGGTATGTGATAAAAAAAGGGCAAAAGTCATAAATAACAAGTTTTGGGTAGAGCAAAAGTAAAGTCTGAGAACCAATATCATTATTATAGACTGGAAATCTGACGTTCTGCATCATTATGGAAAAGGATAGATGTTTCCAGGCTAAAATGCCCAATCTAAAATGTCCAGAGGAAAATATGTCCACATGCAAAAATGTCCCGTGCAAAAGGTCCATGGACAAACATCCAGTCAATAAAATGTCCGCTGCTGAATGTCCATGAGCAAGAATGTCGAACATTTTTCATTGTATTGTACTTCAATATACCCGTTGCTAAGCAAATTCGAAATAGTAAGTTTTCTGTTACAAACTTTAATTAACATAATGTGCCAAATTATTCATTCGCAAAAAACAAAACATTTTAGTAAAAGATGGTTACGTGTGCCACCATCACTCCAGAAGTAGAAACGGCAATAAAGTATATTGGTGGTGTGACAGTAATGAAATTAATCGAGGATTAAGAATGTCAGAATAAACTGAATTACTTACAACCGCTTATTCGCACAGGGTCTACAAAGTACCAAACATCTGATTTTTAATAAGAAAGTCAGCCAAAGGAGTTATGCTTTGCCCTTGCGAACTAAAGTTAGCAGACAGAGGTAACAGGTTTGACTTTCGTCTGGTTTCGTGATATCCTCTGATCAGAAGATTACATCCGTCAGCAAGGATACCGACACTAGCGAGTTGATGTGGAGCGAGAAGGTCTCACGGTATGAAGTAGGAACCGACTCTGGTTGTAGTCACAAATGAATCACTCATATCTATCTGTTATTCTTTACCGTATCTAACCGTCTTCTCAGTTTATAAACAGATCTGTAAAACTATAAAAGGTAATATGATAATAATATCACTGCTTTCTTATTCAAACATTTGACAATATAACAAAGAGGCAAACAGGGTTATGAAATTATGTAAAATTATAAAGGCTAAAATAATAAAAATACACACAGCCTTGATACTAAAATTATGACATTGTTAGAAAATGCCAAAATTAAACTAGGACGAATAGAAATTAAACTGTTACAGTTAAAAGAACGAACTTCATAATATGATATGATATGATATGATATGATATGATATGATATATGATATGATATATGATATGATATGATATGATATGATATGATATGATATGATATGATATGATATGAGACGGTACGGTATGGTAGGCCTATGATATGATATGATATGATATGATAAGATATGATATGATATGATATGATATGATATGATAGACCTGTAATATACTCGTATAATATAAAATAATATAGTTAGTTAGTTAGTGGGGTTTAAAAAGGGCGCGTCAGCTACTATGGCTATTTGCGCCCTTATCTAAAATTCTTAACAAAACAAAAACACAAACAGTACAATAAGCTGAATGCTGAAACGAACTAGAAAATGTTGTCATGGTAAAATCGAGCTAGGCACAAATGCAGTATCAACAAGGTGATGAATGAAAATCATAGAAGTGAGCAGTTCTCAGACCCTAGGTAGCCTATATTAAAACGAACAAATAGAATAAAAACCACCAGAGTCAAATTATATGGCACATTTAAAAATACTAAAATTTTATAAAATTTTCGGATGTAAAAGGTCCGAAATGTCCAGTATTTAAAAGAAACAAATTTAAAACAACAAAATATGTCACCTCTGGATGTAAAGAGTCCGGATGAAATAATATATGACAATAATATGATCATTTTATATATACCATCCGATATTCATGATAAGAATAATGCTGATGTCACTGATCTTAATTTCTTCCAGTTTATATTTATTTATGTTTTTGTCCTGAGGACTGCATGCCGCAGCTCATCCGATAAATTAAAATTTTGGAAATAAACAGAAAAACAAATAAAATAAATAAATAAATAAATAAATAAATAAATAAAATAAATTAAATATATAAAATAAATAAATAAATAAATTAATTAAATAAATAAATTAATTAATTAAATAAATTAAATAAATAAATTAGATAAATAATAAACTAAATAAATAAACAAGTAAATAAATAAATAAATAAATAAATAAATAAATGTACTATAAGACTGTTCCTCTGTGATCTGTAATAAAATTCTTCGTAGCGTAATCGCGAAATAAGTTTGTGCATTGGAGCTTAATAATATCCTTCTTGTAAAAGATGAATACATGCATACGTTAAAAATATTATGAAGACATCTGTAGGTTAGTTACAAGTTTCTTTCACAATATCCATTAACACTAACATAGGTGTTCATATTGACTACAATAGTTTCTTGAAAGAGCAGTCAATAAATTGGCTGTTCAATTTCTCACTGAAGTCTCTTAAAAGATTTCTCCTTCTAGCAGAAGACGGCAAAATATTTTAACCTCTATCTTTATTGCAAAGCAGAATCATTATTCTACCAAAAGCGAAGATTAGGAATAACTCTGTCTATAATAATTAATTTTCCTTGAGCAAACCTCTGTGGGACATGCGGTCTATATTATGTCATTAGTCACGTTATCTTAGTAAAGCAAGGATTCAGAACCAACTGTGATTAAATAATCATTGTGTGTTATATTTTAAAATAAAATCGTATTATTCTTGCGAAAATTATTAAACACTGAATTTAACATAAATTTATGCAATAGTCGAAGAGAAATTGCTGTATACGGATATAAAAATTAAGATTATGCTGAAAACCTAATTTGCAGAATCTACGATAGTTCGATGGAAAAGGAATTCATTTGAAATCTCGAAATTCACTTTCTACATAAAAATATTTTTCCGTATTGCTTACTATAATAAAAGTGGAAAGGTATTACCAATACATTATGAAACTTAATTATACTGTAGTTGATTTCCTACTTCAGTTTGCAGTTTTCAATTTAGTTTTATAGTGCTACTGAGAAAGTGGAATTTACCCTAAGTAATTTTGCAATTAAATCTCAATAGATTTATGTATCTCACTTAAGTTCGTGATATTTGTTTTATTACAATAAAAACGAGCAAAATGTATTTAATTTTGTACCCATATTTGGGTTTTTGTACCAAAACATTTAGAAAAACGTACCGGTAAACAGAATTTTGGCTCTTTATTTTATAGTGTTTGATTTCTTACGCTGCAAATGTGTACAAATATACCAATTTTGTATCTAGATTTCAAAGTTTCATCACAACACTAGACATATATCTTACTTCAATTTGTTTAGTTTTACTGAGTTGCAAATAAGTGGGAACGATTATATGATTTTGTATTTATATTTAACTTAGATTTTTTCCAATAAAACCACTAGAATTTCAGTTATTACTTTAGTTTGGAGTGTTCGTTTTATTGTACTATAAGAAACTGGGATTAGTTTAATTTTTACATTCCAGTTTCTTGTAATAACAATGTACAAAACTTCGGTAGAAACAGAAATCCTTCTTAAGAATGTAGCTTTTGTTATAATATTGTGTTACAAACGTAATGGAATGTGATGAATTTTGTAACCAGATTTCAATCTTTTGCCCAACACTGTAACACTTCTTTAGAATTTACAGTAAGATAAAATTCAGTTTGTACTGTCCATTTTATTGAAGTCTACTACGAGAACGTTGCAGTGTATCTACATTTCGATCTCACATTCAAAAACGTTACAAAACATCACTAGAATTTTCGCATCCTACTTCATTTCGTAGCTTTCGTTTCATGATGGTACAAGTAAGTTATAAACTAATATAATGTATTTTGTTACAATTTTGTGCCACAAATATACCAGAATGTGATGAATTTTGTGATCAGATTACAATATTTTGTCCAATACTTTGTAAATTTTCATTAAATCTTTAGATAAAATTTCAGTTTGTATAACTACTGTTCTTTTTATTGTAGCTACTGCAAGAATGTTGCAGTGTGTCTACATTTCCGTCTTACATTCAAAAACTTTACAAAACTTCACTAGAATTTTCACATTCTACTGCAGTTCGTAGGGCCTGTTTCATCATTGCTATAGATAAATTAAAGTATAATGTACGAAATCATTCATAATATTTTAAACTTTACTAAAATCGGGATCAAAAGTGAAATACATATTAATAATTATTTATGGTACACTAGTAAATACCATAACAAGACGTATTTCATCAACGAGCGGAATGTCTGGTACGTGAGACGTAGCCGACCATGTCCAATTTCCCGAGTGGATATCGTCGTTGTGCCTGCAATAACTCCTATGTGACATATTTATCGATTTTCAAATTTCTGCTCTATTAAATAACTTAAATAGTGATACAGCAAAAATAATAAAATCTCATATATGTAATTATATTTCTTTCTTTCGAAAATATAAGAATCCACAGTCTCCTATGTACTATTGCCATAGAATGAATAAATGTGTTTTTCTTCCTACTGAACAATTTTATATTTTGCACATAGGAGTTATTGCAGGAACAACGACGATATAAAAGTCTTGATTCAACTGTGTCATAGGCCTACAGTTCGTCTTCCATCACCGACATAAAAAATCCATCCTACTTTTAATTAAAATTAGACATAATTCTTAATTTAAAAGCGTCGCATTAGTAAGGAGATTTCAGCAAGTAAATTGTTACATTAATCACTAGCGATTAAAGTAAAATAGACATCCTTATTATCAAAGCACTGATTTTATAACGAGATTTCAGTTATTAAATTACTGTCTTATTCGCTAGTGATTAAAGTAAAAATTGTATCCATTCTTATTGTTAAAGCACTGCTTTCGTAAAGAGATTTGAATTAATAAATTTCTACTTTATTCACTAGTGATTAAAGTAAAAATTGTATCCATTCTTATTGTTAAAGCACCGCTTTAAAACGAGATTTGAATTAACAAATTTCTACTTTATTTACTAGTGATTAATGTAAAAATTGTATTCATTCTTATTGTTAAAGCACAGCTTTAGCAACGAGATTTCAGTTATTAAATTACTATCTTATTTACTAGTGATTAAAGTAAAAATTGTATTTATTCTTATTGTTAAAGCACTGCTTTCGTAAAGAGATTTGAATTAATAAATTGCTACTTTATTCACTAGTGATTAAAGTAAAAATTGTATCCATTCTTATTGTTAAAGCACTGTTTTAGTAACGAGATTTGAATTAACAAATTTCTACTTTATTCACTAGTGATTAATGTAAAAATTGTATTCATTCTTAATGTTAAAGCACTGCTTTCGTAAAGAGACTTTAATTAATAAATTTCTACTTTATTCACTAGTGATTAATGTAAAAATTGTATTCATCCTTATTATTAAAGCACTGCTTTAGCAACGAGATTTCAGTTATTAAATTACTATCTTATTCGCTAGTAATTAAAGTAAAAATTGTATCCATTCTTATTGTTAAAGCACTGCTTTCGTAAAGAGATTGAATTAATAAATTTCTACTTTATTCACTAGTGATTAAAGTAAAAATTGTATCCATTCTTATTGTTAAAGCACTGCTTTATAACGAGATTTGAATTAACAAATTTCTACTTTATTCACTAATGATTAATGTAAAAATTGTATTCATTCTCATTGTTAAAGCACTGCTTTAGCAACGAGATTTCAGTTATTAAATTACTATCTTATTCGTTAGTGATTAAAGTAAAAATTGTATCCATTCTTATTGTTAAAGCACTGCTTTCGTAAAGAGATTTGAATTAATAAATTTCTACTTTATTCACTAGTGATTAAAGTAAAAATTGTATCCATTCTTATTGTTAAAGCACTGTTTTAGTAACGAGATTTGAATTAACAAATTTCTACTTTATTCACTAGTGATTAATGTAAAAATTGTATTCATTTTTATTGTTAAAGCACTGCTTTAGCAACGAGATTTCAGTTATTAAATTACTATCTTATTCACTAGTGATTAAAGTAAAAATTGTATTCATTCTTATTATTAAAGCACTGCTTTCGTGAAGAGATTTGAATTAATAAATTGCTACTTTATTCGCTAGTGATTAAAGTAAAAATTGTATCCATTCTTATTGTTAAAGCACTGTTTTAGTAACGAGATCTGAATTAAGAAATTTCTACTTTATTCACTAGTGATTAATGTAAAAATTGTATTCATTCTTATTGTTAAAGCACTGCTTTAGTAACGAGATTTGAATTAACAAATTTCTACTTTATTCTTATTGTTAAAGCACTGCTTTAGCAACGAGAATTCAGTTAATAAATTACTATCTTATTCACTAGTGATTAAAGTAAAAATTGTATTCATTATTATTGTTAAAGCATTGCTTTCGTAACGTGATTTAAATTAATAAATTGTTAATTTATTCACTAGTGATTAAAGTAAAATTTAAAGCTGAAGCATTGATTTAGTAATGAGATTTGAGTTTTTAAATTGCTACTTTATTCGCTAGTGATTAAAATAAAATGTTATCTATCGTTATTGTTAAATCGCTGCTTTTGTAATGAGATTTTAATTATTAAATTCCTACTTTATTAACTAGTGATTAAAATAAAACTTTGTCCACTAGTGATTAAAGTAAAATTTTATCCATTCCTATTAATAAAGCGTAATTATAGTAACGAGGTTTCAGTTATTAAATTGTATATATTCTTATTATTAAAGTGTAGCTTTAGTAACGATTTCAGTTACTAAATTGCTACTTTATTCACTAGTATTTCACTATTTTTCCCAACACATTTGAAATGTCGCTAAAGTTTTAGATTCAGGTTATTCAGGTTACAGTTTTATACGCGGTGTTCGTTTTATTATGCCACATTTGAAACGCATTTAATTTTAATTTAGATTTCGATCTTCTGCCATAACGATTAAAAAAGTAACTCTAAGATTTTCAGATCCTACTTTGCATTGTAGTATTCGTTTTATTCTATTACAAAGATATGTCAATGTTTTAAAATTTTATCTATATTTCGGTCCTTCTTTCTAACACTTTATAAAATTTTGTTTGATTTTTTATATCCTACAAGGGTTGGTAGTGCTCATCAATTGCGCTAAAAATTTGGAAAGCATTTTACTTTTGTATTTTATCTTTCATTCTTTTGTCTCAACACTCTGTAAAGCTCTATTAGATTCTCACATGATATTTCAGTTTGTAGTTTTCGTTTTACTCTTCTACTAATAAATTAGATTCTACTGAATTTTGTACCCAGATTTCGAGCTTCTGTTTCAATCATGAGTAAAACTATTAGATTTTCGGATCCAATTACAGTTTATAGTCTTAATTTTATTGTGATAAATTATCATGAACGCGTAATTTTTATCCCCATTTCGATTTGTATTCTAACATTTAATAAAATTTAAGATCCTACTTCAGTTCTTTTGTGTTTGATTTCATTGTGCTACTAAGAAGTTGGAATGACTTATTTTGCATGTAGGTTTCCATTCCCTGTCCCAAATATTATTATTTAAATACATACTACAGTTTTTTAGTGTTACTCGTTTTATTGTATCGTACAACTTTTCATGTAATTAATTATACTTTTAGATTTCGATTTATTGTAACAAAAAGTTGTAAAACTTCACTAGAATTTCAAGTGTGTTTTATTGTAACACAATAAAGTTAATATTATATCTAGATTTCGATTCCCTTACCTAGCACTTCGTAAAACTTCATATAGTTTCATACCATTTCAGATTGTGGTGTGATATGAACAAGTAGCAATGTCATTAATTGTGTGTCTAAATGTAAGTATTTTATCCCAGCGCCGAATAAATCTTCATTAGAATTTTGCATAATACTTCAGAATTTAGTGTTCGTGTTATTGTTCTAAACACTTCGTAAAAGTTCGTTAAAATTTTATACCCTACTCCATTTTGTAGTGTTGGTTTTTTACTGTGCTACATTGCGGTTGGAAAATATTTCATTATAAATTCAGATTCCGAACTCTATCTCAGCACTTCGTAAGATTTAACTATCTTATTTACCAAAGATAATTTTAATTAATTTAATTTGAATTTAAGTTTCGATATTTGATTGAGTCTCTTTGCATCCGAACTTATTGAAAGTTTCTTTCACTACCGTACGTTATTTGTAATATTAACTTTTATTTTATTGATTAACTTTGTCCAAATTCTATAATAGTTTTATTTGCTTTATTAAATTTACAAATTATAATTCTTCATATTACGCTGTTATTTTCTAACACTGGGGCATAAATAAAACATCTTGTTTCTTGTGTAAAACATAAAACTGTATTACTGGCGTATTACTAAAGCTTACCGGAGGCCGAAATCGAAACAGTGGCGGCCAGCAGGACCGCCACCGTCACTCCACAATTCATGTTTGTGTACACAATCTACACATTCACCACACGAAACAATGCACACAGCTATCAGCAACCACAGACTGAGGTTCCTGCGCCTCTGTGGCGGTTATATACTACACGCACTGGCATCAGTATTGGCACGAGCCTGCTTGAATCAACATGTGAATTTAACCAAGTGACAGCCTCGTTTCCAAGTTCATGAATTTGTTATTTCTCATTGTAGGAAGTAAAAAGAAAAATATTTCGATGCTACGAAAATTCAATTAAGATATTTTCATGGAAATATATGTCTTCAATCATCATTTAAACCGAAAAAATGCTTTTTGGCTTGCCGTCTGCAGGTACTATATGTATAACGATTTTTCAAAACTATTACAAGTATTTTAAGCATATTTATTATCTACTAGCCGTACCCGTGCGCTCCGCTGCATCCGTTAGAAATAAATATAAAGTAATTACATAATTAAAATAGGACATTTGATCCAGGGAATATTCGTGTTTGATAGAAGGATAAATCGTTTAATATGTTACTTAATTTAAATTATATTTAAATAATTAAAATGGAATCATTTTGGTCCACAGAGCACTCATTTGGTGCAATGACAATTCCTTTAACATGTTTCTTAATTTTAATTACATGCATCCATAGTTCAATGAACATTGACATCATTTACATTTAATGTGTATACTTTATTTTACTTGTTATATGTTTCCATTGAATTATGGTAATAACTTAATTTTAACTCTTGTTTTCTACGTATTCAGTAAATGGCGCTTTGCCCACTATGGTTCTGAACCCTTCAAATAACTTAAATTATGTTATATTATATTATATTATATTATATTATATTATATTATATAAAAAGTGTGTTGATAACGGATGTACCCCGATAAGTAAGTTTTCAATTTGTTATGGGGACTCTTGAATCTCAGGAGGAACAAATTTTATTTTACAACAGGGCAACATAATCTGCTTGGCTCATTACCCAAATTTTTTGCATTGCATTTAATACATATGTATTTTATGTATTTTAGCTCGATTCAATTGAGCATAGTTAAAATTTGGATTATAAAATAATGAAATGCTAAGCTAACATATTATTACTGCATACTAAATCAATACACTCTCGTTGGTCGTTAATTCTCTGAGATAAACATTATTTTAAGAAATACAGGAAACGAATACACAGAATAGACTATCAAGTTTTCTGTGCATAAGAAGCTATTTTAATCGTACCTGTCCTCAATTCACTCAGAAGTTACTGTAATAACATTATAGCATTATGTCCATACAGAGAAACTACACTTTCCAATGGTGAAATAATAATTAATTATACAAATCGGTTAATTTAGCTTCCGATATTGCTTCATACGAACACAGAAACATTTTCTGTAGGCTATGATTCATAGCTTTCGATTGTTGTTGACCAAGGCCCCTTATAGAAGAAGTCATTTGTTTATTTCATTACACGGCCTTAGATGGCAGTTATTTTAATTTTAAAACTCATTTATCTCATTAAATATCAGTCCTATCAAAATTTTTCAAAGACTAAAACTTATCGGAAATGATTTTTAAAGAAATTTTTGTTATGTAACATTTTTCATAATAATCAATAATAAGCGAGATATTTCGATTTATTTAATTCAGGCCCCCTTATAACCCCCCTTTTAAATAATGTATTTTGAATGCCATATAGCCTATAATCTAAGTTACAACGAACTTAATTTATATTCCAATTTTCATCGAAATCCGTTCAGCCATTATCGCGTGAAAAGGTAACAAACTTACAGACAGACAGACAGACATACAAACAAAAATTTCAAAAAAGCGATTTTCGGTTTCAGGGTGGTTAATTATATATGTTAGGACCAATTATTTTTGGAATATCGAAAATTACCAGAAAAATTTCGGCTACAGATTTATTATTAGTATAGATGAGTCAATTTATCTGGCATTTATAATACCTTTGGCGATATGAAGAAAACTGGAAAATCACGTAAACAGAATAAGCAAAGACAGATTTCCAAAGGCAATTTTAAATTATCGACAATGAGGAAAATAGAGACTAATTTTATGCCTATACTAGCCGTACCCGTGCGCTCCGCTGCACCCGTTAGAAATAAATGTAAAGTAATTACATAATTAAAATAGGACATTTGATCCAGGGAACATTCGTGTTTGATAGAGGATAAATCGTTTATTATGTTAGTTAATTTAAATTGTATTAAAAAAATTAAAAAGCGATCATTTTGATCGAGAGACCACTCTTTTGGTTATAAAAATTATTTTAGGAAATACAGGAAACGAATGTACAGAATAGTATATCAAGTTTTCTGTGCATAAGAAGCTATTTTAATCTTGCCTGTCCTCGATTCACTCAGAAGTTACTGTAATAACATTATAGCATTATGTCCATCTAGAGAAACTACACTTTCCAATGGTGAATTAATAATTAATTATACAAATCGGTTAATTTAGCTTCCGATATTACTTCATACAAACACAGAAACATTCTCTGTAGCCTATTTTTCACAGCTTTCGATTGTTGTTGTCCAAGGCCCCTTATAGACGAAGTCATTTGTTTTTTATTTCATTACACCGACTTAGATGGCGTTGTTATTGTCTTTTTGAAACTCATTTATCTCATTAAATATCAGTCCTATCAAAATTTTGCATAGAATAAAACTTATAGGAAATTATTTTTAAAGAAACTTTTGTTATGTAATATTTTTCATGAAAATTAATAAGGGCGATATTTCGATTTATTTCATTCAAGCCCCCCTTATAACCCCCCTTTTAAATAAAATATTTTGAATGCCATATAGCCTAAATTAGTTACAACGAGCTTAATTTATATTCCAATTTTCATATAAATCGGTTCAGCCATTATCGCGTGAAAATGTAACAAACATACAGACAGACAGACAGACATACAAACAAAAATTTCAAAAAAGCGATTTTTGGTTTCAGGGCGGTTAATTACATATGTTAGGACCAATTATTTTTGGAAAATCGAAAATTACCAGAAAAACTTCGGCTACATCGTGTGCCGTTTCGAACGTCATCTTATATATGAGTTAATAAATCGAGAGTTCAGAATGACAAGGTTCTATCTAGTGTTTGGTAAATTTTATATGAGAGCATTTTAAAAGTTTGGTTGTTAATAAAATCAATTCAGATAAGAACCTTTTCAGACTAACTTTATCACGAACAATAACTGAGATATCAACATATAATTTATATGGTAGATAGCCGTGAAGTAGCAGAAATCAATGCAACAAAAATCTCAGTTTTGCTAAAAATGTCAGATAGAACCTTGTCATTCTGAACCCACGAAATCTTAAATTCCAATCCAATTCTTAGATTTACTTGACTCCTAAAATTGTAGTTGGAGACTTCAAATCCTGGTTGAGATAATCTTCACTAAAGCTAATCGTTCTCAGAGTCCTGCTCCATCCACGGACTCAGTCGTACTTGTCGCCATTTTCAGCTTGAAAATCCAACCTCACCAAACAAAACAATTTTCAGCTTACTCATGGCCACCTACAATAATCAATTGATCGTTACATGCTACTGTTAAAGGAAAAAAACGCATAAGATATCCACCGGCGATGGGTAGTTTTCAAATCCTGCATTTGCTATCATTTTAGTGGAAATTGATATGCACAATTAAATTCGTTTCGTACACTATTGAATGCACTGCTTGCATACGTAAAGTTGAAAGAAAAGTTGAACGTGTAGAACTGTAGGTGCACCTGTAGGTCCACTGGTTTGTCACGGTTCCACAAAGTCTAAGTTGATTGATTATCTGATTGGTACAAGGGAGAAAGTCAGATTTTTACTAAAACGAACTGCGCTACTCAAATGTTTCTTAAGCCACAGGCACATGATATACAAGTAGTGTAACAATGAAACATTGAAACACATTTCGAATAAAATGAATAGATACAATACATTATGTAGAGATGGAGGAAATAAGTTGTCAAGTCTATTTTTTTTAGAAGGAGATATCTTTAGTTTTTACATTTCTACTTTCGACCAACGGCAAATATACAAAACCTCCTTCTTTCGAAAAAAAAAATCCATGGAAATCTCTTTCATTCCCCCACCTTTTTACAAATAAAAACTTTGACGATTTTACATAAATGGCAATTTCAATCATTGTTACGTCAAGAATGATGAACTAAGAATTAGTGATAGGCCTACTGCTTATAATGTAGCTATATCAGTTCCGTAACGGGGAGGTTACTGCAGTTAGTAGATAAATACAAAACGCTATGCAACGGGTAATAGGGAACAGAAGGTTCCCGAGTCAGTTTTTCGGGTGATTATAAAAATGTGAGAATAATTATTGAAACCGGATATAAATATATTTTTATTGTTGAGCATTACTTTTAAATTTGATAAGCGTAAAAGGTTAACAATACCATATGTGAAGGAATGTGTATACTTGGGAAGGACAAGACGAAAAAAGAGATAAACAGAAGAACATATCTAGCCTGTAAGGCTTTCTGGTCCCTTCAGTTTATACTTTCCGACAGTAAAGTAAGCAGAAAACTCAAATTCGAAACTAGAAACCTGCATCTACCCAGTAGTACCACAGTCTAGTAGGCTATATATAGTCACGAAGTTTGAGTTGTGAGGGTGCTAGGAACAATAGATTGTGCCGGTACTATTTCGCATTGTCTGTAATGAGGCGATATCAGCGATCCTAGCGGTTAGCAACTATCTATGGATGCATATTTACTACGTATTGAGCTTCGTGACTGTATATACTAGACTGTGGTACTACTATAGGGTACGGGAGCCAGACATGGTCGGCGACAAACAGACAGATGAACGCACTGCAAATAAGCCAAAGGAAAATGGAACGCAAGATACTAGGAATAACGAAAAGGGACAAAATCTCCAATGAAGCGCTATCTCAAATAACATCAACAACAGACATCATATAAAGAGCCATCAGACTGAAGTGAAAATGGGGAGACCACATAGCGAGGATGCAGGACGACAGATGGACGTATAAGGCCACCATGTGGGACACACGCTTAGGCAAACGACACAGAGGCAGGCCAAGACTTCTACACAGCACAAGCAGGTCCACAATGGTCCAGCACAGCAAGAAGCAGAAATACATGGAAAACCACTGAACGCCAACTTCGCAACGCGTGAAAATTCTATAAATAGCATTGAAAAACAAATGTGCAACGAAGTGTAGAAATATAAACCAATCAAGTGACCAAGTGTAAACAGTGAATAAGTGATACAACATAGACCATCATACAGGCTACTTCCACTGAGTACTGCCCTAATACGAATTAGCTCATCGTATTACAGAACAAGAGCTACTCTCTAGGCCTTTGCCCTTCATAGGGACATTCGGGCTCATTATTATTATTATTATTATTATTATTATTATTATTATTATTATTATTATTATTATTATTTAAATGGGAAACTTTGGAAAACAGACGTAGGAAAACTAGAATAACATCATTGTATAGAGCACATCTAGGTCAGAAAGCATGGGTAGACATAAGGGCTCGGTTAGAAAAGCCAACGTACTATGGTAGGAACGATCATGATTTTAAAATCAAATGTAGGAAACAGAAAACGGATGTAGGTAAATTCTCATTTTTAAATAGAACTATAAATGATTGGAATGACCTTTCCTTCCTTAAGGAGATTCAAGAATAACTTAAAAGTTGTGTATAAAGTGCAAATTAAAATTAAGGTGACATTTAACATTTAATTTTTTTAAGATGACATGTATTTATTTAGCCTGACGAGTTACTTCCTTGGTTTGAATTGTAAATGATTTAAAAATAGCGTGTAAGAGGGCCTTAGACTAGAAATGTTTAGTTTAAATATAGTTCTGTTTATAAGTATGCATAAGGGTGTAATTATTTGACTTATTTGAACTGTTGTATCAGTGAAGCGAGGTGAGTCAGTGAAGTTATGGTTTTACAGTGCAGTGAATAGTTCCGATCAGTGATAATTTATAGCGTCAATGAAATGTGTTCTATAGTGTCAGTGAAATGTGTTCTATAGTGTCAGTGAAATGTGTGCTAAAGTGTAAGTGAAATGCGTCATAGTGCCACTACAGTGAGTGAGATGAGAGTAAAGTGAAAGACTATTGAAACTTATGTAGGGCCTATACATAATTATGTAGGTTGCATTGTAAAATTAAGTATCTTATTTATGTTTTATTATTATTGTGTTAAATTGTATTGTGTATTCTTATTGTATTGTGTATAAAATTGTATGTGTATTGTAAAATTGTATTCTGTATTGTAAATTTTATTGTGTATTACTTATCATTTTATTGTGTATTGTTTATATTGTATATACCACTGTCACCGGGTGCTTGCCCACTTGCGGTGTAAATAAATAAATACATACATCATTATCATTATTATTATTATTATTATTATTATTATTATTATTACTCGTGATTCCTTCCACTTCCTGTATACACAGCCTCTTGACTGCTGCTGCTTCATTGCTCCTGCTGTCTTTCAGTATGTGCAGTGACGAACGTAGAAGGATGAAAAGGGTGAGATATGCCCGGGACTCTGAACCAGGAAGGCCAACCGACTAATTGTAGCCACAAAGTCAGATCTCCCAAGAAACCGTATTTCACAAGGAGTCAAAGTTCTGCTGCTGTAGGCCTATACAGGGTGTAAGGGATATAAGTTCCATTATTTTAACTGATGATTGGTCATGTCATAAGGAAGAAAAAATGCCCTCACAATTTTTTTCTAATTGCAATATTTAACTAATTATTATTATTAAAGTTTACAATATTAGGTGTTTGGCAACGTTTACAAGTACACGGTACAGCTCAAGCGGATACAGACATACCGGTACAAAACAGATGCTCTGTTCTAATGCAGGGGCGGACCGTTGTTTACATAAAACGAACAGCAAATACAAACTTTCAATCCCATTAATAGAACTTTATGGTAAATTTCCATTTTATTTAACAATATTGGGAATATTGGTCCATTTTTTATTGTACGTCTAAAAAATAAACAATAGGCCTATGGTTTACTGCACAAAATCACACGAACTTTTTTTCTTAAATGCAACATTTTAATCTCTCCCGCTTCCATAAAGCAATACCATTTTTAAATTAATTTCTGTTTGTGTCATTTTCGAAACGAGGTAGGAGACTCCTAGTTTCTAATAACCGTTGAGAAACCGCTGCAAAAGTTCGCCGATTAGGTGACCTTCATTGCGGAAAACATTGACGGTACATCATCTTGCCTCACTTGAATTACGACGACTTTCTCCATAAATTAATAACACATGATATTCCTAAACTGTGAATGACATTGTAAGTTGTTTATCGAATACCTGGTACCGAACTATCATCCGCTCGGCAGCAGAGCTATGGACAGGGAGCTTGAACTCAGATGACATGTACGTACCTATGTCTGTGCAGAGTACTGCCTGCTGAACACGTTGCCAGTCTCTCACGCCAGAATATTAACAAATTTAAGCATGCAATTTTATTTAATTTCACGAAAACGTAATAGAAAACACAAATATTTATTTAAACTAATATTAACTCTTTGCTAGATATGCCTACTGATATATTTGTTTTCGTAATTTTACTAACGATATAAGCAGTATAACGCGAATAAAATAAGAGAAGAAATTTTTTTTTCTGGGAAAACTATCAAGTTTTGACCCTATGTTGTATGGACATTTTTTGATCCTGTAGGCCGCTCCCGACGACTGTGAAAAGGACGGCACTTATACCCCTTACACCCTGTATATAGGCCTACTATAGTATTGGGTTCAAAGTCCGCATACGAGTAGTTATGAACACAGTAACTTAAAAAGTTATCATAATTCTATACTATATAAATTTATTGTTGAACAATGACTGCTCCTCGAATTTACGGATTGCCACTACAGGGCAGAGCGTAGCAAACAATTGGTCGTTTTAACTATTAACAATACAGTTTTACAAACAAATAAATATGAAAAATTTACAAAAAAGAAATCCTACGACCCCTCGATTCAGTACCTATCAGCGAAATACAACATTGAAAAAATCACAGTTACCGGTCTCTTCTTTGGAGCTAGAGGCACCATTCCGAAAGCCTTTGTAAAGTGGAGGGAAAAATACAAGCTGACGAGAGATCTTCAAGATGCCATCGTCACCACCATTATAAAATTTTCTGTAGCGATATTTCGTCAGCATCTTCATGGCGTACATTCAATTTAAATTATACTTGGTTCTATTTTTGTTCTTATGTCTTAATCACTTTTGTCTGAAACCTGTTTATATAATTTTTCATTTTACATTTTATTGTGAGCTATTCTGTGTCGCAGGGCAAACCCAAAATATTGAGTCAGACCAATAAATTAAATTAAATAAAGCTGCTACTAAAGACAGAGCATACCTAACAATATTAGTTATTTTAACTTATTAATAATGCAATTTATAATACATTTATAAACAAATATACGAAAAATTAATAAGATATAAGCTGTAGGTGAATACTAAGGGATAGTATCTTCCTGATTGATGTTGACAATAAAGGTGATGGAGCAAGCTTAATGACTCACGCAGAGCAGCGATAACATCTTTGACTTTGGTCTTGTTCAAACCAAATCTTTTCCAAGTATTGTAGAAATGGAGAGGAATTGTACCGCGAGCCCCCCACCATTAACAACTAATAATTATGATTTCTTATTATTATATCTATCAAATGAGACAAACAGTTTCTTAATTACAAATTTCGAATATTTTACTTAATAAGACTAAACTCGTCATTCGGGGAACGCGGGAAGAATCGTGTTACGACTTTTCTAATGTCGAAATGTTTTACTTCCTAACAAAGTGCAGTCGTATATTTTTAGTAGATTATTTTTCGACGCTGTATCAACATCTTAGGTTATTTAGCGTCTGCAGTCTTATATCAAATGAGTACAACACGCACTACAAAAAAAGCGCTGCAAGGCTGTTATGGTATTTTCGGTTTCTAACATACGATATTATTTTTCTGTACATACTGTATGATGTAATTAGTGTAATGTTTATTAATTGTTATCAATTTATTGTATCACTTCCGTACTTCACTCGCACGAGCTCTTATTAGTTAAGAAAGGCTTGACAACAACATTCAAACATTGAAATTAACATCATAACATTCAAAAGCATAAATGTAAAATTGTAACGACAAACAATACATTTTGTACGAGATCGTGCGTAGATCGTGCGTATTTGCTTGGTTTCCGCACAAAACCAAACCGCGGAAAGTCTAAAATTCCACATTCAGTATTCCCAATCTAACACACATAACAATTTCCCTCTTCTTACCGCTTAAGTGACATATTGATTTTACTGCTTTAGGCTTTTAACATATTATTTTTAGAGACGTTCAATATAGTAATAATTATAAATTGAAAACTTACCACTGCAATTTCACCTAACTTGCACTGTTAATTATTGTTTTTAAATATTTGCAAAAATTAAGTGAACTCTACAACTCCACTAAAGTTACTGCATTCGTGATGCAAGTAGCATTAAGGAAGCCGTGAAAAAATCAACAAGATTCCAGACTCATCATAGACTGGGGGGGGGGGAAGACAGACGTATATCACGGCCTGCTGGAGTATAGTAAACACAGAAAACACTTTAAAGCAACAGAGTTGAAGATAGATATTTTTGTTTTGCACATTTGCCGTCATTGAAAAGAAACCAAGA
Organism: Periplaneta americana; assembly: GCF_040183065.1. Taxonomy (NCBI): domain Eukaryota; kingdom Metazoa; phylum Arthropoda; class Insecta; order Blattodea; family Blattidae; genus Periplaneta; species Periplaneta americana. The sequence continues at coordinate 60,957,842 of NC_091121.1, read as the reverse complement.
TGGAGGTTTCATTGCAACTAATTAGAAATTCCTCTTTCAGGTATGTAATAAACGATCTTCGTACAAAATAATGTACGATACACGAGTGGTATGTTTTCTTTCAATTCTCGGAAATTAAAAAACTCAACTACGTTTCGCTTTTTCAAACTTTTCCTCGAACATGAAAACTTCAACATACCGCTCTTGTAACGCATATTACTATTAAATAGCATACTATGTAGTTCCTAACCTAAACCAGTCATATATATATATAAATTTCTTCGAAGCTTTGGAATCACTTACTGATCCTATCCATCCTAAGGGAATTGAGAGTTGGAATATCACCTACTCTGTTGAATTATGTTTGGTAAACCCAAATAGCCGGAGAGGCCAAAATCAGAAAAAAGAAAGTTTTGAGAGCTTGAGTGGGCACTATTCAATTCCATAACAATAAGAAAATTATTTAAGTATGTAAGTATAATACTTGTAATATTGTACTACGTAACCGTCTCAATTTTATTTCGTTGTTATGCTAAAAGAATTTGTATAACATTTTGCTACATTGACACAGGGGCGTTGCTCAACTTAAGGTTCTCAATGCCTTTTTATTCATTCGTGTGTCATCGTAAAAATCTCTTCTATTTTTAATGTTGCGTGGAAAATAATCCGTTTTCTGAATAATATTATGTTAAAATATTTATCATTCCTTTCATTTCTTTCAACTTTCCAGAAATTAGATCTCTCGATTTATTCAGGTATCAAATCGATCCTTTTTTATCTCACTCTTGTCCGTTGGTCGATTATATAGCAATTATTTAGATGTTATAATATTTTATCTTTAAAATGATTAGGGCATCTGGAGCGAATAGGGAATTACATGAAAAGGAGCATCTTCTGCAGATTCTGGAGCAAGAACTAAGGAAGAGACTAAGGTCCCTGAGACAAATAACGCCATGTATATCTTCAACGCCACCCTATTAATTCTTGTTAACGACACCTTATTTCGGTAGTGCACTACTGTAGCCTGCATTCGCTTGCAATCTAGTGATGAAATGAATTACTAGCTGTCCGCTGACATTTACCAGTGAAATGATATTCCACTATTTTGCTATTGTGTGTTGATAGTGAAAGGCTGTTCTTATATCAAGGTAAGAGACAATATTTTATTTTGTGTGTTGAGCAAATAATATATATTTTCGTGATCCTTAAACATTCTTCTATGCAGAGAAAGTATTTGCTATCTATAACATTTGAAAATGTTAGAAAAACAGGCGTGTAATGTTATCAAGTATTCAGTAGCGCTTTAGCGCCACATGGTGTTAAAGGTCTACAGATAGAATTTTAGGTTATGTTAGTACGGTAATCATTTGTTTAACGGTAGTCCTCAGTTTTTAATAGTATTTTCATTGCTGTTATATTCATATTGTGTGAGGTATTTACATAATTAATGTCGAAACATCAGGAAAAACACTAACCTTTCACCTTCTAAATGTCCACAATGTGCACAGTGATGATATTGGTTCAATAGCTTATCTAACTCTTAATTTTTTGTTTTACTTTTGTGAAAACATTCATATTTAACTAAGATTAATGCTTTTTGTTTATAACTTTCTACTGTATCTCGCTGTCTCTTTTTTGAAAATATGAAGTTACCGGAAAACATATTTTCCTAATCCATCTGGTGTTTCAGCTTCAGATCAAGAATATTTCATTAGTATTGAGTGATTTTGTACCTTTTATTAACAGAAACTCAAATTTAGTTGATAGGAAAAATAATTCATTAATAATTATAAGTCTATAGGTTACTAGAAAATATGTGGGGTTAATTGGACAAGCTGTTCCTAATAACGCCAGTATACAAAGTTTTCCTATTTGAGTTCTAATTCTTCTCCAGAATATAATATCACCATTTTCGTTGTGTTATTTTCTAAAGATAAAATTAAAGTTTCTTTGTCATAATTTTTTTGTTTGTACATAACTTATTTCCAGAACAACAGTGACTTAAGTGTTAAGGTGGCGTTATTTGGTACGTGTACCTTAGTGAAGTGATTTGTGTGGAGTGTGGAATTGTATGGGGCAGAAACATGGACATTACGAAGAAATGAAGAGAAGTGAGTAGAATACTTCTTTTTCCAGAGGTCCGCAGAAGATGCTCCTTTTTCTATTATAAGCTTCCTTGGCCATTGCTATTCTTTTGACTTCCTAGCTGCAGCTGATGTTACTGCTTATAGTACACCCCAAATATTTGACGCTGTCCACTTCCTCTACTGCCTCATTTAGAATTCGCAAGTTTATCTTCTGTATTTTTCTCTCTATGACCATGCTCTTCGTCTTATTTGCATTTATCTTCATCCCATACTGCTCACAGCTGTCATTTAGCTCTAGTAGCATATCCTTTAGTATCATTTCCTCTTCTGCTAACAACGTCATATCATCAGCAAATCTTATGCACTTTATTGTTCTTCCTCCTATTATCACGCCTCCCATGTTCTGAAAACAGTTCTTTACTAAATCCTCGTAGATATTGAACAGGGTAGGTGATAAAGGACATCCTTGACGTATTCCTCTCCCAATTTCGCTTCCTTCTGACATTTCTTCTCCTATCCTCACTTTGACTCGTTGTTTCATATAAAGATTACTGAACAGTCTTCTCTCTTTCCAATCCACACCAATTTTATTTAGGATCCCCATCAGTTTATTGCAATCCACTCTGTCAATTTTCAAAAGACATATTATATACATATTTTTATTGAAGAACTAGCCGTACCCGTGCGCTCCGCTGCACCCGTTAGAAAAAAAATATAAAGTAATTACATAATTAAAATAGGACATTTGATCCAGGGAACATTCGTGTCTGATAGAAGGATAAATCGTTTAATATGTTAATTAATTTAAATTGCATCCAAATAATTAAAATGCGATCATTTTGGTCCAGAGACACTCATTTGGTGCAATGACAATTCCTTTAACATGTTTCTTAATTTTTATTACATGCAACCATAGTTTAATGAAGATTGACATAATTTAGATTTAATGTGTAGATTTTATTTTACTTGTTATAGGTTTCCATTGAATTGTGGTAATAACTTAATTTTAACCATTGTCTTGTACGTATTCAGTAAATGGCGCTTGGCCCACTATGGTTCTGAACCCTTCAAATAACTTAAATTATATTATATAATATTACATATTATATTATATTATATTATATTATATTATATTATATTATATTATATTATATTATATCATAAGTTACTATAATAACATTATATCATTATGTCCATCTAGAGAAACTACACTTTCCAGTGGGGAAATAATAATTAATTATACAAATCGGTTAATTTAGCTTCCGATATTACTTCATACAAACACAGAAACATGCTCTGTAGGCTATCTTTCATAGCTTTCGATTGTTGCTGTCCAAGGCCCCTTATAGACGAAGTCATTTGTTTTTTAATTCATTACACGGCCTTGGCAGTTATTTTAATTTTAAAATTCATTTATCTAATTAAATATCAGTCCTATCAAACTTTTTCAAGGGATAAAACTTATTGCAAATTATTTTTAAAGAAACTTTTGTTATGTAACATTTTTCACAAAAATTAATAATAAGCGAGATATTTCGATTTATTTAATTCAGGCCCCCTTATAACTCCTCTTTTAAATAATGTATTTTGAATGTCATATAGCCTAAAATCTAAGTTACAACGAACTTAATTAATATTCCAATTTTCATCGGAATCCGTTCAGCCATTATCGCGTGAAAAGGTAACAAACATACAGACAGATAGACAGACAGACATACATACAAACAAAAGTTTCAAAAAAGCGATTTTCGGTTTCAGGGTGGTTAATTATACATGTTAGGGCCAATTATTTTTGGAACATCGAAAATTACCAGAAAAATTTCAGCTACAGATTTATTATTAGTATAGATAAGGAGCAAATTTAAACTTGGATTTTGGAAAAGGAAGGAAGTAATACAGCTTTATACGAAAAATCTACAAGCTAAGCAAATTAAACACAGAATTATATGTAGGCCTACATGATGGAAAGAAGAATCTCGCATACAATCGGGCCGCATGCCAACCGCTGTTTTATTGTGTGTGGACACTGCAGCCAAGTGCAACAAGTGGTTGCATATTGATAGGCGTTACACGCAGCCGGCATCCAGCATCCCTTCTTCCGCACAAATAATAACACAACACAGTAATTCACGTCACGTCCACAGTGAGCACAACAGCGGAAGAGTACATTTATATCTCATCACTCGACATCACAGTTAAGTACTGGAATTATCTCGAATCTCTCACGAGGGTCGAGGAAAAACAAAACAACTCAGTGTGTGAAGGGAGCTTACCGCTTTCTCTACCGCAGATATGTTGGCAATTAAATATCAGAGCCCTGTTTGACGAAAGTACAAATAAATTACAGGAGGAAAAAAGTTACAAATCTACATATTTACAAATTTTTGTATTTCAGAGAGATATTCTTGTAAATTTGTAAGTGAAGTAGACAATAACAGGTTTCAGGCCTTGGTGCTACAAATTCAATTGTCATTTGCTTACAATTTTTACAAATTGTATGTTACGAATTTACAAATGTAACAAAGTACTTCCCTACTCTTGATAGCTATGGGTAAACAACTGAATTCGAGGTTATACTATTTTAGATCTTAAAATTTGTTGAGGTGTATTTTATAAAAAAAATACATGTATTATTCTTCTTCTGATCAAGAAACTGAGGTTTATCAACATAACTGTCGTAGAAGAGCATTTCGAGATATAATGTTTAATGGAGCTTAATCAGAGATTCGGAGTGAGTCATGAGAAACTTAACACTGCTACTAAATTATAGGCCTATAGGCATTGCATTTACTATTCATCCTATGGATCAGTTATCTTCTTGATGGAGCATATGTCAAAGGATAAAAATACGTATATAGGGATATGAAATAGAGCAATTTACATTACATATTAATACACTGGTAGATTTGAAAGCAATACGAGATAATAAATGACACAAAGAATCTATAGTTATTCTTATTACTAGGTACATCATATTTAGTTATGTTCTAGTTGATATTCTCTTCTGTTTCGCATTCATGGTTATAGACTGAGTTATTGATATTAACCCATTAGTGCTCAATGGCAACTTTAGATGCCGTTGTTGCCGTTTGTTTTAAAAAATTGTAATAAGCATAATATCAGGTAGATACTATTTTTCGTGACGAAAGCTTTTCTAGACATATGTTCCGTCATTTCAGGCACAATCCTTCATTTCAAAGTCAATAATTTAATTGTTGTGGAGTGCAGACGCGAAATTCTGTAGTGATTTTGAGTGTGTCTGTATACAAGAAACTAAAATATAATAATTATTTACTTACTTACAAATGGCTTTTAAGGAACCCGGAGGTTCATTGCCGCCCTCACATAAGCCCGCCATCGATCCCTATCCTGTGCAAGATCAATCCAGTCTCTATCATCAGAACCCACCTCCCTCAAATCATTTTAATTTTATCCTCCCATCTACGTCTCGGCCTCCCCAAAGATCTTTTTCCCTCCGGTCTCCCAACTAACACTCTATATGCATTTTTGGATTCGCCCATACGTGCTACATGCCCTGCCCATCTCAAACGTCCTTAATGTTCCTAATTATGTCAAGTGAAGAATACAATGCAAGCAATTCTGCGTTGTGTAACTTTCTCCATTCCCCTATATCTTCATCCCTTTTAGCCCCAAATATTTTCCTAAGAACCTTATTCTCAAACACTCGTAATCTCTGTTCCTCTCTCAAAATGGGAGTCCAAGTTTCACAACCATACAGAACAACCGGTAATATAACTGTTTTATAAATTCTAACTTTCAGATTTTTCGACAGGAGACTAGATGACAAAAGCTTCTCAACCGAATAATAATAGGCATTTCCCATATTTATTCTGCGTTTAATTTCCTCCCGAGTGTCATTTATATTTGTTACTGTTTCTCCAAGATATTTGAATTTTTCCAGCTCTTCGAAGGATAAATTTCAAATTTGTATGTTTCCATTTCGTACAATATTCTAGTCACGAGACATAATCATATACTTCGTCTTTTCGGGGTTTACTTCCAAACCTATCGCTTTACTTGCTCCAAGTAAAATTTCCGTGCTTTCCCTAATCGTTTGTGGATACTCTTGTAAATTTGTAAGTAAAGTAGACATTAACAGGTTCCAGGCCATGGCGCTGCAAATTCAAATGTCATTTGCTTACAATTTTTACAAATTGTATGTTACAAATTTACAAATGTAACAAAGTCCTTCCCTACTCTTGATAGTTATGGGTAAACAACTGAATTCGAGGTTATATTATTTTAGATCCTAAAATTGGTTGAGGTGTATTTTACAAAAAAAATACATGTATTATTCTTCTTCTGATAAAAAAAACTGAGGTTTATCAACATAACTGTAGTAGAAGAGCATTTCGAGGGGCCATATTCATAGACATTCTTAGTGCAGGCTTCCGGTGGATGATCAACGAACTAACTTTTTCGTATTCATAAACCAGTGTTTGCGATATGATATGATATGATATGATATGATATGATATGATATGATATGATATGATATGATATGAATCCTGTACAAGTAATCAGTCGATAGCCGGGGCTAATTTAGCACGCTCGTAGCGCGGGCTAGCGAAATGTCTATGAATAGCACCCAATATGTTTAGAAATAAAACGTTAACAGATACATATTCATAATTATTATTGTTAATGCGTTAGCTACTGCAACATAATGTCTCTGTTTACAAATAGTTGAAACGCGTTATGTGACATACAATAGGAACGAAATAGTAGGAGCAGTTTTTATAGCGCTAGTTACTGCAATTACATGATGCTGTTTTCTAGGCAGTTTCAAAGACAAAGAGCGTAGTTAGGAACGAAACATTAAAAGGCGTTCTCATTGAGCTGGCTACTGCAATACATTCGGTGTTGTTTTCTAGATAGTTCAATATGAATTTCCTCGAACAAAGTCGAAATCATTATCTTCAAGCAGGAAGTTTATCCAGATGAACTCGTTTACGTAGAAGCCGTTCAGTTAAAAACAATAAGAAGACTCTTGACTTCCACGACCCCTTACTTTTCTACGAATGATGTCCACACAACGCTGAATACAGCTGCAGACTTCTCATTATCAGCTACATCTCACTAAAACTATGTTATAACTAGACCTTAGACTTTTAGGCCCTTAAAAATCAGCTTCTAGGCATATAAATTAGTCACTAAAATGGTCAGAAAAACAATAAAATTACAATTTTACGCACCAAAAATTCAATTATTTCTGACAACTAAAAATACGATTTTGTGCACATAAAATGTCTTTCTATAAACTCAAACTACTGTACAGTAACTATAAAAATACAATGTAATTAGCGTGCATTAAATATGACGGTATGTAGTGACAAAAACAGCAAACAATTATTGTGGTTAGAAAGCTTATTTTTGTCATGTTTTATGTTACTTACTCATGGCTTTTAAGGAACTCGAAGGTTCATTGCCGCCCTCACATAACCCCGCCACAGGTCCCTATCCTCAACAAGATTAATCCAGTCTCTATCATCACATCCCACCTCCCTTAAATCCATTTTAATATTATCCTCCCATCTACGTCAAGGTCTCCCAAAAGGTTTATTTCCTTCCGGCTTCCCAACTAACACTCTATATGCATTTCTGGATTCGCCCCTACGTGCTACATGCCCTACCCATATTAAACGTTTGGCTTTAATGTTCCTAATTACGTCAGATGAAGAATACAATGCGTGCAGTTCTGTGTAGTGTAACTTTCTCCATTCTCGTGTAACTTCATTCCTCTTAGCCCCAAATAATTTTCTAAGCACCTTATTCTCAAACACCCTTAACCTCTGTTCCTCTCTCAAAGTGAGGGTCCAAGTTTCATAACCATAATAGAACAACCGGTAATATATGCCAACTGTTTTATAAATTCTGACTTTCAGGTTTTTTTTAGAACAGATTGGATGACAAAAGCTTTTCAACCCAATAATAATAACATACATTTCCCATATTCATTCTGCGTTTAATCCCCCCCCCCCTTCAATTTCGGGAAGAATGTTCTTTTCCCAAATAGCATGTTATAAGCTTACAAATTTCACTAGATAATGCATTTTCACTCTCTTACATTAATTCTGCTGGAATTTGATCGATACTTGTTTATTATTATTTTTATTATTATTATTATTATTATTATTATTATTATTATTATCATTATTATTATTATTAAAAGAGTAAAAAAATCCTACAGGGAAAACATAATCCACTGTTAGAATGTATATTTATATCCAACTGGTACCGATATTAAGGATCGTGTTCTCAATTACTATTTAATACTAATAAGGTTATCAAAAAACCTTGAGATATTTATATTACGATTGCTATTGCATACAAGGTTCAGAAGAATCTGAATCAGGGGCAAAGTACCATCTCCAAACAACACGAGTGCCTTCATTCACTTCATCGTTGATTCTCACATCAGTCATTATCACAACCCGTGCGGTGTTTACAATAGCCCAAGTGTGCAAATAGCTTATAAAAATTTCGTCACTTCATATTGGCGTATGGAAACATTATGAAGCACTATTATTCATGCAGTTGAAATGGTTTTTTATTATTATCTTTTTTTTTTGTATTCTGCAAATTATATTATAATTTTTTCAGAATAAAATCTCTATACAGATTTTCAAAAACAAAATTATGATAATAAATCGTGTACAAAAAATAATGTAATAAAAGTTTACAAAAGTATCTAATAGGCTAATCTGAATTATTATGTAATTCTTTAATTATGTTTTTGCATGATGTTGAAAAAGTTGGATATTTTATAGATTGGCAGTAATTAGGCATTTTTGTTAAGTGTGTGTTTCGATTTCAGTTTCTTTTTTAATGACGAGTATGCAACAAAAATATATTCATTGTATTCATTGCACACAGTAGCCTATAGCCTATGTATTGGCTAATTCAGATAAGTTCCACAACACAGGAGCAACGAAATTTCTGAATAGTCAACAATACGCGACATCCACCCTCTAGACGTGATATCAACTTATGGTATGAGCGGTTTATGGAAACTAGTGGAGTAGGAAAGACGTCATGCCTCGAAAGACAGTGTCCACTTGGTCAAAATGAAACTGGGCTGCTTCTTGAGCACTAACAATTTTTTAAGTCCCTTTGGGTGAACGCGCAGTTCACTACCGTAAACCTCCGTGCGCCGCTTTAGTTAACTCCACAATACAAGGCGCTGATTTGGGCTACCTGTACAGCATGCTTCGAATCTCCGTAGTGAATGTTTTGTTTTGTCCTTTCTTTTATTTTTTACAATACGTTTTAGTGTAATATAATCAAACAATTTTGCTTATGCTAATTCATGTTACTTACAGATAATTACAAAATTCGTGAAAATTTGTGGTTATAATTCCAGAAAAGAATTATGGTTTTTCTTTTTGTTCACAATTACTATGTTTAGGCCCTGATGATCACGGATTTAGGCTAGTATAATAATCATATTCCCTGTAACACAACTTGCAAATTAATTATTGCCAATTATTTAACCGTCAACTTAAAAATCATCACATATTACAATAGGAAAATTTAAATGTGAATATTTTAAAATCACTTAGACAGTTCAACTGGAAACTACTGCCTAAATAGGAATGAGAATGCTTGAATTCTTCTATGCAAAACATTTTAATATTCGAAATGAACCGCGAACTAACAAAAGGTTTGGTTATCCTTATTCCACTCCACCAAACAAAAAATGTTATTTTACTGGATGTCTCTTAGGCAAGAGAGTGTAAAGCAGCAGGGACTAATAAAATAATTAACACAGCATTTTAATACGAAAGCCCCTAATTGTCGTCTTTAGTGTTAGTTACTTCCATCTAGCGTCGAAAGTTTCTATTAACACGAAAAAATAATAAAGCGAAAAGTATTCTAAAGATTAAAAAAAATGACGAAATCCTGTTACATTTTCACTGACGCATTTAAAAGGCAAAAAAAAGAAAGAAAAAAAAAGAAAAAAAAAGTTTAGTAGCTCCACGAAGATCTGAACTTGCAACCTCAAAAACACTTAGCTAACGCTCTACCACTACGCTGAAAGTACTTTTGCAGTAAGAACGGCATTATAATGAGAATGGTCATACTCCACTTGCAAGCCTGTTATACAGTATACAGTGTTTGTGTTACAATATTCACTGTTTAAACACTCTGAATGATCTGTCTGTTTTAAATCTCGTATATGAATTATTTTCTCTGAAGATTTTAGTGATTAATTGTTGTGTTCCCCATTACAACTACTAGACTAGACGGCAGTTCGGAAGCCGGTGGATAGTTATAATCTACACTGACAGGTGCGCCATCCTGCTTCAGTTGTTAATAGAGCCAGACGAGTAGCCTGTTAAGCCCCAGGGCCCGGAGCCCCAAGCCCTTCCTCATCATCCAACGCTGACAGGTGGGCCATTCTGCTTCAGTCCCTGATAGAGTCAGATCCCGTCCGCATATGGGTAGTCTGATGATCCCAGAGCCCCAATATCTTCCTATATCAGCGTCGAAAACCCCTACTACCTCCAAAACTTCATTCCAGCCTATTTTTACTATTGTGAAGAGTGTTGGTAGACTGACAGATGGAAAAGAGAATATCCCGAGAAAAACACTCTGTAACGTCTCCTTTGTCAAGCACAAATTCCATCACCACCTGGCCGGGAATTGAACCCGGGCCGCCTGAATGAAAAACCAGCACTCTAGCACTACATATATTCACAGACGCGACGTATAAACATAGATATTATGTTGTCAATGTTGAGAAAAGTCGTAAGTTATTCGTACGCGAAGGTTTTAAATTTCGATATGAAGGATTAACTGGAAAAGGAAAACAATGAGATGTACTGTAAAGAATTGTAGTGCAGTGATTAACCTGATATTTTATAATGTGTGAGAAGACGTGTTCATGAAAATTATTGTGAACATTTGCCTAGATGATTTTTATCAGATAATGTTGACCACAAGGCATGGATGATAAGTTTGCAAGAAATTAAAAACTTAGTACGAAGTGAAATTATTGTTACTAATAAAATTTCTGGTCAGCTGACAAAAGACGTGTTTAATGCACGAAAAGCAGTGGGTAGAGCTAGAAAATGGGTTATTTCACCGTTACCTCAAACTAGAAATTAAGTCCATGCCGCAACCAATTTTGTTCCTTTGTAACAAATCTGATCAGTTCTTATTGCTGGATGATTGCACTCATAATACGTATAATATATGGTTGTGAAACAAAGCTAAGACTTTTTTTTTAGTCGTAAAAGGACACGTTTTTAGAAAGGGTGAAGGGAATTTGCTTTTCGTTACTGCAGTGAACGCATAAATAAAAATTTAACGTGTGTGCAAATAGTTATACAGTTTTAACAACGTTTTCCCCTATCTTAATTCTGTGCCTAGACCTACGCGGCCGACCAACCGACAGCTGGCCTCACTTCCACATGACTCAGCAAAGATGAACGATCATTCAACCAGAACGGAGGCATCTCGTGAATAACACTATGATCTCCTCAACCATTATAGCTAGTTGTCGTAACAGAATTTCGCTACCTATAGTAGCTCCCCAAATTCATCACGATGTTGTGTGGGCACCGGTTCCATACTCTCGCCGAAATTTCACGAGAATATTTCTTCTCCCATAGAGACTCGAACCAGCGCGCATTCCGTAACGCAAGTTCTAGGCAGGCTGCCTTAGATCAGTGGTTCCCAAAGTGTGGGTCACGATCCCTTTGGGGGGGGGGGCGAAATGTTTACAAAATGAAAAAGCCTTATTACACACGTTTATGTTGTATTTAGAAACATAAAAAAACATAACGTTGAACATAAAAATAAAAAAAATCAGTAGTAATAAAGCAAAAAACATGTAATGCTACTGTGCCTATTTTTCACAAAGTAGCTTCTCGAATCTGAACACCGTATTCAATAAACACACAGTGATATCATTTTAAAGTTCTAGGAGATTTCTTTTGTTTTAAAGGCAATCATAGAGGAGATACTTATTTTGCAGAAATACGAGGTTGTAAATGATATCAAAAATATAGGAGCTTCTATTGCAAACTCGAGGTTTTCTTCTATTCTTTTGATCCAAAATTGGCCTACGCTCTACGGGAGGGGGGAAGTAAGCTATAGTTTCAATATTCCATCCGTAGGAAGACATTTCAACTGTATAAAAACGGATTCATTGTCCATCTGTAACTGTAGTAATTGTTTTGAGTTTTTCCGCAAAATATTCAAATAGTAACTGCAGTGTAAACTTATTTACATATCCGCAAAAACAAAGTCAGTATTTTTGTATCTTACGATATGTAGCTAAATTGTTCACGAGTTCTTGAACACACTGGAATGAATCAAATTTATTTTTTGTCATGTGATGTCGACCAGAAATCAAGTTTCTTTATAAATCTGTCGATTTTGTCTCTGGCTGCTATTAATTTAACATCTTGGCCTTGCAAGCTACTGTTCACAGTGTTTAAATGTTTGAAAAATATATCATCAAGGAAGGCCAGTCTGAGAAGCCAAAGAGAATTTGAATATAGGGTTGTATATTCCGATTTCTCCTCTTGCAGGTACAAGTACAACAGAAGTTGAGTGGTATCCATTGGTTTTAAATATAATTGTCGTTTTCGATTTTTACAGCGATTTGTGTTTTCCGAATGAGATTAAGTAGGCTTACTGGTATGATAGTGGGGCGTCGTTAACTAAAGTCCCGTCTGAAAGTGGACCGCGCCTTCAAAACGTTTGACAACCACTGCCTTAGACCACGACGCCACTGTGCGGGACAGAGTGAAGCATATACGAAAATTCAGACAGTTCCTATGCAGACCGGTCCCAAGTAATAATGTTCCGTCGGCTTAATGACGGTAGTGCAGAGGAGCTAAGCGATAAGGGGTGGAGTGGGACTGGTCTGCGTGGGGAAGCGTGCACGGATCTGTCCTTACGGGAAACAAGTCCCGTCCGCCACTAAAAGGCAGGCCGCTGCTCTATTCACTATTATCAGATTATAATATCATAGTTCAGTTTTGCATCACTTAGAAAATTACAGAAATACAATTATTTAAGTCTCAAAGGTTTGAGAACTACTAATTTCATCTTCGGGAATATGAGTAGGTATACCATTCGTGGCCTTTCTATAGCACGTGACACTGAAACTACCAAGGTGAATTTTTTCTAAATTCCACAGTGCGTTAATTGGGATAGGTTAGTTAGGTTATGTTAGTTTAGGCTTTTCGTATGCCTTGCATATACAAATCTGTGACAGGTTAGGTTAGTTTAGGGCAGGCTTGGAGAACTGGGCGACAATTGTGGCGTTGCGTCACTCATCAGATACGTCAACCACCCCTTCTTTCCATCCTCGCGTCATTGGCTTTGTAGGGGATTGATTTGTATTCAGTGTCTGTCTTATGTGATTAAGTACGGGTCACAGATACGTCATTCAACGCCGATGGACTGTGGACGGGGAACCAACGCTTTCCCCATGCTTTCCACCCCTCTCTCACCAGTTCTGCATCCCTGGTTTAGGCTTTTGATATGCCTTACACATACTAAGTGAAGTGAAATGTGCGTTTCGCGTTCATTTTGAAATGTCCTATCTCTTTATTTCACGTGTTAAATAATCACTTTTAGGTTACATACAGCGATCAATTCTTTCCAATTTTTAGTTATTTTCTAATATGTTTTCAAGTCAATTGACGTCCTATTGAATTCTTCACATTAACAACTACTTTTCCTCTGAAATTAAGACCATTTTTCCCAATTTTTTCGTGAAAAAGCTCTTCCGTGTCGAGTGCTATAGAAAATCCCTATTCGTGATCACAGGAAGTTCACCTGTCCTGCTGGCTACCTCATAACCTGATTAATATTGAGGGTAATTATTTACTTTATCGATAGGAATATCCTGAACTAGCACCAACAGGTAGCGCACGTGTACTATGAGGGATGCGCTTTGCGTGTGCATTTGTTTTTCGGTATATAAACATTGAGGATATACGTATTGTATTAGTATATTAAATACTCTTTAAAAACAACTAAAAATGGCAAATTTTTGTTATTTTCCTATATGTAAAAACCAGGGAAAGCTTTCTGTCTTCAATCAGGTCCCGAAATATTCTGAATATATGCTTTAAACCTTAAAAAATATAAGTAATAAAATTGGGCCTCGAAAGTACTAGCTATTAAAAAAAAAGTAATTACTTCAAGTAAGGAATTGTTGACTATAGTTTCATTTTGGAAGAGGAAAAAGAAAAATTAATAAAAACATATGCAACCTCGACAGCGAGCTATGTTAGCTTAGATTATATGCAATAGTTGTAGGAGTCTCCGAATTTTACGCCTACAGTAAACTCTCGATAAACTGGAATGTTTATTATCCACGAAGATCCCTAGTGAAATCCATTTCGTGAATAATGTTTTTAATGTACTGTACCCTAATTATTAAAGCCATGTTTTAAGTTCAAATTTTCAAAATCATCCCACACAGTATTCAAAACTGCATGTCCTTAACCTACAAAACACACTACTAATTGCGATCATATTATATCATCCTATAAAAATTGCATTTGATCTTTCTGCAACTACAGAAAAAATACAATGAATTCAATCTCGATAGTCTCTTCCCTATAAAAAAAACACATTGGCGGCTGCATATCCTGTTTTTAGCGTACGGTTCTTAAATACTAATTATTAAAGAAGGCAATATTCACTTTCGACATATTTCCTATTTTTTTATTCGTGCATATTGTTCTCAAAGTTCGTTTAGGTTCATGAATATTCAATTTACTCGTATTTATATTCTGCATACTGCAGATTTCCCCACACATCTCGGGGAATCGCTCAATATTATACAGGTTTACGTTATTATTTATTGTAAATTAAATTAAACTATGAGGTAAGAAAATATTGAATTATATTAAATTATACTAGGTTATATAAAATAACTGTAAATATAATTTTGACACGCACAGAAAACCAACAAGCGGTAAAACGTAATCAACTGTAGCATATGACAAAACATAGCCCCACAACATGTTCCGCCGCATGGAACGCTCCTGCCATCTGACGGTAAAACTTCGCATAAGAATCCCTATTGTTTAACGTGCAAGTGTTACATTGTGTTTGTGACATTGTTTAACATAGGAAGTAAAAGGTAAAAGGTAAAGGTATCCCCGTAACATGCCATGAAGGCACTTGGGGGGCATGGAGGTAGACCCCCATGCTTTCCATGACCTCGGCACTAGAATGAGGTGGTGTGGTCGGCACCACGCTCTGACCGCCTTTTACCCCCGTGAACGACCCGGTACTCAATTTTACAGGAGGCTGAGTGAGCTGAGTGAATCTCGGGGCCGTTCTGAAAGTTTGGCAATGAGAAAAAATCCTGTCACCACCTGGGATCGAACCCCTGACCTACCAACCTGCTCTACCAACTGAGCCTTAAGATAGGAAGTACCAGCAACTAAGTAACAAAACATTGGCCGCGTCTAGCCTAACCTAAGAAAAAGCTAAGTAAAAGGGACATTGAGCTAAGTGGAAAAGTGAGGTAACATAGAGGCAAAGAGTAATACAGGAATCCAATATAGCGACGTTGAAGACCAACGATGTACAAAACACGTCGCGAATGAAAGCAATGAATTTTACGTAATATATACAGTTCCGGAGAGTGGTAGTCTAAAGCATAGCTGGATGGAAGTCACACAGGAATAAACAGACAAATAGTAGATAGGAACGGTATCGATAAAGAAAACAAATACGATATTAAAAACAGACAAAGATGGAAGATATAAAAATAATAGCAACTTAGGTATATAATTTTATGCATGTATAAAGCATAATTATATAAATGTAAAACACTTACAACTAGTCGAATTCCATGCTAATAATGTTGTTATAATCGGATCACAATACACTCTTCATTTTAGTCTTGTTCGCGAAGTCAGCTGCAAACATTTGCATGGCATGATGGGAAATCAATCAATTGTATTACTAATTTAATGACACAATAACACGAAACCATTCCCATGTCAAGTGTAAGATACATTCAACTTAATAAATTACAATAGAATTTATTGTGTAATTATAATTGTATTTTCTTATAGCATTATTATAATTTTTACTGTCAATTCTTACTATTACGCTATGATTTCAACTGCTCAGACGACTTCGTTTGATCGTATGAAGAGCAAATCTGACGTCACATCACCTGTCTAAACGTCTATGTACTTTACTGTAGATTTGAAAAGTATTAACACAGTCTAATACATATATATTAGACTGTGGTATTAACTTGGCTTAGAAAAAATAATTTTACGTATAACAAAACATGATGACAAAACACAAAAAACGCAAATCATAGAATTTCATGGTAGTAATACCACTTTGTGTAAATTTACTGCACATACAAACAGTAAGATATAATAAAGGTCTATATATATGATACTAGGCAGAAGGAAGGAATAATGTTTTCTAGCGATACTTTAATGTTTGAGCTTCTTCATATGCTGTTTATTAGAAGTATGATTTCGGTTGGCTTAGTCGTCCGGATTAGTCCTATCCAAGACCGTCTTCAATACTCAGACCATAATACAGACACAAAGATGACCGCCACAGCGGTCCAACCATTCCGATATATTACAGACGGTTCCGCCTGTTTCAAGAGAGTTATATTTTTCTTATTTATTAAGTTGAATTACTAAATTGTATGTTAAATAAACGTCCAGCGATAATTTATGAACAATAATAGGTTCAATTTCAAAGGCGATACAAGAAGATAAGTAGATAGCCTACGAGTAGAAACACATTGCTATAAAGTTATGAACTTAACAGTGCAAACGCAGCCTGAAAATAGTTTTCAATAAGTTGAAAATCAAACCCTGAACTCCGTATAAGTTACTGCAGTAAACACAAACGTTCACCAATATACAGTATTTGTTGGGCATATAAAAGGATAACACATGACCAGAATAAGTAACACAATTATACAAGATCAGCCAATATCACTTAATACATCTACTGCTGCTGCTATTACCATTACTACGGTACCACCACCACCACCATTACTACTACTATAATAATAATGATAATAATAATAATAATAATAATAATAATAATAATAATAATAATAATAATGGATCTGAAAAAACAGAAGGACGGTAGGGGAAATAATAAAAATAAATCATCTTACATTTTATCTTTTAATAGATGGTTGTTGGCATAACTTAGGGTACTTGACCTAATTCCTCCTGAGTTTTAGTTCTTTACGGCCCGGTTTCTTAAACCTTTGTTAAATTATAACAGTGTGTTATTCCATTTTAACTGTAAACTTAACAGTTGAAGCATTTCTTCAACGACTGTTAGTACTAACAGGCTGTTAAAACCTATGTTAATTTAACTGCCCAATTTCATGTAGTTAAATCATTTAATTCTCTGTTAGCATAGAAGTATCCAATATGGCTGGTGCGTTAGATGCTGAACTTATATATCTTGATTATTTAAAAAATGATATCCATGAATACATAAACAGAGGGGTTGATTTCTGCGATTTTAAAGACCAAAGGTATAGGCTATTTTCTGCCAAGCCTCACTTTTCGCTTTCAACTTAGATCCGTTTGTTTGTTTATTCTCATTAATTGGTTTGTACTGCGAAATAATTTTCAGCAGAAGGTTTTTTTTTTTCGAACGAAGAGAAATTATGCAAATCAAGATTTCAGGTATAACTCCCTGTAAAGTTGATTTGAATAATTTCGAGGGAAAAATTGTTCCGGAGCCGGGTATCGAACCCGGGACCTTTGGTTTAACGTACCAACGCTCTACCATTGAGCTACTCGGGAACTCTAACCGACACCGACACAATTTTTCCCTCTATATCCACAGACCTCAAAGTGGGCTGACAACCGTCAAGCAACCAACTTCGAGTGCACACTAACTCTGTGTGACTTAAATTGTGGTTTTCTGTTAACGAACAGTGACGTGTATTATGCAAATCAAGATTTCAGGTATAACTCCCTGTAAAGTTGATTTGAATAATTTCGAGGGAAAAATTGTTCCGGAGCCGGGTATCGAACCCGGGACCTTTGGTTTAACGTACCAACGCTCTACCATTGAGCTACTCGGGAACTCTAACCGACACCGACACAATTTTTCCCTCTATATTCACAGACCTCAAAGTGGGCTGACAACCGTCAAGCAACCAACTTCGAGTGCACACTAACTCTGTGTGACTTAAATTGTGGTTTTCTGTTCACGAACAGTGACGTGTATTATGCAAATCAAGATTTCAGGTATAACTCCCTGTAAAGTTGATTTATTGAAGAGAAATTAGTCCCACGAAACAAGCGAGAATTGCAATTGTCAGAGTTCAGAAAACAGAAGTGAGCCTATACTTGGTTATAGATTATGGTTAAACTCTAGAATCTCTGGTCCTAACAGAGAGTTAAACAGAATGTTAAAATGTGAAATGTAAAGTTGAAGAAACGCAATATTTTTAACAGCAATTCGTACTTTTAACTTACAGTTAATTAACGCTATGTTAGGTGTATTTTAACAAAGGTTGAAGAAACCGGGCCTACGTATTGTAACTTCTAGACTTAATTCTTCATCACCTCTTTCACTTTTTCCGAAAACTGATTTGAATTTTTTTTTTTTTGTGCAACAACTTTGTATAGTTTTTAATGAAAAGTAGTTATTTTAAATTCAAGATATAATGATGTAATTTCTTCTACACTGTCTTAGCTTATTTCATATTTAGGAAAATAATAAAATCACCTTTCACAACAGTCATAAATGAAACCACAACTTCTTTTCTGAACCTCCCTTTGAAACTTGACAAAAGTGCGAATAATGTCCCTTTTACACCATTCCCAGAAAAATTCTTATTTTCTCTCGATCTGTTCCTCTCTCCGTTGATCTGGATTCTTTCTGGGTACTAGAAGACTGACAGTATGGTATGAAGGTTGATTAGGAAATAGGCCTACGGTTGGCTACGCATCATAGATAAGATTCGAAATTTCCCGGGGAACACGAAAAGCGTCACCATTTGCGATAGAATAAATATCTTGCCTAATAACTAGTCTAGGTTCAAAATATTTTATGCGCAACACTATAGTTTCCTTAAGCTGGAAATTCTCACGATCTATGAACCTTAACCATTTGTCTCGTGAAGTTTTATTTTTCGGGAACTGATATATCAGACAGAGATCTATAATTATAATTACAATCCGGTAAACACCACGAAAGGCCCATTTCACGTGATTGACACACAGAGACATCACAACAAAATCACGTAGTAATCATACTTGGACCGCCACCGGCGCCATTTTGGCCACTATCGATACCTGTATTAAGGTCTGAGTATTGAAGACGGTCTTGCCCTAGCACAGGCCTGCAGAACCCGTAAGTAGGGGAAATATGACGTCAGCCTCACGCCACTTTTATTGGGAATGATCGACTTCTGCTTAGAGTCGTTGACATTCTTTCCAGAACGCTATGACCACACTGGTAGAAAAGGTAGGTGGGGTAGAAGGGGTACGAAGGCAGTCGCTCTGAGGAGCTACAGTTCTGCACCTAGCATAACGAGACCAACAGTGTAAGCGACATCTCCGGTTTTACCCTGATAACAGAACCTGTATGTAGTTCTGAAACGCTGAAATATCAAGTTCCAGCCTAAAAACGCATATATATATATATATATATATATATATATATATTCAGACGCTGTGGTTGCCACTCTAATACAGTGCCGTTAAATAGATCAGCAGTTCATTTATTTGCATAAAACAGCAATTATATTATCACTGATGAATTGGCGTTCTCAAGCAATTCGTCTTTCATTTGCTCTTGAATAAAACTATGTCGACAGAAATGTCAATGCTGAATTTTTTTAGACTTGTGATTTTAGCACATATTGCAGTGCAGCCATCGCTTTAACATGTGACTAAGGGATGTAACTATTTTCTTGCGCTGTATGTCTTACAAGATTAAATAAAGTAGACTTCTCTATTTAAGATGTTCTTTGCATTATAGTCCATATACTGTCTTTTTTTTTCCTTTAATCTCCTCCTGTTGTACGACTTACACACCAATATCTGTAGGGAAGGGTACGTTGCTATGGACCACACACACTAGACACCTTCGAACATAAAATAGATAGAAGGGGGCAAGGCTTGCTGGGTAGTGGCACCAAAGTTCGATCAGCTGATCTAGGGCAGAAGCGATATTGGATATGGAAAGGCCAATGTATGTCTAGTGGAATATGAGTGTTTTGGTTTGATTTTGGCACATAAAAATTAGAAATAACGATAATATTTCGTAGGTGGTTACACTTGATGCATATTAATAACCTCACTGCAATGTATTAAAGCGCGATAACGTTATTTAATTGTGTTTATTTTGGAAAACTTGAGTCCATGTACGATTTTCTCACTGCCAGCAATTTATCTTTAAAAAAGAGCAGATTTGTGTGTGTTTATTGAATGCGCATCATCACGCTTACAAAATCAAATACAGAAAAACAAATAGGCCTAGGCCTACTTCAAGTTACCAAATTATCCCATTCATTTCGTGTTCTTGTTTCAGTTTTGCAATCGAATCTTCAATAGGTCTCAAGTTATTTCAACAAAGTAACTACAGTGTCCTATTAAATTTAAAAAATAGTAATGGCATATAATTGCATCCGTTCGTCTCCCTCCCACCTTGGCTATACGTCTATGGATGAACTGAAACAGTTATCTAGGTGAAACTAGCGTTGAGGTAGTTCCCGTGATTTCTGAAGTGAAAATCGTTTAATTTAGAACGATTTTTTTTTTTTTTTTTTTTTTTTTTTTTTTTTGTGGATATGGAGTTGATCGTATATGCAAGGCATAACAAACGCCTGAACTAACCAAACCTAACCTGTCTCAGATTCGAATGTGCAAGGTGTATAAACTGGGTACAAAGGGAACTACCTCAGTGCTAGTTTAGCCGAAAATTGAATTACAGCGCCACCAATTTTCAAAACTGTCAAGAAAATGGCATCGAAGTACTGCTCAATGATCTATAAATTTCGGCGTTGGAGTTTTCTTTATTTTCTTGTCACACTCAGTCAGTTCAGTGGTGCACAAAGCTAGTGACTGAAGCTTCCAATTCCACTATGGGTAAAAAAAAATAGGCTAGATGATTTATAAGGACATGAATTGATTCAAGAGCAGTTTTACTCAGGTTTGAAACAAAACCAGAATACAATGCATAAAAATGAAAAAAATGTTAGGCCTACACTGTTACTTAAATTGTTTTTATTCCAGTATAAATATCGAATTTATGTGAAATAACGTAGAAATATTATTTTCCTCTAGTTTTTATATAAATAATTAGTCATGACTTTATTTGTAAGCTTTCATTTTAACAGTAGGCCTACCTATTATTATTATTATTATTATTATTATTATTATTATTATTATTATTATTATTATTATTATATATTTACTTATAAGGCCTATTATGAGGATTTAATTATAATTTACAAGACATCCAGTTTCATTGTTACCTACAGTAGGTATAATTACCGAGGAAATTTTAAAACTCTGAAACGTAATGGGTTAACATGTTTCGTTACAGTTTTTCAAACATTCATTTTATGCGAAAGAGCGAAAAATCATGTTCTTTCCCTTCCTCTTTGTATAAGTAGCTGCCAGTTTGTCACCTATTCCTTTTTATGGGCTTACATAATTATATTTTTTATTAATCTGTAAATTAAAGTATTATATAAATAGGCTACACGGTAGGCCTAGGCCTATATTCCAGTTTTACTAAACTTGCCGAACTTACGAATAATTTCTAAAATACAAGGTTCGATAGAGCCCTCAAGATGTTAATCACAAAATCAAAGCTATTATATTTAATATTTCAGTAAGACACAACTTTACTTTCTCACAATATTATAGTTTTCAAATCAATAAAAGTTACATAACCTATGTTTTCACTCCCCCCAAATGAAGGGCACTTGTCAGACAAAGAAGTGCAAACTACTGTCAAGTGACGTAAAGAAATTGCCATGATTAAACATTTTTTAAAAACAATAGTGTCCTTCCTTTTGTCAACTCCTTTGTTTCAATCTCACTTAATACATTTTCAGTAACTTCTAACTGCAATTTCCTTATTAAAACGTCGACAGTAAAAGTATCCCACATTTTCATAAGACATTTATAGCAGGCTTATCTTTAAGTTATTTCATGTTGTATTATAAAACAAGCCATTAAAACAAGACACTTGTTCAATTAGGATCTACCGAAACATTTTTTTTATCTTAATACATTTTAGGATATGCTGTCATATCCGCAATCATTGCAATAAATTGCTTGTTCGTAAGCATACTGTGTAATGTTTTGCCCGAGATCAGCTGATCTGAGAGAGCTGTTATTTTGGTGCCACATGCATCCGGTAGAGTAACATTGAGCGCCCTCTCTATTTACTTTAATGCTCGAAGCCAGACACCAAGACATAGCGATGGCTAAGAAGCGATACCTCGTTTCTACAAAAATGTTCATTCAGTTTACGTTATTATTAAGGTTAGCTACTTTATTGTTATTGTTATTATTATTATTATTATTATTTATAATTATTACTATTATTATTTATTATTATTACTATTACTATTAATTATACATTATTATTATTATTATTATTATTATTATTATTATTATTATTATTATTATTATTATTATTATCATCATCATCATCATCATCATCATCAGCTCAGTTTTCATAGGGGGATGTGGAACTAGTTCCGGGAAAAACGTTCGCGACAACATCGTCATGCTACAGCTACGAAGAAACATTTGCCAATGTGAAATTTTCATTAACCTCGCGAGAATAACTATGCGACTCCTTGCTAAAAAAAATTGTAAAATTGAGCTTTGCGGTCGCTTAGACATTCAGAGAACCCGAAACGATAATGTGAAGTTTATATTAAAAATATGACCTGTCAAATTCACAAAACGTTAAACGAACTTTTCACAATAAAGTCAGAATTCAGATTAACGAACTAACGAACGGGTGAATACCGCTCTTAAAATGAGTTTAAAATCGACGATGCACAATATTTAACATCTGCACTGCAGAACTTCCAAGATAACCTTTTTAATATGTTTCACAATAAGTTAAATTTCATATTATGTCAGCTTCATTTCATTACAAGGTCGGTACTAAGTGGTAAGTCTCTCTATAATAAAGATAGCATTGTTGTAATTCGAACGTGCGCAGCACCAAAAACAGGGATTATATTAAAGGAGGAATAGGACTATGCTTTATGTCGATGTAGATTTTGTTACTCTGACAATGAAAAATTATAGAAAGGAAAACGATTATGGGTAAAAAAATACTCAAATCTAAATATATCATTTTTTCAGAAAGTTCAAGGGGGTTTCAAACCCGGTAACCCCCTTGCTTACGCCTCTGATTATTATTATTATTATTATTATTATTATTATTATTATTAGGCCTATTATTATTGTTATAATAATAATAATAATAATAATAATAATAATTATTATTATTATTATTATTATTATTGTTATTATTATGCTCACAGTTCACTAATATTTTGTCCTCCAGTAGAACATCTTATATACAAATTTGTCTATTTTGAGAACAATTAATTTTTAAAACGTCTCTGCAAATTTACAGATACAAGGTATCACTTCCTAGTCATCGATATGTGGATCTTCATAACCTGAGGTCAGCAGAGCGTAGGGGCTTCCACAGAGACACACACAGGACAGAACATTAACAAGGGACATCCATCCATGCCCAAAGTAGAATTCGAAACCACGAACCTTCTGACTGCGCCGACTAGGCACTTGGTCAGTAATTGAGACTCGTTCAGACATGGTTTCTTGTAAATAGTTCTCTTAATCTATCACAAAATATTTCAATATCCGGTAATTTCATCACTATAGAATTTTGTTATTGTAGGTTTAATTTGTAATTCAGTAAATACAAAAATATTCTTTGTTCTTAACTTCTATGATAAAATGTCTAGCTTTCATTAATCAGGTATTCTTGTCGTACTTTAATTTTTATTGTAATTGTAAATTTAATATTAATTGTAATTTTATTGTTCATGTTATAGTTGTAATCTCCTGGTATAGGGGCAGAGAAGGCCTGACGGCCTTATCTCTACCAGGTTAAATAAATAAATACTAATACTAAATAATACTAGGGATAGAACGTCCTATACCGCATAGTCACCCGATCCGGAACTATCATTACATACTAAAATATTTTGTAGTTTTGCTTCCATCCTACTTTCAATTACGGAATGTAATTTCCTGGTCTATTTTATCTCATACGACCTCCAACAATATTTGAACGGTGGCCTTGGAATTTTGTGAAGTCACGACTGAAACGGTTATTCAAATAAGGACCCAACTCGTCATTTTAACATTTCACAGGAGGAATAAAAAACTGAATATGGTATCTCAGAATCAAATACAGACACAAAATGAATTCTTTAACATCATATATTATATCTAAAGTACTTCCAAGGAGATGTACAATTTTTTTCTTTCTGTGACTGCTAGTAAAAGATTTAGGGGACGCTTATGTGATTTTTAAAACTTCTACAATTTTCATCCAAAATTTATTAATTTTAAACTACATAAACATGCCAATAATACTATCATCTGTACAAAATTTGGCGCCATAAGGGCTAATAGTTTTGAAATTATATTTTAAAATATATTTTAAATTGACGTCAACAAAAAGGCTCCCTGCGACGTTTTCAAAATTTTTAGTTCATGAATTTACCATTATAGTATATTTTAATCTAAGTGCAATATGAATATAACCCGAAGGAACTTAATATTAATATTTCATACGAATGCTAATTACATTTTATTTATCAACATTTAATTTATCTCTGTGAGACGTTTCAGACCAATCTGATAATAACTGTTGTGCAAGGAATTTTTTTTTATTCAAGAAATTACTTAAAATTTTAAAGTCGAGAAAACAGTATCAAAAAAAAAAAAAGAAACATTTCTCTCAACTCATTCACGCAACTTATGTTTGGCCAAATTTCATTATATGGGATGATACCTTGGAACAGTGAAAATTCTGGATTAGAACGGGGTTCGTCTGAATAGCCACAGAGAGCATTTTGTAATTTTTTGCAATTTATTTTTTCTCATTACAATATACACTATCTACCAAAAAGTAATTGGGCACTGTTTTCCTCCTTTAGAACCTCGGAGTACCACCTCTTTTTGCTATTACAGCAGCCACCCTGTCAGGCATGCTCTCCACTAGTTTGTGTAGGATATCCACTGGAATGTGTCGCCATTCCTCTTGCAACATGGCGCTCAGTTGGTTAGTGAAAGATGGCCGCATCTCCCAAGATCTCAATTGCCGGTCCACTTCGTCCCAAAGGTGCTCAATGAGATTGAGATCAGGACTCTGTGCAGGCCAGTCCAACCGGTGAACATTATTGTCTGGATACCACTGCATAGTAGCCGCCGAAACAGGGGGCCAACTTCCATTGTCCAACTGAATGCCATGTTGCAAGAGGAATGGCGACGCATTCCAGTGGATATCCCACACAAACTAGTGGAGAGCATGCCTGACAGAGTCGCTCCTGTTATAGCAACAGGAGGTAGTACCACGAGGTTCTAAAGGGGCAAAAACAGTGCCCAATTACTTTTTGGTAGATAGTGTACATAAGCTTACAGAACTTTCCCTAGTATATACTGATTATATCACAGTGATTTATGTAATATTTTCTACCTTTATTATTTCATGACAAAAATAATACACCCTAGTAATTTATTTGTCAATTCGTCAATATTATTAGTAAATTGTAGTAATGATTATCAATACGTTTATAAATCGAGATGTATAATGAACGAGAATACTCTAGGAAGAAATTAGTTAATTTTTATAACTCAGACACTGTCCTAGAGTTAAGACCAGGACATACTTAATATGTAAACGTACGCGGAATATTAGCCACTTGTCACAACTTGCCTAAAACTGCGTAATATCTATAATATATAATACGGAAACGTGTGTCATTTTACTTTACGATTTTCATTTATTTATTTCTGACTTCTTGACAATCGACTAAAATGCGCTTTGCACGAAAAGGATTAAGAAAACTAATTCTGATCCGTTCTCGATCTTGGAGGCCACCCAGCGCAGAACTGATAATAGTGATGATGTACAAAAAAAACTGTCTTATCGATCATACGTGTAGCCGCTGATATTTTGTAATGATTTCTGTTATATCAGCATCGAGGTCTACCATTATCACAAATATATGATTTATGATGTACAATGGCGAATATCTAATACATTTTCAAGATTTCAGGAAGTTGTATCATTTCCAAAAGTTTGACAGCCTAACCTTATGGCAAACAGAATGTGTGAATCTCGTATAAATTAACTTAAAGTTTTAGAAATGCTGAATCAAAATTTTCAAACATAACGAAGTTTAAAAAAAAAGACTTGTATAGTACTAGCAGGACGGTACTAGGTTTTCCACTCGCTTTCGAACTCGGAATTTCTTGAGTGATTTTAACACTAATGAAGCTATTGCACTGAAATTTGAAGCGGACCTACCTCGTTTTGTGAGAAATGTGAAAACATCATCAAATGTGCTGGAAGTGAGCACCTTCTGTGTCCAGACAGGATTGAACCCGGCGCGCCATACTGTGGGAAGTTCTTGCCAGTACATCCACTGTCACCACTTGAATTTCTTTAGTAATGTTTGCTTTCAAGGCGTCTTTGGTTCGTGGTTTGTTTCGAAAACTTTTTCTCTGAGATATCACCATACGAAATAATCAGGCGGCATCAGATCGGGCGAGCGTGGTGGCCATAGACAGGCTGGCTGGCGGACCGCTACTCCATGTAGCAAAAGCGAAGCGAAGTACGACACACATTCCATTCCATTTCCTACACAACGAAGATACTCCTGTTCTAATTTCATTGCAATCCCTTCATTTGTGCCGGAATTATTAAGGAAATTAAATGCCCGGTTCGATAGCGAGTGGGACACGTCCAGTATAATTCGGCGATTTTAACGTCGCAATGTAGAAAATAAATTTAGAGTCTTATCAAGATTAAACACAGAACAAATGACATTCCTCAGAATAAATGGATACACATTACTAAATTTCAAAGAAACTAAATCTCACAGAAAATACAAATCACAATTATTCTCGACAAAATTAATGCAGACCTATACAAAAATGAATGAATGTAAATTAAATTCAGAAATTTTACGTTACCTATCATGAAAGAAAGGGCACCTGGTCTAGCATTTATAGAGAATTATGATGGTGCATATGAAAACTGATTTACAAACTGATCTCTATTGACTTTTCTACTATAGTGTGATTGCCAGAAGAACGGCTTTGATAGTGTTCCTAGGTTTTGCCAACAAACATCATTCAGCGCTACGTGAGACTGAAGAAATTGTTATATACTGTATCTAGCTTTATGCTTGAAATGTACCTATACAAACTAGGCTATACATACTACAAATACTTTACTTAAAATAAAGCTTAAAATAAATTAAAATTATCTATAAACAAAAACCAGTAGCGAAGCTCTTAAGACGCTTTTGAGGCTTAGTCTACCCAAGTAACTGTATAAGTTCGTAATAAGATGTATCATAACCAGGGAACGGATTTATATGGACTAAAAATATATGAAATATGTAAATATATATGTAGTTATTTTTACCAAAATATGGAATTAAATATGGATTTTTACCAAAATATGGAATTAAATATGGACTTAAAATTATAAAAAAATGACTATGTACGTTAAATATTGGTACATTTTAATCAAACTAAACAAAAAATATAATGGACGTACCTTATCTTCCAATGTAGTTTCAACAAAACACAATTTTTATTGTCTGTTACCATAACAATAGGTTACAAACATTTCTTTCAAGTGCTGAAAAGTGAATCTTCTTCTATTGTCTCTGAGGATAGATTTATACTGACTAAAAGAGCGTTCGACGTCACAAGAAGTAACTGGTACATAATTCAATTTCACAATGTCTGCTGGGGATAAGTCCAAGTTAATCTTCACTGTTGATTCACCACTCATCACAGCAACAACCTTTTGTAGTTCTTCATATCCAGGGTTTTTTGAAAGTACAGTGTCCACCTTAGCTCTTACTGCATCTGCAACTTTACCTCTACCACGATTCAGTTGTTCCACAGTACTATTTATAATTTCAAAACTTTCAGATAGTGAAAGGTGCCTATTTTGGAGACTTTTGAGCGTTTTTATGATGCATGAAAATGTATGCTGAATGTGAGCTAAGTCATTCTTCACACTTATGTCTCCGGTAACTGTTTTCGCAGTATCAATTGAGACTGCATCTTCAGAGTCCAATGCAAGGAGAACATTGTTAATAGAGTCTATATGTTCGGCATAATATTCAACTGCTTCTAGCCATGTACCCCATCTAGTTAAAATTGGCTTTGGTGGCAATGGAATTTCAGGGTACATTTCTTTCAACACGTTAACTCTACTGGGAGCTTTGAGAAATACTTTTTTCACTGATGAAATCAACAAATCTACTTTAGGGAAATTGTCTATGACCACTTCTGCCACACGATGAAATGCATGCGCCACACAAGTAAAATGAGTCAATTTAGGATATACAACAGATAATGCTTGTCCAGCTTTGACCATATAAGGGGCAGCATCGCTAATAAAGAATAACACATTATCGTACATAATACCCTTTGGCCACAGGATACCCATAGCTTCGTTGAACAGTTTAACTATAGTTTTGTTATTGCACTTTTCTAGAACATCACAATGTAAAAGAATTCGTTCAGAATATTGTTCACTTAACAAACCGATAACTACATTACCAACAAGTCTACCTTCTTTGTTGGGAGTCTCATCAATGGAAACCCAAATTGAACTATCTTTAATTTCATCTCTTATCTTCTGTATTGTCTCATCGTAGATGGATGGAGCATACGTCTTCCTAAGTGTTGACTCATCCGGGATTGTATGTTGAGTATATTTTTCAAGGAATTCCCTGAAGACCTTATTCTTTAGTTTGTAGAGAGGAATATCAGCAGAGATGAGAGAACGGCACAGGTCGATGTTAAACTCAGATCTTACATTCGATGTTGTTGGTTGTGTTAAAAACAATTGTCTCTGCTTGGAATTTAGTTGTTTGTTGGCCTGATGTTTACTAGTTGTAATGTGTTGTTGCACCAGGAACTTTTGTGTAGATGATACTGCACACTGACACAAATTACAAAATAATATTTTATTGTCAGTTGATAAACCATCTTCTTTAAATTCTGAAATGTAACTTGTTAGTTTTGA
This sequence comes from Periplaneta americana, assembly GCF_040183065.1. Taxonomy (NCBI): domain Eukaryota; kingdom Metazoa; phylum Arthropoda; class Insecta; order Blattodea; family Blattidae; genus Periplaneta; species Periplaneta americana. The sequence goes on along the minus strand of NC_091121.1, from coordinate 60,928,455 downwards.
TTTTAAATTGACTGAATGACGTACTTTTGGCATATTTACCGTCTTTATAGTATGATTTACAAAACTGAACCTATGTGTACTCTGACTGGCATTTAACTGTTGAGCTGCACAACTGAAGTCTGTTAAAAATTTTAAATTAAATTAATACAGTTTTGTAACTTACTTTCCCATTGTTGATAGGACTGCTAATTTTCAAATAACTCTGATGTTAAAGGGATTACTGAACATGTGTTTAAATCTCTATTGTTGAAATGTATTTTTAAAAGTTAATGGAATTTTGTTTTGTTTTATTGTTAAACCTAATATAATATGGACTGTTTTATATGAAATATGGAAAATATATGGAAATTAACGAAAATATGTACTAAACTCTAAAATATGGAAAAATATGGAAAATAAAAGTAGGATTTTTCAACCCTACACATTGTGAAACATAAAGATAATGCAAAATATAAATTATATTAGCTTTATAAGTAAATATGTATTTACATATAAATCCTTTCCCTGATCATAACATTTGGTTTCATTCCGATCCTTCCATATATTAAATTCACTGTTGGCAATCATTCCACTGCGAAAGGCTTGTGGCAGAAGCCTCGTAGCGACGCGCGACGCCCTCGCTCACAGGCAGCGACACTCGCAAGCTTGAGGGAAGGCCGGGGAGGAGGGGGTATCGATTCGCTACGGCTCAGTAACAGGAAGCGGAGCTAGCCTCAACCGCGATATAATACGCCGCGCTATGTTGGTGTTCTGGGAATGCACTGCATTGCTGAGTATTAGTTTAATCAAAAGTGTACGCGTATGTGTGTTATATACTAATTTTGTGTAAAATGGATAATACTGAGAGAACATTGAGGTCATTATTTCCAGAATTAAAAGAGAAACCGTTTTCAAGTTGGGCGTATGAAACAAAATGAGCTTACAAGACACTACATTTACCTACTAAAACAGCGGATGGAGGAAGACAAAATAGAAATTTTCAATTTTCATAATATAAGAAATATCCTTGACTAACAGGGTGCTCTGAGATAATTAAGTTATATTGTTACACCTGCATTATGTTTCGGGGTGAAAATGAGCGGTCATCGTCTTCTTATGGGATCTGTCACAAAAAATGTTGATAAAAAAGCCGAAAAACATCTGCCGAATAAAAATATACAAGGTAACCAGATTTTTCCAGCTTTCCTATTATTTACACATTAGCTTCACCAGTGACAAAGACAACAGTACATCATGGACTTGTCTTTGTACTCTAAACGAGGTGACTGAAGCATATGTTTCCGGTCCATAGAAATTTGAAAACGCAGGAGTGTTTCCTGGCAATGTAGATAAAATCCTGTAATTAGATAGGACGGTTACTGTATGGCCAACAACAGGACAGTTACTGTTTGGCCAACAACTCCAAAAGCGACGGTGCCTGGATGGACTGTAAGTTTAATTTCCTCAATCACTTTTACAAAAATTATTAAAGTCGTTTTTTTAGCATCTTAAGTATAATTTTTTAGTTGGTTATTCAACGACGCTGTATCAATTACTAGGGTATTTAGCGTCGATGAGATTTGTGATAGTGAGATGGTATTTGGCGAGATGAGGTCGAGGATTCGCCATAGATTACCTGGTATTCACCTTACGGTTGGGGAAAACCTCGGAAAAACCCCTACCAGGTAATCAGCCCAAGTGGAGATCAAAACCGCTCCGAGCGCAACTTCAGACCGGCAGGCAAGCGCCTTAACCGACTTAGCTACGCCGGTGGCGTTCTTAAGTATAAAACACATGGCCTATGTCAGCATGTGTGTTCCACTGTAGAGGTTGCTTGTAATTCGAAGAAAAAGATATACATGCAGGTCGATTGCGCTGACCTGCACCACGGTTCATCACAGAGTTCACAGTTAATTATCGTATATCGGAGTGTAGGGCACAGATGTCACAGTATTTCCAAAGTTAATCAGACCAATATATTGACGTGAGGCCACTTCATTTTTCGCAAATATTTTCTGTGTTATTCTTCTCAGCTTATATAATTCAGAATACGTTTAATTAATATTCTACGGCATGATTACTTGTCGGCAGAGAAGTGGAAGATTTATATCTCTGTCACAAAGACTAGTTAGGTATATACGTCACTTTTCGTGTATCTCTACTGTGTCAAGAAGTGATCTTGTACCACAATGACCACATACTACTTTTGAATATCTCGCAATCTCGCGTTATTTTAGAATACTCAGGGGATGAGGACGGAATATACCAAAGAGTCAAATTCTTGAAGGTTGGTGGTCTCGAACTTTAACTAACAGCAACCAGAAGACTCAAAACAACATTTTCTTAGAATATGTTGGTGAATCAATAGAATTACTGCTGGCCATGTTTCATATATCTCAAAGCAACAATTACGTAGAATACTTTGGTGAATCAATAAAATTAACGCTGGCCGATGTTTCATACATGTCAAAGCCATAATTACTTTGAACATTTTGGCGAATCAATAAAATTACCGCTGGCCGATGTTTCATACATTTCAGAGCAACAATTACTTAAAATATTTTCGAATCAAAATTAACGCTGGCCGATGTTTCATACATATCAAAGCTATAATTATTTTGAATATTTTGGCGAATCAATAAAAATTACCGCTGGCCGATGTTTCATACATTTCAGAGCAATAATTACTTAGAATATTTTCGAATCAATAAAATTAACGCTGATCGATGTTTTATACATTTCAGAGCAATAATTACTTAGAATATTTTCGAATCAATAAAATTAACGCTGATCGATGTTTTATACATGTCAAAGCAATAATTATTTTGAATATTTTGGCGAATCAATAAAATTACAGCTGGCCGATGTTTCATACATTTCAGAGCAATAATTACTTAGAATATTTCGGAATCAATAAAATTAACGCTGATCGATGTTTCATACATGTCAAAGCAATAATTACTTTCAATATTTTGGTGAATCAATGAAATTAATGCTGGCCGATGTTTCATACATGTCAAAGCAATAATTATTTTGAATATTTTGGCGAATCAATAAAATTAACGCTGGCCGATGTTTCATACATGTCAAAGCAATAATTACTTTGAATATTTTGGCGTAACATTAAAATTAACGCTGACCGATGTTTCATACATGTCAAAACGATAATTACTTTGAATATTTTGGCGAATCAATAAAAATTACCGCTGGCCGATGTTTCATACATCTCAGAGCAACAATTACTTAGAATATTTTCGAATCAACAAAATTAACGCTGATCGATGTTTCATACATCTCAAAGCAACACATATATTTCAATAGTTTCACTCCCTTTGAATTATCATACAAATTTAATTTTGCATCCCCTTGCTCGAATATTTATCAGTAATTAGCAAACTTAGAATACCTAGATATAAATGGAACTTAGTTGCAGGGAAGTGCAGAAAAAGGAAACCGAATTTTAAAGCATGTCAAATTGTACCAGCTAAACTGAAGTCTATTAAAATTGATAATTATGGTTTATCCTTTTTTTCGAATAACCATTAAACGGACAATCGAGATTCTACTTTAAATAAAAAAAAAACGAATATCTTAGTTGTAGGGGATAAGAAGGCAGTTGATCTTGAGCGAAGAATCGTGTCACATTAAAAATAGCATGTAATTAAAATATTATATTTAGGGCTGAATTTAGTGATGCAATCTGACATAATAAATGAAATTGGACAAGGAAAACGAGCGAACCGAAAATTAAATTGTTTGCTTTAGAGTGGCAAGATAACAAGAAAGACCAAAAGCACCATCGTAGAGAGTATCAGCGACTACGTCTCGGAAACACTGGATCTAAATGAATGGGAAAAAGACCGCTGGGGTGTCCACTGAAATGGATTACTGTAGAAGAAACTGCCAAATACCAAGACTGGAACATGTCAGAAACGATAGAATAAGAGAAATAATGAATTTTAAAAGCAATAATATGAGATATTATTGACAAAAAGAGACTGACATAGTGTGGTCGTCTGGAATGATCGGATCAAAACAGGTGACCAAAAAAAGTATGAAAGTGGAAACCGCCAGAAAGAAAAAGCGTCGAAGACCATCATAGCTGGAAGAACGACATAGAAGAGTCCATGAACGTCGGGATAGTGACTGGTTAGACCGAGATCTGAACAAGTTGAGAAGCGACGCTGGACCCTGGACTCATTTCGCTGGCATTATCACCTTCATCTCATTCGGACGCTAGATGACTATAGTAGTTGATAAAGCGTCGTAAAATGATAAATTAAAAATATGAATAGGCCATAAACATTTAATTATTGCTCATAATGTATTTTTATGACCATTCATTCATTCATTCATTCATTCATTCATTCAGTGTTCTGCACAAAGCAGGTCTTTCACTGCAAACCTAGCATTCTCAAATCTTTTCTATTTTCCGTCTTCCTCTTACAAGCAAACATTTTCATGGCGGCAGATGAGAAAGTTTTTTTTTTCTTCACCATGTTAATAATGTCAAAACAAGTGCTTATAAAAATTTTGGCCACTCGAGCGCAATTACGATGGCCGTAAAAATAAGTTTCCATGGGCCGTTTACAGAAACAAAAACACAATTTCGTGGAAAGATTTATTGGAACAGATACAGCAATTGTTGAACTATTTTTCAACATATTCCCCACCGGAATTGAGACATTTCGTCATAGTGTGGGATCAGTTTTTGTATCTTCTGTATCGTAGAAGTCTGTCGCCTGGGATCGGAACAATGTATGACAGCTGTCTGCACTTCTCTGTCGATCCCATGGTATGACAAATGTATCAATTTCAGTGAGGAATGTGTTGAAAAATAGCTCAACCGTTGTTGTATCTGTTCCAATAAATGTTTCCAATGAAACTGTTTTCTTTCAGTAAACAGCCCCAGAAAAACTTTTTTTAATGCCCCTCGTAATTGCGCTCGAGTGGCCAAAATTTGTATAAGAACTTGGTTTGAAATTTTTAACATGGTGGAAAAAAAATAACTTCTTTATCTACCCCCATGAGAAAGTTTGCTTGTTAGTCTCCGCGTACGATCCACGTATCTTAATGTTGTCTATCATATTCTGATGTCTTCTGCCACGAAATTTCCTCCCGTTCACCATTCCTCTCAGTGCATCCTTCAGTAGGCAGTTTCTTCTTAGTGAAAGCAACAATTTAGGAGCTTGGATGCGAGGTAATTCCACATCTCCCATATTCTCCGGATTTTGCGCGCTCAGATTTCCACTTTTTCCGTTCTCTATCCAACAATCTTCAAGGGAATTCCATTGATAAGGAAGATGCTTTATAAAACTGGCTTGACTTCTTTAATTCAAAACCGGCAGATTTCTTCAGACGCGGAATCGAGAAAGAACTCCAGCGTTGGCAGAGTCTCATAGATAATGTAAGAGAATATATTACTGATTAATTTCTGTCTTCTATTCATCTATACTAATAATAAATCTGTACCCGAAATTTTTCTGGTAATTTTTGATTTTCCAAAATAATTGGTCCTAACATATATAATTAACCGTCCTGAAACCGAAAATTGCTTTTTTGAAATTTTTGTTTGTATGTCTGTCTGTCTGTCTGGATGTTTGTTAACTTTTCACGCGATAATGGCTGAATCGATTTATATGAAAATTGGAATATAAATTAAGTTCGTTGTAACTTAGAATTTAGGCTATATGGCATTCAAAATATTTTATTTAAAAGGGGCGTTATAAGGGGGTTTGAATTAAATAAATCGAAATATCTCCCTTATTATGAATTTTCATGAAAAATATTACAGTATAATATACAATAATATACAAATATTAACAAAAGTTTCTTTAAAAAAAAATTTCCGATAAGTTTTATTTTATGCAAAATTTTGATAGAACTGATATTTAATGAGATAAATGAGTTTCAAAATTACAATAACAACGCCATCTAAGGCACTGTAATGAAATAAAAAACAAATGACTTCGTCTATAAGGGGCCTTCGACAACAATCGAAAGCTATGAAACATAGCCTACAGAGAATGTTTTTGTGTTTGTATGAAGTAATATCGGAAGCTAAATTAACCGATTTGTATAATTAATTATTAATTCACCATTGGAAACTGTAGTTTCTCTAGATGGACATAATGCTATAATGTTATTACCGTAACTTCTGAGTGAATCGAGGACAGGTAAGATTAAAATAGATTCTTATGCACAGAAAACTTGATAGGCTATTCTGTACATTCGTTTCCTGTATTTCCTAAAATAATTTTTATGGCCAAATGAGTGCTCTCTGAATCAAAATGATCGCATTTTAATTTTTTTAATACAATATAAATTAAGTAACATAATAAACGATTTATCCTTCTATGAAACACGGATGTTCCCTGGATCAAATGTCCTATTTTAATTATGTAATTACTTTTATATTTATTTCTAACGGGTGCAACGGAGCGCACGGGTACGGCTAGTCTGAAATAAAGACTTTTGCATTAACCCAATAGTTCAAAAAAGGACGTAGCGCCGAAGCCTGTGACCTACACCTTTCAATCTAATGAAAACAATTATTGACACTCGTGACACTGCACGTGCCAAAGCGAAGTTCAGTGAACCACTTTAACCATGACTGCTTGCTGACTATGGCTAGTTGTTGTTTTTCTCAACGATGATACGCATACTCAAACTCACTGACGATTGTATTATTATGAATCTGTTATTAAAATAAATATCATAGACATTAAAATTCATAGACATTTATATTCGACAGATATTGGAGAAAAAATGGGAGTATAAGGGTACAGTACATCAGTTATTCATAGATTTCAAAAAGGCGTATGACTCGGTTAAGAGAGAAGTTTTATATAATATTCTTAGTCAATTTGGTATTCCCAAGAAACTAGTTCGATTAATTAAAATGTGTCTTAGTGAAACTTACAGCAGAGTCCGTATAGGCCAGTTTATATCTAATGCTTTTCCAATTCACTGCGGTCTAAAGCAGGGAGATGCACTATCACCTTTATTTTAACTTCGCTCTAGAATATGTCATTAGGAAAGTTCAGGATAACACAGAGGGTTTGAAATTGAACGGGTTACATCAACTTCTTGTCTATGCGGATGACGTGAATATGTTAGGAGAAAATCCACAAACGATTAGGGAAAACGCGGAAATTCTAGTTGAAGCAGGTAAAGCGATAGGGTTGGAAGTAAATCCCGAAAATACTAAGTATATGATTATGTCTCGTGACCAGAATATTCTACGAAATGGAACTATAAAAATTGGAGATTTATCCTTCGAAAAGGTGGAAAAATTAAACGCAGAACAAATATGGGAAATTCGTGCTATTATTCCGTTGAGAAGCTTTTGTCATCTAGTTTGCTGTCAAAAAATCTGAAAGTTAGAATTTATAAAACAGTTATATTACCGGTTGTTCTGTATGGTTGTCAAACTTGGACTCTCACTTTGAGAGAGGAGCAGAGATTAAGGTTCTTAGGAAAATATTTGGGGCTAAGAGGGATGAAGTTACAGGAGAATGGAGAAAGTTACACAACGCAGAGCTGCACGCATTGTATACTTCACCTGACATAATTAGGAACATAAAATCCAGACGTTTGAGATGGGCAGGACATGTAGCACGTATGGGCGATTCCAGAAATGCATATAGAGTGTTAGTTGGGAGACCGGAGGGAAAAAGATCTTTGGGGAGGCCGAGACGTAGGTGGGAAGATAATATTAAAATGGATTTGAGGGAGGTGGGATATGATGATAGAGACTGGATTAATCTTGCTCAGGATAGGGACCGATGGCGGGCTTATGTGAGGGCGGCAATGAACCTCCGGGTTCCTTAAAAGCCAGTAAGTAAGTAAGACATTAAAATAAACGTGGCTAAATTTCAACATAAGCTTGAAAGATAAATTTTCGTACATGTACTAAATTCAACTGAAAAAATCACGACATAAATAGATAGGCTATATATTACTTACTTACTTACAAATGGCTTTTAAGGAACCCGCAGGTACATTGTCGCCCTCACACAAGCCCGTCATCGGTCCCTGGTCCCTATCTTGTGCAAGTTTAATCCAGTCTCTATCATCATATCCCACCTCCCTCAAATCCATTTTATTATCCTCCCATCTACGTCTCCGCGTCCTCAATGGTCTTTTTCCCTCCGGCCTCCCAACTAACTTTGCTGTGGTCGTGCCAGAGAATCAGTCCTATTCTGAGGCTTATTGTAAGGTTTCGTAACAAGCTGTTTTTTACGGTGATGGGTTGTTAGCCCTTCGCCCAACCTCCACGCTGGAGGACCACACCTTATCGGCTATCTACGACTGCTTATTTAATATATTCGCAGCTCCCTCCATATCTGGAGGCAGTCTCCTCTATCCGCAACCTGAGAACGCGCCATGCCGTGGTGATAGGGACCCACAATACAAGGTAAATAGGTATATCTACCGAAATATATAACCGACTTTCATTAGGAGTAAAATTTGTTCTCATAATCTTATTTTGGAACAAATTAAATATTATAAATATCTTATTCTGAAGGAATCTACTCAAGTGAAGTAGGTACTTAGGAATTATTATTGATCGGCATTTAAAGTGGGATAAACAAGTTTCTTCTTTATATAAACAAGTTATAAATTTGTAATTCTTCGCTCTTACATCCCCACAAATACTCTGAAATTATTTAGGTTTGGTTCAATCTGTCATCCAGTATGATACAATCGGATGGAGAGGAGCAACAAAATTTACACTTTCTCCATTCACATTGCTTCAAAAACGGATAAATAAAATTTGCTTAAACAAGTCAATTGATTTTACCCAAACAAATTTGATTTATTCCGATTTTGATGTTTTACAAATTGAACAGATATACAGGCCTAAATATACATTATTAAAATATTATCATAAAAATCGTCTGAAATATAAAGAACAACATGTTTATCCTACCAGAAGAAATTTGGCATGTCCTTTAGCTGAACCTAGATGTTACACAACCACTGAAATAAATCATAGCCAGAGTTACGGGCCAAGGTTATACAACTCTATTTTGATAATAAATCCTGACTTAGGTTATTATGGGTTTAATAAATTTATGACAACAATTAAGCAAATTATTTAGTATTCATATTCATTTTTCCTCCTTTCCTTTTCTTAATTTCAATATACTATTTATTCATTACAACTTATACTCTGTTCTTGACTTAATTATGTACTTTTATTTTCGTAATTATCCCCGTTTTGTAATAATTGCATCGGTTTTTTAATTTTATTGAAGCTTTGTTATGTTCAATTTAGTACAAAATAGTTCTTACTTATGTAACGAGATATTGAGTAATATTATACATACAGATGTTATATTATCACAATTATCTCTTAAATCCAATGCACGGGTCTTCTGACCGTACGTGCTTTGTACCTAAAACAAGTCCACTTTAGTTCTTATTTATAGGAACCATCTCCGAACACGAGCTTGCTCAAACGCATGTGAGCTACATCAACAATATGTATATATCGGTATTTTGTATTTTATGTAGCAATACATATTACAAGACCAAAATTTATGATGAACTATTTTTTACAAAAATGAAAATGTATATCTATACTAATAATAAATCTGTAGCCGAAATTTTTCTGGTAATTTTCGATTTTCCACAAATAACTGGTCCTAACATACATAATTAACCACCCTGAAATCGAAAATCGCTTTTTTTAAATTTTTGTTTGTATGTCTGTCTGTCTGTATGTTACCTTTACCTTTTCACGCGATAATGGCTGAACCGATTTCGATGAAAATTTGAATATAAATTAAGTTCGTTGTAACTTAGACTTTAGGCTATATGGCATTCAAAATACATTATTTAAAAGGGGGGTTATAAGGGGGTCTGAATTAAATAAATCGAAATATCTCGCTTATTATTGATTTTTGTGAAAAATGTTACATAACAAACATTTCTTTGAAAGCCATTTCCGATAAGTTTTATTCTTTGAAAAATTTTGATAGGACTGATATTTAATGAGATAAATGAGTTTCAAAATTAAAGTAACTGCCATCCAAGGCGGTGTAATGAAATAAACAAATGAATTCGTCTATAAGGGGCCTCGGTCAACAACAATCGAAAGCTATGAATCATAGCCTACAGAGAATGTTTCTGTGTTTGTATGAAGTAATATCGGAAGCTAAATAAATTAACCGATTTGTGTAATTAATTATTATTTCACCATTGGAAAGTGTAGTTTCTCTATATGGACATAATGCTATAGTGTTATTACAGTAACTTCGGAGTGAATAAAGGTAAGATTAAAATAGCTTCTTATGCACAAACAACTTGATAGGCTATTCTGTGTATTCGTTTCCTGTATTTCTTAAAATAATGTTTATCTCAGAGAATTAACGAACCACAAGAGTGTATTTATTTAGTATGCAGTAATAATATGTTAGCTTAGCATTCCATTATTTTATAATCCAAATTTTAACTATGCTCAATTGAATCGTGTTAAAATACATAAAATACATATGCATTAAATGCAATGCAAAAAAATTGGGTAATGAGCCAAGCAGATTATGTTGCGCTGTTGCAAAATAAAATTTGTTCCTCCTGAGATTCAAGAGCCCCCATAACAAATTAAAAACTTACTTATCGGTGTACATCCGTTATCAACGCATTTTTATATAATATAATATAATATAATATAATATAATATAATATAATATAATATAATATAATATAATATAATATAATATAATATAATATAATATAATATAATATAATATAATTTAAGTTATTTAAATTATATGAAGGGTTCAGAACCATAGTGGCCCAAGCGTCATTTACTGAATACGTAGAAAACAAGGGTTAAAATTAAGTTATTATCATAATTCAATGGAAACATATAGCAAGTAAAATAAAGTATACACATTAAATCTAAATGATATGTCAGTCTTCATTAAAGTATGGATGCATGAAATAAAAATTAAGAAACATGTTAAAGGAATTGAGGTGTTTGGTGCAAAAACCAGATAAGTCCACTTTTGGTCGAAAACGAGTTAGAGTATGCATGATATATAATACGACAGTGAGCATCTTTTGGTGCAAGAACCAGAGTTGTGTGGACTTATCTGAATGAGATATGCTTAGTTGCCAACAGAGACCGTGGGTGTGTTTGGAGCAAGAATCAGACTAGTCCTGGACTTGTCTGGTTCTTGCACCAAAAGATGATATCACAAGTGTAGCAGTTGTTTCCTTTTAGTAAAATGGCTGCATGAACGAGGTGTAGTGTAGCTTTGTAAGTTTATTGTGTGTTTCAAACATGTCAACTGATAATTCAAGCAGTGATAGTGATAATGGTGAACATTCAAGGATAAGAAAGCGTGATCCCAGTAAATGGAAAATAAACAGAGACAAAGTGAAAAGATTAAAGGGTGAATTATTATGTCTCATGCAGCTCGTGAAATAGGCCCTGCATATAATTGTAGGCGAAAATATGTTGATATATTGGACGGAGAAGAAAAAAAGGAAATAATAACCAAGTTCAACTGTCTTTTAAGTAAGAAAGCACAAGATGACTTTTGTGTGCATCCATTACACCAAGATCTATTCAACGACGAAGGCCTAGAAAAGGTGAAGATTCAGGGGTTCGTAACTTTTCATGTGCATACAAGTTATGTGACAGGGACTTTGGCATTATTGAAAAGAAGAAAAGGCATATAACTGGATTGATTAGTCCTGACGAATGTCAATAACTTCTCAGGAAATCATCTACGTTATTTACAGTTGTTCCTGTCACACAAACCATGTTCAGATCTTCAGATACCATTTCAAACCTTTGTTTAAAGGAAACATAAAAACAAGAATTTCAATATAAAATCTCAATATAAAGTATTTCAATACAGTTCCCAGCACAAATATATATTGAAAGTCAGCCAAATCAATAGGCAACTGTTTTTTCAGGGTTCAGTTTTCTGAAGAAAACAACCAACGGAGAGCTTGGTTTCCAGAGATATTATTGTACAATGGGCCATTGCCTGTTTAAAGGGCTAAAAATATGAAGATGTGATGAAACTGGCAATGATATACTGTACATTGCTTCAGCAGACATGGGATTCTACGAGAAAATGTATCATTCTCAAGGTAGTGCCAATGAAGCTAGTGAACATAGCTCAGATGATTCTGAAGAAGAAGTTAAAGACTTATAGTGGTTGCTGTATTTCAATTAATTTTATTTCCTGTTTTCTCTATTTGATTATCAAGTTAACGCACAATATTTTCATTAACTTGTTACTAACATTGAATAACCTACTAAATAGAATAGGCCTACTGGTATTATCTTTATATAATGCATATTTCTTTCTACTAAATTCTGTTTTCTTTTATATTTTAATGTACTATATTTATTTCTGTACAGTATTACCAATTTTATACGTTCTGGTATTCTGATAAATTTATGATGATTATTATTTTTTTAATTTTAGTAGGTTATTTTACGACGCTTTATCAACAGCTTAGGTTATTTAGCGTCTGAATGAGATGAAGGTGATAATGCCAGTGAAATGAGTCTGGGGTCCAACACAGAAAGTTACCCAGCATTTGCTCTTATTGGATTGAGGGAAAACCCCGGAAAAAACCTCAACCAGGTAACTTGTCCCAACCGGGAATCGAACCCGGACCACCTGGTTTCGCGGCTAGACACGCTGTTACTCCAAAGGTGTGGACGACGACGATTATTATTATTATTATTATTATTATTATTATTATTATTATTATTATTATTATTATTATTATTATTATTGTAAGTATTTAAATATGGCATGAAACCATACATATAATTTAATCATTCAGTTCAACAGAATTTATTGAGAATGTAAACAGTGTAGTTTGGTAACTATTCTCTTGGCATTTGTACACTTAAATATTTCAAAATTGAACAGAACTTTTTATAAATGCAAAAATTTGCACTTTTGCAGTATAATATGATTCACATGTAAAAGATATTGTAAGATTATTAATAGTTAATAACAAAATAATGATCTTGCATTGTTCATATATTGTTTTTAATGATATTTACTTAGATAATAATGGTCTTTCCCATATCATATGTCAGATTTTAAATGTTTGGTGCAAAACCCAGATAAGTCCAAATAAATATATAATTAATTTTAAAATGCACATCTATAATTTTATAAATTGATATTCATATATAACAAATAAAAAACATACAGAAATCGTTCAGTACCATTACATTTGTACAATTCCTAAAAATACATGCCTTCAATGGATGCCAAACTTTGTTTTTGCATTTACTCCAAAAGTGTTTTTCTGGACTTATCAGGTTCTTGCACCAAACCCCTCAATTGTCATTGCACCAAATGAGTGGTCTCTGGACCAAAATGATCGCATTTTAATTATTTAAATACAATTTAAATTAAGTAACATATTAAACGATTTATCCTTTCTATCAAACACGAATCTTCCCTGGATCAAATGTCCTATTTTAATTATGTAATTACTTTTATATTTATTTCTAACGGGTGCAGCGGAGCGCACGGGTACGGCTAGTAAAGAATAAAATTATAAATATTACTAATATAATATCTGAATGACATGGTTACGTTTCTGTGATGTCGCATACAGAAACGTAACCATGTTATTCAGGTACTACCATCTGGTGGTAGATGAAAGAAACGCACTGTCCGATATTACCCAATGTCCGATACTACCCCAACTCTCCCTTACAGAAGTATAAAGAACTAAAATTATACAGCATTTCGGCAAAACTAACTTCTGAACATGAAAACGACGTCTGGATAATCAAAAATTAAAATAATAAGACAATATTCGTAGCCTAGCTGGCGAACTAAGATTCATACGCAAAGCAGCAAGTTAGACAATAAAATTATTCGTACACAAGAAGAGGAATAAAGACATTTTGAAGAAACGTTAAATCGTCAAATTACTACTTTCCTAAGGAAATATAGATTATACAGATGTTTCCGGGCTGGTGTTACAAACTTTCAGGGATGATGGCAAAGGGCACATGCATCAATTTGAGATAAGGAACCCTGGTCCAGAAATGACTGAGTCGAAAATTATAAGCAAAAAATAGTTGTGTGGAAATGGAATTGTAATTTGGCACCACGTGCCCTCCTTCCCTTAACCTTTGGAACAGTCGTGGAAAAATGGTATGGGCGGGATGTCTCCTACGTGGATACTTGTCCCGATACAATCTGTGAGCTTGTCTATTGTTCCCATTGGTTCATCCGTATTCGAAAATCAAGTCTGTTTATTCCGCTCTCGTGTACTCCTCCATTTTACTAGGACTGATCGACTGGATACTGCAACTTGTACACATACACTGCTGTCTACAGACGTGCATATCAGGACCGACCATGTCCGTTACACATTACGCTATCTGCATTGCTTTAGTGTAGTTTCCTGTCCCCACCCCTCAGACAGCGCACTGAATGGAATAATGTAAGTAGACAACGTAAACAACGTCAGATGAATACAGTATGTGTAAGATGTACAGATAAATACACATAAATAAGGTGTACAGAGGAATAAAATTATTTCATTTCCACACAACTATTTTTACTTGTAACTTTCGACTCGGTCATTTCCGGATCAGGGTTCCTTATCTCAAATTGATACATGTGCCCTTCCCCATCATCCCTGAAAGTCTGTAACACTAGCCCGGAAACACCCTGTATATAAAGTAAGGGGTCTTGAAATATGAGATTTCGTGTGTTTTAGTCAGTTCCTACCATCTGTTGCCCTTTCCCTAAACTACATTGATGTGGTATTGTACTAGCCAATGCTAGAGCAGTCAAACTAATTCTAGGATACGGCCCTTCTCTTAAAAGTCTTATTATTTTCCCTTCATGGTTGTTGTGGCATAGCTCTCTCTTGCTCTCTCAATTGATAAACCATAACGAGTAATACGTATGGCCAACACAAATTTTGAATTACAGACGAAGAAGATTAACGACCTCTGGAACGGTCTTTTAAAAGACGGCATGAGGTTATTGACACCACAACGATCTCCAGTCCAATGAATGAACTCAATGGTGATGCTAATTTTATTATGATAATGATAATGATGATACTATACTGATATAGAGGCATTTAAGAGCTTCTTACAAGGAATTACACCTGTTCCTGATATTGCTACTACAAAATTTGCATATCATTTATCTTTTACAGTTGTGGAATTTCAATTGTTTAAGTCTTCGTAAGTGCATATTAAATGTGCTCCGCTTGGGTTGTTACAAATCTTGTGAGAAACATTTTCCAGAACTGTGACATGTGGTTAGTATAATAGGCCTATAATAATAATAATAATAATAATAATAATAATAATAATAATAATAATATCATTATTAATGATAAAATCCCTTGTGCACGACGTAGCATATTTCTTTACCCTCCATGCACTCTACCCATTTCAGTGAGTGCTGACGACCACTGCTTTAGAAGGTTTGGTTTTTTTTTTTTATCGAAGCGTGTTTCGTTGCTATGGTAACTGTGTCACGCTTGTATAAAGAATAATTGTTCACAATACAGACGGCAGAAGGAGAGTAATTTTAATAATTTTTACAATTGTTTTTTCATTTACATGATATCAAGATTATTGTCTGGTGTGGTTTTACGTCATATTTCATAATAATTGGACCGTATTTCTATGAATAAATTGAAAATGGACAAACAGAAACAGTGACGGTAACTGGGCAGCGATATTTTCAAATGTTGCAAGACTTTGCAATACCAGCGTTACAGAATTATGAAATCGAAAACATTGTTTCCATGCAAGACGGCGCTCCACCTCTCATACACAATAATGTAAAAACACTATTGCGCAACACATTTGGTGACCGTGTAATTAATAGGCATTTTCCGAACAGCTGGCCTTCTAGGTCACCAGACATAAATCCAGCTGACTGCTGGTTATGGGGTTATATAAAAGAAAATATATTTCTTAGTGGACTTACTACAAGTGAGGAACTGAAACAGTCAATATCGGATGTCATTGAAAACATCCCTAGGAATGTGCTTACTAATACCGTTTATAGCATAGAAGAAAGGCTATTTCTTATTGAACAACACGGTGGTGGTCATATTTAATTTTTTCGTGTTTTAATAAAATCCCATTTCTTTACGAACAAATTGATGTTTTTATTTTCGTGTAATCTAAAAATTTGACAAACTTATTAACCTTGTGTGTGTGTGTGTGTGTGCGTGCGTGCGCGCGCGTGACGCAAGTGGATTTTCAAATAATACTCTGTGACGAACTGTTAAATCTTGTACGTTATTGTCGAACAGAAATTTCCTGACAACGTGCGCGGAAGAGTAAGAGGTCATCTGAAAGAGATCGTGTACGGGTCGTTGCGTTCCCCGCAGCCGGAGAGTCTACGTAACAAGCCTCAGGGCGGCCACTATCACGAGGCCGATGATGGTCCAAAGTACTCCAACTATAGTGACGTATACCCAAGATGGACACAAATATGGAAACTGTGCTAGACCTAATTAATATTTATATTTTCTCTCAAAAAAATTAGATCAAGTGTCGACAACAATATAGAAATTAATAAAACATGATAGTCTGAAAATAAAAGGCACTTATTAATTAGAACGTGCTACGTTTTTTATATCGAAACTGCCTTTCTCTTCACGTAAAAATAAATTCTACCAATTGCGGTCATTGCTGAACCATTAGCAGTAAGTACTGAAAACAGCATTACGGAAGAAGTAAACAACAGAATACATTGTGTAAATATAGAACATTGTGCACCACTCAAAATACTGCAAGTAAAGTTACGAGCATTTACTAAAACTCAAATATGGGTATTTATTGGGTTGATGAAAAAGTCCGTAGCGTTTCTCCGCTGTGACAAAATTTTTAATTGAGATGAATAGAAGACAGAAACTATTCAGTAATATATATTCTCCTACATTATCTACGACTCTATGCCAACGCTGAGGTAGTTCTTCTTTGCTGGTTTGAACTTAAATAATTCAAGCCAAGTTTGTAAAGCAACTTAGTTATCAAAGAACCTCCTTAAAGATTGTTGGATAGAGAAAGGAAAAAGTGGAAATCTGAGGGCTCAAGATCGGGAAAATATGGAGGATGTGGAATCACCTCCCAACCAAGCTCTTGGATGGCTGCTTTCGTCATGTTAGTGGAGTGCGTGCATTCAGTCTTCACGGTCGTTTTTCTTCAATTGCGATCGCAAAGCGTCTGACTTGTTCGCCATAAATGTTAGCAGTTATGGTTACATTCCTGGGAAGCAATTCGTAGTAAACGACGCCCTTTTTATCCCGCAAGACGCATAACGTCTTCTTCTGTGGATAGACACTAACTTTTTATACGAGGTGTTGTGTACTGAAACGACAGGGCCATTTTCTTGCAGTGCTTTCTCCGATGCCGTTCTTCCCGTACACGGCACGGCTGTCTTTACTCCTCTATTAAACTCAAACAGAAGAATATGTCGGAAGTGTTCGTTTTTTTCCTTCCCACTTGACATTCATCTTTTTAGCCCAAACGTAGCATAAACCTTCTTCTAATCGGCAAAATTCAAGGCGTATTTACAAGCACAACACTTCAAGTAATAAATGACAAATGAGAAACGATAAACAATCTCCTAACAACGCACATTTTGATGAACAAAGACGCTACGAACTTATGGATCAACCTAATATAGGCTAATAAAATAATTCTGCTTTATTTTTAGAACCGCGAAATAAAGACATGCACGCAAGAGGAACTTCGTGTTAGCGCTTTGAAAGGAGATAGGGAGGACAGAAAGCAATGATGACATTCAAGGGCGGTTTGGATTGGAATTTTCCCCGTTTCTGATTAAGTATAGACTACTCATACATGATTTTTCTTGATAGAACACATCTTTTCTTCTTCAGGTGAAGAAGTACGCAGAAGGACAAAGAAAAGAAATCCTGCTTGTTGATGTTTTTTACAAGTTACTACATCCATTCGATTTACCGACGACTGATAATAAAATATGAAAAAACTTTTATCACGGCGAAAAAATGCTAAGAACCCGATATACAAATATAATAGTACATTATGCAACGAGCCTATAATGAAGGTAATTAAGAAGCGAGTATGGATATTTATGAAACGAGCGCAAGCGAGTTTCATAATTTTCATACGAGCTTCTTAATTACCATTATAGGCGAGTTTCATACGACTTTTTATGCTCGACCATATTTCTAACTTGATATTAATTTTCTTTGTATCTGACCTTGACCAATGTCCCGTATGTTGTGAGATGTGCGGAGACGCGAAAGTATTGATTTTTTCCGAGGAACAGATGTTCACATTGACCTTGCTAGGCCATAAGAACCTACAGAGATAACATTGAAATTAAATTAGACATTGAAAAACGAGATGACAAATTGAATTTATTTGAATATTATTTACAATTAACGCTAATTATTATAGTAACAGAACATAACCTTCTGCGACAGTATTGGATTTCCAGCCTCCGTGACTTTTCGCTAATTCTCTTTCGATTGCATATCCGAGAATAATCGATACTTGCGGTTTTATAACGGTAGAAAGCTGACCTGTCATTGGCTGAACAGTTGTAACCTGAGTCGTTATTGGCTGAAAGACCTGACCTTCAATGAGTAGGTGTACTTTAATGACATGCATTAAAGGTCTGCTACCAGGTGTATAATTACTACATTTCGGCATGGTCGAGCATAAAGTATAAATTGTAATTTTAATTTGAAAACATTACTTTTAACATTAAATAAATGAGTTACTTTAAAGTTGTAATTTTGCTTCTGACAGACCGAAAGCTTCGAAGTAATATTTTAATATTTATATAACAAGATATTTAACATTGTGATTGATGATAATATTTATCGTACCACGGCATTATGCATTATTAAGCCTTTCTGCCCACAATATATTTAATTTCTTTCAAGACCAAACTACAATCTTTAACAGATGGATTCTATCAAATACATGGATTTCAGGGTGTTTTGCAGTAACGGAGACTATACTCATCAGAATTCACTCTCCTGGAGAAGGCAATGTAGAACACTACCGCAACAGAAAATCGTATTTTTCTATAAACGGCCAAGTCATTAGTGACCATAACTTATTAATAAGAGATCGGTTAACAGTAACAGTAAAATAGGCTCTATATTATTATTGCAATATTATAATATTGTAATATTATCACAAATATTGCTATAACTTATAATAATTGCTTAAAATCGAATGGCTATAATAGCAATACGTGGGATAAAAACATCATCATCTTTCGTTTTTCCAGTTAATATTGCCACTCATATTACATTTCGCATGAGTTTTTGACACAAATTCTTGTTAGTGCATAATTTTGGTGAGTCAGTATTTCGCAATAGTAGGTCTACTATGGCTAGTCAGTATTAAGTAAATTATGTGGTAGCAATCCTTGTAGTTTGAAAGAATTCTAGAATTCAATTGGATAAAACAGTCTGCTCACTATCTACAAAACTGCATCGAGGAATTCATAATACGGTCCTGGACTGCGTAAAGATACTTAAATTATCTAGTTTTAGCCTTCATGATGTGTAACAACAATGTAATTTAATTTCGTGTTAAAATTTCCAAGGCCTCGTGAAAGTCTATGTTGAATACAACAGACAATAATAAAGAACAATTGACTGTAGAAGATTTTGCATTTTAATATAATACATGAATATTTGATCTATTTATTTTTATTTTTTATATATTTAATTAATTTAACTTCCATTTGCACAATTTTAATGTAGCCTATGTTCTTCTCCTGGTTATGAAGGTTAAATGTGCAAACTTTGGCACATATCGGTCAAAGCGTGTAGATTTGTATAGAGAACATACATACATACATACATACATACATACATACATACATACATACATACATACATACATACATACATACATACATACCCACATTCAATTTTATATATTAAGATAGTTCACGGGTTCACAAAAAACTTTATTAGATTGCAGTGCACAGGATGTTCCATGTCCCACCCGTTAAGTACGTCTATATCTCTTTAACAGAAATTTCATACAATAATAATAAATTTTGATGATTCACGTTTTCTATTTTTCATAACATTATATCCATAATAATAATAATAATAATAATAATAATAATAATAATGGTTTATTTTAACTGGCAGAGTTAAGGCCGTTCGGCCTTCTCTTCCACTTAACCAGTATGACAGAAAATTACTACAATGCTATGAATATAACATAATTAATACAATACAATACAATACAATTCAAAGCAATACAATGCTACAATACAAGACAATATAATACATAATTAGTATAATACAATGACAATTCTTTTCATCTTCACAACACCAATAACCATCATCATCATCATCATCATCATCATCATCATCATCATCATCATCCAGACAAGTATAAGGCCCAAGGCCTGTTACAGTTTCAGTGAGTCACTCTTGGGCCATTTTTTTTTTTGGAAGGCCCAAAGATTCTTCCCCTGGGGACGGTATTGAATTAGTCACTGGTCCCACTTATATCTAACTGTATTGCTTTATTATTTCTTGGTCGTCTCGATATAAATTCTGTATGAGGTCCTGCTATGATATTCACTCAAAAAATGAGCCTGGAGTGTAAATGCAAAACGGTTTATCTTAACAAGAAAGATCGTTCTTCTACTACTAATTCCACAATCTGGGACATCTGGCCGACATCTACGGCTGACCACTAGGATCCAGAATACAAAGCAGAGGTTAACTTAAAAATAAAATACAATATGATTGTAAGCTACCTTCATTTTTATTACGAGCTAGAACGAAGGTTCAGTAGTCAACACATGCGGCTTAGAACTGCGTCGCAAACTGTGGAATGGTTAAAGTACACTCTCGCAATTGCGTCATACTTCAACGTACAAATCATTACAAAAAACAGAACCCTGTTTCATATACGGAATTGTAAATAAACATTTTTTCAACAAGATTAAAGATAAATTATCCAAAGAAATGTTAACTACTCAAAAAGTATGACTATATTTCCCACATTTTTAAATATCTATCTTAAAGAGGAATTTGAATTAGATTTATTTCATTGCTGGTGTAATGTAGAATTTAAGATATTCATTTCTTCAACATCAGATGGTAAAAGGAAGCAAGATGGGAGATAATTCATAATGTTTGTTACAGACTCTCTTATATGAAAACACAGACTAATAGCGTCACATCTGTAAAATAATATGAAAATATTGTTTTACGTTAACAGAAATAATTTAATTTCTTTTACTGTAACAATTTTGCGAGTGATCATAAGTTATACAGAATTACGAACTTAAAGAAAGGACAGCAACTGAGAGAAATGTTAAGAAAAAGACATTTTTTCTTCATGGTTCAACTGCCTTGCAATCAAACATTGTCATGGTCATCTAAATTATGGCTTAATGAAAATGGTAAAATAACATTGTCCCACCTTGTATGAAGAGGAGATATTCTAATGATTAAAATAACTATTCCAATATTTTCATAGGAGTAGGCTATGCATTTCAATATATCTTATATCGAAATAATGGTTCCAGGCATACCGTACAATATCCGCTTGTGCACCATGTCATTTGGTTTTTTTAAGGCATCTGTACGAAGACATTTTAAAAAAGGAAATAAAAGGCTATTGCTTACAACTGGAAAAGACTGTACACCACAATGAAAAAGGAACAGCGGTAGCTGGTGCATTCACACTTTAAGAAATGTTTCCATGTCTCTGCTATTGCAAATTAATTACAAATATCTATGAGAATTTTTTCCCAATGTTAAGTTAACGAATCACAAGAAATGTGGTCTTTGTGCTCTTTATCTCTAACAAATAACCTTAGTGACCTTAACCGAATACATATCTAGCTTTAATCCTACATCACGTGCTTGCTTCGTGGGTTACTACATCAATCTCCGATCGTATATCTGTCAACATCAAAAGATATTTCTTCATCCAACAATATCTCTCACTTTGTTATTTTTAACACTTCTTCTTAAGAGATAAAAAGCAATAAAATGAATGTATTAGAGAGGAATTAACGGAAACAGGGTGACTTCAGTTTTACTTCGTAACTGAAAGAAATTCCGTAAAAAGAAACTGACATAGCGCAAAAATCGATTTATATTTTCACAGAAATTACATTTTCGACATATCTGATACCGAAAAAATATTTTGGGCCTAACATCTGTCTCTGTATACAACGATTTCTGCTAACCACTAAACGGATTTTGTTCGTATTCAATATCTAAGTGGCATTTATCAGAGAATTATGCACATTAAGTATAATAATCTTGTAAAAATTAATGATCTCTATTTGAAAAGAATAACACACAATGACGATACACTCCAAAGGAAATCAGACGATTCTCTTTGTGAATTCTAATATTTTTCAATTGCAAATCTAGCTTTCAGGTATAGCTCCCTGTGAAGCCAGATTTGCATAATACACGTCACTGTTCGTTAACAAAAAACCACAATTCAAGTCACACAGAGTTTGTGTGCACTCAATGTTGGTTGCTTGACGGTTGTCCGCCCACTTTGAGGTCTGTGGACATCAAGGGAAAAATTGAGTCGGTGTCTGGTAGAGTTACCGGGTAACTCAGTTGGTAGAGCATCGGCGCGTTTAGCCAAAGGTCCCGGGCTCGATGCCCGGCTCCGGAACAATTTTTCCCTTGAAATTATTCATTTTTCAATTGGTTATTTTACGACGCTTTATCAACAGCTATGGTTATCTAGCGTCTGAGTGAGATGAAGGTGATAATGCCAATCAAATGAGTCCAGGGTCCAACGCCGAAAGTTACTTAGCATTTCCTCTTAATGGGCTGAGGGTAAACTCCAAAAAAAAAAAAAAAAAAAAAAAACCAACCAGGTAATTTGTCTCAACCGGGATTTGAACCCGGTCTCGCTCGTTTCACGGTCAGGCATGCTAATCGTTACTCCACAGCGGTGGATTTTTTTGTATTACAATGAATAAATTGACATATTATAAAATGATACAGTTCGTATGGTAAACAAAATAATTTCGCAAAATTAATATGTAAAAAATCATTTCGAATAATAATAATAATAATAATAATAATAATCAATTATTATTATTCCTTCGGTTTCTTGTAATAAATTAATAACGTGTGCCAGTCCGTATTCAAATGCTTTTTATCTAAGAATCTATAAAGGGTTTCACGTTAAGGAAAAAGCATTGAGCATATGGGGCTATTCCATCAAGTGACCAGTTGCCATAGAAACGCCTACCTACTACATAGCTTGTACAATGTATTGGGCAAGGCCCATAAAACCAATGCTTTTTTCTTAACGTGGAATCCTTTAGTAGACCTATTTTTAATATGGCTAGTTGTATATTGGTGATTGTCAGGAAGAACGATGTCTCTCAGCAAAATAGCATTTTAAATATAACTTTTTGGTCACAGTTCCAAACAATTGCTCTATTAATTAGTGAAATGAATATTTTTAATAATGGGGGTGGGTAAACCCACCAAAAAATGTAATAATATAACTAACTCACATGTAGATAGAACATCCTTAAAATACAGATTCAAGTACACGTATACATTAAGGTTTTGTAAATAGATGAAATAGTAAATAAGTTATTTGATTTACGTTCATAATGTACATAGTAAAACAAGACTCTAAATACGTTATCAGATTGGAATTCATAATGCATCAACATATAAAACTTATTATAAGATGATAAACAAGCCTTAATGACGTATTCTTACAATATCAATATTCTTAAATAAAAGATAGACCAATCAAGCAACAACTAGATGGAAATACTGTATAATTTTGTCAACTTATAAATTGTATGTTCAATATTGTCGTCAAATACAGATTGAGGTACACATAAACCAGGGGCGTATTTTGCGGGCTACTGGGGCTACCGGCGGTAGCCCAAGGAAATTACAAAAGAAAAAGTTTATAATATAACATAATGTAATAATTTTGTATTATTAGTTTTACCATAGTAATTAAAATTAAAGTAATTGTTAGATATATTTTGTGTAATAATAGGGTCAGCGGTAGCCCAAACCCTTTAACCAGTATACGCCACTGACATAAACTAAGGTTTGGTAAATAGTTGATGTAATAAATTGTAAATAAGTTATTCTTGGATGTTAGTTGATAATGCACACATAAACAACGTAAATAGTAGATAAAAGATTTAAGTTCACAATGCACAGACACATAAAAATTATTATAAAATGATAGACAAGTCTTAATAATGTAATCTTATTGGTAGAGAGCGGAATTTGGGCAAAAACCTATTTCTTTCCTTGATACATACAGGCTTCAGATTTAATATTTACATTTTTCATGGAAATATAGGTATAAATAAAGGAGTTTTATAGTGCCTAAAAATGCCTATTTCGACATTAGTGCCTATTTCTAAGTTTTTTTTTTTTTTAATTTTTCTTAACAACCTGTATCGTTTACATTCCAAGACGGATAACAACAACTCCTTCCCAGTAGTGAACAACACAATTGCGAAGTACCTCCTGGCCACCCCTTCTCATTCTTATTATATTTCAATCCTAAAATTCCAATTTTCAGTCGGCCTGGGTATCATAGTCGGTATAGCGCTGGCCTTCTGTGCTCGAAGCCGGCCCAGGTCAATGGCATTTAAGTGTAATTAAATGCGATAGGCTCATGTCAGTACATGTACTGGCATGTAAATAACTGCTGTGAGACAAATTATTATTATTATTATTATTATTATTATTATTATTATTATTATATCTTCCTCTGTATGTCAGCAATTTAACACAAACTCGCTGGGTTGTACCCGAATAAGCATTCTCTTACATTCCAAGACGGATAACAACCTCTTCCTTTTATCTCACCATTTGTAAGTACAGCAGTGAGCGACACAATAGCCACAATAGGTGCTGATCATCTACTGTGAAGCAAACTATGGAAATGTGACTGGTGAATGAAAAACATTAACTTAAAGACAGAATGTCTTCGTTTTGTGTATGCATATATATAATTGTATACATTAATACAATTTTAGTCAGAGCACGTATTTATATCAGTAAATTCAAGTAAATTATAAAAAGAAAAGTAAGATATAACAATCGACTTTATACAACAAAAAATAAGTCAACTGGCTGCAAATGTCTGCAACAACCCAAGAAAATAATATTAACATTATTTAAATTAGAAAGTAAATCACGTAACAACTGATATAAAAAGTCATGGCATGAAACAATAATCAGAAAGCAGAATTGTATAGTGACCTTAGCATATAAGTTGGGCACCCTTTACAGTACCAGTTAGAGCTAATGAAGATGAATGTGATTGAGATAAAAGAGGGTGAAGGTAAGCTCCCAGCAGCACTAAAATTAACTCTTCTGCAATTCAATACTATCTCTCAATCTTCCATATGAAGGCAAAAGAAAAAAACTGAAACCTCTAGCTTTGTGGTTTCTCAAAGATCAAGGGCAGATACTGTATTCGCGCTGAAGTACTTAATATAGAACACTGGCAAGATGTGATCTGGACTATTTCGACTACTATCTGAACATTGTGACTGGAGTACAACTGAAATGTTCTGTTTATTCAATAATAATGCATTTGTAACAACTTTCAAATATGACAAACCAGGTAATAAACAAATGCCGTCAACACCTGACGATGAAGATGGGTCCAATTTCCGAACGACACGTGTGTATGTGTTTTCAGAATGAAGTCGAATCGGTGATGGGTGCTAGGGATGGGATTGAGAGCATCTGGGATGCTGTCATTCTCCATGCATAAGTATCGTAATTTAAAACTCTTGTTTTGTTTTCGCCTGTTCAAAAAGTTCCATTTTAGTTTTGATATTTAGTCAATGCAAGTTCACTTAAAAATTATAACGTTATTTAACTTTTCTTTATGTTTTATAACTGGATGCCTCGAAGACTAAACTTTACGAATTTCCGCTCTGTAAATTTTCTTCCATATAAATGTAAAACAATGGACTGTATACCGAAAACTATTAATTTCATAATATAGCATTACATTTGAATGCAATAATAATAATAATAATAATAATAATAATAATAATAATAATAATAATAGTTCACACCTGTGGAGTAACGGTCAGCGCGTTTGGCCGCGAAACCAAGTGGCCCGTGTTCGAATCCCGGACGGGGCAAGTTACCTGGTTTTTTCCGGGGTTTTCCCTCAACCCAATACGAGCAAATGCTGGGTAACTTCCGAAGCTGGACCCTGGGCTCATTTCACCGGCATTATCATCTTCATTTCATTCAGACGCTAAATAGCCTAGATGTTGATATAGCGTCGTAAAATAATCCAGCAAAAAAAATATCAAAACAAAAATTGCACCAGTTATTATTATTATTATTATTATTATTATTATTATTATTATATTATTATTGAGGATTGTCGTTGGACAGAAACCTAACACACGTTTCAACGTCATAATGTTGAAATGTAACGCCATCAATTAGCACAACTAGAAAGCATTAAAAGATCCTAGACAGTTAACAATTTATAAAAAAAACCCGTTACTATTAGTTCAACAGACAAACAACTTATACACTTCAAAATGATTTGAAATATGTCGCAAAGAATCAACCACAGACAGTAGGCCTACTCCTGGGAACTAATCATATACAAAGAAAATATTTAATACTAGTACGATATACGTCTAATTTGTATTATTTATGATTGGGCAATCTACAGGGTGATTCATGAAGTTTTACCACCACTAATGGAGAATTTTCCTGAAGTAGTTTGGAACATACCTTCCTAATAAAGTTCCTTCTTATCTCACATAATTCAGTTATTCGAGGGTGGACCCAAAAGTAACCGGATCCGAACTGTTGCGCGCGCATGCTTTGTAGTTACGAGTTGTGCTGTTAGGTGGTGTTAGTTTGGGGTCTCCCGCGACCGTTAGTGAGCTGGCGTTAGTCTGAGTTAAATGGTTTGTTTGTGGTGCTGTGTTGTTTGCGTTCCTGTTTCAACCGTTTGGCAATTAGTGAGATGGCCGACCACAAGGAATAAAGAGTGTGTGTGAAATTTTGTGTTCTGTTAGGGAAAACTGCAGCCGAGACCGTTGGGATGCTTCGGCAAGCCTTTAATGATGTTGCTTTGGGGAAATCACAGGTCTACGAGTGGTTTTCCCATTTCAAATCTGGCAACATGTCAACCGAAGACATGCCACGCCCCGGGCGTCCTTCGACAAGAAGAAATGACGAAAACATGCAATTGATGAAGATCATCAAAAGACCATTGACGAATTTGCTGAGCAAACGAGCCTGTCATAGAGGATGGTCCAGCGAATTTTAACCGAAGATTTGCATATGAGTTGGGTGTCTGCAAAATTTGTCCCTCGCTTGCTCACAGATGACCAAAGAGAAAACCGCGTAAGAGTTTGCCGTGACTTGAAGAGTTAAGTCCAGAACGATCCAAATTTTCTTAAAATAATTGTGACTGGGAATGAGTCTTGGTGCTATGGGTACGATCCAGAATCAAAGCAAGCATCGAGCCAGTGGAAGACACCAAATTCACCACGACCCAAGAAAGCACATCAAGTGCGATCCAATGTGAAAACTATGTTGATTTGTTTTTTTAATGTGAATGGCATTGTCCACAAAGAGTTCGTTCCGCCAGGGCAAACAGTGAACCAACATTTCTATTTGGATTTGTTACGAAGATTAAGAGAGAGTGTGCGACGAAAACGGCTCGAAATGTAGAGAAATGGAAACTGGTTGCTTTACTACGATAATGCTCCAGCCCACACAGCTCTGATGGTCCGACAGTTTTTGACAAACAACAACATGGTGCTTGTGCCTCATCCACCCTACTCACCCGATCTGGCTCCGTCGGACTTTTTTTGTTTCCATGGATGAAGAAATGTCTGAAAGGAAAACAATTCAGTGATCTGGGTGACCTCAAAGAAAACATGCTAACGGCTTTGAACAGTAATCTGCCTCAAGAGTTCCTGCACTATTTTCAGCAGTGGCAAAAGCGTTGAGACAAGTGCATTAATGCACATGGTAATTTCTTTGAAGGGGACTAAAGTAGTGTGAATGTAGAGTTCAATAAAAATGCATTAAAAAAACATTCCGTTATTTTTGGGTCCCCCCTCGTAAATCATTCATTTTCTAAACGTGTTGGTGTGAATAGAGCTCTCAAATGTCAGCAAATGCGCTTGCTTAGCAATGCATCGAGAGTCATTTGTCGCATAGCAGCCGACTATCACTGCCATTGATTCGACAATGGAAGAATGACTTTAAAATTTTAGTTACAGTAATAGATCCAGGGTTTTTAGCCACAGTCGCATTTGTCGCATTTTGCTACTCCACTTCTAAAAATGCGAAATACTTTTAATATAAACGTGCAAAAATGCAAGAACCACATCAGACTTCAGAAACAAAGATGATAATGGAGAAAATGAAATCAGAGATCTCTGACACATCTATGTGTTTGAACTAATTTGAATTTAAACGAAATGCTAATGACATAGACAATGTTCAAAAAGGTATTGAGCAATAGATGTTCAGGAATTAATTTCAAAGAATTGGTGCAATTCATGTAAGTTAAGTGAACAAATTCTTCTAATTGATTTACATAATTCCATCGCATTCTGTAAATTGTGAGCGAGGGTTTAGTTGCATAAATCTTGTAAAAACTGGAATCAGAAACCGCCTTTCAGTAAAAAGAGTAAGCATTATTCTAACAATAAATCTTGAAGGGCCGACTAGTTAAGAATTTCAATGTTTAGAGTGTCCATAAAATAACTTATTTTAATGTGATGTAAATTCAGCAGTAATTGATTCTAAACATAGGCTACCTACGTCTAACGATTTACTTACATAAGTATGTCTAGAGTGTGGTATGATGGACTGAAAGTAATAAAACTCCAAGAAACAAATTACATAACTTTCTGTTTCTGCATACTTTATTAATTTTATCTTTCTGCACAGTTATTTATAATATTGCACAAACATTTCGCAATTTGCACAAATATAATTTTTCATTTCTACATTTTTGCGAGCCACCGGCGTAGCTCAGTCGGCTAAAGCGCTTGCCTGCCAATCCGGAGTTGCATTCGGGCGCGGGTTCGATTCCCGCTCGGGCTAATTACCTGGTTGGGTTTTTTTCGAGGTTTTCCCCAAACCATAAGGCAAATGTCAGGTAATCTATGGCAAATCCTTGGCCGCATCTCGCCAAATGTCATCTCATCGACGCTAAACAACCTCGTAGTTCATACAGCATCGTTAAATAATTGCGACAATTATTTCTTTTCTAGCTTAAACCCTGAATAGATCCTATATTACATACCAATAGACCTTGACATTATTGATAGGATAACGTTTCTTAGCTTTATTCATGTGATAAAATCCAACAAATTATGACGATATTATCAACAGAACAAAAGGAATTGGATTTCCCGCCAAGAACAATTTCATATTACAGCTGCTGAACAAAGCACACAAAACCGTATCAATGACGCTGTTATTGTTGATAGTTCATACAACACTCTGCCAATAGTTAATTAGAAAGGATTCAAATGGCAGAGTAACTCATAATGAGAAATAATGCAATAAGAAACTCAGGAGTCCAACAGACCCAGGTTATGTAAACTCGCAGTATATACATAAATGAATGGAATTCTTGCAAAAAAGAAACAATGGAAGTGCCACTGTACTATGGATGGTAGAAGGAAGTTTCAATAATAGACCAGCTAGAAGCTGCAATGTTACAGATAAAGAAATAACGAAATGTTATGTTAAATTTTTTACTAGGTCTATGATATACATACAAGGGCTAATCTGGCTAACGGTTCTAGTTGCACACTATCAGTACTATGATAATGATTATGCGAAATCTGTCCTACATCATTTAGTCAGCACACAGAAAACAGTGAGCCATGATAAATCAATCTAGTTTCTTCTAAACTTTTACGCGAAATCTGTCCTACATCATGTAGTCAGCATACAGAAAACAGTGAGCCATGATAAATCAATCTAGTTTCTTCTAAACTTTTACGCGAAATCTGTCCTACTCATTTAGTCAGCATACAGAAAACAGTGAGCCATGATAAATCAATCTAGTTTCTTCTAAAATTGTACGCGAAATCTGTCCTACATCATTTAGTCAGCATACAGAAAATAGTGAGAAATTTTACGCGAAATCTGTCCTACATCATTTAGTCAGCATACAGAAAACAGTGAGCCATGATAGATCAATCTAGTTTCTTCTAAAATTTTACGCGAAATCTGTCCTACATCATTTAGTCAGCATACAGAAAACAGTGAGCCATGATAGATCAATCTAGTTTCTTCTAAAATTTTACGCGAAATCTGTCCTACATCATTTAGTCAGCATACAGAAAACAGTGAGCCATGATAGATCAATCTAGTTTCTTCTAAAATTTTACGCGAAATCTGTCCTACATCATTTAGTCAGCTTACAGAAAACAGTGAGCCATGATAAATCAATCTAGTTTCTTCTAAAATTTTACAAACTACCGACATCAGTGATTTAATACAATCAAATCAAAAAATCTCGCAAAATGTTGAATACTGTAAAATCCTTAAACCATATTTAATCAAACAAGAATTTATTATATCTACGGAAAAAATGAAGTTTTTTTAACCTAATATCAAAATGAAATGCAACTCAATCTTCCACAAAGAGAGTTAATGATCTCACAAAGAATAAGATTATAGAGTTCTTCTCTTAATTTTCACCGTACCCTGATACACAAACCTTGCAAGTTTATTGTTATTGTTCCATTTCTTATTATAATACTAGTCTCCTTTATTTTTATATAAGAATAGAACACGAAGAGGAATCATTGTTAAAATTTCAATCTCAGCATTAGTAGGACGAAATACGGTGCTTGCTATCCTTATGGGTCAATTAACACATTACTCAATAGTGAAAAACAAATATTTAATCAGTTCATTACTTCATTGATCTTAAATGTTGAGAGGTCAGGGAAGTCAGATTATAAGCAAGCAAACCGCGTGATAAACAATGTTAATGAAAAGCATAAGCAAAGGACAGCCTTTGTCAAATACAGACTTTTTCTGGCACAAAATCGTAATAATATTAATTAGGCCTGATCTGAGGTATATTTATTTATTTATTCATTTATTTATCTAAACCAGGGGTCGTCAGCACCCTGGGGCTAGCATCTCTTACCCGCGGAAAATGCAGTATACCATGGTGCACTCATAACTGCTAGCGGATATGCTCTCTAACGCTTCCTGCTGCACGATGGTGCACACGGGATGGCACCGCTTACCCTTTACACATTTCAGCGAGTGCTGACGACCACTGATCTAAACAATAACAGCTCTCTGTATTAACAGGTGCCACGAAGATAGAGCATATTGTACAATAGACAGTTGATGAATCAATCAATCAATCGATTGATCCAAATATTTTAGAGACAGATTGCTGATTGACAGCATCACGAAATAATAGAAATTGCTTTTAATTTTCAACAGAATAATGACTTCCGATTTAAACAACTTTCTTCTTAATTTTCAAGTCGACATTTTTTGCTCTTATAATCGTAAGAATCAATTATGGTATGAAGAAAGGTAAGTCTCGCTTTACTTACCTTTCTTCCAACCATAATCTGAACACACGCTCTCACCATGAAACAATACTAACAATACCATCCCATCACACTTCCTCTTTCACATTAGCCCTGACAAGATCTGGAATTCGCTACCTGCTAGAATCAGGGACTGTCGAAATAAAATTGAATTTAAACACAAACTTACTAGGCACTTGGTCAGTAATTGAGACTCGTTCAGACATGGCTTCTTGTAAATAGTTCTCTTATTCCATATCCAATAATTTCATCACTATATAATTTTATTCTAAGTTTAATTTTTACTTAAATAAAAATAAAATCTTTCTTTGTTCTTAACTTCTACAATAAACTGTCTAGTCTTTATTAATCAGTTAAACTTTTAGTACTTTGATTTTTATTGCATTTGTAAATTTAATATTAATTGTAATTATATTCTTAATATTGTAGTTGTAATCCCCTGGTAGAGGGGAAGAGAAGGCCTCATAGCCTTATCTCTACCAGGTTAAATAAATACATACTACTATACTACTAAAAATCACGAAAGGGATACCAGAGGAAGGGAATAAGTAAACTTTTGCACCTTCAACATTTTCTGGATTGACTAAAATTATATAGGACTAGATAATTAAGTAAATTATTTATTAGTACAGAGGTATACTAGAATACGTCTGTACAAACACCTTAGCAAGACCTGTACTTTGTTACAGAAGTGAGGCATGGACAATAAATTGAGGACCTAACATTCTAAATATGCTAAGTGCCAAAAACAACTTTATGAGATGATGAAAAACACACTGTGAAATGCATGTTGAGATACCTATAATGCTGTTTGGCACACAAATGAGTCACTTACAGTTGAGCTACGACAAAGGCAATTTAGTATGATATTCTCATATGGATGTTCCACCCTTAGATTGAATAAAATCAAATGTGAAAAATTGGCACTTAGCACATTTAGAATGTTAGGTCTTCAAGTAGAAAAAAGACGAAAGCAGAATAAGAGCTAACAAAATAAAATGTTCATGCAATCAACAGCAGGATATACAAGAACGGACCACAAACATAATGAAGATGTAACAGCAGAACTTTCAGTTGAATGCATTCTGTAATATACACATCATAGAATAACTGGATGAATCATCTTATCTCCTGGCCTAGTTGCCTCATAAGTGGTGCCTTCTTGGTATCACTTGTGAGGTTCAGACCTGTCTTCAGACCAAATGACAACAACAATTCAGCACCTCTTCAATACATCCTTTCTATGGATTTTAACAAGGATATGTTTTTACTGTACAATCTTACAAAATTGATACACATAACGACAAACACTGCAGAAATATCAATAGAGATTTATTTTAAATCAATTTTAAAAAAATATATAGCAGCTTAATTCTAACTCCATAATTTATTAGTGTACTGCATAAAAAGTATAAACTGGAATAGGAATACAAAAAAAAAATTATAACTTAAATCAGATTGAAGGGGGGGGACTAAGGTAACATATGGAAGGAAACAGAAGTAGTGAAAAAAAAAATAAAAAAGACGAAATCGATCATCATATATTTTATTCTAAGTTCACACTCTTATAATAATCTTGTACTTTCAGTGTTTAATATACTGTATAATTTGGAAAATCACGAATCCGAACGAAAAACTTTGTAATTCATGTATTTGTGAGTATAAAAATATTATTAACATCCTGTAGTACAAAAGTTACAAGTTATAAGGTAGAAAGAGAATTAATGTAACAATTGGTAACATACATATTACAAAAATTTACAACTTCCATAATCATCTTACAACAAAATATATCACATTTTCCTCTTACACTGTAGTCCAGAAGTATTGGAGAGCACGAATGCTAATGGCTTCATTGCTAGATGCAAGGCATTGAAACAACAACAACATTTTCTTCTTTAACTCAGTTTTATACGAGGAGTTTAGAAGATTAAAAATCAAAATACTTCTGTCCAGATATAAATATTCTGATGCATAACAATGTTGAAATAACATTCATATACAACAAAGAGAAGATAATGAATTTTTCATTTCATTAGGTTTTCATAAGATTGTTAATTGCACACACTGAAAAATACCTTTTAACCTTATTGTAAAGGTTGATGACATGTAGATAATGCATTCTTCCTCTCTTTCCTGGTTAAAAAACAGAAACATTTTCTGTCTCATGATTGCACATATCCCTATACGATATGTGATGTCGCAACAATGTAAACAATACTTCTGTATGATAAAATGATAATAAATACAATATAATAATGTTGATAATCTGTTTATTTGCAGTAACCATTGATCTGACCAATGAGAGATACCCGCTTTGATTTATATTTGATGAAGCGACCAAGATTTGTATTAACTGTAGTTACCACTAGATAATGGTCTCCTAGAGATTTCCTCTGAAGACGAACCTGAAATACCAAATAATCAATTACAAACTCATCATATATACGAGGGTTGTTTGAAAAGTTCAAAGCCTGGCTTAGAAATTAACCTAGAATTGTTCTGATACCTCGAGGTCTGCAAAAAATCCTTCAGCTTCTGTGACAAACTCTTCATTTGACGAAAATTTCTTCCCAGCCAAGTGAGTTTTAAGCTTTGGCAAAAGAAAGGAGTCTGAGGGAGCGAGATCTGGTGAGTGAGGAGGGGGATTGCGACAATAATTCGAACTGTAGTTTAGCAACCGCGATTGCAGAGTGTGAGCAGGTGCATTGTCGTGATGAAACAACACCGACCTCTTGTCGCGAATTTTTCCTTTCAGTTACTGTAAGAGATTTGAATAATATTCTTCGGTTATTGTTCTCCCCTTTACTAGAGAGACAACCTACAATCCCAGAATACCAGACGCCATGACTTTCCCAGATGATTGAACAGCTTTTGCTTTCTTTGAGGGCAAAGAATCACTGTGCTTCCATTGTTTCGACTGCTGTTCTCTGTTTTGTCTATGGTATGTAGGAGTGGATCCAGGTTTCATCAGTGGTTACAAACTACGTAAAAAAATTGGGCGTACTTATTTTCGAATCTAGCCAGGCAGTCCCTCGAAATATGACATTGGATGTGCTTTTGCTCTAGTGTTGAGAAATGCAGAACCCATCTTGAGGAGACCTTTGACATGTCCAAGACGTTGACTAAGATGTGGCACATCCATTCAGTTGAGATATGTATAACCTCACTAATTTTCCTCACTTTCAGTCGACATTCATTCAACACCATATCGCGAATTTTTTCTATGTTTTCTACACTTATTGCTGTTATTAGACATCCACTACAGAGGTCGTCTTCAACATTTTCTCAACCATGTTTAAATAGTGCCACCCATTTTTTCACAGTAAAAACACTGAAGCAGATTCCCACAGCATAGCATCCATGTCTAATTTAATTTCTGTGTTGGACTCGTTCCCTTTTTTATGAAATATTTAATTACAGCACGGAGCTCGATATTTTACATTTTTTCCAATCTGTTCAGCGCACTAATTTCAAAATTATAATACACAAAATATGATTTTTCGTGCTTGAATATAAAATGACCACTAACAATGTCAGCATTGTTGATATGTTTTCAATGTCATCAATGTATCAGGCCACGAACTTTTCAAACACACCTTGTATTTTTCGGTACGTTGTTCTTAAGATATAATTTTAATGGAAAATAACGAAAATTCCAATAAAAAATTGAAATTATCCAGTCACTTCAGGCATTAAAATTAACGCATCTGAACTTTGCAAATTATGTGTTAAAATTCATTTGGGTTCCTTGTTCATCAGTTGATGCAGAGAGGCTATTTTTACAGTATAATCTGATAGTCAATGACAGAAGATGACTGATGAAAGAGAGCTCTATTGTAATGTGTGCCATGCTCTCTTACAAAAAAAGTAAGAATTAAATAATTTGTCAATGAGCACTAGATAATATGAAAAATAACAAAGTACTGATAAAAAAATTGTAAGTATTGTACCTACTGCATTTATTTGTTTGTTTACATTCCTGGATAATACTTTTTATGAAACATTTCAATAGAAATAAAGTGAAATTAACGCGATAGTGCAAGTAATATTTCGCGAAAAATGAGAAAAGCAATTTTCTTTTCGTGAAACTGAAAATAAATTAATACGAAAAAATAACCCTATAATAAAATTATACCTGTAAGATAAGCGCACTCTACATATCTATATTTGACTTACCTCTTTGTTGCTCTCTTATTGGAAGAAGACACAACGTATTTTAGACAAAAATCACCAGTAAATTAAAGATGCCTTCTTAAATTCTCTCATATAATCATATAACTTATTTCGTGACATATTGGAATTCTGTATCTTTAAACTAAAAAACCAAGAACGACGAACTGATTTAAAGTTACTGGTATCAGTTAATACAAACAGTGTAATAAAAGATAAAGCTTTCAAATTTTTCATCAAAGAAACAGGGAAGGTTCAATCTCACGCTATTTCTAATAGCAGGAATACATACAACTGATTTACATGTTGGCATGCAACAATGTTGCAGTCTTTATATGACATGCTTATTTTAGTACGTACCTTGCTTTTTAATGCTGGTAACAATGCCTGCAATTTCTCCACAAGATTAATTTGTACTGCTGCAAGATCTGTCTCATCCTCACCAAATACGTCCATTATTGAGTCAACAGCCTCTGCTACAACCCATAGTTCTGTTTCCCGGACACATACTTCCAGAAGGAACTTGCCAATGTTCTGATCAAGAAACACAGTAACAAATAAAATGTGGTTATTCTCCAAAAAGTATTCTTAAAAAGCGCAAAAATATCTCCTTCCAATTTATTACAAACTCGCCTCATATATTCTATACATATTCAATAATTACATTACACATAAAATATACCATGATGCTAATAGTATCCTACAATTCCTTCCTTGAAGATACATATACGCCAACTATTTATTATATTTATTCATAGGTAAAATAACGTAGCTGTTAGCAAAGGTAATACTTATTATTAGTGCCTAGATTCTTAGGTTTGAACTCTATCTTCCACCCCAATTTTTTTCTCTCATTTTCTTTTCCTGAAAATCAACCAACCAATCAATCATCTTGTCTACTAATTTATTTAAACAAATTTCTCAACTCGTCAAAAGGCCACAGAACTCATAAAATACCTATGTCTAATAATAAAAATTAGAAATATCCTAGAAATTATTATAATAAGGGAGTATACAAGAAGGGCATCCTGAGAAATATGGGAGAGTTAGCAACCATCACTATATGGTTTCAACAATTCCACTAGTACATACAGTATATACCATTAACCTCTATATTTACATATTTGATTTGCTCCTTTGAAAGGTGTAAAATGGAGTTTAACTATAATAATCTTCATATCCGATTGGCTACTTGATCCGAAATAGATTAAGTACCGGTTGTTTGTTGTTCAGTCAACTGTCAAAAGACAGGTTGAAACCTCATAAGTGACACCAATAAGGTATCACTCATGAGGCAACTAAGCCAGGAAATAACGGAGCAGAGTGGCCAGTTCCTTTCCTCCTCCATTGCACACATTGCTGACTAGTAACATATTTCAATAATCAGGCTTCAGATTAAGTACAAGTAATAAAGAAAAAGAGAGATGGACAATGCTACTATTCTTACCTTCAGCAAAGTCAGAGCATGATTGTTGGAATCTATTGATTTTGTCAGAATCATACCCAACATGCCAATACTTCTGATTAGGTTAGCTCTTACATTCTCATCCGGGCATTTTATTTCTGTGTCGAACATAAGCTGTAAAAAGCAAACAGGTAGAAATACATGAATTCTTCATTGTACACTAAACCATATTTTAATGGAAAGACAGCAAAAGGAAGAAAATGTTTCCTGTAGACAATTTAGATAACAACTGATGTTATTGTGTGCATTTTGAACAGGAAAATTTTCAATGTAATAGGAAGATCTAAATAAATTTCTTTAAATCAAAGAATATTATTTTTAACTAGCAATATAGTCGCATGAAAGAAAAAGTATATTATTGAGTATCATTCAGTATGACCTGTTTCTGGCGATGATCAACTACAGAGGAGGTAAATGTAATGTAATGAGACACTACAGTAGGACAAGGGTAGTATTGTTAAATAGCACTATTTGGCAAGACATAAAATGGTGAAGAATGGGTAGAACGGAGAAAAATTCTCTCCAGCACTGAGACTCGAACCTGGGTTTTCAGCCCTATGTGCTGATGCTTTATCCACTAAGCCACACTGGATTCTACAGAGCGTTCACCTACGGTTGGGGCCAAGAAAGTGTCATGTGCTGATATGGCACTTTATGCGCGCAGTTGTTGAGACACGTCGACAATCAAGGTCGACGAGTTATCAGTTGTGAGCCAGCTGTTGCAGTGTTTTTACGTACAGTGCAGTTTCTTAACACAGTTGGTTAAATATTATTCTTGTGTGTAAAATTTGTGAACAATGCAAAACGCAAAATTCACGCTTGAACAGAGAGTTTTTTTTATGTATTATGCATATGTGAAAACAGTCATGTAGAGAGGGCGTAGGCAATTTGAAGTGAAATATCCGGGTGCTCCAATTCCGGGTAGAGAAACTGTTAGACGTCTTGTTAACAAATTAAGGACAACAGGGTCGCTAAATGCTACAAGTGAAAAGGAAGAGTATTGACGGAAGAAAAAATTGATGAAATCAGATGAATTGAAGGAGAATATAACAAGAGAGATTAGGAAAATTACCGAAGACGAACTTATTCATGTGAATAATAATTTTATTAAAAGATGCCAGAAATGTTTGGATTCAGATGACATCACTTCCAACATCGCTTATAACAAGGTTAGTACTATGTAGAAAAATTCTCGTGTGCATGTTATTAGTATAGAAAGCAGAAGCTTACTGATAGACGATTCCCGCAAGCAACACCGCAGGCAGGCCACTTTCCTGCCCCACCTGTAGGCGAACGCTCTGTACTTCCAATGCCGGATTAAATCCTTCTCAGTTTAAGTTCTACCTCTCTGTTCCCCTTTGGTGACCTAACCTCATGTACACAGAATATATTCCGGCATCAGAACTAGAATCCAGTGTGGCTTGGTGGATAAAGCCTCAGCAAGTAGAGCTGAAAACCCGGGTTCGAATCCCAGTGCCAGAGAGAATATTTCTCTGTTCTACCCATTCTTCACCATATGGTAATGCAGAATTCCTGCACGAAAATATCTTAAGTACTTCGGTACATCATAGTAATATGATAAGACATAAAATGTCAATTAGTCAAAGATGAGAAAATCATTGGCTAATTTATGATTAGCATTTCTCAATCGTCTGGATTAGCCTGGCATAACGAGCTTGGAAGTGTAGGCGACCTCCCTGGTCTTACCCAGATGATGGGATTTCTATGTAGTTCTGAAACACTGGAAATGTAAGACACGGTGGATTACCCAAAAGTCTAATTCTAATCACAGTCACCTTGAAAGTCTAAAAACTCAGATGATGAATAGAAGTTGCCACATAGTTTCCGCGCGACTGAAATGTGCTCCAGGAATAAGAATAGCGTAGCTGTCACATTGTCTCTATACAAAAAGTATTGCAAGACATAAAATATAAATAATATTTGAACTTTAAATGATGGTAAACAACACGATTGGAGTGGAAGAACTTAAAAACTAAACTAAATTTTTTATTTACTAGAATGGTTCCAAGTGTAAATGTAAAGACCTTTGCGTGTGTTTCGATCATTCATACGCGGTCACAAATGTAGTGATATTAGGACTCCTTCTTTTACCTGTAAGTCTGATTCTGTCAGCTGTCCAAACAGGTTATTGCACTGTGCCTCAGCAAGCTTTTGCAGAGAAGCTCTCAATGCTGTTGTAGCTGCTTCCAAAAATCTAGTATCAGTTAGATCTGAAAAAGATTAACCACAAAAATAATATACGCACACTAAATGTTGAAAACTTTAATTGAATGTGTTAAACCTTACGCAATCCTTGTTCTGATATATGAACGGAGAATTTATCAACATCGTGAAGAATATAGAACATCCATAATATGGGTTCATTAAAGCAAAATGACATAAAAATTTTCTATGACATCTCACATTAGACAATGAAAAATTTATTGCATGCACGCACGCACGCACACACAGATGTAATAACGTCATCAACTTTAAAAAGAGTACAGAAATGAATCAACATCAAGATAACTAAACCATTTTTCGAACTACATCTTATGAAGCATTATATATTATCATCAAAGGAATAACTCCAATGGTTATCGAGCTCAAAAGGATAGTGAATTACAATAAAAATAAAAGAGACCCCAGAACACACTATGCAGGATTCTGCAATAAACTATATGGAATCAGAAATTAAAATGTTTTTATAGGCAGAAATACTGTTCAAAATATTAGTATTCAGTTTAGCTATTCAATAAAATTCTAAATAAATTTTAGTGCAGAAAGCTTTCTCATAACAAATAAACTGGACTAATACAGAGCTAAGTTTATGTGTAATGAAAACCCGTATTCTTACCTGTCTGCTTGAAAATAAGTGTACCTATATTCAGCCACAGTTGATAAACATTATTAGGGCCATTTAAATCTTGAATATCAAGACCGGCAAGGAGGTTATTCATGCACAGAAGTGCGTGGCATCTCAATGTGCATAACCTGTAGGGAAGCAACAAGCCATCAGCTCACAAATAATAAAATTGGGAATGATACACAAGTAGTTATGAACAGATGCTGTATATGAAGAATGAACAGTTTTGATGTTACATGTCACATATTCTCTACTTCTCAGAAGCTTTTCTATGATTCATTTGTGCTAATGCTGCATCTGGTGCTCTTGATATTTGTGGCACCAATCAACCTGATCCAGGGAAGGGGGAAGTTCATCAGTCAGTATATGACGTAGACCAACTTATAATCAAGACGATTCAAATTACTATACAATTTCCAACACACAAATGTTTGTGAAATTATGAATCTAACAATTTGATATGTAACCCTGTTCCTATTTGATTATGAACTGCAAAGTTTTGCTTGCATTTAACACCATGAAGTGACCAATAAATAATGAGTATGAATTTAAAAGGAAAACAAGAAAACTAAAAAAATTAATTCTTATTTATCTATGTTTCTGCTTATTTTATTACACGGAATGAAAAGCAATTAATAGACAAAAGTATACCACATTAAAAAAAATTACGAAATAAATGTAGTTGCACATTTCAAAATGATGACAGATCATTACTGCCTGGTTGAATAAAGCTGCAGCACAGAAGATATCATAATGTATTGTGGCACCCGTCTGAAATGTTCTGATCGCATCAGGGAGTTGCACGTGCATCTAGCAAGAAGGAAGACGCAGAGAAATGGAAACTAGAGCTTCAGTAGGAGCTGTAGCATAGTACGGAGCAAGGGGGGAGAACTACGGTAACAGCATGGAGCAGAGAGAGTAAGGGAAGCATCGAGAAGCGTATTCCTCTCGCAGATTTTGAAAGCCATGCGAATCGAAGACTCCAGAACATGTGGTTTAATAAATAACATGGTGAGTGCCGACAGAAGCGTCGTAAGTCGTGAGTCAGTCTGCAAGTGAGCCTTCGAGCAAGTAAGGAAGCCAGCCTTTGAGAGCATCTGGAAGACTGGGGTTCGATGTGCAGAGAGCCGCAACTGGGAAGACCCGAGTTCGACGTGTCGTGGACCGTAGCCGGAAGACCGGGGTTCAATGTGCAGTGAACTTGAACAGTGAGCTAGAAGAACTAGCCAAGGCGAACGAACTGTGAACTGATAACTGACAGTTTTGTTCTGCACATAATGCATTGTGAACATTAATGGAAATTAGGAGTACATTGTTGTTCTTCTCAATAATACACGTCGTGTATTGTCAATCTCGCCGTGTGGAGTGCAATAACGACTA
Organism: Periplaneta americana; assembly: GCF_040183065.1. Classification (NCBI taxonomy): domain Eukaryota; kingdom Metazoa; phylum Arthropoda; class Insecta; order Blattodea; family Blattidae; genus Periplaneta; species Periplaneta americana. The sequence continues at coordinate 60,886,982 of NC_091121.1, read as the reverse complement.
TTGTGTTGCTGTGTTGAGTGGAATACCCACTGTTGTAGGATGAATTATTAAGAATAAAAATCACATTGTTGTCGGGTGTGTGGTGGTAAAGGAAAATAAAAACACCACAGTATGAAGAACAACTTCGGACTTGCAAAATCATGAACAGTAAAATACAAAGGAATAAAGAAACTGTGATTTAAGATTTTCATGGAATTCAGTGTGGTGAAAGACTTGGGGATATTGCAACGTGTTATAAATGTAAATACATAGTGTTTCGGAATCACTAATCTGCTCTATTATCTGAAGATAATCTGTTTTACAACAAACTAGTTTCCAATCCTGGAAAGTTGAATATTTCTACTTCAACAACATGGTGCAAAACTAAAAAACTTCGCACCACAAACATAGAAACTGACAAAATAACGAAAATCAACTAAATACCCTGCTAGAAAACAAAACAATAAAAGTGCATATTGTTCCATGCAAACAGTGGCGGCTCGTGAACTTGTGGATTGGGAGAGCTGCAGTAGATTTCGGTACATACAAATTTCACTTCTTGATAGGACAAAAATAAATGCACTACATATCGAAAAACCAAAACTTCCTGACCTAGTTGGGAGATGTCTGTAGGACCATTTGCTAATCCCTAAGAAAAACTAATACCATCGATTTCAGTCTGAATTTCAGATCGGCAGATACTCAACTTACAATCTACCAGTTCATTCTGAATTGTCTTAGAATAACCTTAAACAGTGACATGTTTCAAATGATTTTTGAGAGGCTCGTTTAGATTACTCACGAATTGTAGCAACCCACGAAACACATCAGGATTCTTCGAATCGTTTTTTCATCATGTCCCCTAAGAGGAAGTTTATATTGGCCACAAAATTTGATACAATCAATTTTTTTTTAAACAATTTCACGATTTTTTATTACTTCTTGATTATGTTTGAGAATGTTTGTTCTGTTCGTTTCATTTAATTGCACAGCAGTATGAGTTGCATAACATAGCCAATGAAACAACATTTTTCAGGTGAGACTGCAAAGATTCGTGCATTTTGCTTTTTAGGGGCAAATGTCCTAAATCTGTCACACCACTCCTAGTCCATGCAGTATCACCACCGAAGAGGAGGCAAGGAAAACAAAATACAGATTTTTTTTTTGTTCACATCCACGTAACCACAAATGCTTAGCGTAAATTTCATTGTTATACTTCCTTACATATATGCACTATTTCGGCTGGATGAAGCTTAAGTAAGATTTAAGTCGGGTAACAGACGACCCTTTAATTTCACTTCATTACATCAATATTCTCCGCAAGGGAAAAATAAAATTAAAATTCTGTAATTCACACACACTCATGCTTGCACATTTGCACTGGTTAAGTTATGGTATTAAGATGTCACACCAAAGCAACACTCAGATATACTGATGGTCAACAATTTTCTAAAACTGGAAAAGAAGTCTCTTTCGTATTTTACGTGCTATATCAAAAGGATTCTACTCATGCAATCATTTTGAGTTAAGGCAAATATTAGGTTCTGCTGGAGGCTGGATATATACGTAATAATAAGGCAAAAGAGAATATTAATTTCGTTATATTAACTCGATAAGATTCTACAACAATAAGTATGTGAAAAGAAAAGAAAAATTTTGTCATTAAGTTTCAAGGGAATCGAGAATCCATTTGACGCAGCATTACAATAGCGGTGTGGGAGGAGAGGAAAAATCCCTTGTTTCCTGGCTCTGCAACCACTGCAGTGAAATATGGGTTTTAAACAGCGGCAGTTTTCCTCTGCTCCCCTTCACCTCTCTACCCCCTGACCAAGCAAGACACACTCTCTATGAGCTGACCACCCTGCAGATTCCAGGACGACTTTGAATGCAGTGTCAATTCCAATACAGTCGACGCGCAAAAAGATTATGCATAAGATAATAGTACATATTCCCGGCCTGTCAAAGCAGGGAGTGCTGCAGCTCCGCAGCTCTTATGGACGAGCCGCCCCTGCAAGCAAAACTGAAGAGCATTTGGACGACCAAAAAGATGGTAGACCTATATGAAAAACCACTCATTATCAGAAAATCTGATTGTCCATTTTCATCAAAACCTTGTAAGTTTTGGGGCATCACATCAAGTCATTTTATACGTCTTTGAAAAGAAAACTGTTACAGATGCCACTGGAAATTAAGAGGTTATCTTAGAAGTAATGAAAAGTATTGGCAACTTACTTATTGAACACACACTTTCCATCATCATGTTCTTTCAGTATTTGACAGACATTTTCAGCTGGGAGCTGTGTTTTATCCCAAACTTTTTCCACCAATTGCCCACTTAACACTGCTTCGTGCACCTGAAGGAAAAATATTACACAGTGGAAGTTCTTTTCACAAAAACAGCTGAATACATTAAGAAGATTGATTGATTCATCATATAAAGACTTTAAACCTAATAAAAGTGCTGATCGGATATTTGAGAAGCAATTTATACAATGAATTTTATTTTGTGTCCTTCAATTTTCACATCTTATTTCAGCTATCATAAATCAGTTGTTTCATTTTTAAATTCTGAAGAGTACTGAGTATAAAAGTGTGAAATTTAGACTAAATTTAAGGACTCTCATTGCACACATTTAAAAAGACTACGAAGTTTCACTTCTGTTGTGCGTATCACATTTTAATTAGAAAAAAAAAAAAATATGAGTTTAAGTTTTCCATTACATCCCAAACAAATTTTATCATTTTTCCTCTAAAAGAACTCACTTTACACGGAATAAAATCCATGCAGCATGTTTCTCATTGTATGTAAAGATTCACAAAAAATATCTAAAAATTATATCATGTGCATACCTCTGATGGTACACAGAGAGAAAATTTCTCAGATGGTGAAACACTATCATCCTCAGGCAGTCCTGAATCACTGAGTACATCATCACTGCTATTACCAGAAGAATCCTGATCCATGGCATCATCATCAGCATCTGTGAAAAGTGTGGAATTGCAGGCATGAAAATATCTATGGTAAAAAAAAAAAAATATTTATGTAATGGTCTTACAAGGAAGTCAGTGGTCTTGGATATGAAAAACTAATTAATTAGTGTCGGTTACTTTTTAAGTAACCTCAATAACAATTTAATTTACAGTTTACCTACAAAAAAAAAAAAAAAGAGGAAAAAAGGGAGCAAATAATCCTTTTATCAGTCCAGAAACATGAAGGATTATGGGCTAATAAATGAAACATTTGAGGCCGATGGACATTTTTATAACAATCCCATTTGGCGAAATTGTACTGTGACATACTTGAAGAGAAACATGTTAAAATATTTGAAGAGTCCACTGCAAGAATGATGGATGTCATTTGGAATACATTTTGCAGGAGAAGCAATTGAAAGTATGAAATGCTTAGCGCTCAAAGCTTAACTGTGATTTTCCGATCATTACTGGACAATGACTATCAGTGTTAATGCCATATAACTCTCTATGTACATTCTATATGTCTTAAGCTATGCATTGACAGTCTTGGTTCATTTTCGACAAGAAAGTGACATCCATCATTCTTGCAGTGGACTCTTCATTTATGATCCACTTTGCTGAAGAAGTGAGAGATATTAATATTGGCAGCACATTTCTGCAACTTATACATAGAAAACAACAGGGACAGTATTATTAGATATTGGGAGGCATACAAAAAAAGCCAAAAAACTAATGTATATTTTGTTTTAGGGTTTATACATCCTGAAGTAATTATCTACTGTATATTAAAGTATATGAAAATATTAAAAACAAGTGAAAATAACTGGACAGTTTAGTCTAAGATATTATAGTTAAATACATACTCCTTAGTAGTTTCTGAATATCAGCTAAGTGTTTTGATTTTTTGTTCAATTTCAAGATAATTATCATAATCATAATTAAAATAAATAGCAATTCTTTTACTCACTATAAACAATATAAAAATTACTATTAATTTTAGAAATTGTTTCGAAATCTGAAGTTTGTAACATACAGGCAAATTATTATTGATGAATATCAAATGAAGTTTCAATTGGTTTTCCACCCGAATTTTTAGGATCTGAAGTAACAAATAAATCAACCATTTTCATTATTGTTTCTCTTAACACATACCATCTCCAGAACAAACATTCGCCAGCAACTCAATGGCTATCTTCTGTGCTTCAATGAGGTACTGGATGTTAGTGATGCACTTCAACATTTCTGTATGTTTCTTTGATATCTCTACTGCTTCATCTAGAGGCATGCTGCTGGTGAAATCGTTCAGAATCTTCCGATGATTAACAGTCAATGTTGTTGTCAGACTGCACATAATCTGAGTTACAATGGTCGGAGACAAACTCGAAACCTTGCCGTAGTTCAAGTTAAGTATTAGACCTATGAACAGGATAAACACAATGAAGTCAACATTTTATTAGAGCAACAATTCCATAGTAGGTAGTGGATGGGAGATTTGATAAGATTTGTAAACGAAACAAAGAAAAACAATGAATAACTTCTCTAAATTTCTGAAATCTTGGAATCTTTTTTAATTTCTTCTTGTAGCTTTTCAAGAACATTACCATATTTTTTACATCTGTTATCTGAAATATCTGGCAAAGCCTGTGATGGAAAATGAAACAGTTCGTTGCGACTCATATTTGGCTATTTTAGCCAAGTTTGCTCACCTCTCCCCCCCCCCCCCAAACATACAGGTCCCATCATCAGGCCAGATAGATATGACCAGAGAGGTCGCCTACTAAATTCTAAACCTAGAAATGCATATGATATTATAAAAAATTTATAAACACTTGACTAACCACAGGTCAGAGTTCTTAGCAGAAGAAAAGCTGGTTCACAATCCTCTAGATCAAGTAGTTTCTGGAGGGCAGGAGATGAACCCTGTAGTTTACTGACTGCAGCTGGATTATCTTCAGTTACTGTATGAAGACACTGAGCTGAAACGCACAAACAATTGAAGAAAATTAATTCAATTGATATTGTTTCTTATTAATAACAATATCCTTACAAAAATATATATTATCACGTCATTCTTCTGAGTGGCAAACAAATTAAGCCTGAAATATAGGCTATAATGCAACAAGGGTTATTCATTGCTACGTATAGCAAAAGTGTGTTAAGGTTCTTTTTTTTATTAATACAGCCTTGCTATCCTAGATTTATAGTCTACTGTTTCGAGAATATGACATTCTTAAAACTAACTTATATAAATATTATACATTAATAATGTGTTCTATTATTACCTGCAGAAGAAGAAGAAGAAGAAGAAAGACATTTATTTTCCTATTACAAACTGCATATTCTATTTTTCAACCACAACAATTGAATGCAGAAATTAAAGAAAAATAGCTACGTAAAAAATAAAAATAGACATTATTAAGGAAATTAAAAATTCAATCACTCTTGGATCATATGGATAAACACTGATTTGAATGGAAAAATAATATAGTAGTAGTTATTTTTCCATAATAATACCTAATAAATAGTGGAATGAGAATGAAACATGTCACTAGTGTTCTTCTAAATGACGACGAATGCAATGGTGAATTGTTTAGAAGAAGTGTAGATTGGAATTTTTCTTTTGATAGCAACGAAAAAGGATATAGACTGTTCCAAATAATGTCCTAAACAACTATAAATCTGCTTGACTTTGCAAAGTCAACTGTATGTAATGGTCCCAAAGAGTAGTAACCCCTCTCATCTAATTTTTGATCACCTGAAGACAAAGATAGAGCCAATCTTCGAAACCTTGTGATTTCCTTTTTTGTTAACAGTAATAGAAAAAGTCAAATTTACATCTCTTCTAAATGTCACTAGCAAAGTAAGGACAAAATGACGAAGAAAAAGTAATGTATGAAATATTAAATATTACTTCTCCCATACATATATATATATATATATATATATACAGTGCTTCTGCCTATTTTTTGGTGACTTCAGATTCTATTCACCCCATATGGTAGATACGATGGCGTGAGTATGGTAGTAGATAGGATGGATGAAGATGATGACAGCAAAATGAGCCCAGGATCTGGTGCCGAAAGTTACACATTTGCTATTAATGGATTGAGAGAAAACTCCACAAAGACCACAACTACGCAACTTGTCTCACCCAAGATTCGATTTCGGACCAGCTAATTTTGCAGTCAAACATGCTTATCAGTACTCCAATGCAGTGGATTATTACTTATATTTTAATACCTGTAATTGCTAAAATAATATTTTTTATAAAAGTATATCTATATATGTGCACTTACCAACTGCAATTGCTATATCTACTCCGAACACGCCAACTTCTAAGCACTTCACAAGAACAGGCAGTAAGTTTCCACTGTTGAAGTACTTCACTGCCGTACCATTGCTCTCACTGAAACAGACATCAATATTAATAAAATTAATCTCTATGAAACAACAAGCAAGAAAGAAAGTCGAATTAAAGACATATTAATAATCTGAAAATATTATTTACAATACATCGCATTACAAGCAAGGTGAAAAGCTGTTCTTCAGAAGTTCAGTTTCGTCCTAATCTAAACAAATGTATGAGATCACTACTACTGCAAGAATGATTTTACTCCACTTATTTTCATGGCACATGCAACGTATCCCTTCACTTGACTAACCTGAAAGCAAATGGGGTGAAAAATGATGGCCAACTACGTGGTACTATTTATCACACGAATTTGTTTTTATTACGATTAACCTTACTATGGCAGAAGTATACAGAAATTAACTAGAATTACTTTGATATGATATATGATATGATACAATATGATATGATATGATATGATATGATATGATATGATACGATATATATGATATATGATATGATATGATATATGATATGATATATGACTAGAATACAGTCCCTCAATTCGCTCTCTAACCTCTCACCTTGAAAACTTTCCGTTCTATCTAGTGATCACTTCACCACTTTTACTGTTTCCTTATATTGAAGTATTTCCTATTGTCTAAAATTTCCCTAATTTTTATACTAACTTTTACTAACGCTACTTATTCATAATCATTCACTTTCATCTCCAATTTACAATCACTTCAACCTCTTCTCACTTCTATCATCACGTTTATTATCCTCTATTTCTTCATTAGTCACTGAACCACATGTTTATTTGTTCACTTTCACCCTCGATAAATTTTTCGTTAGGCACTATTTTTGTAAGACAATGCTCAACTCAACCTTCATTTGTAAACTTACATTGAAATACTTCTTATCATTTCAATTTCTCTAATTGTACACTAAACTTAGTAGTCACTTCCCATATTAGTAACATTTGACTACCAATTCCTATTAACAAATACTTCAATTTCCTCTTATCATCTCTTTTTTTTTTTTTTTTCTGTGAACACTAGCTCACTTATTCGTTCATACATTTCCCTCCGATTACTTTACTAGTTACTATTACTGTTTGAACACTTACTTAATCGTTTCTATGTCTTTTGCCACCTTTTTAATTGTTTCTATGTCTTTTGCCACTCTTTTACCATTTCCCCCCTTAAGCACCAACTTCGTAGACTGAAGTTTTGCGGTCCCTTACTTCCTCCTTTCTTCCCCTCACAAGTAGATGAACTATCCAAATCTTCTTTACTTCCCTTCCTTGTCGACTCAGAACGTCTTCCCTTACCCTTCTTGACCTGTTTTCTATGACCTACTCTTCCCGCCATCAGCTTGCTCGTCATCTTATCCCTTCCACTATTGTCAGCAGTCTTCAATTTATTGTTGCTTGCATGGTGATGGACTTATTTGCGACCACGCGTCATACTGTTCTCCAACCAGGAGATCAACCATGAAAGGAATGTGCTTACTATTGCCTCATCTATTGGAACGAAGTAGATAAATAATATTACCGTTATAACGCCAGTTTAAAAACCATGCACTCTCCTGCATATGTTATTTCCTGTATGAAGAAATTAAAAGAACAGGAGATTAACTGCGATCTAATTTTGTAACTAGGGTAGTATCAATATGTCTGTATCAATGTTATAGTTTGTGCTGTGAGAGCTAGCCAATAGAGATAAGAGTACCCACGTGTGTGACCTTATGACATCTTATGACATCAACATTCATTCACAGCATTACCTTCCTTCGTCTCATCCGGCGGAGACTTTCTCGTGGTTGGAGCACAGTACGTGTCATACGCGTCCATGACGTCATACGTGTCTAGGGGAGAGTTGGATAAAACAGGATGGTATGATAAAACGGGATACCCGACTTATTTCGTTGGAAAGTGCTGCCAGTTACCGAATGATGCGAGGACTTTGTTCTTAGACTAGAAGGGGACATTATGCAGTGCTCACATGCAGAACGAACACGTTAATTTTTGTTGTGTAGAGAAAAGTTTAAAATCAGCTGCTTTACTAAATTGTTTCGATTGATTTTAAATGACACATTCTGGGATTAAATTCGCAGAATTGAAGAGGTAAGTCTCTTATATAAATAAGACATTATTAGTCTTTAATTCTTTGTAAAGAAAACCGCTGTAGCTTTTACCGTTTTGTTGTGACGCCATGTTTTTCTTTACAACTCCTAGTCGGACAAAACAGGTTACCCTATGGTTTGGCAAAACGGGATAGTATCCCGTTTTATCCAACTTGCATTGTATATGTGGGATTTCACTTTAAATTCTGAACTGAATATGTTCTCGCTATGACAACCAACAATGAGAGTGGTTAGGAAGAAGAGGATGATGACAACGACGAATTCTCTAATTCAAAACCTGAAGGGGGATGATGAAATAAGTGTATTCAATGCCAAGAATGGGCTCATCAGGCGTGCAGTAGTATAGAATCGGAAGACTGCGAATAATTCTACTGTAGCTTTTGTAAATGAAAAATTCTGCATTAGGACTATGAATCAATGTCAACAAACAGGATAGACCTTACATATAATAATTTGATATTCTTCATTTAAGCCCACATACATATTTTAGTACTACTAATACATCAAAAAAAGTTTTGCATCACCTGTAGAAGTGGTATTTACAGTCCACTTCAAGAAATATTCATAAAACATTTGAAAGCTATCCTTTTAACTGTCTGAAAAACGTAAACAATGTTGAGAAACAGTATAAGTCTATCCTAGAAACCGACTGAAAAAGTAAACAGATGTAAACAGAAGTGCAAGAAATCTCATCTCTCAGCGAATAACTCAGGGTAAAACAGTTTTATTTCATTCTAAAGAGATTGAACAATAGCAAGGCGGTCAATTATGAACTTCTACCGTGCGAGGACTGTTTCTCTATGTCAGGAAGGATTGTCTTCAAGGGAAGTAGCGAGCTGCTTAGGATTGAACCAGAGTGATGTGGTACGAACCTGGAATCGCTTCCGAAACCCAGGTACTGTCGACGACATGTCTCGTAGTGGTCGTCCACGTGCAACAACAGAATGTGATGACCGATATCTGCGAATTATTGCCACGAGAAACGCTGAGAATACTGCTGCCATGATTAACAATGACTTTCAAACTGCGACAGGGAGATGCGTATCCAATCAAACTGTACGAAACCGATTACATTATAGCAGACTGCACTCCAGACGTCCATGGCGAGGCCCAACTCTTACACCTAGGCACCATGGACAACGTTACACCTGGGCAAGAAATCATCACCAATGGACTGTACAAAACTGGCAGAAAGTTCTATTCACGGACGAATACCGAATATGCCTTGTGCCAGATAATCATCGACAACGTGTGTGGAAAGAATCAGGTAATGCTGCACGACTCAGACACCCCTACAATCAAATGCAGTAAAGTAGTGGGTCAGTGATGTTTTGGGGTGGCATTATGTGGGGTCGCGGACAAAATTGGTGTCGATCCAAGGAATGCTGAGGGCTCCACAGTATAGGGACAACATTCTTCAAGCCATAGTAGCACCGTTTAATCAGCACTTCGCAAAAGGATTCATGTTTATGGACGATAATTCCAGAGTCCATCGTGCGGCTGTTATCAATGACTTTCATAATCGTGAAGGAATTGCCAGGTTTGAATGGCCCGCATGTTCTCCAGACATGAATCCAATTGAGCATGTCTGGGTTCAACTAAAGAGAGCCATTCTTGCGCGCCCTGACCCCTCACGCAATATCGAAGACCTATGCAGAGTTGCTGTTGAAGAATGGGATAGAATGGATCAACAGTTGATAAATGTGGTGTTAGACAGTATGCCACGAAGAATCCAAGCATTATCAATGCAAGAGGAAGCACTGCTCTCTATTGAAGTACTCCAGCCAATACTCAATTTCCATTTGGCCATCCACACCATTGCTATAATTTTATCAACAACTGTTAAAAATAAATACATTTTCATTCCTTATCTTTCCTTCTTTTTATCTTTTATTGAAGGTCTGGTTGACAGGTGATGCAAAACACTTTTTGGTGTGTTTATTATGCATTATAATAAAAACACACACTTTTTTCAGTTCCTTAACAATATTTTCTTTATTTTAAATAAGTATCCTGTTTTACCCAACTAGTCGGCCAAAACGGGATACTTGCGCACTTTCCAAGAAAATTGTTTTCCCAGTTTAGCTATAATATCATTATAAGTGAAAATCAAAATGTATTATGAAAGTACATAGAATAGTGGATTCATAAGTAAAAATTGAATTGTTTCCTATCACTTCAACAGGCAATATACAAGACTCCGTGTTAAGTATCCCGTTTTGTCCAACTCTCCCCTACTTCTATTCTTCCTGAACTCGCTGTGTCAGACATTTCTTGTGTGGTTAATGCCCTCGCTTCGGATTCTCCTGAACTAATTGAATCCCGTCTTAAAACTTCTGCTACACTTTCTTGGCTACTAATTTCACTTCTTCTTCCATCCATTTGCTTATTTATAATAATTTTCATTATTTTCATTTTCAAGTCCTTCCTGTTTCCTTCCATATCCTTAGAGATAATATACTCAAAAGCCGTTTTGTCAATCACAATTTTTTAACAATCTATCCCTCAGTTGTGACTGAACTGCATAAATGAAATGCAATAACAATGAGAACTTTTACATTTAATTGAAAATGATGTGTATTTCTATTTTAGATAACAGAAAAACAACACTTAGAACTAATTTATTGTCCTATTTTCAATCGTTTACACAAACATGTGATAACAGACAAATCTTACAGTATGGTACAAGTATTCTAATAGCCTATGACTAATATCCATGTATCATTTTTTGCAGAAGTTCCCTGCACATAAAAATATGCAATTACATTTTGCAATAACTATGCTCAACGAGACTGGAAAACAAAATTAGGTTAAAGTTAATATTATTGGCCCTATTTTTCATATTCATATAGTTCAGGGACGGCAAACTCGTAAAATTATAAGCTGTCAGCATGAGTGCCTACATACAACAGCAACTGTAGCGAGAGAAGCTGAGCTCTCTGATAGAGGCTGTTCCCCGTCATTTATTTCTAGTTCTTAATCTTAGTTCGAAACGGATGGATATACTAAACGCAATTATGAAGCCATAGCCATGTATTCAAAACTATCCTAAGGCTAGATATTAAATTTGTCCAGTGTCAATGTGATGTAATGTGCAAATCAGGCATGTTCAGCGCGGGAATTTCTAATCTTGAAACGAAGTGCAACAGTGACGTAGAATCTCAGAATCGCATGCAGGTACAAGCTTAAAACATATTCTACGTCATAGTTGCACCTCGTTTTAAGGCTAGGATTGCAAGTGATGAATATTCCTGGCTATACGTATGTAGTCCTTATGTTTGGTATAATGCTGAATCAACGTGACATGAATCAAACGTCAAAATATGGGCTTGACATAAACCCCAATATAGATATAAAAAACAATCGACAGAAGATAGAAACGCTATGGAAAATTGATCAAAAAGTCCTTATTGAAAATCTCTAAGAAACACGTGATGACTGATCTTAAAGTTTGAACTGTACAAGTTAAATGTAACAAAAATCTATGAATTAAATTATTATTTACATAATTATAATCCATTATCTGCCAAAACAATTAAAGTGTTGTTTTACGTACCAAAGATTCCACAACAAATGAACTGCTTGAGTAAATGTATCTGCCACTTCATCTATTTTATCTTCAGATTTCTTTTTTGAAGGTTGCCAATCTTCAGCATACTGGAACAAAAGAAACATTCTTGTAACAATGAAACCATTAAACTTTCTGAAAAAAGGGAAACAGAAACATACGCAATGACAATTAAAAAAGTTTCAGACTTTAAAAATAATCCGGATTTTTTTAATATTTCGAATATTGCCGCATGTATGGCGAAATTTAAATTGTAAGTTATTTTAAAATTACATACTGGTAAATACATTCAAAACATTATAATCTATGGAATACTATTTTTACCACAAAGCAAACAAAACATATTATCTCATAAAAGTGTTACCAAGTACGATATTTTCCACTCCTTTAACATTTATCATGTTGTAGTTCCTATGATAGCCAATCAATCGCGTTGTAATTATTTTAATTCATAGCTCAATGGCTATAGAAAGCATAGAAAAAAAATTCGAAATGAAAATCTTTTTTTGAAAAGAAAAAAATACTACCTTGTTCAGAATAGACATTTACATCTCCAAAGTTGATAAGCGGCAAACTTTTTTTATTTTTCACATTAAATAGGGGGCCAAAGCGAGAGAAATGTCGAGAAAGAATGAAAATTACTTTTAAAATCTTTACTGCTTTACGAGTTACGGCGAGTTAAATGAGCGATCGTTTTCGATTGGCGGAGCATTCACGACTCAACTTTTTCTATGTTGGAATCTCAACTCAAAATTCTTTCCTGAGTCTTGTTGCACTTCATCCGGAAAAATTTATCCATCTTGAGCTGTTCTAAGTAGATGAATATCTCAAACGAAATGCCATGTTCTAACGCCAAAACGGTAAACTTCGTTCTCGTGCACGTTATCTGCATAGAGAGAGAGGGTCCGCTATTGAAATAACGTGAGGTACAGACAGGTACTTGAGACACTGGACGAACCTGAGGTGCAACCAATCAGAGCGGCAAGAAGGTAATTCAACATGAAGGGGTATTTTTGTGATATTCTTCTGCGTAAATTTTCGCCATCCTCCCGTTTTCATCACAGAATTGCAAAAATGTGGAATGCCACTCATTTAGGCGTTCTTCGTTGTTGAGCTCTGCACTTCCAAGGCGATCGAAGGGACCATCGGTGCAGCCACGAAATCCTGGTTATAGAACCATTAGATCTTTAGTAGCTATTAATTGAAGAAGACAACTGCGAACCTGCCTTGGGAACCAGCAGCAGTTGCAGGCATGAAATGTGCGCTAATAACGTCCTGGGACGTAGAAGTTTCTCCGTGTACAAGTGGATGCTCAGGGACGATCGGAAAAAATTCACCACGGAGGATATAGAAAAGCATACAGTGGTGTAGCTACTGCTTCAAAATTGGAATTGATTCCACTGGAAATAAACATTTTTTGTACACAAATTGTACCTGATGTGGGATATTTAATGAATAATAAAATTACAATTAGTAATTATTAATTTATTATAAACGTCTAAGAGTTCTAAAATGTAGTTTATAAAGTCCTAAACAGTACTTTTAGCACCTTAAAATACGTTCTCTAACCATTAGTAATATGAACTGAATTGTTGCAAAACGCGTAAATTAAAGTCTTATAATGGAAATATGTCTGATCTTTATCACACCGATATTTTTATATTAGGATTGACGTCATTGAAAATTGACATGCTTATTCATAGAGTCAGCCTAACTGATTACATAATACTGCTAAGTACAGCGCTAAGTGTAGAAAATCCAAGTAACAAGTGCGACATTCTGGATTCGATCGGTGAACCTCTCCACTACTGAGAACTGCCATATTGTATAGCACCATTCCCGCACGCAGTAATACCCATTCATGCTCCACCAGGACTTTGAATAATTCACTCTCATATCATGTAGCTAGATCGACCTTGCCATCTATTACGATTTTCTGAACATTATACACAAGCAACGCATTCGATTTGCTCGCTCCTTGTGGGAAAATGGATATATACGGTAAAGACATGGGTAGAGTATAATCTTGTAGGGTTCAGCTAATCCCATTATTTCTAATCCGCAGTCTACACCTTTTATTCTTGCTGATTTTGCGCCTTAACGCTTGGCTGAAAAGCCGAACACGCGGTTCCTAACGAGTCCCTTGGCGTTTGAGAGCAGAAACTAACAGAGGGAAACTGCGTGGACTGACAGTCAAGAAACAAGACACCTCCATCTCTGAAACAAACATCCGACTTAAAAAAGGTAACGAATGAGTCTAATATCGGACCCAGTCTGTGCCCCTGGTCAGTCATTGTGACCTGTGAGAAAACACGAAGTAACAAGGAAATTCAGAATCAGAATACGAGTGTCCAAATACCCTCGGAACAAACAGCCAACCAATTGTGTTCTATAACTTTTACAAGCTGTTTTAAAAACCATATAAATCTATTGTTTTTAACGTAAGGAGTTATGTTAATCTGAAAAATAAAGGATGCATATCCAGTTCATATACAGAATATGGCTTAGCTATTAGGACAGTCATGTCAATTGATGCCCATAGGAGCAAGCGCGCGCTTTAGAGCTCAGGAGAGCCTGAGCGCTTTACAGCGGAAAGGAAAGAGACAGAAAAAGAGGTAGTATATGCCGCTTGGTCGAGCTATATTCAGGGATGGCCAGCACTGATTCAATGCATAAAGGGAAGAGAACTTATTAAAACTGTATCCATGTTATTTTTTAGATTTGTCTGAGAAGTATAACTGCATTATAAGAATGTAAGTTTTAATTTTAATGCTCATTTTTCACAAGTTTGGTTTTTTTTTATTCAAAAGAAATATTTTCTCAACTTTTCTTTATAGAAAAGTGAAATTTTCAGATATAGGCCTATTTATTTAGTAGCCTTACAGAATGTTTTCGTAAATCTAATATACCGTAAATACGTATTACTCAAGTTAGTGTATTGAAAATTTTGAAAATATTCGCATGGAAATTATTTGTAAGAAAATTAATTAACAAAGCAACTGCTGTTACATCATAAGCAAAAGATACGTGCCCATGTGTTGTAAAAATGCCAGCTCTATAGCTTCAGCATATTTCGAGAAAATAATTTAATATTCTGATGATAGGAAGTTGGTCACCAATATTACCTTAAAAGCATAATGCGATAAGAGTTTTGTTATGGAATATTAGTTACACTTAAAACATATACAGCACCTAGGTAACTTTGCTTTGTATTGTAATATTGTTTTGATTGGTTTATTGAATACTTTTATGAGGTTAAAGGTACCATCAATATCAATTCCAACTTATCATGTCATACTCAGTCTCTTTTTTATAGATATCACTTTCTTTACGAATGATGTGTTTCATCCATTTAGTACAGTATAGTTGTACTGCTATGGAATTTATGTGAATATTCCTTCTTAACTCTTTATTATGTTATTAACATTAAAAACACAACTGCAATATTAAGAAATTGGTATTAGTACTTTTGTTTTACAGGCAATATAGATAATATCAAACAGAAAGAAGCCATATAAAAATAACGACATAAAATTTCACGTTCCGTTTGAAGTTTGTGCACCACTGTTTTCTTAACCCAACAGGCTGCTTATTCATATACACAACCCTTCCTCTTTCAATACTTAGCGCTTGATGCCCGCGCACGACGTCAAGGTCAAAAAAATGAGCTTGCTTTGACATCACTGTATTAGGATATCGCAATGCTTATGATCAATTTATTACAGAGAACATATCAAGAATAAAAATCTAAGAAACAAAATAATGACAAAATTACAAAGTCTTAACATTCTTAAATCGGTTATTTAACGACTCTGTACCAACTGTTTCGTTATCTAGCGTCAGTGAAATAGGTGATAGAGAGATGGGCCAGTTCATTTTAATATCGAAGTCGGAACGGGCTTAAGCCCAAAACAGGAAGTGAAGAAGATTGTAAAGCACTGAGTGCCGTGAATTTAGCATATCGTAAAGTTGTTCATTGCTTCCTCGCTAACATTTTAATTTGCGCTGACGAACATGTGCTCAAATTAGGCTAATAATACATTAACTTCGAAATTAATTATTATTACATATTATTATAAAATAAATGTTCCAATATTTCGGATATCTAAAGCTGACACATTAGTATTTACCAAAACCAATAAGCAGCCCTAAGTATCGCTGGTGGCCTATTACATATTATACTCCGTCCTTCGTAAATGTATGTCCGAAGTTTGATAACAATATGTAACAATTGCAAACCACCATTCCTAACAGCCGTGTCCCCTTGAAGTTGCTATTATATCATCTTCAGTAAGAAATAAATTTAACCGCACACGAGATGACTGCTTCATTGCACTACATTTTATAATTTGTCAGTTTAACTTCAGTTCACGGAGCCTCGTAGCAAATCAGCCATAGAAAAACACGGCGGGACTAAATGGTTAGCGCCTATCCGCTCCGGTGAACACAGCTACTGTGATTGATATCCCCCCTTCCGCATGATCCCCTCCATTGTTACTACACGTTCACAGCATACTTACCTTTTGCCTGCGTGATGAATGGCCACAACTTAAACGATCTGAACAACTACAAAGAATGGGAGATTAAAGCAGTTATCTCAAATTTGCGCTTTTCGTTATCCAATTAATGTTGTGCTTTTACTTATTTTTATTTGTCGATGGAAAGCTAGTTGGCAAAAACTAAATAACATTTAGAATGAAATGAGGTTAATTCATATAAAATTATAAATTATAACTATTACAATCAAATATCCAGGTGACGTAACACTCATTCATTAACGGATGCGACAGTTACACGCCTTTTTCATACAACTATTGTAATAAATGTATAGTTCTATTATGTTGAAAGAATTATATAAAGGCAGAAACATAATTCAAGTGTATGCTTACACGTCTGTCAATTTCCATCATAAAACATTCAAATTTGTATTCTCTCTGCTTTCATTTATGAGGTTGTAACAGATGTAACAATATGCACCAGCCTATTGCACTGACTGGTATTTCTGACAAACTCTGTTATTACTTAGAACTAAATCTGCAGTGCCTGGAAAAAAAGTCAGTTTCCACAAATCTTTTTTGATAATTTTTGGATAACTTACGGAACATCTGCTCGCTTGGAAAAAGAGACATAAGTATTTCTTCCATTACAATAATTCATACAGAAAAAAATCAAATCGACATAAACCAAGTTGTCAATAAATTATCAAAAAAGGTTTGTGGACACTGACTTATGTCACTTTTCACAGGCACTGCAGAAATAATATATCATTTTTTTTCTATAAAGCAGTTCAATATAACAGACTTCATTCATTAATTTGGTTTGAAATAAAATTACTTTAGTTTAAAAAAATCTGTATTTTATGTAACGGATATGACAAGTAAAAACAAATTAAAAAAATTACTCGTACATCAGTATTAGTTAATTACTACATAAATATAAATACAATAGTAGTAATGTAGTACATGAATGAAGGAGAAACATACTTATTCATGCGAAAATAGAAAGTAATTACTATATAGAAATATTTATTATTTTTCCTCGCAAGCGTCACTTATGAAAGAATTGCTCATAAATCTCTGACTTGCTTAATAAATATATTTCGAAACTATATCGTCGGTTTACAAGCAAAACACATTAAATCAAATATATTACTTCTGAGGAAAAGGCGCTTGAAAGTTCTTGACGAATCTGGATCCTCAAAATATTTTTAGTACGTTGTTTCTCTTTATGTGTATTTCATTTTCCAATTCTAAGTTTATACACATACAGACACGGAAATAAAATTTGGAGCTCTCTTATTGCGCAAGTTTCGCTTACAACACACTGCGCATGTGCAGTAAACAAGAACCATGTATACAGGGTGTAAGGGGTATAAGTGCCATTAATTGATGATTGTTCATGTCACAAGAAAGAAAAAATGTCCTCACATTTTTTTTCTAATTGCAATATTTAACTAATTACTAAAGTTTACAATATTAGGCTTTGGCAACATTGCTGGATGGGGAGGAGGGAGTTTACAAGTACACAGCACAGTTCAAGCGGATACAGACATAACCACAATCTACTATATACTGTCACGAAACTTGAGTTGTGAGGGTGCTAGAAACAATAGACTGTGCCGGTACTATTTCGCATTGTCTGTAATGAGGCGATATTAGCGATCCTAGTGGTGAGCAACTATCTATGGATGCATATTTACTAAGTATTGAGCTTCGTGACTGTATATAATAGATTGTGACATAACAGTACAAAACAGATGCTCTTTTCTAATGCTGGGGCGGGCCGCTGTTTATATAAAGCGAGCAGCAAATACAAATGTTCAATCTCATTAATAGAACTTTATGGTAAATTTCCATTTTATTTAACAATATTGGTAATATTGATCCATTTTTTATTGTACGTTTAAAAAATAAACAATTGTTTACTGCACAAAATCACACGAACTTTTTTTTTAAATGCAACATTTTAATCTCTCTCGCTTCCATAAAGCAGTATCATTTTTAAAGAAATTTCGGTTTGTGTGATTTTCGAAACGAGGTAATAGACCCTTATTTCTAATAATCGTTGAAAACCCGCTATATAAATTAATAACATATGATATTTCTAAACTGTGAATGACAATGTAGTTGTTTATCGAATACCTGGTACCGAACTGTCATCCGCTCGGCAGTAGACCTATGTACAGGGAGATTGAACTCAGCTGACATATACCCTAGATCATATATATGTAACAAATAACTCATCGCTATGTTGAAATCGGCAGCACTTTGAAGAGAAAGACCGCCAGGATCGCCACCCGTCCGCCGTAAACGAACACGAGATGCCAGTACAGTCGCTAATGCAATTCAAATGGGAATTATGATGTGACTCCTTATGTAACAACTAGATGGCAGCGTAGTAAACCTGACAAAAGTTGAATAATTTCGAGGGAAAAATTGTTCCGGAGCCGGATATCGAACCCGGGACCTTTGGTTTAACGTACCAACGCTCTATCACTGAGCTACCCGGGAACTCTAACCGACACCGATCCAATTTTTCCCTCTATATCCACAGACCTCAAAGGGTAGCTCAGTGGTAGAGCGCTGGTACGTTAAACCAAAGGTCCCGGGTTCGATACCCGGCTCCGGAACAATTTTTCCCTCGAAATTATTCAAATCAACTTTACAGGGAGTTATACCTGAAATCTTGATTTGCATAATACACGTCACTGTTCGTTAACAGAAAACCACAATTTAAGTCACACGGAGTTAGTGTACACTCGAAGTTGGTTGCTTGACGGTTGTCAGCCCACTTTGAGGTCTGTGGATATAGAGGGAAAAATTGGATCGGTGTCGGTTAGAGTTCCCGGGTAGTTCAGTGGTAGAGCGTTGGTACGTTAAACCAAAGGTCCCGGGTTCGATACCCGGCTCCGGAACAATTTTTCCCTCGAAATTATTCAAATCAACTTTACAGGAAGTTATACCTGAAATCTTGATTTGCTGACAAAAGTTTTAACGTCAAAGCCTATAAGGCCGACCTATCTGTTACGTATATGATCTAGGCATATACGTACGTCTGTGCAGAGTACTGCCTACTGAACACGTTGCCACGTCTCTCACGCCAGAATAATAACAAATTTAAGCACGCAATTTTATTTAATTTCACGAAAACGTAATGTAACACACAAATATTTATTTAAACTAATATTAACTCTTTGCTAGATATACCTATTGATGTAAGTGTTTTCGTAATTTTACTAACGATATAAGCAGTATAACGCGAATAAAAATAAGAGAAGAAATATTTTTTTCTGGGAAAGCTATCAAGTTTTGATCCTATGTTGTATGGACATTTTTTAATCCTGTAGACCGTCCCCGACGACTGTGAAAAGGACGGCACTTATACCCCTTACACCCTGCATATGCTACTTGTGAGCAGTCGTGCGAAATTGTTGACTACATATGGGTGGACTCCCATCAAGTAAAAAGTAAAGGTATCCCCATAACATGCCATGAAGGCACTTGGGGAGGCATGGAGGTAGAGCCCCATGCTTTCCATGACCTCGGCACTAGAATGAGGTGGTGTGGTCGGCACCATGCTCTGACCGCCTTTCACTCCCGGGAAAGACCCGGTACTCAATTTTATAGGAGGCTGAGTGAACCTCGGGGCCGTTCTGGAAGTTTGGCAACGAGAAAAAATCCTGTCACCACCTGGGATCGAACCCCGGACCTTCCAGTCCGTAGCCAGCTGCTCTACCAACTGAGCTACTCGCTCCAAATTTTAATTCTGTATTTGTACATTATATACGCCTTTTTCTCAGAAGTAATATTTTTGACAATGTGTTTTGCTTGTAAAACGACGATATCCAATATATATTCACTGTCATTCAGCCACTATTAATATTATATTCTACCGGTACTAAAATATACTGTAACAAAAATATATACATTTTTCTTTCACGAGCACGAGGAGTATATCAATGGCAAAGGAAGCTTTTAATAGGAAAAGGAACATTTTCTGAGAACCTTTGGAAAAAATAAGGAAGAGACTAGTGAAGTGCT
Organism: Periplaneta americana; assembly: GCF_040183065.1. NCBI lineage: Eukaryota > Metazoa > Arthropoda > Insecta > Blattodea > Blattidae > Periplaneta > Periplaneta americana. The sequence goes on along the minus strand of NC_091121.1, from coordinate 60,866,425 downwards.
TTGTGTGGAGTGTTGCACTGTACTGGGCAGAAACATGGACATTACTACGAAGTGAAGAGAAACGACTGGAAGTATTAGAAATGTGGATATGGAGAAGAATGAAGAATGTGAAATGGACAAAATAAGAAATTAAGTTGTGTTAGAAAGAGTGGGTAAAGAAAGAATAATGCTGAAAATGATCAGGAAGAGGAAAAGAAATTGGCTGGTCGCGGGCTACGAAGAAACTGCCTACTGAGGGATGCACTGGAAGGAAGGTGAACGGGAAAGATCTGGGCAGAAGAAGATATCAGATAATAGACAACATTAAGATATGTGGATCATATGCGGAGACTAAGAAGAAGGCGGGATGCTGGGTTTGCAATAAAGGACATGTGCTTGGGAGAAATCTATGAATGGATAAAATTTATAAGAAACTAATATATTTATAATATTCTATAAAAATGACAAAAAGGAATCGCCTGTCTACACACAGCAACGACCAATCGCTACGTGATTGTCATTGGCTGGAATAGATTTTGATCTGATGAATAGGAATATCATAATTTCAACAAAGCAGCTAATCTCATTGACACTGAAGACAGTAACATTAGCGCTAAACATTCAGAAGTTTAGAAAGTCAGAAAAATGTAGAAGCTTTAGAAAAGTCAAGAATAACAGTAATTCTGAAATGGATTCTAACCTAATCTCATGATGGACTTATGGGAAATAAACTGGCCAAGAGAGAAACAAAAATATTATACTATATTAAAAAACAGCATCTATACAAAAGATATTAAAACAGGAAATTAAATTACTTCTAAATATACACAATACTGAAAAAAATAAGCAATACACCGATATAGACATAGCATAATGAAGGCATAGTCTTCCACAAATGTGACTGGAATTAAAACTTAATGCTGTACGCGACGTCTAACATATTACCTTCATAGCATCAAAATACTGATCTAGTAATTGTGAAATATGTAACGATTCTAGCTTTACCATGCACAATGAATATTTATTAAAACGTACTAGTTAAACGAGGAAAATCAAAAGGTATTAGAGACAAATTTGCATAGAGAAACAAGAGGAAATATTATACAAATTGTAAATAAATTAAACAGAACAGTATAAAATAATAAATATGAAATAATACATTTTTCCTTGTATTATAAATACAGAATTAAAACCGAAGACAGTTTTAGTTTTATTACTTATAATAAAATGGAACAAGTCGGGATGGATAGAGTAACTTTCAAAGGTGGAATCCTAATACAAAAGGAGACAAATTATTTCAGGCGTTCATCTATTTGTAAATGAAACCCCTTGGCACCGATCAGTAGTTACATTGGACTCCACACGTACACACCAGCGCGTGTGTGAGGAGAACTTCACGTCACCTATTTACTACCACTGTAAACTTCTTCAACTAAATGGATACCGTATTTCTTGTATTGCGTACTGTGGTAGGTCAGGTAAAATTGAGAAAAATAATAGAGACTCACACTCGTAGATACATTACACGTATCTTTATGCGACGTCCCATGGTAATTTAATATGATGTAAGTTAAGGTAGTGTTACGTTGATATTATAGTTGACATAATGTATCAATAATACTTGTACTTTTCTCACGAGATAGTTTTGTTTTTTCTGCAATTTTTATGAAACGTAATTTAGTTCCTACAGTTTCCGCTAACAAAAGAGATAAATCAAAACGAATTCTCATTAGGCGACATTATGTGACAGTGATTATCTTTCAGCAATACTTGCATAACATGGAGTAGGGGAGACTGTTGTACCTTTAAACACTTTTCACATTTTATTTTATTTTTTAAATTTTGGGAAATCATATTTTTAAATTAAAAAATACTTTAAATGATTATTGAAGATTCCTTTACAACTTCGTGTATATATTTTCCTGTTCTACACATCTCTTAAGGATGGAAAAAATAAAATGTAATATGTTCAAAGATACAACAGGTTCATGTACCTTAGAACACACCCTCTTGAAGTTGGAACACATGTAATATAATGTAGGTGGGAATATAGTTGCAAGAACTGACAATCATATTTAAAATGTGTTTGCCATCATAAACCAGAGCAGGCTTCTCTGATTTAGATTTTATTTCCTGGAGGAACAAGAATTGCTTCAACAGCTTTCTTCAACGCATCCGGATCAATTCGGGGACCTCTTAATTCCAGACTTACTTCGTGACATGATCTTAAAATAAAATAAAGACAAAAACCAATAGTATTATGTACCTTGGAACATGTTCCATGGTACAAGATGTTCTGTGTTCAAAGGCACAAGAGCGTGCACGTTTAAACAAATATGGCTACCAAAACTAGAGATTCGAATAAATCATGGAAATTAAAATAAGATGTTACTCACCAGATGATATGGAACACATTGTACTTGATGGATGGTAACAAATACAATCTGGTTTTATGTTAGATAACATATATCAATGAACAAAATGTTTACTTTTGGTACTAAAAAAGATTCTTTCGTTCACAGAACTCACATTTTGCAATAAATCAAACCAAAACTACGACCAGAGCTACTTAGCGGCTTTCTCTACCATCTACGTCAGTTTGAGTTCTATAGGTAGTAGCAAAAAATAAAAAACAAAAAATGTTCAAAGGTACACTATGCTAAAGGTACAACAGTCTCCCCTAACCTTTGCTGTGGACATAAGATGGAAATAAAGAGACGGAAAATTAAACGACGATGTACAGCTATCAAAAAAAAAAAAAAAAAGTGTCCACACTCGTGAACAGCGTGTAATATTTTTCTTAATACGCTAGAACATTCTTCAGAAATTAAAAATGAAATCGTATGTGAGATAGACAATATTAAAGAATTATTCAAACTTCTGCTATTGCTTATAGACATTTCAGAAATGGTGAAACTGAACTGAAAGAGAAGTGGGAGGAGAGATTTAAAAGGTACGCAAAACGCGTCCTTGCAAAGGGTTCGGGGCTGAAAGAAACTGAATATGCGAGCTTCAAGCCTGTTGGCCACTTGTCTCACTCCGGGTACGCTGCTCCACTGAAGGAGCTCTAGAAAATTTTGAAGGGGAAAAGCCGAAAATGGACGTAACCTCTTAGGACCACATAGGCGAGGGGAGGGGAATGTGATCAAAGTAATCACGGGACAGGACAAGGAAGAAATGGCCGGTGTAAGTCTGCACATTGAAAAGAACTTTGTCATTTCACAGTGCAGGTGGAGTCGAGAAGACTCGTTTGTTTGTTGTTCGGATGGCAGGAGTAAGCTTGCACATTAAAAGGAGCTTTGCCATTTCGCTTTGGAAGTGGAGTCGAGAAGACTCAGTCGTCTGTTGTTCGATGACTAAGGCAGGTGAAGGCTGTCAGAAGAGACGCCGCGAATTCTAAATCTGCAAATTGAAAGGTTCTCTGTCCTTTCGCAATGCGACTATAAGAGTGACCTCGCCCATGTAACAGGGCATTTACGTCGTTTTGTTAGAATTTGGAAAACATTATTGGGAAGGGCATATAGGTCCGTGGCCCATTTTTCATAGGGCTCATCCCGACATTTGTCTTAACGCCTTAGGAAAACCACGGAAATACCTTAAGCAGGATGAGTTGTCTCAATATAAGAGACTAGTCACTGAATTATTACACGAGTCTTGTTCAATCATCTCAAAATAGAGACCAGCCAATTGGCTCTATGATGAAATAGGCGAGATGGCATAGATGTAAAATGATTATTAAATTTAGAGTAATTACCGGGGTCATGGGGATGTGAGTGCAGGTCCGTGGCCCATTTCTTTTAGGGCTCATCCCTACATTAGAAATGGTAAAGCAAAGTTATCCCTTTGTAGGTCCCACTTAGCCCTTGGAGTTACGGGATTAAGGCTCCAGCTTTAAGAGACAATCGGCACTTAGTAGCAGTAGGGATGTAATTTCTATATGTTGATCGCCTTTGCACTCAAAGAAACACCTTGGTACGGTATTTGTTTCTGTTGGAGGCCGAATAAACCCCGAGGGCATAGTGCGGCCGAAAGGACTAGATCAGTGGGGGAAAAAAATCCATGACTTCATCGAGAATCGAACTCACTACCTTCCGTCTCGCATCGCAACGCCTTACTTCGTCACTACCTCGCGCTCCATTTTAGTGGAAACTTTTTTCGCCATTTTAATCTAGTCATAAAAGGTGCAGAAAAAAATGTCATCCTTCAATGTAAACGATTTCATTTTTAATTTCTGAAGAATGTTACGGCATATTAAGAAAAACTGCATAACTATTAGGCAGATTTAGCTTTAGCAAAGATATTTTGAGTACCGGTATGTAAAAACTTTTTTTTGTCTTTTTAATTTAGTCATGAAAGCTGCAAAAAATATCGCCATCCTTCAACGGCAAAATGAATGCGTAGTCGCTGGGAGGAGGAGAAACGCGGAAGGGAAATAGGTGTCATGTGGCCTCTGTCACGGATCAAATTTCTGTTCTCTCCTGTTGCGTATCGCGTGTTAGCTGGTAAATTTATTTCCATGGAAAGCTAATTTCAAACTATCAGAACTTCCCTGACCCCACAACAGAACGTTGAGAATTTTCTGATCGGTTTTCTAACGAGTCTCATAAATGACCCAAGTCCAATTCAATATCAACGTACGCTGTTCCATTTCAGAGCCGCATAGCAATGACAAGACAATGACGCAACTGGCTGAAAGGAGTGGCCATGCACCCGTAAACCTCACACAATCAAATTCGCTCCATTTACAATGTGGATTTACGTATGAAACGCATGTCACATGTAACACTCTTGAACACATACAAAACATATATTTACTATTTGAGCATTGTGAACCTGGAGTTAATAGCGGACTAACAGTATACAATAAAAGAGAGAGGGGTTGGAGGGAGAGTAAGAGACTGAGCAGGGAAAGAGGAAGAGACAGCGGAAAGATAGAAGTTTTTCATTTGGTATAATAATTTTAAAAACTGCTATGAGTACAATGATAGTCTTGAAATTCATTCTACATTGCAATTTTGTTACATAAATAAACTTTATTTATTATTATTATTATTATTATTATTATTATTATTATTATTATTATATTATTATTCACAGCTAAGGTAAACAAGAGATTTTTTTCTTTCGCGGTTACATCCAAGAAATTTTTTTAGTAATCGCAGGTACCTATTTAATCTCGAACGCTTGCTTCAATCACACTGTTCTTACATTAGCAAAATTCAAAATAAATTAACATGGAGAAGCTGATGTACTCAGGAAAATATCTTTGTACGTACTTTATACGTATTCAGCTGCTTTACAACTAGAAAGAATTCTCTGAAAAAAGGCTAAAGGAAATTATCATAATGTGAGTGCACGGTTTTACAGCTTGAACTTTTAATTAGGTCATACAATTTCCGTACGGTAGCAGAACTCAAATTAAATCAATTAGAAATGTGCTTTCGAAAAAGGAAATAAGAGAACTATTCCATGTACACAAATAAAACTATAAACTTTAACAATATTCAGCTCCATTACAATAAAAAAGAATTCTCTTACAGAGAAGACTATGGGAAAGTGCCGTAATGACTCTTTAGGGATTTAAATCCCGGACGCTTAATTAGGTCACACAATCTCAGAACACTAGCACAACTTAAAACATCGATGCTTTCGACAAATTATTCCACGTAACCGAAGAAAATACCACACTTTAAGGATATTCAATTTATCTACAACGAGAAAGAATATCGTACAGGTATTGACTGTGGGAAAATGTCCTAATGACCCTTCAGGGAATTAAATCTCGGACGCTTAATTAGGTCACACAATCTTCGTACAGTCGCGAAACTCTAAATGAATTACATCGATGCTTTTGGAAAGGCGGATACAAAGATACGGATCCGCATGCACTCGTAAATCCATTCGGAACTTTTAATAGGCTGTTTTAAATGTGACAAAAACACAGGAAATTGACAGCACCAGAATCCCAGAGCAACGACTAATGCACTCGGCTCCTACGGGAACAGGACTGAATATCTCTGATGCCACTCTCGGACACGACACTTATGATTACATTTAATTTTACATCTCTTTTGGCCCGAATAACCGTGTAATTAAGCAAAACAACAGAGCACCTGTAGATAACTCACAGGACACATTTGTGTAACAACGGATATGAACACGGGGCTATATAGCAGCATCTCTCTACCTATTTTCATTTGCATCTAGCTGTACTTGTCCTCTCTGTATTTTCCATCGCACTCACGCTGTTCTGTCCGTCCCTAGGGACTGGTCAGTCTCATTTCGGAGCAGACTAATGAAGCCCATCACAATTTGAGTTGGTAGATTACAACTGGGGACAGAGGATGGCACCAAAGGCTGCTAATAATTCCCCATTCCCATGTCCCTCCCACCTAACTTTAATGTGATGGTTGCAAAATTACCAACAGCGTCCCCACGCATATATACCGGGCAGCAGAGTAGAAGTGGGACGGTTCTAACACTGATAGATATGGGGAGAGAGAAGGGGGGCCCAGTGCAATAACTACAACCCTTGGGAATCAATATTACTGATGAGTGATGCGCTGAAATTACACACCCCTAGTAGCGCACTGACAATAAATAGCCATGGAACTGCAGATATATACAGTGTAATTCACTGTCAGCGGTTAAGAATAACAATGCGATGCTCAAGATCGATAGTCTGGCTTCCGAACGTCACTCCTCGTGCGTAACGAGCCTTTAACACAGGCTACAGTTTTCAAAACTATTTCGATGGAGGATATTAATTTCCGATAATACGCCACATATACCGTACACAGAAAGAATTAATTGCTTACTTACAAGGGCTAGAATCAAATTCTGCCTTCGTCCTTCTAGAATACGATGCATTCACAAGTTGTCATAGCGAATGTGACGAAATAAGAATAGGCCTAACTTACAGCCGGTTTGAGCAACCATAATCGAGTCATTTACATAGCCTATATTTTAAAATAATAGCTTATAAGATATTACGAACACTTGGAATGACAATTTTGAGAAAAATTATAGTTCTCAGCTTTCCGTATTATAATCTTAATATTTCTACTATAGAAAAACGTATAGTCTAGTTTACAATCTATAGTTTCAATTAAGGACAAACAATTTGCATTTATGTAACCACAAGAATATTGTGCTCCAACCACGAGAAAGTCTTTCCGGAATGAAACGCAGGGGGTGATGCTGTGAATGAATGTTGATATCATAAGATGTCATAAGGTCACACACGTGGATACTCGTTTCTCTATTGGCTAGCTCTCACAGCACAAACAATAACATTGATAGACATGTTTATACTACCCTAGTTACAAAATTAGATCACTGTTAATCTCCTGGTCTTTTAATCTCTCCAAACATATGCAGGAGAGCGCATGGTCTTTAAACTGACGTTATAACGATAATATTATCTATCTACTTCGCTCCAATAGATGACGCAATAGTAAGCACATTCCTTTCACGGTTGATCTCCTGGTTGGAGAACAGTATGTTTCTTCACTGCACTAGCAAATTTTATTTCTCTTTTCCTCAATGTCTGCTTTTTGTGTGTTTTCTCACTTTAAGAAGCATGGGCTAAAATTAAATTAAAATACCGTTTCATGTATCAAATTAAAGATAACTGATATAGCCTATACTATGCTCAAAACCAAAAGAAAGAGTAGTTACTTAAGTAATGAAAATATGTAAGAAATAAACCTAGCTTAATAATCCAGTATCAATAAGATATCATGGATTAACGGTTAGCATGCCTGATCGTGAAACGAACGGGACCGGGTTCAAATCCTGGTTGGGACAAGTTACCTGGTTGAGGTTTCTTCTGGGTTTCTCCTTAATCCATTAAGAGCAAATGCTGGGTAACTTTCGGCGCTGGACCCCAGACTCATTTCGCTGGCATTATCACTTCATCTCACTCAGACGCTATATAATCACAGCAGTTGATAGAGTGTCGTAAAATAACGAATTTAAAAAATAATATATTCATTTATTTTTTTATATAAAATTTATTACGTAAACTAAGGTTCCGAACATTTCCCATACCTTGGAGCAAAGAAGCTCCACTTATTAAATTCAGTAGCAAAGAGAATATAAAGGAACCAATACGTGAAGCGTGTGGCACTATTTCTCCTAGGATGTTGGTAAATGTTATAGGAAGCCTTCACAAAAGAATTAATAAGTGCTTACATGTTAATGGAAGTTGAGCAATTAGTATAATAGCTTACTTAATAATTTTTTTGTTTATTTAGTATCTTTACCCACTATACCTCACTTCAAACACGCTGTAATTTCTTAATACTATAGGCCTACTTTAGAAAAACATTTTTGAGAGCCAGAATATACGAAAAAAATCCATCATTCCATTCAAAATGTCGGAGCTGCCCCCCGTACCTCATGAGTGGGGCTTAACGGAATGCCGTTTATGCACTAAAATAATGTGAGGAAAATGGGAGAGCTAATCAAAAAGGCTGAGAAACACTAAAGCAGAATGTGGAGCAGAGTAGCCTAATATGAAATTCTGTATCAATTTAAAAGAAAACAAATTATGTCTTTATTTAATGTAGAATAGTAGTGTGTTTACATTTTCATAGAAGAACGTTTTAAATTATTATTATTATTATTATTATTATTATTATTATTATTATTATTATTCTGTTTCCGGCCCCCTATTAACTCGGACCGCCCAACTTGAAGATAAGCGTGGGATGTGATCTCTGCCATTGGTTGAGTAGCAATTATCTTTCTCCCTTCTCCTGCCGGTAATGTTTACTTTGTTTCTCAGACATGGAACGCAGTGTAGTCTAGAGGACATCATTCTAGCCGCTGGATCCCAGGTTCGTAAATTGAGACATGGCCGAGAACGATTAAATTTAAAGGAATTTCGAATATCTGAGATGGCGGCCTTCCGAGAGAAGTAAAACTGTTAAGTCTGTGTCGTATATTTACAGTCCGTAGAGGGTTACAGGCAAATTTGTTTGATATTTTTTACCCACATTGAATTTCGAAGCTGAATAACTTCTGTAATGGAAATGTTTTATAAAACACGACCTCTCCTTCTCTTCCTCCTCCAAGACCATGGAAACGTTTAAAATTTTGAAAAGTCCGAAATGTAGAACTGGAGGTCGAATAGATCCGAGGACTATTTCTTTTGTGACTCAAATCGACACACGCGCGCGCAGGTGCGTGTGTGTTTTAGAAGGGGACTAAATTGGGTCCTTTTGAGACATGAATCAGGGCAGAGTTAAACATAAAAGCCTAATATAGTATCATTGCGGTTTTTTGTGAACGAATTTAGAGAAAAGTAACATTTTTAGTTGAATTTTGGAATATGTATTCCTGGGAGACGTTGGAGAGGTAATGTTGGGGAATTTTGTAGAGCAAATACCACCAAAGTATCATTATTGGTTTGTTCCGTAACATTGACGCTTTGGTTGTAATTTCATTGAAAATCTGTAACAGAGTGACAGGAAGACGTGGCAACGGTGCATTAAGTTACGGTAGAAGTCGGAAGCAAATGGGAAGGAGAGAATGCACAGCCACCAATGTCCCTCTGTGGTGCGCTAAGTTACATAACCTTTCGTGTAGTTACGTACATATACTTACGATTTGTTCCCTTGCGACTCAACGACTGATACATGAACACTTACTGCAATGTTATCTGTTCGATTTCATTTGTTTGAACATCACAAAAACCCTTCACAAACAACCACGATATTGGCTTTCATGTTTAATTCCCCGCCCTGATGCATCTCTGAAAAGGACCTATTTAGTGATCGTCCACCCGGTAGGTCTATATATGGAATGAATGAATGAGTTATCAATCAATGCAAGGGAAAATGAATAAGGAAAACCTAAAAGTATCTATACGAAAACGCGTCTTTGCAACGGGCCATGGGGCTTCTAACTTGCTGCCCATTTGTCGCATTTCCGTCGCACCGTCCGACCTAAGTACTTGTAAAACATTTGAAGGGAAAGCCGAAAACAGGATGGCACGTATTAAAGCACGTTAAGAGGGGAGGGCAGTTTCAAGTGTCAGCACAGCCATAAACACGACTACCGCCAGACCCGTCAGCCAGCCACCAACACTATCGAGATGGGAAGCAGCGTAATCATTATAGCAACCTGCATTCGAACTTGGTTACGGAGTATAGCTTGAGCCAGGAATTGAACCATGACTCTTATGAAAACAGCCATCAAGATCAAAGTATCATAGGCCAGAGGAAGCGAACAACAAACAATTTCGAAATTCGATAATATTAAAGACACACGGAAGTAAAATTTGAATTTTCTTAACCGTTTGGACTATATCTTTGAAAATTGGTACAGATATAAAGCAGTATATAAATAGCCTTTGTACAAAGTTTCATCTCATTTGGTCCAAAATTATGAGAATCATTAAAATGATTGTAAATTTAAAATCTATTCTGAAAAATTACTACTACTCCTACAAATATAAAAAAAAAAGTCTCAAAACTTGCTTCACATAACATTCAAGTTCCCTGAAATATAATTTGCCATTTACTTTTTTTTCAGATTATTCCTCAAAAGCTAAAAAAAAATTATTTTATGTAGTCAGATACAAAAACAGGTAAAAATTTTATTATGTCTAGCAGGAAAAATTATATTTTCCCCAAAAACTTGAGGTTTAGAGAAAATTCAGATACCAAGTTTTGTTAGGCACACTTTTAAGAAGCCTCACAAAATAATCATGCGCATAGTACAAAATTTGAAGTAACATTTTCCGTAAAGGAAAGAGTAAGAAAAATGCATTGCAGCATTTGGAGAGGAGAGGGCGTTTAAAGGGCTAACCAGAGCGTGCAAGCTTCTAAAAATGGCCGTCCGAAACAACTGATTGAAGGGGCGTATTTGCATAAAAAAATTGTGGAAAACTTTCCAGAACCATACAATTGTTTAATGTTGAAAACGAAAAATTGAATTTTCTCGCCAAAATAGACAAAATTTCACTTAAGTATATCCTTAAATCTCATGGTCCATTTCTTCTAGAATTCATCCCGACATATTTTGTCGTAAGATAATACGAAAACCACTGGAAAATGACAAACAGGTTGAATCGTATCAATTTAGGATAAGGAGTAATTTAATTATTTTTAATTAACCTGACCGCAATTCAAATCCATTTCCAAGTATGAGAGGCGCGGGTCTCACAGTAAACATTGAACACAATGGCAACAGACCAGATTCAGTAGAAATGTCCGAATGAGTAGCCTGCAAATGTTAAGGCTGCAAGCGTTAGTGTGTTTCGTAATACAGTGGCAATGATGAAAGCTGTTTGCGGTTTATAACAAAATGCGAAAGGCATGAAGAGACATGTGTAATATTAATTAGAGGAGTCACCCACGTTTTAGAAATAGAAATTAACCATGTGACGCACGTTACTACTCTCTTCTATTCTTTTTTATGTTTGTTACAGTTGTACTAATCTGTTACTTAAAAGATAATGGCAACTGTTATGATGTCAATAGCAAAGAGACAGTAGCCACGACGCACTTTTAATACAACTCCAAGCAACATTAAATATTCAGGTTATAATGTGCCACACGGGAAACTGCAAGACACAGAACTTAGTACAGTCAGACATTTATATGGAAAAACAAACTTACTTAAACGCAAAATATGAAAGTAAACATAGAACGTTATAAATAGCTATAAAAACTGAACAATTACATAGTATCACGAAAGAAAAGAAGAAATCCAGTTCATCTGGGATATATTAGTTGATTATAAAAGAAATAAGGAATTAAATATATCACATTCAATATGGAAAGCATCTGAAACGTAATTACTAGAGATGAACAACGATCGAGAAAACGAGACTAACAGCGCCAGCAAAGCCGAAAAGCCGCACGACAATGTTGTATTACGTCACATTCTTGAACGTAAAGACTGGTTGTGAGTGTTCCGAGATTCGATATTGATGACTCCCGAAGTTCCCGAAATCAGGCAGCCTTGAATCGCCACAGTTGTTTATACCTGACTGAACCTTTATCTACTTTGGGAACTGTTATATAGGCTATGTATAAACAATCAAGTAGCCTATTTGAAACATCTCTACCTTTCAATGTATAATAATCCGTTCCCCAGTCTTTATTTAATTACTAGTATTTATTAAAAGGCTAGGGATTTTCTTTCATATGTTTAAGATCAAGTGTAATCTCAAGTAAAACGATATTAATTTTATGTTTTATGTTTCTTAGAAAATATATTATTATGATGTACCCAAATGAGATTTATTTGAGAATTGATTTTTTTTCTATTTATATAACCACACGTAATATAATATAATAGAACCAGAACATTTTGATAACTAAGATACTGTTCTGTTTTGTCTTTTTGTCTCATTTAAACATGTTATTTATATCAATGATGTATGTTATTCAAAGTTACGAAATCTTTCCACGCCGACCAAATGCTATTTCGAGAATGATGAGCGAGACCCGAAGCGCACGAGAATGACGAGTCGAGACTCGAAAGACAAATGTAACGAACACAGCGAGTGAGAGCGACAGTTAGTTTTGTTCATCTCTAGTAACTACAAATAAACATTAAAACACTTAGGCCTATCATTTGCTATACAAGTCAATCCAAATCGCAAAAACAGCATCTATTAAATCCTACATAAACAAAAAGTAGGACGATTCTGAAAAAGATGAAGTTCGCCAAATGATCTATGCCTCAACAATTGGAATGTGTGAGCAAATCAGTCGTTCCAGAAGTGGTTTTCTCCCGATACTGTACTATATACAGGATGATTCCAGAAATTTTCCCCCAGTTTATGGAGGTGATTCCTGAGGTTATTTGAAACAAAAAATGTAAATAAATTAATGGGATCACATTCATAATTACAGTTACAAAACATTTTCGAAACGCGTCATAGTGAATGGAGCGCTAGGTATGATCCCAGATCCCAGATCCCAGATTAACACTCTTACATTACTACATCTGGAGGTGGATGAAAGACATCAGGTTAAGATATAAACACGCGAAGAGTTGCATTCTGGATGCCGCGGCGACAATAAGGAACAAACGTGCGGTTCACACCCGTGCGGACCGTTGCCTTGAGATTCAGGGAGGCATTTTAAAAAAATTTAATTTAAACCCACTCTAAATGAAAGATACTGATACATAAACAATCAAATGTTTGTATTTTAATTTTTTTTTTTTTTTTTTTTTTTTTTGCATTTTGTTAGTGAAATCCTGAAATAAAAGTTTTTTTTGCCACTTTCAAATAACCGTAATTCTGTAATTATGAATGTGATCTCATTAATTTATTTCCATTTTTTGTTCCAAATTAATCTTGCATAGGATGAACCTTGCAATAAATCTCAGGATTCCTTAAAAGCCAGTTTGTAAGTTGTAAGTTTTGTTCCAAATAACCTCAGGAATCACCTCCACAAACCGAAAGAATCACCCTGTATTATGGGGTAGTATGGATTTCCGATAATGATATAGGATTTAAGGGCTTAAGACTATAGGCATTGGGGCTTATCAGATATACCTTATTTTATTTCATAGAGTGCAGTTTTATAGAAAGGACTTTGCCGACAGACCTTCTACTGCCCACTACTAATTGCTTGCCATAAATAAATGTCTTCCTTACTGTGACGGAAATCTTGTCTTCTCCTTTTAGTAACCAATCACAACCCTCGCTCAGAAGAATTGACAGGCTCCCGTCAAATCCACGTGGAGGCAGAGTTGTCGCATCTTTTCCGAATTCCAAGAATCCCGTCAGTTTCACTGCATAATTTCGAGGGTCACCAGGATTGTGGCAACTGTGCAATGTTGGGACGAGGGGACAGGATGGAATTGTCACAGTTGTTTGTGTAGGAAGTCATAAATCTGTAAGTGGGTGTTCAAAGGAGCCACCGAACTGCACTCCTTGAAATAAAATAAGGTATACTGGCTATCAAGGCTGAGGCAGGACGGCCCGCATGTCAGTATCTGATCCACGTATGCTATCCAGGCTACCTGTCGGACTGAAACAAATCACTTCCAAAGTAGGGTGCACTTGGGTCAAGATAAGCCTAAGTACATGGATCCATGCCGGGTACTATCCTCGAGAGTCAGCCACACGACTGACGACCACAGAGAGAGTTTATTGCTTATCTCATATTATCAAAAAAGTGCTTTCCATACTACATTCCTTAAACAGCATTCGAAAATTTCTCCCGCTATCACTAAAAAAAATACTAGTAGAAACACTAGTAATGCCCCACTTTGATTATTGCAATTTTCTACTGACTGACCTCAATGTCAACCAGTCGCAAAGATTACAACATGTTCATAATTCTTGTGTTTGCTTCGTCTGCGACGTCCGTCGCGCTGACCACATTACCCCATCCTTCCAAACTCTAAACTGGCTACGGCTTAACGAATGTAGAAATGTTCATTCACGCTCCACTTGGAAGAGAAGGAGAAGAATGACGATGATAATGACGATAATGATCATGTGCAACTACTTTAGACTATGTGTTCTTTAAAAGTAAAGGTAAGTGACAGCAGTAAAATTCCACGTGTTGCTCACTAAGCGTGATGGAGAGTTGTGAGCTACGGTTACATCTTCCCCCGGGAGAGAATAGCCGCCAGCCAGATGTTAAGCACGGATGCATCCTAGACGTGAGGTTTAAGAATATGGCTCGGCTCTGAGCACCACCCCTATTCTCCTCATCTTATTCCGCTACAGATTGTTATCCTAGTAATTCTTACTACTCCTCCTCCTCCTGAACTATACTAAATAAACACATCACCTGTTTCGACGTCACACAGGCTCAGGGTTGCCAGATTTTAGATCTACCAAGGAAGGACATTCTTTTTCCAACAAAATGTGCAGTACTTACGTTTTGTCTTAAAGGAAGAATGATATGAATATGGGCAGAGTTGATATTTTCATGGCTGTACAAAAAAAAGGGGGGGGGAATAAAAAATATCCCTTCATATACAGTTGAAGAAACTAATATGAATCTCAAAATGAAATTTTAATAAAAAAACATATTGTAGGTACATGTTTGCAAGTATAGAACAGTATTAAATTTATCTGTCTGTAAGTTACATCACGTTTCTCTGGCGTTCTGAAGGGCTTGTAGCAATAATATCTTATGCCAAATTATTAACTTAATGATTTAATAGTAGTTCTGTCTCATAGATTTCTCCAGCTGTTTTTTATTAAATTGTAAAGTACAGATTCCAAAAGATGGCACCAGATGTGACAAAATATTTAAATTGTAATGTTTATTAATTGATAACAATGACATAAAATTTACTGATACCTGAATTCATATTTATTTTTTGACTTTGCATATTACTGCTACAAACCAATAATTTAACATACCGTACAGTATACATTTTCAGGCCCAATTGTATAAAACTCCCTGAATAAAGATCAACTTTGATCGAAGATCGGAAAGTGAACCGAGTTCTTCTATTGCATAAAACTTTTCTGCGATCAAATTACCTTGGTTCAAATGCAATTTAAGTTCAAGTGAAAAGGATTTGGCAACATCGCATAAACAGGTGAAGTATGTGATGCGCGGGCCATGTTGTACAGGTTTGTTCAGTGTTGCTAATTTAGCGACTTTAACTCTTTCTCAACGACAATTTCTTTTAACTATTATATGGCTTAATTAGGGATTTAGCGACCTTAGCACCCCATAGTGACAAAATTGAATTTTTCTTTGTTGATAATGAGAAATCTAGCGACTTTCCAATTACTTTTTGGCGACTTTCCGTCACTCTGTTGGAGACACTGGTTTGTTTTGTGCATTGTAAATCATGGCGGACAATAAGAAGAAGATTGACCGTTCTCCAAATTGTTATCATGTTATGGTGTTTAATACTACTAAACATAATAAATCTTTATAAAACGGCAATTTTCGTTTAGTAATATAGTTAATTGAAAATTTATGAATGTACCTATCATAGCCATTAATATAATTAATGATTGTTATAAACGTAATATAATTATAGGTTATGTTATTTGATACTGCTTAACACGATAAAGCCTTATAAAATATAAGAATGTTTGTGTATTAAGGCAAGAAATTGAAAAAAACATATATATAAATGTATCTACCATATCTATTAATATTAATAATAATGGTTATTATTTTTGCACAATCTGCCACTCGTATATTTCAAACAGAAAAGAAATAACTGAACTTGGATCATCTAACTTAATCGGAGAAATTTCTTCAGTCAAAGTTGACTCTAGTTTAAGACAAATTAATCTCAGATTACACTTTATACAACACAAAATTCCAAGTTCAGCTAGAACGAGGATCAATTTAACCTCTGATCTAAGATTAAATGGTTTATACAATCGGCCCTCAAAGTTTTCTACATATTTATCACTGGACTTCAGCATTTTCAACAAGCTTTTTCCATTCTCTTTGCCATGCATTTGTGATGAACGTCTCTTTTTAAATGTTTAGATATATCACATTCACAACTGAATTAGCTGTTACAAACCTTACACTTGCCAAAATATTAGTTTTTTTAATATGAAAACCAACATTGTTAAGAAAATTAATTTAAATTTGTTGTAATTATTTAGGCCTAGGACAAAAGAATTACTAGGTAAAGACAAAATTATACAAGTGACGTTAATTTTCTAAAGGAGGGACTTTTTGCGTCCCGCCTCGAATCGAAGCGGGACTCGGGACTTTTATATGAAAATCGGAACATGTCCCGCCAAATCGGAACATCTGGCAACCCTGCTAGGCTGAATGTTTACATTACACCTCTCCTCAATTTCCGTTCTTCCTGCATCTCCTGTCCAGTCATCCTCAGCGGTCTAGTTTTACTATACTTGCCTTAGAATTCTCGATTCATAGGTTCAAACCTGGCAGAAGTCGACAGCATTTTAAGAGCGATAGCATTCTAGCATGGCTTGCTTTAGAAATAAAATAAGGCTGAGGGACTCGTGTCGTAACACGTAAAATAAACTTATCACTTAATGAAGGTTGTAGGCTAAATTTACGGACCATTTCTCACCCACAAAAAAACTAAATTCTCAATGTAGCATTATGCGCCCAATACGGCTTCAACGCATAAAACATCTGCCAATATAAAATGTACGGCACAAAACCAACTTTAAAAAAAGCTTAAAATCTGAATTTAACAAGTATTTTTGTAAGGCTATTGGTTTACATGCTTCACCGGCTCTCCGCGATCTTTCACAGCTAACAAGACAATACTGTAGTTAAAAGTTAGCAATCTCGACTTCGTTGCAGAGTAAGTTGTGAAGGATTTGGCTTGACCTCGTTATAATTATAAAGTAGGAAAGTAGAAAGTAATAGCAGAACGTAACATTTTAACCTGTATTTCAAAATCATCATTATTATTATTATTATTACTATTATAATATTATTATTATTATTATTATTATTATTATTATTATTATTATTATTATTATTATGAGGAAACAAAGAAGAAAGTAGAAAATAGGAGATTGGAGAAAGCTGGGTTTGCAGTGAAAGACCTGCCCTTGGGCAGAACACTAAATGAATGAATATTATTATTATTATTTTATTATTATTATTATTACTATTATTATTATTGTTATTATTATTATTTTGTATCTTAAGAGTTTTACCGGCAGCTACACTTCTGTATGTTTTACTCCACACTATTTTACTCGTGTTTAAGTCTTTAACGGTGGCGGTCTCAAACTGATGACGTGTAAGATTCCTTACAAAGAACTTCATTCTTTATAGACTGTATTACCTCTGATTGAGATTCTGGCTAATAAGTAAATTTATTATCAGACAGTACACTTCACTTGATGTGTGACAGAGGAAGAACAATTTGTTTGTATTCATCCTAAGTCTGAAAATAGGAAAGATTGGAAAATGCTGGGTTTGCAGTGAAATACCTGCCATTTGGCAGAACAATATGTATATATAACCTAAGTCTGATTAGTGTAATATGTTGCTAGTCAGTGATGTATGCAATGAAGGGAGAAAAGAATTGTCCACCCTACCCCATTATCTCCTGGCTTAGCTGCCTCATGAGTGATGTCTTAATGGTGTCACTTATGAGGTACAAATCTGTTCATTCATGGATTTTCAATACTTCTTACTTCTTCTCAACCTCTTCATTTATGAAATCTCGTACCACATCCAAGTCATTTAAAAATGTTACTCTAAAAATTAGTTTATTACTTCTGTTGTCATACTATAAACCAAACGAATAAAAACATCAGCTATCTCATTAAATTCTACAAGTGCATAAACGCTACATTCACTTGACTCTTTATGAAACCCAACTCACAAGGAAAAGAGAACTGATTGGTGAATATCTGAATGACAAAGCCAACCAGAAATTGTGGACACAGTCTGCTGGACAAGTAATTAATCAGAGATAAATCCAGCACAACACAACTGTAACAACCATTAAGCTATAGAGACTAGGCTTAATTATCTAGTATTTGATAATAGACATGACCATCCTCTCACTATCTAGTACAGTAACGAAATTATTTCGGAAACTCATTGGGTTCAACGGAAGGCATAACTGCAACTGTCGCTCTCACTCTACGTTATGGGAAATGGCATAGTGTCATTATGTAATAGGAAAAACTCATCTTACCAAATGTTGCAACCATGCACTCTCTTACTAACCTACACGTTGAAATGACAGGAATAGCGTACAACATACAAGGATACAGTAATGTATGAACAATATTTAGGATTTAAAACATTTACATTTTCACAATTTCATGACTACAGTATGTCAAATACATAGCTAAATTTTCACGTTGAATCACACATATTTCAGAAACAAGATGTAGACTTCGCTCACACTTTTACGTAAGTTGGTAGCCTAATAAATCGATTCTCAAACAACTAACATATACTCACATTTTTAATCTTCCAAAAATGTAATCCTAAACATACACAATGGTGATAAGACCAACAAAATAAATACCAGTAAGGAAATCACGTCTTCAATTTTTGGACACATACCCAAAAATTTGCACAATTTTACATCAACAACGTGACCTTTTAGTTCTATGTGGAATAATAATAATAATAATAATAATAATAATAATAATAATAATAATAATAATAATCTTATTCCGAGTATTTTGCGGGCATAATAATAATAATCTTCACCACAGTCGTGAATACAATTATCATCATCATTTGGTCAAAGGATAAATTCGACAGACAGACCTACCAACCAAATGAAAAAGAGACAGAACCATTGAACTAATCAACCTATCAACAGCCGATTGAGAGACCAGTCAACAAACCTATCCTACCAACCACCTATTAATCAACAACCAATCAACTAAACAGTCGACCAACTGACCAACCAAAGAACTACCCATTTATCAACAACCATGAACCAACGGGTCCACCGATCCCCCAACAATTTAATGAAATGAAACGTAAGAAAATTGTTCACTATCAATTTTTAATTAATTTCTTAACTTCAACTTAATACTACATGCAATTATGTGAGGAAATCAGCTAATATTTACAAACTGTTTCAGGCATATAGACTAAGTATTATGAAGAATATAGACTGGACAAAATATTAATGACATTATTGCCTGGTAGCCAGACCTATAATACCAACATTCAATTCCCACAGGGATCCACATTTCACGAGTAACTTGCAATATGCAGTTCTGAACGCACATAACCAGCAGTCTGCTATGATGTATGATCTTGTACGCCAATGAAGCATAGGATTTTGTAATTGGATATTGATCATGTCGGAAGCATAACTCAACGAAAATTTTAAAACAGCTAATCTTTCTAGTAAGAGTTATTTTTCAACTTCGAGAAATTCTTGTATTGTTTTATAATGAACTAGTCAACGCAGTTAACAAAACCAAATGCTGTACAAACGGTTAAATTTTGTGTGGGTGGAACATTTCAAGATGTTCACTTAATAAAGTGGCAAAAATGGGAAACCATAGTCGGAGATCAATGACCGTTATTACAAACATACAAGACACAAGTATAGATATAGAAATAAAATTTGGAGCTCACTCATTGTAAAACTTTCGCTTACAACACACTGCGCATGCGCAGTAAACAAGAGTCCCTGTATATATGCTACTTGCGAACAGTCGTGCGAAATTTTAATTCCGTATCTGTACACCCTTTGACACGGAAATTGGTCGCTGTTCAGAGACGAAGTCCCACTTCGGAATAGCTCGGGAATCATCGTGTGCGCTGTGGTTACACGAGTGCATTTTATGTAGAGAGATTCGAAGCCCAGTATTTGGAACGAAAAGAAAGAGCTCTATCGATAAGCCTTAAAGGCTTCGAAGGGAATGTCGTTTTGAAACATACAGATACGTCGCTGCTACGACTTGATTTCATCCTCGGACATCGATACTTAATATTTCCCCGTGTGAATCTCGCGACAACCCGAACGACAAAGACAAATTCACGCTACATGAGTGTCAAAGGAGTATGACTTTACTGCAACAAATGACGCACCAAATGCATGTAACAAACAAGAAAACTTCCAAGATTGGAAATCAATAACTTCTGTACTTCACTTAAAAGGGCACATATCACAACTGTAATTACTCTTGCAGTGTGCGAAGCGCTATACCATAACTAGTCTACGAAGTCGGTCGACGGGTCTATTACTAGGTCGTTATTTTAAAATTACTTCTCAGTCTCTCCAAGATCAATACTTTCTGAAGTAGTGTATAAGATTAGTTATCAACATCAACATCCATATGATAGGCCAGCTCAATCTGTTCCACCTCATAATTTCTTGGACGTCCAATGTCTCAAAATCCCGTTGTTTTTAAGTGCAACATTGTACTGGTTATTTTTTCAATATCTACTGTTCATGCATGATATACGGATACCAATTAATTTTATATACAGGGTGGAAGGTAAGGTAGTACCATTAATTGACAGATGCCATATTTAGAGTAAGTTTTGTCAAATAAAATAAATTATAGGACTTACGGATAGTGAGATAATTACAAGTGTTTCGAAAGTGCTTACGGCAATTGTAAGATATCTCAGCGCCGCATAAGTAGTACCCCACACCCCATGCGGTTAGCGACTTGAAGGGGGTGGGTTAAGTTCAACTACCTTTCACCGTATACCTTGCAGCAGGTGAGGGGGAGGGCGGCAGCAAACAAAAAATTGTACTGAGCTTCGGTGCAATACTTCGCGAGCTAATCTGGGGATAAATCTTCGCACAAAAATGACCTACGAAAACTCCGGATAGGGACGTAACTTGTTATTTGTTTAGTTTGTGTAATTTAATGTCAGAAAGTGTAAATTAATAACCCGAATGAACAAAATAGCTCGTGTTCAGGCGTAGTTCAACAATGAATACAGAATTATCAACTTACAATACAATTCCCTAACAATTCAATACTAAGTATGGCTTAATAATTGTAATGTAAGCAAGAAATACGTACAGTAATAACAAGAAATAACGTGAAAATCAGGAAAGTATGTCCAAATTAGTGGAAACACTTAGGATTGAAGTTTCAGTTACAATTAATGAAAAAAGAAAACTGATGTAACTTTATGAACAAGATGTAATTAACATTACAGTTTGTTGTTTTACAATAACTAATTTTATTCTGGGTGTTAATAATGAAATAAAGAGTAATAAACTCTGTAAACCACATTCCACTCACATCTTACAGGTACTGTTCAAAATGTCCACCATCAGCGTGCGTGCAGCTTTCACATCTTCTAGTCCAATTATGAACTCTGGTCAGTAGTCCTTCACTGTTCCGAATTTCTTCCGCGGTCTAGATCATGTCTAAGTACTCACGATTTGTGAACTCTGGCATCTCGTAGTTTTGAAATAAACTAAACTGTATCGCTGCACGTCCAACGCAGTATAAACATCATAACAGCTGATCAGTTGCGAGTACTATACAAATTGTATGCCGTCCCGACAGCGATGCCAGATTTTTAGATCTTCTGTACGTGACTCGACAATCAATGTTTTCAATGTTTCTTCAATCGATTAAATCGAAATCTGTGAATTTTCTAATTAAAATACTGCTGCAACGTGAACGTAACAAACATTCTCTTCGTTGTTATACAAGAAATTAAACCGTATTTTAAACAGTATTCGTAAAATTCGCGATCGAAATGTCGGCATAAAAGTATTATTTCTTCAAAAACCTCGCAAAAACGAGCAAAATGGTATTAGACTTTTTGTTCGTTGTACTTTAAGGAATCACATCCTACAATTAATGTACTTCCTTACCTTCCACCCTGTATTTCAATTTCATTGTTCAGATGGGGCATGTTTAAATATCTTGCAGACATACATTGCTAACTTGATCTTTGGCTGTGTATGCAGAAACACATTTCACCATTCTCTGACGTGTTATATTCTTGCCAAGTTCTCAGAGCCATACCACATTATAACAGGAACAGCAAATGTTTTCTAAAATTTAAACAATGTATCTGACTTAATTTCTTAAGTATCTTTTTATGATACCACAAATGCTTTGAAATTTGAGCAAACTTTTTAATTAAATGTTTATAACATCCTCATTATCCTCTGATTGAGGTTCTGGCTGATATGTATATCTATTATCAGGCAGTACATCTCACTTGACGATATGTGTCGGAGGAAGAACAATTGGACGGAGTTTCGCAGTAATAGACCAACCGACAATTTGAAAAAAATTTGTTGATGGCAGGCTAATTTAACTCGGAAAAAATCAAGAATGCGATATCTGAATTTTGCTTCTATTTATAAGCAAAAATTCGTTTATTGCATAAAATTGATTTATTTATTTTTCTTTGAAATATTAATTCAACTGCTGGTCTCTTATTAAAAATTGGTTAGCCTTTTTTAGTATTATTTGTGCTATTTTTTGTAATAGTATGAATGTTATAATAATTCTTCCATAAAATGTTTTATAAAAAAAATAGATTTATTTCAGTGGTCAATATCTCGAAATAGGTTTTTGGCGCTTAGATCACTATTGCTAATCACCGTCCAATTGTTTGTACGCATCTGAAGTCGGACTAGTAAATAATATGATGAAAGAGTGATGGAACTGAGAAAAATTCTCTCCGGCGCCGGGATTTGAACCCGGGTTTTCAGCTCTACGTGCTGATGCTTTATCCACTAAGCCACGCCGGATACAACCCCGACGCCGGTTAGAATCGTCTCAGATTAAGCTCCATCTCTTGGGTTCCCTCTAGTGGCCGCCCTCCGGCGTGGCTTAGTGGATAAAGCATCAGCACGTAGAGCTGAAGACCCGGGTTCAAATCCCGGCGCCGGAGAGAATTTTTCTCCGTTCCATCACTCTTTCATCATATGATGACGCAGAATATCTGCATGGAAATATCATATGTACTTCGGTACATCAAAATATATATGATATGCGTAATAAATCACTTTGTGATTTAAGACGGCGCCCATACCGTCGGATCCCGGCCAACCAGTCACTCATTCGAGTGCACCTCAACACATGTATGGACTTCGGTCCTGCGTTCATAGACATCTATGACATAGTGGAGAGGGCGGCCACTAGAGGGAACCCAAGAGATGGAGCTTAATCTGAGACGATTCTAACCGGCGTCGGGGTTGTATCCGGCGTGGCTTAGTGGATAAAGCATCAGCACGTAGAGCTGAAAACCCGGGTTCAAATCCCGGCGCCGGAGAGAATTTTTCTCCGTTCCATCACTCTTTCATCATATGACGACGCAGAATATCTGCATGGAAATATCATATGTACTTCGGTACATCAAAATATATATAAAATATATACAGTAAATAATAGCTAGTCGGCGATGTATGCAATGGAGGGAGAAAGGAACTGGCCACTCTATCCCTTTACTTCCTGGCCTAGTTGCCTCATAAGTGGTGCCTTCTTGGCAACACTTGTGAGGTTCAGACCTGTCTTCAGACAACTGACTAGACAACAACATCCTTATATCTCATCCCAAGTATTTGAATGTCTGCGCACATAAGATGTACTCCTGAATGTAAACTGCTCAAGCAAGACTGAATACTGAACCCAGGGCTCGCGGCTTACTAGACGAAGGGACGCGACGTTGCCATATGTCGCTCTCAGAATTACGAAAAGTGTTCATGATTGTAGGTAATTTGAACGAAAACCATAATTTGTATTGCAAAACTGTAAAGGAACAAACGATTCCTAATTGATTTCTTTAATTATCTCAGTACAAATTACAATAGCACGAATAATACTTACTGAGTAAAGCAGGCTTAAACATTTAAGGCAATTTTTATACACCAAAATATTTGCATTTATTAAATTATGTGTAAGTTATAGCTTGATTACTAATAGCCTAAACCGCAACTGCACATACCACAAAATACAGGTTTTGTGTTTATATTTCGTAATTGTGGAATAAAATGTATACAGATCATTAATCACTTTCATGCTGACATCGTTCACAAGCTTTTGCAGTTACTACGGAGTCATTAAAAACGAAATTTAAACATATTTCGTAAATGTGTCGTCTGCAAAGCTTTCTGCAATCGGACCTTGCTGGTGTAGCAACGTTGCCAAATGTAAGAACATGGATTGTTAATTTAATATGGCTATGATTATAGCATATTAGCATTAGATCAGTAGATGCAATAGGGGAGAGTTGGATAAAACAGGATGGTATGATAAAACGGGATACCCGACTTATTTCGTCGGAAAGTGCTGAAATTTACCGAATGATGCGAGGACTTTGTTCTTAGACTAGAAGGCGACATTATGCAGTGCTCACATGCAGAACGAACACGTTAATTTTTGTTGCGTAGAGAAAAGTTTAAAATCAGCTGCTTAACTAAATTGTTTCGACTGATTTTAATTGGCACATTCTGGGATTAAATTTGCAGGGTTGAAGAGGTAAGTCTCTTATATAAATAAAACATTATTAGTCTTTAATTCCTTGTAAAGAAAACCGCTGTAGCTTTTACCGTTTTGTTGTGACGCCATGTTTTCCTTTACAACTCCTAGTCGGACAAAACAGGTTACCCTATGGTTTGGCAAAACGGGATAGTATCCCGTTTTATCCAACTTGCATTGCATATGTGGGATTTCACTTTAAATTCTGAATTGAATATGTTCTCGCTATGACAACCAACAATGACAGTAGTTAGGAAGAAGAGGATGAAGACAACGACGAGGCGTACATTTATTGTAATCACCTCTTCTCTAATTCAAAATCTGAAGAGGGATGATGAAATAAATGTACTCAATGCCAAGAATGGGCTCATCAGGCGTGCAGTAGTATAGAATCGAAAGACTGCGAATAATTCTACTGTAACTTTTGTAAATGAAAAATTCTGCAATAGGACTATGAATCAATGTCAACAAACAGGATAGACCTTACGTATAATAATGTGACATTCTTCATTTAAGCCCACATACATATTTTAGTACTACTAAGATATCAAAAAATGTTTTGCATCACCTGTAGAAGTGGTATTTACTCTCCACTTCAAGAAATATCCATAAAAACATTTGAAAGCTATCCTTTTAACTGTCTGAAAAACGTAAACAATGTTGAGAAATAGTAGAAGTCTATCTTAGAAATCGACTGAAAAAGTAAACAGATGTAAACAGAAGGGCAAGAAATCTCATCTCTCAGCGAATAACTCAGGGTAAAACAGTTTTATTTAAAGAGGTTGAACAATTGTAATGTGGTCAATTACGAACTTCAACTGTGTGAGGATTGTTTCTCTATGTCAGGAATGACTGTCTTCAAGGCAAGTAGCGAGCCGCTTAGGATAGAACCAGAATTATGTGGTATGAACCTGGAATCGCTTCCGAAACACAGGTATCGTCGACGACATGTTTCGTAGTGGTCGTCCACGTGCAACAACAGAATGTGATGACCGATATCTGCGAATTATTGCCAACAGAAACGCTGAGAATACTGCTGGCATGATTAACAATGACTTTCAAACTGCGACAGGGAGACGCGTATCCAAATGAGACTGTATGAAACCGATTACATGATAGCAGACTGCACTCCAGACGTCCATGGCGAGGTCCAACTCTTACAACTAGGCACCATGGCCAACCTTAAACCTGGGCAAGAAATCATCACCAATGGACTGTACAAAATTGGCACAAAGTTCTATTCACGGACGAATGCCGAATATGCCTTGCGCCAGATAATCATCGATAACGTGTGTGGAGAGAATCAGGTAATGCTGCATGACTCAGACACCCCTACAATCAAATACAGCAAGGTAGTGGGTCAGTGATGTTTTGGAGTGGCATTATGTGAGGTCGCGGACACAATTGGTGTCGATCCAAGGAATGCTGAGGGCTCCACAGTATAGGGACAACATTCTTCAAGCCATAGTAGCACCGTTTAATCAGCACTTCGGAGTAGGATTGATGTTTAAGGACGATAATTCCAGAATCCATCGTGCGGCTGTTATCAATGACTTCCATAATCGTGAAGGAATTGCCAGGTTTGAATGGCCCGCATGTTCTCCAGACATGAATCAAATTGAGCATGTCTGGGTTCAACTAAAGAGAGCATTCTTGCGCGCCCTGACCCCTCACGCAATCTCGAAGACATATGCAGAATTGCTGTTGAAGAATGGGACACAATGGATCAACAGTTGATAAATGTGGTGGTAGGCAGTATGCCACGAAGAGTCCATGCATTATCAATGCAAGAGGAAGCACTACTCTCTATTGAAGTTGCTAGGATAGAGATTTGGTACTCCAGCCAATACTGAATTTCCATTTGGCCATCCACATCTTTGCTACAATTTTGTCAACAAATGTTATTTTTTTATCAACAACTGTTAAAAATAAATACATTTTCATTCCTTAGCTTTCCTTCTTTTTATCTTTTATTGAAGGTCTGGTTGAGAGGTGATGCAAAACATTTTTTGGTGTGTTTATTATGCATTTTAATAAAAACACATACATTTTTTCAGTTCCTTAACAATATTTGCTTTATTTTAAATAAGTATCCTGTTTTACCCAACTAGTCGGCCAAAACGGGATACTTGCGCACTTTCCAAGAAAATTGTTTTCCCACTTTAGCTATATAATTAGAAGTGAAAATCAAAATGTATTATGAAAGTACATAGAATAGTGGATTCATAAGTAAAAATTGTATTGTTTCCTATCACTTCAACAGGAAATATACAAGATTCCGTGTTAAGTATCCCGTTTTGACCAACTCTCCCCTAAATACCGTCACCACTGCGAAAATTAAGAATTATTCTGACTGACACATAATGAACGATAAGAAAGACTGCCTCAGAATTGAACACTTCATTCTAAACTATCCACCACATTATCCACGACGAACTTCTTCAAAGATTAGCTCAAACACAGCACTTTTTTTCTTTGTTTTTCTTTGTCTGTCACTGCACTTAGTGAGGAGAGTTAACAAGCACAAACACAAGACCTTCCCTATATATAAAATTGTTCAAATTCGTGAATATTACACATTCTCCCCTCCTTTATGACAATTTTGTCCAGAATTATTTTGAGTTTCCAATAGTTAGTGGAGATTTAACGTCTACATAATATCTAGTTTCAGACTACATGAACAGTCCTTTATCGTCCTATTTACCCAACACCTGTAGAGTCGCATACTTCATTTGTTCTAGTTTGGGACAGACAACTAAAGAGTAAATGGCCCAATAACAACAGTTGACTCTTCAGATATTGTGTAATATTTTCCCGATTATGAAACCAAGAAGTAGTTGTTCAATAAGAGAGTAGTGTATTATGATAATAAATACGCAGAAATTTGATTCTAACAAATGTAAAGTTTTAAAATTCTTTTTCAGAAAGACAATTTGCATTTGTTCAAGGTTCACTCTGTATAATTCAGAGTATTCTTTAACCAATTCTTTCAACATCTCCTCTGAAAAAGTATTCAATTTTGTTGCAGATGACACCATCATAAACAAAACACATACGCATTCCGATAACGTCGCGCGGTAGAAGTTAACTCAATTTCAACTTTCGTCGCGTCGCGATCTGCGTCGTGACGTCATGAAATTCTGATTTCCTATTGGACCATAATTTATGTAATGTCGCGTCGCTCTGTCGCGTCATTGTAAACGATACTTCACACTGCGATTTATAAATGTTAACACGCGATTGAAAGCCCAAAATTATAGTTCTTTCGAATACTGTCATTGCGTAAATTTAAAATGTGAAAGCATAATCATCTTTGTTATATAAATCGAATTTTGCAGCGTCTTAAACAAGACCAAGGAAGTAGTTAGTTTTTAAGGAGGAAATAAGTTTTCGGGGGCTCCATCTGACTGTAATTTCAGACGCTGAAGAGCAATTAATAGTACTGTTGATCGATCAAAATATTTAATCGATTAACTATTTCAATTTAATCGATTAATCGATAGATTAATCGAGTTTTGATCGAGTTGAAAAAATGTTTTAATATACTGTAATACACAATTATTGTTAAATTTAACTTGTGTTCGGTGATAAGCATAAGTATTAAATGTCGTAATTTGTATATATTGTATCGTTATATTACAAAACAACTATTTTAATTACTTACCAACATATTTATTACGAGTCTTATAATTTATTGTGTCAATTTCCCCGGGAATTTTTGAGACAAACATAAATAACAAAAAGTATGAAGACTCACCTAGTTAATACTGCTTCATCCATGATTTTAAACATGTGAATGCATTCACATGCTCAGAATTAAGTGCCGCTCTACGTCTAGTAACAATGTTTCCTGCATCACTAAACACGAAAAAAACTTTTTTTTCTGTCAAGCACTTCTTCACGATCGTTCAATTTAAATCCAAACGTTTCACCGAGTTTACCTGTCAAATTCTCATATGACATGATGGAGTTTACACTTTTCACAAACCACAGAAAACTGATTTTTTTTTCTTTATCAAACTAAACACACAACTTTCATATACAAACTCAGTGCAGAAACTGAACTGCAAAAGTACAGCGGTCGAAACAGAAGACTGGCCCCTATTGTAATCGAATTACCAGATTTTAGAAAGAGAAGAAGATAGTCATGCTCTCACTTGCACACAGTGTATACATGGCTATTTATTTTACAAAGGATGAGGGGGATGAATCCCAGAAAAGTATGTACTTCATATGCTAGGAAGATGAGCTGACAACAAGGTGGAAGTTTTCTTGGAAAACCATAAAACTTAATAAGGGTTTCGCATTGTGTTTCAACTTTCAGTAGAGGTTGACTAGATCACTGTCCTTATATCTCCATCTCTTTCTGAAGTGTTTGTACAAAGATTTTCCCTACACTAGAAAATAACGGTACTATCGTGCTTTTAAGTAAGCAATTTCCGAGAGAGAAATATTGTCGGAATTTTTAGTATGAGTTTGTATTAACAAAAGAATAATTAATATCAACTACAACCGATTAATTTTAATCGACTCGATTATTTGATTAAATATTTTTGATCGATTAACAATAGAAATTGATCGATTAATCGATTAAATCCCTCAACTCTAGAAATTACATGTTCCGTATGACAATACTTTTACATAAAATTTAAATACTCTGAAACTGGAAAAAATATGTTATTTTAAAGAAGGATGAGTTTGCCCGTCCCTACTGTGATACAAATGCAAAGAGCCCGTTACGATTTCCTAGCTGTTTGGCAAAGAAATGGAGACAACCCCACATGGGAAAAGTCGTTGGAAATGAGACGGTGACTCCAATCACACCTCATTTCCTTTAGATAACAGACACCGCGAACAGATCCCGCGGACTCGGGAGAAGATGAACTACTCCGGGAAGCACAGTGGTGGGTGGGCAGCGGGGCGGAGGGGGAAGCGCGCTGGATATAAATATGACAGTGTAACAATAGTTTATGGTCCTCCCATCCTTTCTCCTATTCCAAGGGCCACCTTAAATCTTTCTGTCGCTCTTCACTCCCTGAGGGATCGACCCCCTCCCACGTCCCTTTCTCTCCGCGCTAAAGTAATACCTGTACAGTCTCTCGTGAAAGTGATCCCTTAGTTATGACGTTTATTTAAGGTTCGTGAATTAGTAATACGCTGGCGACCTGATGACATCTACCGCCTTAAAATACAGGCAAAATCATCATCGTCATTAGGCTACATCTACAACATAAACTTAATGCAATTAAAACATAAAGAGAATTTAAGCATTCATACTGAGAAACGCTGTATCCAATGTTATTATTCTATTACTCCTCGAATGGTAAGATCGATTAATAAAATATCTCTTGCGTGTAATTGCCGAGGCAGCATATTTTGCTTACATTCTGTATAGTGGAGAGACTGAGCACTCTGATCTATCCCAAAAATAAGAGCCGTTCTTGATGTACACTGACCGAAGTATTCAGGGCGAAAGGGAACACAAAGTTTTTTTTATTATTTTTCATGTTTTCTTGGGTGTAAGAATTATTTCACAAGTTATACTCGTAGTGAAGATGTGGCGTACCCTTATGCTTTCTTAAATGCACAATACATATACAGTAATGTGCCTTAATGTGAAATTTGTACATAAAAGTGATATTATTGAATGAACGTTTGTTACGGCAAATAATATTGTATTTGTCGAATAAACTGTCAATTATAAAACAGTAATTTATAGTATAAGAGAGAAAAATCTGCTTACTCTCGTGTGTTATACAATATTTTATTCATTATTGGTATCTAAATTTAATTTTAAATTGTAGACCTTTTCTTTGTAATGTGTTTTTTGTGAAGCAGTTTTAAATAAATGAATGAATGTATGGATTTTATTGTTACTAATGTGTTGGTTGTCAAGGAGAGAGTGATTTTAAAATTTTAATTCACTACTGTGAATGAAGCTATTGTTTAGGTTGCTAATGCCGGTGAAGTAAGACCACTTTAGATACCAGTCATGGATAAATGTATAAATAACTCGGATATTTTGCTGTTTTATATTGCGTCGTCAATTTTTTATTCGGATACAGTAGCCTATTCCATGTTGCGAACAGTGGTGTGTAAGTACGAAGAATACATTCTAAATCGACTATTACATTTTTACTACGTCATACTACTTTGGACCAATAAAACGGTACGAAAGGACGTGTTTCAACTAGTCATGGCTGTTTATCGCTACAATTTTATCACTTTCCTAGCATTTGTTTGTTTTGTTCATTTCCCTAGAATTTGTTACTTTGTTTACCAACATTTCAAAATGCAAATTCTTTACGGTACTATAAAACATGCTTTACGATCGCATTTGTTTCCCGTATAGTCAACTGAAAATGGCGACTCCGTTCAAACGTTTTGGTGAAGCTAACATTAGTGAAATAGAATTTTAGTAAGTCAATTAATATTTTATTGTATTGTTGTGTTGTTTAGTCAACTGTCCGAAGACAGGTCTGAATCTCAGAAGTGATACTTAGAAGGTATTAGAGTACTTTATTTCTTCTAATCTTTAAATCTCACTCGGGTTCTGATTTTCTCTAGATAATCAGAACCTCTAGTGAGATTACTGTTAATAAACTGCAACAAAACAAGTTGGAGTCGAACACCTGAGAGGATTAATAAATATTCGTTTATGTTAAGAGCGAGTCTTACGTTGGATGGACTAACGCAGGTTTTGCAATGTTACTGGATTCCCACCTTCAAAGGTAGTTAAGCCGAAAATACGACGGTAATGTTCGAATCAGATTTTCCATTGTCATGTCAGTCTTTTCTTTTGGATGACTGAATTATTTGAGTTGACATACTTTATTTTGATTGGCCGAATTATTCGCTTTGACATAAACTTACACACTGTTATGGAAGCTTAGAGCTACGAAGCTCCTAATTTTGTGTAGTTAGGCCTACTGATGCATTTACGTGTATGAGTTATCACATATAATGACATAGTTCCTATGAACATTATGTTTACGCTTTGATTTTAAAACATGACAAATGGGGAGGGGAAGTATCTTGATACCGATACTTACATAAATATGACAATCCTATTATTTTCCTTTTTTTATATATATATTTGATCACTGGCGACGTCCTGTTATGGAGAGAGATCATTTTCACTGTATAAAACATTCAACGACAGACTTACAAGAGAAGTTTAAAATTAACTTTCATTATACTAACAGCAAAGAAAATTCGTTAGTATAACTAGTCTACACCGTACAATTATATCAATTGTAACTGATTATTTACTGCGTGTTTTACAAATAATTATGCGCTTACATGTATACATTTGAGTACTTGTTTTTGCGCACATACCCAGGCTCTGGTGAACTGTAAGCACATACTTTCAGGGTGATTCAATTTTGAATTTAATTTCGTTCATCATAATTATTGAACCTTGTAAGATTTTGTTGAAAACTAAAATAGACGGTATTCAGAAGTTCTTCTCCTCGGACGCTTGTTGCATGTTTGATGACAACGGTCATCGTTTACGTGGTCTACTGAGACTACTTCTGTCTCCATTTTTATACTGCAACGTCTGAATTAAATGATCTAATGTAATTCTTCTGATATAGGCCACCAGTTTTCTTTGTTACCAGAAATGTTGTCGTTAAATAATAGCTTCTATCTTTATACTTCCGCCTTCAAATGTTATTACAATTTTATTTCGGCTAACTGGATTCTGTTATTCTTTCTGCGTATCCAAGTTTCATTTAAGGAATTTTGGTATGGCAATGATGTAACAGAATTTCAGTTATCCCTCCTTCCTTGTCTTTTTCTTTAGTTACATGTTAACAGAACCGCAGATGTGCTTTGATATGTGTATTTTATTTTTGTTTCATTTTACTGATCAAAATACATGTCAAAAACTAATAAAGAATTGTAACATTTTGCGTGTAGGGAAAATATGTAACATAACTTTTATTCTGGCAGTTTATTTAAGCCACTAATTTTGTTTTGGTCACTGCAGTTAGTAATAATTAGTTTTCCATTAATAAAATTCTTGTATTAGAAATGATATACTCAGCAAGAACTACAATGATAAAAAAGCATAGAATAGGCTATTATGTCACTATATATAAATAAAGTTTAGTATTATCAAGTTTAAACAGTGATTTCAAAGCCACTTTCACATTCTCGATCATCGGAATATAAGACATCTCAATAAAGATCATTCTCTAAATCTGTACGTAAAAGTACGTTCATTTTCCACTTTATCAATACGCCGTCGATATCTGGCGGAAAGAATACTGCATGTGGGCAAGAAGATTCCATAAATGATAATTAAGAAACTGAGGTGTAACAAAAACAATACTACATCGTTAATATTATTATTGAATGAACATGAGACAAGGATTTAAGTGTGTCACACCACAAGTCATAACTCTCACGTCTTTTTAAGGCACCTACTTCAATCCATCCCTGACTTTACAGATGAGAAGTGGTGAAGAGGAGGGAAATGAGGGGAAGAGTGGGTACAAGGAAGTGGAGTGGAGGTGGGGGAAGTTTAATCCCAGAGCTGTGGGACCTTAGCAACTCCCAACACATTAAAGTTAAGCAGAGCAGATCTCAAGGGGTCCCATGGGGCATCCATTAATGACTGTTGGGGATTGGGAAGGTTCAAGCAAAGCGAGAGGGCCCAAAGTTACATATGCAAAGGTAAGACGAAGGAAACTGGAGACTATGGAAACAAGGAGAAGGGTGAAGATGGAGGGTAGAGATTCTTTTCCTTCCGCCCCCCCCCTCGCCCAACCTCTTGTCCTTTTGTCCTCACTCCACCTACACCCTATTTCACCCCTCCTATCTTCATCTTACCTTCTGTCTCAGGAAATCTTTTTGCAGATGCATTTACTTACTTTGCATAAATCTCGGAAGCATTATTACATGGCGCTATTTCTTTTGGTCCCCTCTCTCTCTCTTTCACTACCGCTGGTATGCAAGGGTCGGGGAGAAGGTGGAATGAGCTCTGAGATTTCTTGCTCCAAGAGTCCCACCAGCACGCTCTGCATTGTTTTGACTGTGACATCAATCCTCACAACTCCCCTCGAGAGGTAAAGGTGTATGTACCTCGCCCATATATTATTTTTTGTATGAATGTTTACGTTACTGGAGAAAGAACACCAAAATTCTACTTGGAATTCGCATTTCGTCTCACAAGCAAACATTCTGATGGGAGAAGATAAAAAAGTATTTTTTTTCTTTCTCCAAGTCAATAATGTCAAAAAAGCACTTATACAAATTTTGGCCACTCGACCGCAATTACGACGGCCGTAAAAAATAAGTTCGCCAGGGGCCGTTAACAGAAAGAAAACGCAATTTCATTGGAAAAATTTATTGGAACAGACACAGCAATTGTTTAGCTATTTTTCAACATATTCTCCACCAGAATTGTGCCTCTCCTTTAGCCTTCTTTTTCTTCATTACTTTTGCTGCTTTTTTCTACTTTCGTAGCTTACGTTTCATCCATGGGGTTACTTCTGCACCTAAAAATGATTCCGTAACTAATACAATAATTCACGTGCTAAAGTATTTTTCTCTGAGGTGGCTTTTGCCGCGTACATAAGCAATACTGTCAGTTTAAAATTATATGGATAAATGTTTCAAGATGATATGAATGAGATATTTGTAAATGCTACCATCGTCTTTGACAATGGATGTCTTCACAAAAAAAAAAAAAAAAAAAAAAAAAAAAGAAAAAAAAAGTCTTTTAACTATGGTTGTTTACTGAAAATTTCCACTCCAACATAGGAATATGGTGTTTTTTCCACTAACAACTAATTCAGTAGATGGTCGGTACAATACGCTCACCACATGCCTAATATCTCAAATTTGCATTTATTGGACTATAGTTCTTTTTTTTTACCTTCAATTCCTTCTAAATCTAATCTCACATTTTTAAGAGAAACTGCTTTATTCCTAAATGGGGCTGCTCTCTTAAGGAGTTGAAGTGATGCACAGCGCTCTGTATAAATTACACTTGTACAAGTGTACAATTAGCTTACTTACTTACTTACAAATGGCTTTTAAGGAACCCGAAGGCTCATTGCCGCCCTCACATAAGCCCGCCAACGGTCCCTATCCTGTGCAAGATTAATCCAGTCTCTATCATCATACCCCACCTCCCTCAAATCCATTTTAATATTATCCTCCCATCTACGTCTCGGCCTCCCTAAAGGTCTTTTTCCCTCCGGTCTCCCAACTAACACTCTATATGCATTTCTGGATTCGCCCATACGTGCTACATGCCCTGCCCATCTCAAACGTCTGGATTTAATGTTCCTAATTATGTCAGGTGAAGAATACAATGCGTGCAGTTCTGTGTTGTGTAACTTTCTCCATTCTCCTGTAACTTCATCCCGCTTAGCCCCAAATATTTTCCTA
The DNA here is from genome assembly GCF_040183065.1 of Periplaneta americana. Classification (NCBI taxonomy): domain Eukaryota; kingdom Metazoa; phylum Arthropoda; class Insecta; order Blattodea; family Blattidae; genus Periplaneta; species Periplaneta americana. The sequence continues at coordinate 60,831,180 of NC_091121.1, read as the reverse complement.
AGCACCTTATTCTCAAACACCCTGAACCTATGTTCCTCTCTCAGAGTGAGAGTCCAAGTTTCACAACCATACAGAAGAACCGGTAATATAACTGTTTTATAAATTCTAACTTTCAGATTTTTGAACAGCAGACTGGATGATAAGAGCTTCTCAACCGAATTATAACACGCATTTCCCATATTTATTCTGCGTTTAATTTCCTCCCGAGTGTCATTTATATTTGTTACTGTTGCTCCAAGATATTTGAATTTTTCCACCTCTTCGAAGGATAAATCTCCAATTTTTATATTTCCATTTCGTACAATATTCTGGTCACGAGACATAATCATATACTTTGTCTTTTCGGGATTTACTTCCAAACCGATCGCTCTACTTGCTTCAAGTAAAATTTCCGCATTTTCCCTAATCGTTTGTGTATTTTCTCCTAACATATTCACATCATCCGCATAGACAAGAAGCTGATGTAACCCGTTCAATTCCAAACCATGCCTGTTATCCTGAACTTTCCTAATGGCATATTCAAGCGCGAAGTTAAAAAGTAAAGGTGATAGTGCATCTCCCTGCTTTAGCCCGCAGTGAATTGGAAAAGCATCAGATAGAAACTGACCTATACGGACTCTGCTGTATGTTTCACTGAGACACATTTTAATTAATCGAACTAGTTTCTTGGGAATACCAAATTCAATAAGAATATCATATAATACTTCCCTCTTAACCGAGTCATATGCCTTTTTGAAATCTATGAATAACTGATGTACTGTACCCTTATACTCCCATTTTTTCTCCATTATCTGTCGAATACAAAAAATCTGATCAATAGTCGATCTATTACGCCGAAAACCACACTGATGATCCCCAATAATTTCATCTACGTACGGAGTTAATCTTCTCAAAAGAATATTGGACAAAATTTTGTACAATTAGCAATTGATTAATTAAAGTTAACAATATGAAAATTGTCAAATTAAAACTAATTTATATAAATATGGTGATGAATGATATGAATAGGGTCAATTACTATATTTTCACATATAGCTTTCAATTTGTCATCTTCAAAGCCGGAAGAAGAAAAATTGCAAGAAAACAGTAGGCCTATTCTTAGACTTCTCACGAGAAGCATGCATTGAGACACTTCCCTACGATTAACCTTTATCTCAAATGTTTCAAACAATTACATTTTTCCTGCTCAAGGCGTAAGACTGTAGATTCTTGTGAACAATACCAAAAATAATAATAGAACCTGGCACGTCGTTGGTAGTGAGTGGTTACAAGAATTACAGCAATAACCTAAAGACGAATCGAAAAAACGCAATTCCGGTATGTGCTAAATAAATAGATGATAAAGTATTGTCAGAACTACAAATAGTAACACTTCCAACATTTTGTGTCGGTTAATTTTAGAAAAAATATTCGTAAGGGTACACTTAGGTGAAAATTTGTCATTTTTGGGCAAAAAAAAAAAACACACACATTTTTAGATTTATGCCTTTTCAATTGCATGTTTCGGCGACCATTTTTGAAGGCGTATGCACGTGTTTATATTCATTTTAAATTTCAGACTCATTGTTGTTTGTTTTTGTATTTTGCACATTTTCCTTTGCTAAAAATTCTATTTCTCCTACAAAATGTGTACTACATGGATGATTTGTGTGTGTGTATGTGTGTGTGTGCGTGCGTGTGTGAGAGAGAGAGACACTTCTTTAGCATGTAACAAAACTATCAGTATTTTCTTTAAGTCTCACATGTTTATACTGTAAATACTATTTTTTCTGCAGGAATTGCAAATTTCTTTGGTTGTTTTTCGTGCTGGCAATACATTTTTTTTTTTTGGAGGGGAGAGGGGTAAAATAAATTAAAGCATTGGATAGTAAGTTTTGTTTTGGGAAGGTTTAAAATAATAAAATGAAATTTCAGAAAAAAATGTAAAACTTTGTGGGAATAATAGCGATTTTTGAAAAAATAATTTAAATTTATAAAAATTATAATTCATACATTCTTAAACCAAATTAGATGAAATTTTATAAACACACAATTCATAAGGAGTAGCCTACAAAATTTCAAAATTCCATCTTTATTAGTTTAGAAAAGTAAAAATTCACCTCGGTGTATCCTTAAAAAGTTCTATTTTCTACGGTATTCTTAAAGTAGGTTAAAGGAAAAGACTAGTCCAATATGGCGGAAAGCCAGTGAAAAAATGTATATATATATATATATATATATATATATATATATATATATATATATATATATATATAGAGCTTTTAAAAAATCTTTGATACGTGAAAAATATACCTATTACATAGAATTTAATGCGCATTTATGCCCTTGTCAGCTGCTTCGGCGCTATTTTTAAAGCTCTGGTGACAGAGTTTTCAAGGGGAAATGATAGTTAAATATGGTGTAAAACCAGTAAATTAAAACAAAATTGCTTTAAAATAATCTTCGATACGTGAAAAATATATTACATAAAATTTAGTACCGTACGCATTTATGTCCTTGTCGGCTGATTTGACACTATGCTTAAAGCTCTGGTGACAGGGTTTTCTAGGGTAAATGATGGTTAAATATGGTGGAAAACCAGTAAATTAAAACAAAATTGCTTTAAAATAATCTTCGATACGTGAAAAATATATTACATTTAAATAAATAAATAAATAATACGCATTTATGGTCTTGTCAGCTGCTGTGACGCTATTTTTAAAGCCCTGGTGCACAGGGCTTTTAAATTACACTAAACTGTTATTGCAATTTCCCGTACTAACTAATTTTTTGCTTCATTCTCATGCAAAAAGTTTCATATCTCCGAAACTATTAAGGCTACATTCATGATATTTGTAACACATTCTTTAGGATAATAGGAAACTTTTCTCTGAAATAGAAATTTGTCATTTTGTTGTATTTAAAAATACCCCTCCACATTTCTATACAAGTATCTCCGAAATTCATTCTTAAAATGTGATGACGTAAATCTGAAGTGTGCATAATATAAATATTTTTGGATACCTTTCGAACAAAAATTACATTTTGACGTTAATACGTCTTTAAAATCAGACAGACACATGGGGTAGCAGGCCAAACGGCGATCTAACGTATGCAGAGTGATCCACTGCGATATTATAACTTCGTGAGTAATAACACAATTGAAATAAATGTGGCCTCGTTCGATCGAGTATATTACCACGATGCGAGCATGATTTTGTGTTGACTCCACGCATGCGCGAGACGCAGATGGAGGCCCGCGGCGACTGGCAACTATTTTAGGTGTGGGCAAAAATTTCCGGGCGGAATATCTAGCGATTCCGATGGGCTAGCGCGCTGAGTTTGGTGCCATTTGGTGCCAAACGAGAACTCGTCTAGATCTATCGATTTAAGCAAGACGTGTTTACGTAAAATCCGCGGCCGTGTTCCCGATACAGCCACACACCGATTCTTTTTGTGATGGTTCAACACTGAGAAAATGTTCAGTTATTCCTTTGCCACGTTACTTTTATTGCATAAAACATAATAGTAATAACACATTATTGAGTTTAAAGTCTCAGTAAATAAAATTAGCTACTAAAATGTAGCCCAGATATGCAAAAGGACAAAATTGTTCGAATCGAACGTCCAAATCTAACTGGAATTCGGAAGAAAAAAAAACTAGGCCTATGAAATTTATAAATTATATACAAATCAAACGTGATGTCTAAAATTCAAGCAATAAGACTTAAAATTAATTGAACACTTTATGAGAGCAAAGCAAGGACGGAAATTCAAGCTACAGGGAAAAGAACACAGAGAAGACTATTAATATTGAATTGATCTGAAAATAAAGAGCGAGCAGACCTTATTACAGTGGAGACCGGCAATCATACTGCACATCTTCGCGACAAAAAATATCTGGATAGTACTTTTCAGAAAATTGGTGTATGAAGTTATGTGCGATTCAAGTGCACAGGTTTTGTACCACACTTGTGCGGGAAAAAAAAGTTGGTAAGTTTCTGTCAATGTGATCATGCAGGGAGAACTACTAGTTAGAATGATGCTTACTTATATGATAACTTACTTAGGTGAAAACTAAGTCATCATCGGGGATAAAGAATATTAATCACAGAAAATTAGTTCATATCTCTATTCCCAATAGTATACAGTATTGTAAATAAAACGAAAAGTAAGCCGGTCTGTTACAAACACGAAAATGGAAAACAGTTAAGCAGTGTATGTAACAGAAGAAATGTTTGATGAAATCGGAAATCCCTCTCTCGTTCTCAAAGCATGCAATTTTTATCTGTGAGGAAATATAAAGAACACCGTGCGGAAGAACAATTAATACACTGTAAAACAATATTGGAGAAAAATTCATTTCATATGCCTCCAACACCTCACTAACGTACGAGTATTTTTATACAGAAAAACTTTATTGTGTATATTACATACTACAGTTGTGGTAGAAAAATAAAATAAACAACAAGACTCTTGTTTTCGGGGTGCTTCCCAGCGGTATTCGCGAATACAATTAACGTAAATTATATCTTAAGGGAAGTACCAGTTATGCCTTAACTGCAGGCAGACAATATGTCCAGCAACTCATAGAAAATGGATGAGTACTGTTATTAATGCATTAATATAAACCCATCACTTTATCATCTTTTGTACCGAGAGTTGTGATAATATGTTACTCAGTGGAACGACGTTCGTTACTGGTAACAGCCTGCTTCCAAGCTATTTCATAGCTTAAAAATGGCTCTATGCTAGATATATATTATATGATTAGCGAAACCTTTATGATAACTGGGGCGAAAGGGCTCTAGTCAGAAGCTGCACAATTTTCACAGTACATTTGAAAAGGCCGCATTCCTGGAATAAGGCCATTTTGATGTATATCTGATTGCTGTTATGATTTCGAACTAAAGCCTTTCTGAAATTACTGATTCAAATTGTAACTTACGTATAATATTTAGCATTATACTCTTCAATAGCTAAGAGCCTTCATAATACATGCATTACTTAAAAGCCTATTCTAATTACTGAAATCCTGAGAATCTCAGGTAAATACAGCAACAGTGGGGCGAAAATGAAACAAAAGTACTTGGAAAAGTCTGTCGAATGCAGCTTTGTTTTATTGAAAAATATATTACATAATTTCGAACCCGTTTCATGAGAAGTCGTCGAATGACTACGATACGAGTGAACCCCACCAATTAGCTATCTTGATACAAAGGACTCAAGAATGGAACACGTATTACTTGTATTTCCTGCCTTGACGCCGGTGGGCACAAAGGTTTAAAAACTGTTGTGTCGCTCTACTCTACAAAATGTCCATATAGTGCCATAGACAAGGCTCGCACATATACGAATTATCATAGTGCCCAGATGTCAGTCAGCACTTTCTTTACTGAATATTCTCTAAACATACCTATTTGCTTATACTCGTAGAAATACTGATTTTTCACAGAAGTATCCCAGGTGGAGTTACACCATTTGTCCTCTGAGATCCTCATAAATGCGATAAATGCAATTTACATTGTGACTGTGCAGTGATACGGGCTTGCTACTAGCAAGGGAATGTAGCCAACGGGAAACGCGAGATTTTTTATTAAAAGCATACTAAGTCGCAGGGTTGACTAAATGGCTTACACAATAATAATAATAATAATAATAATAATAATAATAATAATAATAATAACAATAATAATGATAATAATAATGTAGCTTATTCACTACATAACAATGAAAAATTGTAAACTAAAAGCTTATCTTACTGGCCACCAGACTGGAAACGAAAGCTGTAGTCAAGAAACATTGATAACATTTGTTTTTATGACTGATTCCGCTTATAAGCTACGTGTTTGACTATACTGTTGAAACCCTAATATTTCGTAGTGATTTCACTCAAATATAGCGTTTTCTGTTAGCGACCATTAATTATACATCGTGTGTGTGCATGTGCGCGCGTGTGTGTGTGTGTGTATGTATGTATGTATGTATGTGTGTGTGTATATATATATATATATATATATATATATATATATATATATATATATACCCACTACCGGTCAAAAGTTTTTGATCAGCTATGAAAACAACTATATACTTTATTTCAATGTACAAACACATCGGAAAAACTAAATAGACGAACACTATAAATATTTTCTCTCTCTAGCATTATGATATGAGAGAATATTCAAAACGAAATCCCTGTTTTAACCACAAATCTATAGTTGCGATAGGTGATCGAAAACTTTTGACTCCTCGTGAAATACCCTTTCTTGGGAGATCTGACTTTTTGGCCACAATTAGTCGGTTGGCCTTCCTGATTCAGAGTCCCGGGCATATCTCACCCTCTTCCTACTTCTACGTTCGTCACTGCACATATTGAAAGACAGCAGGAGCAATGAAGCAGCAGTAGTCAAAAGGCTGTGTATACAGGAAGTGGAAAGAATGTCGAAAGAGCCCTTTTGCACTTATCAAATTTAATAATTATTAATGCTCAACAATAAAAATATATTTATATCCAGTTTCAATAATTCTCACATTTTTATAATCACCCGAAAAAAAAAACTGACTTGGGAACCTTCTGTTCTCTATTACCCGCTGCATAGCGTTTTGTATTTATCTATTAACTGCAGTAGCCTCCCTGTTACTGAACTGATATAGCTATATATAGGCCTAAGCAGTATCACAGTATTTGAAATCGGTAAACAATATTTCTGATTAAAAAAGTGAACAGCATTGCAAACTTTTGGAAAAACTGAAATGAGAGTTCAGGCGAGTCCTTGGCCTTTATGGCCTCACTTCATTTCACCTCCTTTGGTCCGATTACCTGGTTGGGTTTTTTCCGAGGTTTTCCCCAACCATAAGGCAAATGCCAGGTAATCTTTTGGCGAATCCTCGGGCCTCACCTCGCCTCGCCTCACTATATCTCGCTAAATATTGTAAAAAATTGTAGAAAATTACAAAATTGTAAAAATTTATAAAAATTGTAATTGTAATTGTAACATTGTAAAATTTTGACTTGTTCCACATCTTAAAGCTTCATTGCTAATGTAAGAGCTATGGAATATAATAAATGAAATGAAAAAAAAAGCCTACTACTATCGATTTCAAGACTTCCAAGCTTTTGAAAATAGTTCTTTATTATTCGCAAATCCCATGTCGATTGATGTCCACAATGCTGATTTAAATTTACAGCAAGAGCTGATACAATTGAAGACATTATTACAGAAACAGCCCTAGTCATTTTTAATAAAATTGAGTTAAGGTCACATTTGCTACTATTTCAAATGTTTATAGACTCCAAAAATGATACATGTCAGGTGCAATAGCCACAAGGATAAACACCAGTTGTACGGAAACAGCTGACATGTGTTGTTCTATTTATTTTTATTGTTCTCCTGAAAAGTAGCAATTTTGACGAGGGTTGTTTTTGTAAAAATGTCTTCAATTGCAGGACGATAGGTCCTATCATTTTGAGAAGTACAGATTTGTGTGGAGAGTATTCTTTAGATCACTTGAAATATTACAATATTCTAAACTTAAACATTTTCCTAACAAAAATGACGATGCTTTGTTCTACCCAACTCTGCGAACAACTCTTTTAAAAATTGCAGCTCAAGTCAAAAAGAAGGCCGCATTTTTTCTGACAAGAAGTTAGAAGTGTTACTAAGAATTGCTGTCACAAACATTGAGCCACATTGCAGTCAAAATGCAAAAAATAAAAAAGAAACTGAATACACGATAACTGATCATGTTACTTAGGACATTCTGCCATTGAAACAAAGAAACGCTACTGTGTAAAGTAAATACAAAGAGATAGGTACTCCACGCTGCGCGACAGTGACTCTACATGGCACAATTTCAAGGTCGTGGTCATCACTGCTGTTAGAGAAACCAAAAAAGAATAATTAACAGTACGTGTACTGCAGGTGAGCTACATTTAGGGGTCGAGCATGTATAAGAAAAAAAGAATCTGAGTGACCAAACTGATTATGTGAATCCTGCATGTCGTATAACTTACCTACATTCAAACATTTTAAGCTAATTCGAGCTATGCATATTTAATTATGAACCAACACTAAAAACTAAATTTAGTGCAAAAGAGAAGTAAAGCTGCGAATCATAAATTATGGATTCACGGTACCTAGCATAATCTATCCCTGGTAGAGAGAGCTTTAGGCAAAATTAATTTACTGGCCAGGTATTTCCCGTCCTATAAAGTTTTCTGCCCAGCAGACGAAACCGGAAACAAAATATGCACAAGTCGAGTCAGCTCCCGATAATTCGCGGTAAAATATCGAAAATTGCGAATTATATGCAATTTTTTTATTATTATTTGAAATCCAGTAAAAGTTACTCTGATAGGTTAAATTACTAAAATACACTTCAAAATAAAGTATAAATCCCTAAGAACCACAGAATTCTTTAAACAGCTGTTACAACTTGCAAAACAAAGTAAAGAAGTAGTCCTTGAATAGATACTGGCTCATTGGGGAATTACAGGAAATACTACAGCTAAAGTCTGGTATTATACTGTCAAAGATATTTTATAAATTATACATTATAAAACACATGACAGTTAATGGGTTTTCTTTTATAAAAGTTTCTTTGACAAAAGATCTTTTGTAAAATATAAATGCATCTTGTTATCTTTTATAAAAGATCTGACTATCTTGAAACCAATATGGCACGTCAATATTGTTGGACTGTTACTACGATCAAAATGCTGATATAAGAATATGAAGTAAATGAAATGTTATATCACACAAGACACACGACTACAAAAGCAGAAAGAAAAGACGAGAAGTGTACATAAAAATAGCAGAGAGTATAAATGCTGTACAGGAAGGACACACAACTCTGGACAAACTGAAAATTATCTTCATCCATTCTCCAATAATTTAATATGTAACTCTTTTAATAGATTTAGATGGATATTACAGTCACGTCTTGCAATCCATGGTTTAACCCATAGCCGTTTTCTTTTCAGCAATATACATTTGTAATATTTTTAAATAATTGTAGCTAATTGTCTATGATCATAGAAGCTTTTATTTTATTTTAGTACAGATGAAGACTGATGATTCTCATTCCTTAATTTTAAGTCATGATTGATAAAATATATATAGCCTACTTCAAATCCCACCTTTTACCACAGACCTTTGGTAAAATATTTTATCATATGGTTTGCCAAAGAACTTCGATAGAGCAATACAAGTGAAAAAGATGCAACACTTTCTCCTACAGACCCTCAGAAAAATTACACTTTTATTCAGACAAAAAAATTCGTAAAAGTACTGTAAAAACGAAAAGAAAAAGCACAACATAGAGAACTCCAAAGGGTAAAAAAATGGGAAGAGATAAGCCATAATCCAAACATAACACCAGACCCACCAAGGAAATCATAAATAGTGGGCCAAGACTGCATGGCAAAGCACTTACACGAAATAGGAAATCTTCAATTTTCCATGTGTCCATCATGCACAGTAAATGAAGAAATAGATCGTGAATATCTCACTGAATGTCCAACCTCTAAAATGAAGTCATCTATGAAAAATATTGAAATGCAAGAATGCGAATGACTTCACTGTCAAATGTCCAACATTAGGGAACAATAACACTCAATACACATTTACCCACCTTGTATCATAAGACTCATCACTCCTCCTTCAGTATAGGAGCAATTATTACGAACAAAAGAAAAAATATTGTATGAAAAGGGCATTTTGCCCAAAAAATTAACATCAATGGATAAAAATGACCGCTTGTCAGTTATCAGTAGAGAGCGGGATTTAGGCAAAAACCTATTTTTGTCCTTGATACATATAGGCTTGAGATTTAATATTTACATTTTTCATGGAAATATAGGTATAAATAAAGGGGTTTTTATGCCTAAAAATGGCTATTTTGATGTTAGTACTTATTTTTAAGTTTTTTTTTTTTTAATTTTTGCATAATTTTTCGTAACTATTTACTGTTTTTCTTAACATCCTGTACCGTTTACATTCCAAGATGGATAACAACTCCTTCCTAGCAGTGAACAACACAATAGAGAAGTACCTCCAGGCCACCTCTTCTCATTCTTACAATCTTTCAATCCTAAAATTCCAACTTTCAGTCATAGCATAGTTGGTATAGTGTTAGCTTTCTGTGCTCGAGTTGTGGTTTCGATTCTGACCCAGGTCACTGGCATTTAAGTGTGCTTAAATGCGACAGGCTCAAGTCAGTAGATTTACTGGCATATGAAAGAACTCCTGCGGGACAAATTATTATTATTATTACTATATCTTCTTCCGACTGTCAGCAATTTAACACAAACTCGCTGGGTTGTACCCAAATAAGCATTCTTTTACATTCCAAGACAGATAACAACCCCTTCCTTTTTTCTCACCAGTAGTGAGCGACACAATAGCCTCAATATGTGCTGATCATCTACTGTGAAGCAAACTATGGAAATGTGATTGGTGAATGAAAAACACTAACTTAAAGACAGAATGTCTTCATTTTGTGTGTGCATGTGTAGCCTTGTAAAATGTGAAATGTGTGGAAGTTTCTTTTAATCCTAGAATTTTGCATTAAATAAATGATTAATCTAGTGACATTCTTTAACCAAAAAAAAATCTATTTTTTTATTTTACAGAGCCTAAATAAAGGAGATTAAGAGCCTATTTTAGGTGCCTAAAATGCCAGGTTTTAGTGCCTAAAATTCCGCTCTCTAATTATCAGCAAATAACCTGCTCCACATGGTTTATATTGAAACAGGTATATCTTAACAACAGACTCATTTATTCAAGTGCACACAATACTGATGTGTTTGTAGCTTACTTGTTAGCCTTTTGCGTTGCTTAAAAACAACACTGAAGAACATATTAAAATAAAGGTTTTTATATGCATCATAAAGGTGCATAGGAAGCAGATCTTCCACACTGTCTGCTCCTCAATACAACGATATGATGTGGTCAGATGATAACCCAATAACTTCATACCCGAAAAAGACTCAACATCCCATTGTAAATATTAGAAGCTAAGTGGTTCCCTTAGTCGTTCAGGAAGTCACGACAAATAAAGACAAAAAGTCATCTTAAACTGGGATTTTCAGTCAAGTTTTTTTTGCTCTATCAACAGAACCAACATGGCTCCAATACTACCCATATATACATTCAAATTGAACAGCGCAATGTCATGTTAGTCTTAAAATCAGACAGCGAATTTTTGGTCCCTACCCAGCGACAAGATATCACATTCCTTGGCATATAGAGGGATATGATATCAATGACCTCCCTGCAACTGACATACACCCAGTGGCGGTTTCTCGGGGGAGGGAAGGGAGGAACGTCCTCCTCACATTTTTCTTCTTTTGAAAGTAAATACCAAATGAAACATATGCCTTGAAATTCGAGGAAGATTCGATAATTTTTAAGTTCACAGCTTTAAGAAAACGTCGGTTAATCGAGTTTTAAACAACGCGCGCTCATGTGCCGCTAGAAAACTGTGAGAAAGATGCGAGATTGTTTGTGTGGAGGAAAGCAAATCCTTTCCTCCTTCACTGCAGTTCACACACATAGACAACAGCGCACTAGCGACCAGAGAAAGAAGCAGAGTTTTAAAGCAAGCGAATGAACAATAAGGGAGGAGATCCTCCTCTGAATCAGCACATGGGCGGGAAATAGAAACCAACTGGTCTTGCAACAAACTCGCTACCGCTGCCATCTAACGATGCTGCATTCAACCAGACTATAACACATCTAGGAAGAGGCACAATAAAAACAGTTTTAACGCAAAGCTATGAAAGACACCATATAAACTTTTTGAAAATCATAAATCAAAATATATTATTCATTGCATTTTATATAAGCTACTACTCATGGTTTGAAACTTTCGAGGATATCTGAAAGTTGAAGTTAGATTTATATAAAACAAAGAGGAAGTAGTTCTACGTTAGTATCGCAGATCTTTTTGGCCCCTGAAATTCACTTCCATTCATTGTCTACTAGACAGGACAACAGCCAAGTTGTCAGTTTTGTACAAATATATTTGAAATTTAAAGTATTTCAAACTACAATATTTTTAACACAAAAAAATAATCGGCCACCTGCAGCTTTGAGCAATAATGATAGTATGACTTTATAAGAACTAACATTCTTCAAAAGTATGTGATACTGAACTTGGTGCAGTGTTCTCGCTTTCCTAACAGATTATTTCTCATTCCCACTTCCGTAAAATGGTTATGGTTATATGTTAGTATCTAGTCTCTACCAACACGTGTGATGCTGTAGTGTGCGCTAAAAATGCTACGAGTTTGTGAATTTCCTTGTAATTGTTAATTTGTGCAATTATCCACCAATGAATGGAAGTGAAAATATATTTGGACAATTTAGGAAACTCAGTTTACAAGAACAGATTATTGCTATACGAAAGGGAAGGTCAACCCTAACACTACCTGGTGTTACATGTATGCATGTAGGTTAATTTGTAGCATGTTTCTCTCAAGAAGGTGTCATTTTGTGGTGTTAACTTCTTTCCTCCTCTTAAGAAATATGCAAGAGCCGCCACTGCATACACCTAACGTTCAGTATTGGAACCGAAAATCTACTGTCTGCTTAGAATAAAGTTTAAAGTGCACGGAATAAAGAGATAACTTCTTCTTCACTTCAAGAAGTAAGCTTGTAGCCTATTCTGGCTTCGCCCAGCCATCTTTTCCTGGGACATCTTATGTCTCTTTTATCTGCAGGCTTTCCTTCAAGTGTGATGTTAGCTAATTACTTATATTTCTTCCTCAGTCTGAGAATTGTAGTTAATAAAATATAGCGCACTATATTTTCCTTTTAACTAAATTTTTTTGGTCCTCATTATCTCCTTGTTTATCAAAACCAGCGACACAAATAGAGATATAACGAGGAAAAAATACAAGTGATTAGCTAACATCACATTTGAGGGAAAGAAGCTCTGCTGTTATTGGAGAAATTGGTTGGTCAAAAAATTTATTGTGCAAAACATAAAACCGACTATTAAAAAAATACATTCTATCCAAGAATAAACATATAACATTCTAACACAACAATTCATTTGCAAGCTATCACATTCCACAACAAGAGAGTTAAAAAGAAAATTTTTAAATGCCACTACTAGTGCGTTAGACAATAAAATAAAAATTTAAATAGATTATTTTATGAAATGTACAGAACATACAGGATTTTGTCATACATTGGAAAAAATGCAGTATATACTCTTAATGACTGGTGCGTTTAGAGCTAATTTAACTTTCCTGTTGTTCTACTCTTCCCTGCCCTTTTGGTCTCCAAATAAATTAAATGCATAAGTAAACACAAATTCGAAGAAGGTTAACATACTGGGAAAAAAATTTTAACAGAAAAAAAAAGACCGCTATAATTCTACAGTAAATCAAGAACAAAACAACAACTATAATAATAATAATAATAATAATAATAATAATAATAATAACAACAACAATAATAATAAATTAAATCTGAAATAAGTTACATACCTTCTGAATTAGTGCAGAAAGAGGCGTCATCACGTCCTGCTCAACAAGCAAATCACAAATCTCATGGCTGCCACAAGCACTCAAATTCCTGCGAAATAAAAGTAACACAATTTATATGTCTGAAAAGAAAACAATGTGTAGAACATTTGCCACATTTCTAGCAAAAGTTACAATAAAACTAGTAAAAACTGTCACACAAATTGTACAAGTAGAGAAATAAGTATGCACTAAATGACCAATATCTGTAGAAGCAATGAAATGGTTTAAACACAGAAATAACTAAAAAAAAAAAAAAAAATCAGAAGATATCGAATGACTGATATGCAAAATCCTTAGAATTAAAATCCAAAAGCCCACAGACGACTTATAATGCTGAAGAGAATGAGGAGAGGAGTTCTTTGTAGATGGAAGACCCAAATCATGAAGATAACAAACAATGATGATGATGATGGTGGTGGTGGTGGTGGTGATACTGTACAAGTGAAAACCAGCAAACGAGAAAATTTAATCATATTAGGCTATAGGAAACAACACGAAATATATGTAAAATGTAAAATAAGATATGCAAAGTGCATTTAAGCAGCATGAAATGGGTTCATGTAAGAATTGTAAGAGACTGAATTTCAAGTTAAAGGAGAAATGGCTTAAAAACAGTAAAGGAGAGATTCAAGGAACATTATTCTTTCAGTTATAAAAAAAAAAAAAAAAACAGAAATAAACTCTCTAGACATCATTAACAAAAGTTTAACATTATTCTTTCAGTTATTCACAAAAAAATTGAATAAACTCTCCAGGCATAATTAACAAAAGTTTATAGGTCCTCGAACTTGAATATGTGCCTATGTGATATTCTCGATAAGAATGGCTTTTCTGTCTGACCAGCACATATTTAAGCAAATATCTGATTGGTCAACGAGACAGTAAAATGTGTTTATGGCCTTTATCAATTTATAACTTGACAACATTAAAATAACAGTTTACCTAACTTAGATATGCTTTCCAAGAGTCAGTGGTATAAATTAATACAAGACTTTTTGGTATCTAATATGTTGAACATTACAATATTTAGTATTTTAAGAATGAACACTTATGCAAGCATAGAGCGAAATAAGTTTCAAATTAGGCAACATGATCTATTTTGAAATGGTCAGGATGTCATGCAATGGATATTTGAGAATGATTAAAAACATTGTTTAAAACGATGTGATGTAGGTAATGTATATCAGTTAAAATAACACTGTGGGAAACGGAAAAGTTTACTTGTATTTTATAACCACGAAAGGATTGTCATTTGCATCATATAGATTGTACTGAAAATATCACTCCATAATCAAGGCATATTTTGAATTTCGCAGAGAGGATTTTTACTTTTTTCCTTATTATATGAAATATGAAGTACTGTATGAATCCAAATGTTGTTGTTGTTGTCTAGTGCCTTGCATCTGGCAATGAAGCCATTAGCAGTCGTGCTTTCCAATACTTTTGAACTGTAGTTTCTTCTGATCTTAATGCTTCACAGGTCTTCAAGTGGTCTTCATTCATTTCTGCTGGATCGTTACACAGGACACATATTGGTGAAGCAAGTGTGTCTGCGGTTTCATTCCGCATGACTCCACAGTGTGCTGGAATCCATTGGAGATGGACAATCTTATTAACTTTTTGGAGTTGTGTTAACATTTTGTAGCATTCTCTTATTTTTGACGACTTCTCTGTAGCATTTGAACATATTCCCTGAATTGCAGCTTTAGAATCTGAAAGAATTACTGCCTTGTTATATTTATTTAAGGGAAGATTTAATAATTGTCGGAGAGCAATGTGTATAGCCTCTATTTCACCATCATAATTTGTTGTGTCTCTGCCAACAGAATGATAAAAGGAAAAATGTGTACATGTAACTCCAGCTCCAGAAAGGTTTTCTGTGGTGGATCCATCGGTATATATGTGTAGCCATTCTTCTGTAGGGTATCTAGTATTGATCGTTTCCAGTGCTAGAAGTTTTTGTATTTCTTTTGGTGTGTCTGATTTACTTATTTCCTCTGTTAATTCCAAACTGAAGGTAGGTTGCAATAATTCCAATGGATTTTCTCTTATGAGTAAATTTTCTCTGGTGTTAGGAATGTTCAATTTGGATATAATCTGTATTACCTTTTCTAGGAAACTACTATGAGTTTTAAGGATTGAAGAAGGGTGGTTCTTTTCTGTCCATTGAGAGTTTAGCAGTCGTAACATTTTCTCATGTTGGAGCAGTGCTTGTTCTTCTATTTTTGTTGTTATTGATGGGATCCGTGTTAAGGCAAGCATGGCATCAACAGGTGTGGATTTAACTGCTCCAGTGATTAGACGAAGAGCCTGATTTTGTAGTTGTTCAAGTTTATTGATGTTAGCATTTGCTGTTGTTATTAATGCTTCAGAACAGTACAAGAGGTTTGGTTTAATATAAATTTTGTATGTTGTATTAAGGACTCTCCTTGAGCAGCCCCATTTAGCACCAGCTAACCTTTTCAGGATTTGCAGTTTCTTTTCAACCTTTTCTGAGATGTTTGTTATATGTTTTTTCCAATTAAGTTTTCTGTCGAAAGTGATGCCCAAGTATTTGGCATCATCAACTGCTTTGAGTGGTTTATCATTATAATTTATGTTAATAGTCACTGGTTTATATTTTAGTGTAAATAATTCATAAGTTGTTTTTTCTACATTAATAGTCATGAGGTTTTTGGAGCTCCATTCATGTACTTTGTTTAGGGCTTTTTCTATTCTGTCTTTAATTAATTTAGGTTGTTTCGGAGAGCCTGGAGTCCAAATGACTACGTCATCAGCAAATAAAGCAATTTTGGTTTCTAAAGTTTTTATTATTGATGGAAGGTCGTTTATATAAATATTAAAGAGTGTTGTGCTCAAAACAGCACCTTGTTGAAGTCCTAGGTGTGTTTTTTTATATTTAGAAATGTATGTATTATATTTTGTAGCATAAAATCTTTGTGAAATAAACTGGGTTATCCATTTCAGCATGTTACTTTTCACACCTATTGATTGCAACTTCTCAATTAATTTATTTCTCCAGACTGAGCCATATGCTGACTGAAAATCAATGAATACTGCTAAGGTATCCTCTTGTCTATTGAAAGCTTCCTTGATGTCTTGGCTTAGTAGAAGTACATTTTCACTTGTACTATGATTCTGTCTGAAGCCGGTCTGTGAACTGTTAAGTAGGTTGTAGTATTCTAGGAACCAGTTAAGTCTAGATGCTACCATTCTTTCCATCACTTTTGCAATAATGCTGGTTAAAGATATTGGTCTGAAGCTATTAATATTGTTTTAAGGTTTATTTTTCTTTAAAATCGGGATGATAATTGCTTTTTTGCAGTCGGATGGTACAATCATTTTCCAACATGTGTTATACAGTTTAAGTAGGATTTCTTTTCCTTTCCTGCCAAGGTGTTTAATAAACTCTGGGTGGATCTTGTCAGGTCCTGGAGATTTTTTGTTCTGTAATTATTCTATTGCTAGATCCAGTTCTGTGTCGTTAAAATCTTGATTGAAAATATCATTTTGTATATCTTTTGGTTTATTAGATTCTCTGATAGTTTTTTGGATAGTTTTATCTTCTTTCTTGTATGCTTGGGGTATTCTTTGAGACTGAGCATAAAATTTGTTAACGGATTCTGCTATTTCCCTATCTGTAGTTAGGCTTTTGTTATTATATTTTAATGGTTCTGTTGTAGTTTTTGATCATTTTGTTTTATTAAGAAATTTGTAGATTTTATTTCCGTCTTTCCTATAGTCCATATGTTCTACAAAATTTGTGAAACTGGTCTTCTTTGCTGTAATTAAGCGGCTGCTTTTCTTCTCCAGTCTTGTACATCTTCTGGAAACTTGGTTCTTTCGGCTTTGACTCTTGCTATATTTCTTTCATGCTTTAACTTAGAGATGGAGACCAAAAGTAGCTATATTTCTTTAAATTTCCTTTGGGAATATGTGTTTTGGCTGCTGTCAATAATATTTCACAAATTTTTTTTATTCATTTCATCTGTTGACTTGAACTCTGATTCTAGCAGTATATTACACCTCCCTTCTATCTCATTTTGGAAATTGAACCAATCTGCTTTTTTAAAATTCCAAGAATCCAAATGTAGATTTAGAGATTTTTGCGGAAACTGACATTTGTTTTACAACTTCACCCAGATCAGTACTAGGCCTAATGAGTGTAATTATTAGTCTCTCATTACAAATCTTTTCCTTTTAATATTTCCATCAATTTTACAACCGACCAAATGGAAGATCATTATGTCGTCCAAAGAACAGACAGAAAATTCTCTGCTATAAACAGCATAATTATATCAGAAGTGATGCAATATATGAATGGCATATTTTATGTAAACTTGTAAAAAATTAACTGACACTGGACCATAAAAAGAATGAGGATGTATTACAAGAATTAAAAGTAGATCCCACAATGCACTACATGTTCCATTACCCCTTTTGGGGAAATGTTTGGAAAAATATATACTGTAATTAAGTTTTGAGATACGGAATCCATTGCTATTCTAACTTCGATTCACGATAATAGGCTAGCCACAGCTGATTTTACATGCTTCTCTTCATATTGGATAGTAACATGTAAGTAGCTTTTCTAAAAATCAGTCCTTTCTCTGCTATTAGAATTTGTGCTTTCAGCAGTCTGAAGATGTATGTAATATCTTAGATCATATATGTAACAGATAGGTCGGCCTTATAGGCTTTGATGTTAACAACTTTTGTCAGGTTTACTATGCTGCCATCTAGTTGTGACATAAGGAGTCACGTCATAATTCCCATTTGAATTGCATTAGCGACTGTACTGCTATCTCGTGTTCTTTTACGGCGGACGAGTGGCGATTCTGGCAGTTGTTCTCTTCAAAGTGCTAGCGAGTTTAACATAGTGATACGTTATCTGTTACATATATGATCTAGGGTAATATTAACATGGTAGGTGCCATTAACAAATGAAACATTTTTTGCCATGTGACTGTACTCTACCAACAGTCGAAAAAAATACCCAACTTTCTGCAACCAATATTAAAGTTGTCCTTATTCTTGTAAAGACTGCATAATTTCGTATTTGCAAACCAATCTATTCATGCAATGTACACTAAAATTAAGATTTTCTTGCTATTAGATTTAAATAGGTGCTAAAGACTGTGATCCGTCCCCGGAATCTGTAGAGTAGAAAGACGAAATAAGAACTCTGCGCAAGTGGTATGAGGAAGAGCTAGGCCCAATGATCGCTCGGGGGAAAGCACTGGTTGAACGAAGCTACCAATCACTTGCAGGGAGGGGATCATTTCTATCCGAACTCTCTACCACGAGCTTCTTACCCCTTATGGCCTCGAGCTGATGCTGCCTGCAATACACTCCAACACAGATAGACTCCGCTCCCATATGCGCCAAATCACTCTATAGATTCCTGGGACAGAGGCCTAAAGGGATAACATCTATATACATTACAAGTACAGTTACAGAAAAAAAAAATGGCCTACCTGAAATTTTTAAGTTCCAGATTCAACGCACTGTGCATGCTCAGTGCTCCAAAGCAGTGATACACATTAGATCGCTTTGACAGTTATCAAAATTCATTTCACATCAATTGATGTCTTAACTCGAAAGGTATTTGAAAAGCGATGAAAATTGATCTATTCTTAATAGTAGATGAATAGTAAACTAAATTAATCTGCACCAGGCATTTCCAACTGCTGGTTCTGTGACATCACACATCTCTGCTCTCGAGCTCTTTTGGAGGGGAAGTATAGCTATACGAGCAAAGTTGGGAAAGTGGCTGTGGAAGGGATGGACATGTTTAAATAGCAAAGACACAACATTATCATCCCTCACATGCTGTACTAATGCTGCTCCTAGAAGGGAAACGTGCTCCAATGTCACAGACTAGCCAGTTGGAAATTACCGATCTGCATAATTAATTAAAAAAACTCTTTCCTCAACAGTATCTGAACCCTGAACTTTGCAGTCTGCAAGCTAGCACAGAGCTATCAGAGTGTTTGCGATGAATTGTCATAATCGGGATTATCGTATGCATTGTGTTTGTTTAATAATAACTCTTAGGCATTATTTTGATCTTATTTTCTGATTAATTTCGTACTTTTTGCGTTAGTTAAGAAATACCTTCCTATAATATTATTCAAATAATACAGAGTTGAAAATAGTTGTTAAATCGTTGTAGTGTGAATCGTGCTCTGTAAGGAGCTTCAAGAGTCGGGCCATTTTCTTTTTCTGGGACTGTACTTAATGACAGTAAACAAAATAACTCTAACCTGAGGGCTCCTGCTGCTGCATTCCTGACAGCGGTACTCTTATCGAAGAGCAGAGGAGCAGCAACTTTCACAACTTTATGCTTCATTACATCTTCTATTGATTCAGGGACATCAAATGCTGTAGCAAGTGTTTGGAGTCCAATCACTTTCTCTTCTATGTTTGGAGACTGCAACTGCAAACAATAATAAAGGCTATAATAACAAAATTGTAATATGAAAACTAAATTTTTCCATTACACTAATTCAAAACAACCCATACTGTCCTTTACTGGTACCTTCAGCACTATAGGCTACATTAACATTCACAATTCTGAAATCTGAGGAGTAAAATTTCGGCACAATTTAATTAGATAAGCATACATAAGTTATAGCCTAATAACGGTCAGAAATGTTAATCTGACACGCACGCACATGCACACATAAGAAAAAAAAGGTTAAAACTGAAGGTGATAATTTTCAACTTTTACATGCCATACATGTCAGTGAGGAATCCGTATACTTAAATTTCCCCTTAATATGAAAACAACTGTGATAACAAATAAGACTGGCATGCAATTACAACACATAATAATTAGGTGTTAAAAAATATCAGTTTCCTAGATAGGTTACCCTCGAATATGCTCAGCGGTAATTTTACGCTCATGTTAAAGACATCACTACATTGATAGTAAATGAGATTCAGCACCATATTGAATTCGAGCTCCACAAATAGAAAGCATATGACACTGTCATTAATACATACCATTTCAAGAAGGGTCTGTATGGTAGACTCTTGTTTGGACATGTGATTGCCTTCTCCATCAGCACCAAATTCATCCTCTTCACGCTCAATATCGCGGACACTAGGTATACCAGTAGGATTTGAAGTTTTTGACTTCACTCTATTACGCTTGGCCTTACCCATTGTGAATTAATAATTAATAAAATCCTCTCAAAGTATGACGAAATACCCACATCGGCATATACTCCTACTCCACATGTTACTCACACGAGGCAGCCATTTGTCTAAAGAAAGTTGAATGTCAGGTTAGGCAACATTTGATTTAAACTATACTCAAATTATTTGCATAGTTATATTCTATATCAGCCAGAAATACATAATTATTTTAAATAGATTTTAACGGTTACTGTGATCTAGTCATTATAAATTACTCTTTGCCACTAAATCATAATTTTTGTCTTTCTTAAGTTTAATATATTGGCTACACTGAACATTTATTGACGTCAAAAGTAACCGACTTCGATGGTACGCTCGATGCTGTATTCATACCTGATTTCTCTCACACAAATTACCGCTGGCTATGAACTTCGTACATTAGTCATACATCAGCAAAATTTACGTTCCGAATACAGCTAACAAAATGCAACAAGCTTAGCACACAAATGGAAGGGGTGAAATGGGGAGGGTACGCTTCCCCTTATCATTATTGTGATGTGTAGTTTAGTTGCGGTCTGTAAACTAAGAAATGCAACGTTCAACACCGGGGTTATTGTTGATATATTGTTTAAATTGTTTTCATTTTGTTTTCTTCGTCTCTTTTCACAAAGTTCGTAAAACAATACTCAATGAAGTATAACAAAACAAAAACTGAACAGTAATTCAAAGAAAAATGCTTGTTTGATTAACTGATCAAAATCAGGAGTAAAATTACATGTGGCTAATTTTCACTATGAAGAGAGATGTTCATCTGTAATGCGGGTCCTTTTTTATTTTAGTGTGTTCATTTTTTTTGTAAAGAATTATTCACATCGTACAATATCGTGCAGACTTTCATTGTTGAAGGTATTAAGTTCATATCTTTTGCAATGTGTTCGTTCTGACGTCTTCAGAAATGGATAGGCCTACACCTCCACGAATAAGCTCCAAAGTTGTAATAATAGAAGAGCCACACACTTCCATAACGCAAAGGCAAATTCCTGCAGAATGTGGTGTCGGCTTAGCTACAGTTAATTCCATATTGAAACGATAACGAGAGACTGGAATTCATCATGCCCCCAAAAAAAGGGTAAATATGGCAGGAAAAGGAAAACTTCACCGCAAGATGACCGTTTAATTGTTAGGAAAAGTAAAATAAATTCTAGAGTATCTACTGACGACTTAACTCCCGAGTCAATAGCTACAACTGGGATAGATATTCCACGTTACAACAGTGCGTAGTAAACTTTTGGAAGTTGGGCGATAAGCTCGTAAGCCATTAAAAACGCAACTGCTAACCCCTGATATGTGCAAAAAAAAAAAAAAAAAAAACGCTTAATGTAATATGACCAAAATTACATACAAACTAAACAGTGAATGACTGGAAGAAGGCAATTTTTTCCGATGAATCTCATTGCGAAGATCATGGCCACCGTGTTACGTCCGCAAAGGATCCGAAAAGGTTTCATCAGCTCATTTCCAACAAACATCGAAACGATCCCCAAAAATAATGTTCTAGGGTTTTATTTTTACACACGAATGGCTGGATCATTAATTCCTAACAAGGGAATGATGAATAGTGCCAAGAATATTAGCATATTAGAAACTAAAGTCTTACCGCAGAAATAATTTCCGGATGGAACAACAAGACCTGGCGAAATATCATGCATCTCGAAAGACT
The DNA here is from genome assembly GCF_040183065.1 of Periplaneta americana. NCBI lineage: Eukaryota > Metazoa > Arthropoda > Insecta > Blattodea > Blattidae > Periplaneta > Periplaneta americana. The sequence goes on along the minus strand of NC_091121.1, from coordinate 60,808,798 downwards.
ACTTAGTTCTCCAGCCAGAATAATATTTATTTATTTATCTATCTATTTATGTCCATAGCAAGGCAAAGCCCCAATTACAATAGACAGTACAGATAAAAAAAACATATTGCATACAACACGAAAAAGAGGTAAAACAGATACAAGTGTAATTACAAATGAAAAATGGAAAAGAGAAGGAAACAAAAAACAAATAGATACCACCTAAATAAAAAAGACAGATACAGACATAAATGAAAAACACCAAATAAAAACAAATCAAAAAGAGCCAAGTACAGACATCACAGCCAAAAATGCAAGATGTAGGCATAGCTATAATTGGCAAATTGCAGAGCAAATACAACACCATGTTAATAAATTCAATATACAGCACTACACAGCAGGCCCAATAGGCTCAATTAATTTATTTAAAAAACTCACCAACACAGAACATGTGTTTCAAGTAATGCTTTAGATAACTTTTTCTTGTACATATTGTACGATAACGAAAAATCTAAATCCTGTTTATTTGATAGATGATTGTAAGTTTGAAGCATTAATAAAAGTGGAGACATTTTATGAGATAGTATTTTTGTTGTCTGTAAATAAAAGAGAGATCGCTTTCTCAAATTTGATTTACCAATATTGAAACTAATTAGCTGTAGAAGATCAGGGTTGTCTATTAAGCCATTTATGGTTTTGAACAAATACATTTGTTGTGCTCTTATCCTGCGACTACTGAGAGATGGAACATTAAATTCAACCAGCATGGATTCATATGATTGGAATATGTTGTAACATGAATGTTTTTTTCATATATAGGAGTTTTAGGATTTTATTCTGTACTCTCTCTAGAATGACCGAGTGCGAGTGATAGTGAGGGTTCCAAACTATAGATGCGTACTCTAATTTACTTCGTATTAAACTATTATATATTTTTAAGACAGTTTCAACGTTCCTGAAATATTTTGAGTTCCTGTAACCAGGTACTCCCCTGACCAAACAACTCACGCGACATCAATCCGATTGAGAACTTGTCAATTTGCAAAATGAAAATAGCAGAACTAGGTTGTTCTACAAAAGAAAAAATGATTTGTATCCTGAGATCCTCATTCAAGTTCGGTTTCGCGATGAAGAAATTAAGATTTGTGGAAATTTAGTGGAATACATTCCAGGTCGTGTCAATGATGTAATTGCAAACAAAGGGAGGCCACATACATTGAACATTCATAATGTTCTGTACAACTTGTAGTTTAATATATTCAGTATGGCTTCTTCGGATTAATTTGCACGTTACAGTGTATGGAGCCATACATGACTGTGATTTTGACTGCAAAAGACCTCAAATAGCGTATTTTAATTTGTTTTACAATTTGAAAATATTAACACTTTTCATACATTTATAGGTGGGTTTTCAAACACGCGTCGTTTAAGAAATACGCAATCTCTTCTTGTAATTCAGGCCTTACTATCACTGTATCTGTGCAAAATAAGAATTAACATGCAAAAATTAGTTATATAGTTACCAGGAAAGTAAAATCTGTATACTTCTGCCATCTGTTGAGGTGTTGGAAAACTAACTACTGCAGAAGACCAAAGACGTTTAGAAGCAAAATTAATCCTCTTGAATATAGATTTAAAATCCCCTAAAGACCATTGTTCATATTGAGTTATGCCTAAATATTGCAGGCTAAGAATGAATTCTAATTATTTATATAGGCTTAACTCAAAATGCCATTGAATTTAAATCAAAAGATTAGTTAAAAGTCACTGTTAGATTGAAAATTTCCTCTATTTGCCACCAGTTACTGTCAAAATCCTTTAATTTGTGAAAGTGGAAATAGGGAATTTTTAATCTATACGATTCAAATGTAATATACCATATTATTATCCCTCGGGAAGCTGTACCCCATACCAACTTAGCTTATAGCGTGTGCATTTCAGGTCAGCTTACGAAAGGTTATGCGCTATATATCTAATTTTTTACCAAATGTCAGTATCATGTATGAAAATAATTGATGCTGTCGTACATATAGGCTTATTATTAATATTATTATGAACTACATTTTTATTATATCCTTGAAGCTGTCGATTTAACTTGTTGAGAAGTTCTGAAAGTCGGCAAGGAATGTCAAATATAGCAGCCAACTTGGGAATTTCTGCGCCCAATAACAGATAATTATTTATTAACATGTTGAAATCCTGGGACAGCGTAATATATTTCGAACATAGGCGAGAAATATTTAAAATATATTGTAAGGAAAACATATTACTTGTTTCTTCATAAAAGCAGCAATAAAATTATTTTCTGCGTGTCTAAAAACCGACGAAGCATTTTGCTAAATCTAAGCCGCATCACAGCTACCCATTATATAATATGGTAAATCTTGGTATTATTTCTCCGTATCTTGTACAGTTTTCGGAACTGTCAATTTTATTTGGTTTGTGGTGTCAACAATCTGCTCCGTAACATTTTTCATATTTATTGTTTTGCTTCATAGTGTCCCTTCGTGAATGATATATCGGACGAAATTTATATCGTTATAAATGTTTACTGTAATTGTGAAATTACGGAAAAGAAAGTTACAAGTTTTAACATAATAATTATAATAATTGATAAAACTTTTACAAGGATCTATATTCTGGCTGAAATGCATGTTTGCGTGGATTTTTTAGTGATCTTGAGCATGATGCTATGAAGCCAGGCCTCAGTCATAATAGTGAACTGCAAGTCCATTGTAAATGGGAGTATTGTATCAACTACTCCCTGTCATTTGCATCTTTTTCCAGGGGCTGGCTCGCGAGTCACAAAATGCCGAAGTATAGTTACTAACAATAATTCATCACTACAAAACAGTGAATTATGAAAGTTGCGTCCTTGAATTTTTCAGATGAGAGAGTGGTTCATCAGTTCTTAAGGAAAATTTTTAATATTTATTTCCAACGAGTACATTTCTAGCCAATCATTCAATAAAGTTATCACTGAATGTTTCCTAAACATATATCCATCGTTACAAATCCGACATGTAGGCCTACTTCTTTATTAATTGTTTTATAATGCTGTCATACAAAAATAACGTATGAAAGACGTATATAATGTTGTAAGTTATTGCACTCGTCAATAATATGACGCGAGCTTTACTCTTTTCCTAAACATTGACTCATGGAGTAAAGTATAATATTACAAACTAATATGATATACTATTATGCAACACTTTCCAATAAAATATCCCGTTGTTATGTTGATATTTAATGCATTAAGTTATCCTTCTATGTTACAGTCACTAGGAACAAGGAGTGGATAATTATAGTGCATACATTTTATCTTTCCACGCTCGCGGATGTAGAGCGGAAGCGGCAATGCACAGCGCAGCTGCACATATGGAACGTGGAAAGATAAAATATATGCACTGTATTTTTGTTGTTTTAGTTACTCAACGTCATAGCGACGAGTGGCTTTTGTAAACATTTATTCACTCATTCCTAGCAACAGTAATATGAATATAAGAGATAACTTTACATTATATTAAATAATTCATTATTATAATATTTGTGATAACGATTTATTAAACGCCGTATTGGATAAAATATTGTATGCCACATGACAGTAAACAGATTTTACCCAATCGTAGAAATTATTATTTACTTTCTTGTAGCATAAATTTCTGTACTTACCGTAACAAAAATACTTATCATAGGAAAAGAATGCTATTATTACTATTAATGTTACTGGATATAGTATAGTAGCCCATGAAGTGTGCGATAAAGTTTATTTCACGGCTTTCAGGAAAGGCCCAAATTTTACATGCAAAACTGTTCAGAAAAACATTAATTTTTGTCATGGTAGTGAATAAAGTTGTTTAAACAGCGAATCTGGAGCATACGCAAAGATTACTGTTATTTCGCTCTTTTTCTTACCAACCAAAGTCAAATCAAAACGAATGAGGATAAAGAGAGGAAAAGTGACTAAAAGACACGCGAGTGCTCGTCATTGTAAAGGAATTTAGGGCTATGGAAAAGAATGTATGTGAAATCCAAGCCGATAGGTCACTTGTCTCGCTCTATTTGTCGCCATTCTAATGAAGGACCTAAGGAAATTTTGAAAGGAAAGCCGAAAATGGGCGAAATCTAATGATTACCACTTAAGGGGGAACGATATGGCAAATCACAGTCTGAAAACATTGTTTAACAGCAGCAAGGCAGTCTTTTAAGATACTTTGAATGTTACTGTAGGTACGTTAACAGAAAGCCACAATTTAAGTCACACAAAAACTGTGTGCACTCAAAAGTTGGTTTCTGGCGTCTTGTCAGCCCATTTCAGTCGTGTGGATATAAAGGGAAGAATCGTATATAGTTCCTGGGGTAGCTCACTTGGTAGAGCATTCGTGCGCTAAGCGAAGGGTTTCGGGATCGATACCCGGTCCCGGAACAATTTTTCCATCGAAATTATTCGACTCTGAACAGAGTCGGTACGAGAAAATATGCCAGCGACAGTCGAATGGGCAGTATTGCTAAATATTATATACAGTATTGAACTTAGGGACGTGCGTACATTAAAATAACGGCTATAGAACTAAGAGAAACAGTTTCATGAATACAATTCGACAGTGTTGGGGTGTGATCTGACTTCTAACAGAATAGTTTTTGGTAGAAATCTACAATAAGCTAGTTCACTAATGTATGTATGTATGCATATATATGAAGGATATACGGGAAAAACAAACAATGTCACATTTCCATTAAGGGTGAGATAATGATCTAATTCAGTATATTACTGCAAAATTTATTGGTGTTTCTACTTGAAATGAAGGAAATGATGAGTGTATCCCTGGTTTTAATTCTCCTTTACCACTTTTGCTAAAAATAACACTAAAGTATGTAGTAATACAGTAAATTAGATAACGACATCACCCTTAAAGGAATATATATTCGCAAGTAATGTCATTAATTCTGGTGGATAATTCTTTTAGTAAAGACCAACAAAAAAAAGTCAAATACCATTTTACTATAGGCCTATTTTGGATAGTTTTCCTGAAAAACGTACATTTTAAAATACGTAAATTATGACATCGTGCAGGAGCGAGTACAAGTCAAGATTACGTTCCTCTGAACAAACCCTTCACCTGACTTGCTCTGAATAGGTACGTGCAAGGTCATTGCCATGAACAGGAAGGGACATGAACTGTTGAGGGAGCGAAAATGTTTCAATATCTGCATCGCGGTTCATAAGAGGCTATAGTTTTAATTTATTCTCGTCGTAGATGTGTAATATTTAAACAGAAAATCGAAATCGAAGCGAATACCTGCTCAGGATATGACTGAAAAGTTTCGGCTCGTAGCATGCGTAGTGTGGCATTTTTTGACTTAGAAAAACTCGAATCCCTCAAACTATTATGTCCCTCCTTGTACATTATTTAATATTTTTGCGTTTAAGCTGTATTAGAAAAGGGAGAATGAACACTGATGATTTCACGTTATACAGAATCTTGGGAAATTGAAAATAAACTCTACAACCTAATTTTAATTAAATGTTCAGAGAACACAGACACTAAGATACGCGTATCTTAAAATAAATTTAAAAGATTAAGAAATATTTCTACACTACCATTTTAATTGAATGTTCTAGAGAACTAAAACAACAATAATACTTATTTCACGTTATAAAAACAAAATTTTAAAACATTTATAACTCTACAGGCAAACATAAAAATAAGGTACCGTCAACCGGGGTTACTTTACACACTTTTTTTGCTTATTCGTAAAAATAATTGAAGATTATCAAGTTAGATACACAAATTAATTTTTATATGAATGTTCTTGGATAATTTGAGTAAATTTGAAAATCTAGTGGTTGTACATATGCATTATGACACACTTGTAAATAAATAATCACGTGTGTAAAGATGCCCCGTTTACGGGGTTATTTTACACACATATTTACTTTGCCTTATAATCGAGTATTCTGTTCAATGTGGTCCAACATTGAACTGTTTTAAGTACTGGGATTGGAAAGGTAAAACATTTCTGAACAATATAATGTGTTTCGCAATTTATTAGCCCACTACAGTTAGCACAGTGAGAACAAAATATATTGGTAAATTCCTGAAAATGAAATATTTTATATAAAAGTAAAGAAATGTAATAACAGTACAATAAATGGTTATATGCTGTTCATGAATGTGCTGCTACATTGTGATTTTCCTGGGGAGGTGCTATAGGAAGCCTTTTCAGAACCTGGTGACGGTCCAAAGGTTGAGGGACAGCGTCATGCTAACCACATGACTATACTGCTACCTACTAGTTGCAGTAACCGATTCAACTGGCATTGATCCTTCAGAGCTGACGTGCCACGGATTATTTAAAATAATAATAATGATAATAGTACTGATAATAATAATCTACAAATAACGACTTGTCTGTTTGAAAGTCATTTATTTTCCCCTATCATTAACGGGAATTGATCCTACCACCATTAATAGTGACATTATACATCACATTAAAAAGAGTTGTTATTTTTAATTAGTGTCCATCTGTGTAAAGTTGCCCCGTTCAGAGGTACATTAGGTTATCATTCTTGTTTTCCCTCTCGCAGGGTAGCACATGTAACGAAAAACTGGTCAGGCAGTCATTTCCCGCGTCCGAAAGCTTCATAATTTCATACAATACTAGTCACAATTGAATGTATGAACTGAACTATTCAGTACAATACAAAGTTTTTACACATAGAAAAAAGAGTAAAAATACTTGCCTCGTGAAATTCACCAGCAACAATGGTGTATAACAGCTTTAATAATGACACACACTTCAGACTACTACACACATGTGCTGTTGTCACACAAAATCAGTTCCACGGAGTTGCTACACATTATCTGTAATGTATGGCCATCTAAACATTTTTTCTAGAAATGTGTAAAGTTACCCCCCTTGTGTAAAGTATACCCGGTTGACGGTACATTATTTTATGTTAAACGAACAAAATTAATAATGATATTTTTAAACTTTTTCGATTTAATTTCAATTAAATATTCGGTGAACACAGACAATAAGTTAAGCTTATTTCATATTATACAAATCAATTTAATAATTTAAAACAACTTCGTTTGTCGTACTGCAAGCATTTTCTTCAGGCAATTAGAAATAGTTCCCTCCCACTTTCATTTTCAAAGTGGTAACCGATAAACTTACAAGAAATCAAATTTTCCGAGACGTCTTTAAAAATCAATCGTGTGTGTTATGTTTACATTTTTCGTTTTCTCACGCGTCGTCTCGAGCACGCCAGCTGTTCAGGGTACCTGGCCTATGTAATATACGTATATCTGTCTCTCCTAGAAGCAATAACCTTTACAGAGTTACCACACCGTAGTACATTTGATCCATTGAGAGCAGAAGTGGTATAAGTCAAAAATGGGTAATGAGGGTTGAAGTAAACATTTTGTAAAATACAGCGCAAAGTGGCAATTAATATTCAATTTATTTAAACTATTAATAGTCAGTGGATAGCACGAAGGACATATTAATTGCTACTTTGAGCTATATTGTACAGAATTTTTACTTTACACCTCGTCACCCAATTTTGACTTACGCCATTTCTGCTCTGAACGGCTCATTAAAAAATTTCTTTGCAGAACGAAAACTTAGGCCTACATTTATTCGGATTAAATTTCTGATCATTTGAAGGACAAAACTGAAATTCTTTCAATCAGTTATTATCATAATGCACTGCTCTCTTAAATTTACTGAATAAGGTATATTGGTATATTTCACATAATACGCCATGAACCGTTTCGTATAAAATAATTTTTTTCTCTAACAGAAAGCGAAATCGAGCAAAATTGCATTAAACATTTTTGTTTGAAGTGTCTCAAAGAATAGCTCCTTAAAATTAATGATATTACTTACAGTTCATCATATATAAACACACATAGAGCAAAAATTGTATTAATACGTTTGATACATTTAACGTGATTAAGTTATAACGAATCTTATCTAGTTTCACTAACAAAATTCAGTTTTAAATAGGTGGACTGTGCCTATACGTGAAGCATTCATTTCAGATATAGGTCTAAGTACTGTAAAATGATTTATTGCCAAGTTTAAGGGGTGAGACTGAAATTGAGAATAACATAAATCCACGGGTCAATTTAACATGAACTGAAGTTTGGGATTCGTGACGGGGTATATTTCTAACGGTACAGTATTCAGACACTATTTCATGCAGATTCTAACACTCAACTGTCACGGGATCCTACGGAGGCCAGGGAGTTTGCCAATAATGGTAGAGATATAAATCCAGTATGAGTCGAGGACAAGTGTGTATGTGTGTGTGTGTCTCAGTGTATGTACGCTTTTCTCGAGGATCCTCCCCAGGGACAACTACTTTATCTCTAGCTCAAATACAAGACCTTTATTTTCCTCCCGACCCAAAACCCAATCCCAGCGTGTGACAGCCATTTGTTTCCGCCGCAGTAACAACGAAAAAATGTATAAAAGAAACAAACAACAATAAATTATCGCTGAAATTTGAATCTGCGATAAAGGGAAGTGTACCCTTATTTCCTTCGACGTTCGGTATTCTGATTCATAGTTCCCTCGCGTTAAACGCTGTTTTGCTAAATAAAATCATTATCAGTGCTTTGGAATGTTAAAATAATATACACAGCTTGCTAACAGAAGTGGTCGGTGTGTGTGTAACTTCTTATGTATACTGTTCTTGTCAAATTTATTTCCATTTTGTTACAGAAGTCTCGAGCGAAACTAAAACAGATTAATATGCAATATGAACGGATTGGAAGTGAGCGGTTAGCTCCTTTATATTCAGGGGTGTACATGGTACAAAGGCAATGAATAGCTTCACGTTAAAGAGTGATAGAAAATACTATTTGGGGTACAAAAAGTCTAATACATTTTTTTATTTATCCAATGTATCTTACTTAAAATTGATATTTTAAAACACCCATATTTCTAGCTAAGATAATATAGGCCTACTCGTATATTTTCATGACAGCAATATTTCATTTATCCTGTCGAACTTCGAACTACTGTCTCATATAAGCCAGACTCAACTCCACCGTCTGGCGAAAGTCTTAATGACAAGCACCTTAGGGTGCTATTCATAGACATTTTGCTAGCCCGTGCTACGAGCGTGCTAAACTAGCCCCGGCTATCGACTGGTTACTTGTACGGTATTCATATCATATCATATCATATCATATCATATCATATCATATCATATCATATCATATCATATCATATCATATCATATCATATCGCTAACACTGGTTTATGAATACGAAAAACGCTAGTTCGCTGATCATCCAACGGAAGTCCGCGCTAAGAATGTCTATGAATACGGCCCTTAAAGATCAACATTCCCGGACCGACCAACCTGACTGTGGTGACTTTTCCGTGGTTTTCCACAGTTACTTAGGCAAATGCCGGGTTGGACTTTTCATTGCCACGGTCCATTTTCCCTTCCCTTTCCGTGTAGAAAAAGAATTTAGATTTTCATATCATATCATTCATCTTCCTCATCTCATTCAATAGCCATATTCAGGTCAAGACGCATGTCTTCGACCGCTTACGGGAGAGGGCGTCCTCTCTACAACCATTCCTGAGTTCCCACCCTTCCGCAATATCTCTGTCAGGATTCATTCCTTAAGAGCACTTCCAAGGGCGCTTCGACACCTTGGAAGGACCGTTGGAATTAATCCTGTGCTGCTTGGTCATCTTGGCGGTGTGAACTTAGAGCGGGGGAGGATAGGAGGACTCCATTGGGTGAGCTGATGAGGGGTCGCATGCGGCCGTGGGGCTGGTACACCCTCATCCTCATTCATCTCATACACTTCGGGGTGCACAATAGGCCTCAGTATGGTCGACGTGCAAAGGGACGTCCTAACCCGCCCGTAGCCACCGTGACCTATCCTAACCTAAAGATCAGCAGATTTCAATAAGTTATTTTCGTTATTTGATCAGTTGATCGGATTAATCTAAATATCAGTACATATCGTAATTTCTGTAATGGGATTTCTACTAAACGAATTTATTGACGTAGCTAATGGTTGTATTATTCCGTGCGGAAGCTGCGTGGTCTAGACCACCAACCTGCCAACGGTTTCGGATTCGAGTCTAGGTCAGGCCTAGGATTTTAAATTGAAAAATCCATAATGACACTTGAGGCGGAGGAGGTCTCAGTTGGAGTTTTAATTGGGTTTATTCCTTCTTCTCAACATAAACACTGAAATCATTCCGCCAACATGTCTTCATTCCATTGCCATATTCAATAGCGTTTTCTGATCAATGGTTACCGGTAAGCGTCGTGCGAAGGAGGCTGGACGAGAGGCATGTGGGAGTGCCAGCAAGCATCTTGAATATAAAGTAAACCCTAGCTCAGTAGGTTGAGTATAAGCCTATAATGTTAAGTCCTCATCAATCAATCAATTAATCAAACATTTGTGCTCGTATGACGATAGACCTGGGAATCCCAATTAACCTTTGCCCCCCCCTTTATCTATCTACCTACATATTTAATGTTCTACCCTTTCCTGTTTATCTTTGTACCTACTTACTTATGTAGGTACCTACCTTCCTGTTCTTATACCTACCTACCTTTTAATCTAGCTACCTACCTAACATTTCATCTGTTTACCTACCAGCTATATTACCTCTTTATTTGTCTATCTACTTATATCTTTATCTGTCTATCTATCTACTTCTTTATCTATCTACCTTCTTATATGTTTATTTATCTACCTATTTTCTAACTTTTACCTATCTACATATATATTTATCTATCTACAATTTCAGGTTTACCTGTCTATCTACATATCTGTTTTACTCCTATCTATCTACCTCTCTGTTTTCCTGTAGGCTACTGACCTATCTTTTATCTGCCAGTAGACGTAATTTATTTTCTGCCCGTCTACCTACCTGTTTACCAATCTACCCAACAGCATCCTCATCTACCTATTTACTTACATATCTCTCTTCAAGCATTGAGTTTGTGCCGTTTTACCCTTACTGTTATGATTATTATTTATGAACGAATAATAGCCATTCACAAGTAACGGAACTTCTGGGTAATGTGGTCAGACCAGTATAAAGAACTTCGCTTATTAGAATACAATAAAGTACAATGTTCGAAATACATTCACAATTCCTATAGAGGGAAATAAATTCCCAAATCAGTGCCGAGAATCGAACCCGAGTCTGTTTCAACAAAATAGAGCATGTTGCCACAATTTTAGAAAGATTCCAATTTCGTCGTCACCGTAATCTCACATGTAAATGCAAAAAGAAGATAACAGTGTTCGAGAAGTAGACTTTGTTTTAATGCTAACTTTTACGTAAAAGCTATTGTCTGTTTCGAGTTCGCTTCGTCGCTCCATTACTTAAACGAATTTGCATGGTCCTCGCCTGCGGGAACAACTTGTAATCCACGGGCTTAATAGGTTGTTTGTTGATATTTTAGATTTAAGATGGAGTTGATTATTGAACACCGAAGTAATCGCACCTTATCCTCTTGTATTATCTATCATTTCGCTATGGCAAATTGCTCGCTCGTAAGATATGTCAAGATTAGAAACGGTCCCACAAGGCTCATGCTATCCCTACCTAAGCTTTACAGGAGGGTTAATCCCTACATTACGAATAAGGGATTCATAAATTTATACTCATTGTAAGGGACTTGCTCTGCCTTGGAACAGGGGTGTAAAAGGGCACACGACGTGGATTGTGAGGTAGCCTATTAGTCCCGGAGATGTCGTTCATTTGCTAACAGACGAAACTAGTCACTCCTCTAGTTTATCTCTTTATTTAAACTACGATGTTATTTTATTTTTACTTGGTTATTTAACGACGCTGTATCAACTACTAGGTTATTTATTGTCGATAGGATTGGTGATAGCGAGCTGGTATTTGGTGAGATGAGGCTGATAATTCGCCATACATTGCCTGATTTTAGCCTTATGTCAGAGGAAAACTTCGGAAAAAATCAACGTAGTAATCTGCCCAAGCGGGAATCGAACTGCGTCCGAGCGCAACTCCGGATTGGCAGGCAAGCGCCTTAGCCGACTGAGTTACCCCGGTGACTTACTCTGTTATTAAAGCCGATGAAACTACTATATGGGGGCAATTTAGGTTGACAAGTTCTCGGAGAAAATGTCGGCTGGTTTCTAATGTTACAACTAGGCCTACTGCATATCACTAACTCTTTACTTCTTCTTTACTTGATTCTCGTTTTCAATACATGCATTGTAAATATGATAGCGTCAATCAGTAATATGTCCAACGTTATGTGATGCTCCTGAGGTATTATTAAAATATTTGTAGGCAAAGTGACGTGATTTCCAGAACAATATTGGCCATTTTAATTGTACTTCAGACTTTATATGTTGGTGAGACTCTAATCACAAATATTTAAAAACAAGATAGAATCAGACTTAAAGTGGTCCATCGTTGAGGAGCAATGGTCATGTTTGACCGTGAAACGAGCGGGCCTCTGTTCAAATCCTAGTTGGGACAAGTTACCTGGTTGAGATTTTTTCCGAACTAATTGCTGGGTAACTTTCGGCATTGGACCTCCAATTCATTTCGCCATCATAATTACACTTCCCGTCTTTCATCATCATCTCCCTTTCTTTCCCATATTTCGAGCTTAAAACGTGAATAAAGCAAGTTAAAATTTAAAAGAAGGACTTAGGACACGTTGAAATCCACCTCTTCAATTATTCTCGTGAACTGCCTTTGAGCTTTGTTTGTAGGCATAGCGAATGCAAGCAATAATGGGAACTACAAATTCTGCTATGTATGTATTTATTCATACTGCAAATGGGTAAATACCCGGTGGCAGTAGTAACTAATTACACCCAATAATGACAATTCTCTGGATGAGATTTTCTTTATTTGAATGTCTGAAAGCAAGACAAGGGTGAAGTACGAAGCCCCATAGGATGAAGATAAAACTCCACTCACGGCAAGAATCTTTCCAGACTCCTAAAATTATTTTTAATGTTTTAACATCTGTTAACATTCAAATCCAAAGGTTCTAGTAGTGAAGGAAGTTGTGTTACTATAAGAATTAACCAGCTATGAGTTGAAATACTTATATTTCGTAGTCGAATTAAGTAGTACTGGTATTGCATATATCATAATTTGTGATTTAAGAATTCTTTCAAATATCCGAATTTCGCACTTTGTATTTTAATTATTTTATATAAGCTTTATGTCCTTTAAATCTTCACTGTAGTAAGCTTAACAGCTGTTGCATATGAAATTAACTTTTTATGAATATTATTTTGTATTAATAATAAACACAATTAATATTAAATACAATTAATAATAAATACTACTACTACTACTACTACTAATAATAAAATTATATATAGACCTATATACAGAGTGGAAGGGAACCTATTAGGCCTACATTAATATTCAAAGAGATAATAGATCAAGTCTATGAGAACAACTTTTTTCAAATAAGTTTTTTGATACGTCCAATAGTTTTGGGAATGCGAAATGCAATGTACTGTAACGCTGCAAAGAGTGCTTGAGTTCATTGCTCCGCAGTGGGGGTGAGTGTAACTCCAATCATTTCCTCCGCAAGACTTGCGAGAGGAAAATGTAAAATGTAAACTCAAAATAACATTACTACGAATACACATTCTGTAACTCAATCTTCATTTAAGTTACTATCTTTGAAGGAATTAAAAATTAATTTGGAAAAGATATTTAGTTTACACTATTGTTAAGTACTGTGTTAAGTGTTACGTATGAACAGTAATTTAATCGAAATATATCTGATGAGACGATATTGTTTACATTCTCCTCTCGCAAATCTTGCGGTGTGGAGTTACACTCACCCTCACTGCAGAGCATGACTTTAAGGAGCACTGGTACTCTTTGTAGTGTTGAAAAACTTTGCATTTCGTACTCTCAAAACTATTGGACGTATCGAAAAACTTATCCGACAAAACTTGTTCGCATTGCTTTGATCTATTACCTCTGTGAATTAATACAATATGTAATGATTTAGCTATACTTAAAAGAGTATCTGAAGGTTTAAATGCGTCAGGACTTCAATAACATTTAAAGCTAGCCTATACTTCGACAGCAGTAATACCGGTACTTGTATACAACAATGTAAAGGTACACTATTACTTGCATGCTTTTGATCACATTAAATTAAATTTTTAAAAAAGTTACGTTACAAATTGTAAATTATTTACCGTATCTTTATAAATTTATTTACGAAACTAAGTATTGCATTCTCTCCCTTGTGTTCAGTAGCTGTATATTTACTGCACATAAAGCATCTCTTTACAGCTAGTTTCCAAAAAAATACAAACCGATTCAGAAGTGTAATGCAATGTCATCTACTGAGACGTATGTGTACTACGTTATGCTGATAACATACTTCAATAGAAAACTTCACAGAAAACATCCACAGTAGATCCTGGAATGTTGATTTATTGTGTTGATGAAAGATACTATGTAACAGGTTTCCTAGGAATGTTTTACTATAAATCAATCTCTTGTCTCTGCCACTATAACGCTCAGAATTTGCTTTAAGCTCACTGCACTTTCACTACAATACACTGCATACCCAATAATAAATTACTGGAGATTCGCAATGTTTCTCTGCTTACACATTATACTTGTAAAACAACAAAATAGTATGCATTAGTAATATACGTTACAAGAGCGGTATGTTGACGTTTTCATGTTCGAGGAAAAGATTGAAAAAGCGAAACGTAGTTGAGCTTTTTTAATTTCCGAGAACATGAAAACAAACATACCGCTCGTGTACCGTACATTATTTTGTGCGAAGATCGTTTATTACATACCTGAAAGACGAATTTCTAATTACTTGCAATGAAATCTCCATGTTGGTTTCTGTTTAATGACGGCAACTTCGGAAAACCAAAATATCTTTCTTCAACATTGTTGCTATAAAATGTTTTCTGTCTTTACTATACTCCAGCAGGCCGTGATATACATCTGTCTTTTTCCCCCCAGTCTATAAATGCGAACTTAAAACAAACGGTAAGGTTATGTAATGATTTATTTTTCATTTTAATATTTTAACAATATTATTTATATAACATATTGCAGTAATAACATCGGCATCTGGAATCTTGTTGATTTTTTCACGGCTTCCTTAATGTTACTTGTAGCAGGAATGCAATAAGTTTCGTGGAGTAGTAGACTTTATTTAATTTTTGCAAATGTTTAAAAACAATAATTAACATTGCAATTTAGGTGAAATTGTAGTGGTAAGTTTCCAATTTATAATTATTACTATGTTAAACGTCTCTAAAAATAATACGTTAAAAGCCTAAAGCAGTAAAATGAATGTGGCGCTTAAGCGGTAAGAAGAGGGAAATTGTTATGTGTGTTAGGTTGGGAATACTGAATGTGTTATTTCACACTTACCGCGTATTGGTTCTGTGCGGAAAACAAGCAAATACGCACGATCTCGCACAAAATATACTACCGTCTATTAGTAAAGTCCTTAAGCCTATTTTAAATACTTTTTGGTTATTGGTAAAATCTTTAGTAAGTCTGCAGATAGAGCATTCCAGTCCCTGATAGCACGAATGAGAAAAGAAAACTTTCCAGTGTCCGTTCTCTGTCTTCTTTCCCTCAAATTATGTGACTGGTTGTTTCTTGAAGAGTAATTTATAACAATGCTATCTTTATTATAGAGAGACCCACCGTCTAGTACCGGCCTTGTAATAAAATGAAGCCAACACTATTTTGTGAAATTTAACTTGTTATTTGTTAATAATTGGACGACTGTGAAAACATTACGTTTCAAAGATTTTTTAGAGATATTCATTAATATGTTCTATTAGAACATAGTATAATATTAATAAATATACCGTAATAAAATAATAATAATACACAAAATTTAAAATACCTATAATGCAAATTGTAAACAATTTTAATAGAGACAAAATTCTGCGTACGCCATTGGACACTGTAGTACTCTTTGGAATCATTTGTAATTTTATTACATGTAAAATTTCTTTGTTCATTTGATAATAATAAATCTCTTTGAGTCAGCGAAGTATTAGACCCAAACTTCCATGATTAGTGTTGGTTTACATATGAGCGAATCGATTCAAACGAACGACTCCTGCTCTGGTGTGGCTCTTCGCTCGCTCTAGTGATGCATCACAATTCACTCCCTTCTCTAGTCAAGGCAAAGCAACTTACATCACACAATATGCTTCATAATCGTTCGTTGCTCATAATCATTACTCGGTCACAACTCCCAGAGCTGTACATCAATGAGTACCACGCTAGCACATCTTGTCAGTTTGGCCATGCGCAATGATATGTGGAGTTTAAATTAAACTTTACTTCAGACGCGTTTCTGACATTTTACTAACACAGTGTGAGGTTTCTGGTTTCAGTACTGCCAATAATAGTATATTATGCAACGAGCCTATAATGATAGTAATTAAGGTGCGAGTATGTTTATGAAACGAGCATACATTAATCTTAATTACCATTGCAGGCAAGATGCATACGATTCTTTTTGTTCGACTATAATTAAATGTCTAAGTTTTGATCTTTAACAAATATCTTACCTTGTTGCTTTACTGATAATTAAACGGTGACCATGAGTGTATTTTCAGCGTGTTCTCGACTAGTGCAACAGATGGCAGGCATAGAATACTTTTGCGTCTACGCAGTATTTGATTTTTTGCAGGGCTTTGGTGCAAAACATAAATTCAAGCAAATACCTCCATCTTTGACGGTCTTATTAATCAATTTTCTTTAATATAACCTAGGGCTATTTATATTTCAATTTGTATAATCATATTTTTGTAAAAGGCAAGGGTCCAAGAGACCTGGTACTTTTAATAAAAACATCTTAAAACTAAATAAAAAGGGCTTTGGTTTGGAGATTTTTAACCTCAAAGCAACACACATTAAAACACAGGAAAAGAACTAAATTTATTAGAACATTACAATTAATATGAAAAGAATTTATTTTATTTTAAATGCATGTTATTGATTGTGCAGTTTGTGGAATTTATCTGGGAAATGGCGCCCAGTGGATTGTTTGAAGTTGGGTCAATGTTCATTTAGAAATCAATGTCACTCTCAAAACTCGCACCTGCCGTTTTTCATCCTGCCTAAGGTTTTTCCGTGGTTTTCCTAAGGCGTTAAGACAAATGTCGGGATGAGCCCTAAAAGAAATGGGCCGCGGACCTGCATTCACTTCCCCAGACATTGGTGACGGCTCAAAATTAATGATTATTCACATCGAACTCGGGCCCTAACAGAATTCAATCGTCCCCTTGTACAGATCACTGGAGTTATCAAAGAGCCAATTGGCTGGTCTCCTGATCTGAGAAAAATCATCAAAGAGCCAATTGGCTATTGTAAGATTAATCCCTACGCGTTCGAATCTTCAAACAGCCAAACTGGCTATTACCGTTTCGTGCCTAGACTTCTCCTCCATTGCGTCTCTCCTCCGGATCAGGTCGCTGTACTTCTGCCCCTCCTCCCCCCCCCCGTATGTTGTAGCTAATCAGTTACGTCCATTTTCGGCTTACCCACTGGAAATTTCTAGCGCTCCTTCACTGGGGCGGCGAAACCCGAAGTGAGACAAGTGGCCAAGAGGCTTGGAGCTCACATATTCAGTTTTTCACAGCCCCAACTCCCCCCTTGCAAGGACGTGTTTTCTCGTACCTTTAAAGTTTCTCCTCCCACTTCTCCCCACTCATTCATTCATTCAGCCACAGGAACATCCTGCCTAAGGTTTTTCCGTGGTTTTCCTAAGGCGTTAAGACAAATGTCGGGATGAGCCCTAAAAGAAATGGGCCACGGACCTGCATTCACTTCCCCAGATATTGGTGACGGCTCAAAATTAATGATTATCCACATCGAACTCGGGCCCTAACAGAATTCAATCGTCCCCTTGTACAGATCAATGGAGTCATCAAAGAGCCAATTGGCTGGTCTCCTGATCTGAGAAAAATCAACAAAGAGCCAATTGGCTATTGCCGTTAAGATTAATCCCTATGCGTTCGATTCTTCAAACAGCCAAACTGGCTATTACCGTTTTGTGCCTAGACTTCTATGACTCTTCCTCCTAGTTGGTACCATCGCGTCTCTCCTCCGGATCAGGTCGCTGTACTTCTGCCCCTCCTCCCCCCGTATGTTGTAGCTAATCAGTTACGTCCATTTTCGGCTTATCCACTGGAAATTTCTAGCGCTCCTTGACTGGGGCGGCGAAACCCGAAGTGAGACAAGTGGCCAAGAGGCTTGGAGCTCACATATTCAGTTTTTCACAGCCCCTACTCCCCCCTCTTGCAAGGACGTGTTTTCACGTACCTTTAAAGTTTGTCCTCCCACTTCCCCCCTCTTTCATTCATTCATTTCATTCATTCACCTGCCGTTTTGGATTGCTGCTTTCAAGGCTTGCGGGTTATTGCTCGTACGATATTAATCAATATCGCATATGAAGGGTACACGGAAAAAGGGGCTCATCAACACTTTCTAAATTTTAGGAAAGAGCTTTTTAATCAGTGATATAAACATATTCTCGCTTGTACGGGAAGATTTCAGATGCGATTTATTTCTCACAACCATTCTCTTTCTAGATTGCCTTGCTCAAATGAAAGGCCTCATGATAATGTCCATATGGTGACAATATCGCAATATCTGAAAAAAAAAAAAATGCAATGAGCCCCTTTATCCCGTGTGCCCTTCATATGCTTAATTGGAAATCATAGTTTGAATAGAATAATGAATAGCAGTACTTTAATGTACGTCATTAAAATAAAGTTATGTCACATGTAATTAGCGTATTACAGTATGGTAGAATAAAAATAAATATATAAGCTATATCTTCTTTACTATTTATGCAATTATAGTGTGGTTATTATTGTAACTATTTAAAAACTAAAACACAAATAAAAGTTAATATTTTAGCCATTTTTTACTGCGTGAGAGGAAGAATGTCATGTTAAATTGGTTACTATGTTTTTATGACCTAATTTACAAAAATTAAGTGCTGAAATCTGTCTCATGTATTCATCAGCTGCGTATTTCCTGCCAGCACACGAAACTTCTATCCAGTTTTCAAAGATTCGAAAGTGCATTACAATGACATCTAGTGAGAAGCACGTGTACAATGCCATGCCGATATTGTACATTGCTCCGCTGACTTAGTAGAATGCATTTGAGTCTAAAAAAAGCAGCAATACAGTACAACGTGGTTTGTTGTGACGAGAATCCATATGGCATACAGGTAAAGTATCATGTCACAAACACGTTCACGTCTGAGTATTTCTCACAAATTAAATATTATTCAACGCCTTGGAAACGGCGCAAATATTAAGAATATCGGTGGAGAGTTGAAGGTCATATATTTTTCTTTATTCATTTCTTCATTTATTTCTTTCTTTATTCATTTCTACATTTCTTTACTTAATCCTTTATTTATTTACTTTTTAGTATTGCATTTCATATATATATATATATATATATATATATATATATATATATATATATATATTCTAGGAAATAAAATTATTTTGTATTAACGTTATATCAGTTTCATTTTTTAAATGAATTAACAACTCTTTACAAAACTAATTGTTGAAATCTGTCTCATGTGTCCATCAGCTGCGTATTTATTGCACATGAAATTTCAATCCATTTCCACAGCAAGTTTTTAATGATTCGAAAGTGCATTACAATGACATCTAGTGAGAAGCACTTGTACAATGCCATGCTGATAATGTACACTACTCCGCTGACTTAGTAGAATGCGTTTTAGTCGAAAGAAAGCAGCAAAGCAGTACAACGTGGATTGTTGTGACGAGAATCCAAGGTCCCGCATACCGGTAAAGTATCATGTCACAAACACGTTCACGTCTGAGTATTTCTCACAAATTAAATATTATTCAACGCCTTGGAAACGGCGTAAATATTAAGAATATTGCTGGAGAGTTTAAGATAATATTTCTTTCTTTATTTCTTTCTTTCTTTACTCATTTCTACATTTCTTTATTTAATCCTTTATTTATTTACTTAATTTTATTTATTTGTATTAACGTTATATCAGATTCATTTTTAAATGAATTAACAACTTTTAAATGCCTATTCCCTTATGATCGATTTTTTACTGTCCATAATATTCCTGGATTTTCATGTTGTACCTAAAAAATATGCTTGCGATTGCAGGGGACTTGCTCCGCGTGTTATATCTATGTAGGTAGATATTTGATTTCTCCTATATCGACGGAATGGTGCACTTGAATCGAGTACTTCTCAAAAAACATACCGGAGTCCGATCCATGGCAGATCCTTGACTACCAATACTTGTCTTGATGAAAGGCATTATGTGACAGACATCCTCCGACTATTCTACATCACTTTACTTCATTACTAGTCTACTTATTTGTTATATCGTCATATGAAGTATGTTATTCAAATAATAATAATAATAATAATAATAATAATAATAATAATAATAAGTTCCGCCGAGTTAGCTCTGTGGTAGCGCGTCTGCTTCCAGACTAGTTAGTTCGGGTTCGATTCCCGGAGGGATCAGAAATTTTCATGTAAAATTTTTACCTCAGGACTAGCAAAGATGGCGGTACACACTTCTTTTTATTTCATTTTAGTTGGTTATTTAACGACGCTGTATCAACTACTAGGTTATTTAGCGTCGATGAGATTGGTGATACCGAGGTGATATTTGGCAAGATGAGGCCGAGGATTCGCCATAGATTACCTTGCATTCACACTGGGGAAAACCACGGAAGAAACCCAACCAGGTAATCAGCCCAAGCGGGAATCAAACCCGCGCCCGAACGCAACTTCAGACCGGAAGGCAAGCGCCTTAACCGACTGAGCCACGCCGGTGGCTTGCACACTTCTAATCACTAAATTGTTGCACCAATATGCCTGGGTTAAATCCCAAATCTCTCCGCAGTGCATATGAAGAGAAGGTATATTTCACTGTTGATAGCGATTCGTCCCCGTCGGATGGGGACGTTAAGCCTGGCGGCTTCCTTGATGCTCTTCGACAGGAGTAGGCTACGTGCCGGCACCGGGTTTCCCCTTCATCATCATCCTCACCCATACCCTACACTATACTTACACAATACACTCACCCTAGTACACGACATAACTCTTCACAGATGCAAATCATGCATAACGTGGCCCGCTGAAGATGTGCAATTTGAAAATGTGTGACAGTCCTGCCATCTATCCGCAGTATGCGCAACCCAAATCACGCAAGTGAAGTGGGTAGGCATTAGACAACTAATAATAATAATAATAATAATAATAATAATAATAATAATAATAATAATAATAAATTTATTTCTAGAACAAAAATACATATTGTTTTTTGTTAAAAAAATCTCTCTAGCAACCCCAGAAGGAGTACATACTCGTGCTCAGGGAGAATTCCACAAACTTTTATGACGTCGATTTTTAATGTGTGTTCATTTTTCTTGTTGTTTGTTAGTGAACTGTCCGAAGACAGCTCTGAACCTCACAAGTGATACCAACATGACACCAGTTATGAGGCAACTAGGCCAGGATATCATGGAGTAGGGTGGCCAGTTTCTTTGCCCCTCCATTGCATACAATGCCGATTAGCTACATATCACACTAATCAGACTTCGGATGTACACAAACAATTGTTTTTCCTCTGACACATATCGTCAAGTGAGATGTACTACCTGATAACAGATGTACATATCAGCCAGAACCTCAATCAGATGTATCATTTTTCTTGTCTTCTAGGAACCAGAAAAGTCAACACACTAGATGTAGATCGATCTTGCCATCTTCTTGAACGGGGTAACAGCTTGGTGCCACTGACTGCCTGGTTTAGTCTTCCGATAAACAGGGGAGGGTGGACAAATTGCCGAAACCATTTAGGGTATTAGCTAATTATGATCTGTGCAAGCTTGCTATAACCCCTAATAATAAATAGCTTATTGGGCACCCCGCTCATTTCTTCCCCCCCTCCCTTTCTGAACTATTCCATCCAGCAGGCAAAAGCCGATAATCCACATGTAAACCGATAGAGTCTCAATACGTAACTTTCTTCTAACTTCTCGCAGATTCGAAGGATTACATACATTATAAGACTACTGTTGTGTGAACATTTCTACACAGTTCATGCGTCATGTTAGAGATGTAACTTAAAAATAAATGCTATATTTTTATTTCCTTTGATTCCTAATAGGCCTATTCCAGTATGAATGAATGTTCTGAAAACAGTTCTTCACCAAATCCTCCAAGTAGATGTTGAACAGGGCAGACGATAAATAAGTAAATAGATAGATAGATAGATAGATAGATAGATAGATAGATAGATAGATAGATAGATAGATAGATAGATAGATAGATAGATAGATAGATAGATAGATAGATAGATAGATAGATAGATAGATAGATAGATAGATAGATAGATAGATAGATAGATAGATAGATAGATAGATAGATAGATAGATAGATAGATAGATAGATAGATAGATAGATAGATAGATGGACGGATGGACGGATGGACGGACGGACGGACGGACGGACAGACAGACAGATCGACAGATAGATAGATAGATAGATAGATAGATAGATAGATAGATAGATAGATAGATAGATAGATAGATAGATAGATAGATAGATAGATAGATAGATAGATGATACATAGATAGATACATAGATAGATAGATAGATAGATAGATAGATAGATAGATAGATAGATAGATAGATAGATAGATAGATAGATAGATAGATAGATAGATAGATAGATAGATAGACAGACAGACAGACAGACAGATAGACAGATAGATAGATATATAGATAGATAGATAGATAGATAGATAGATAGATAGATAGATAGATAGATAGATAGATAGATAGATAAATAGATAAATAAACAAATAAATAAGCAAGTAACTAACGAAGTAAATAAGTAACTAAGCAAGTAAGTAAATAAGTAACTAAGCAAGTAATTAAATAAGTAAGTAAGCAAGCAAGTAAATAAATTACTAAGTAAATAAGTAACTAAGCAAGTAAATGAATAAGTATCTAAGGTAGTAAGTAACTAAGCAAGTAAGTAAATAAGTAACTAAGTTAGTAAGTAAATAAATAAATAATAAATAAATAAAAATAAATAATAAACAAATAAACGAAATAATGAATAAACTAATAGTGTGAGTTATTATAGTATTAAATGTTAATTGACTTTGATGCAAAATATATATAAATAGGAAATATAAAAGACTAGCCTACATAAGCCGAGGTCTATACTAAAGATGGATAAAATTCAAAATGGTTTGCAATAACAATCATGTAATTTTGAAAACAAAAGCAAGAAGCAAACGACAATCAATTTTTACAAAAAGTTCTCTTACTCGTGTTTCCATATGGAAATGAAACAAAATATGTACCATACTTGTACTGTTACACCTTACGCCTGAAAGCTGAAAGTTCTTTCCTTGTACTGTACAGTCACTTCTGTTCTGTGATAGCTGCGGCGTTCCTGAAGATATTTTTGGTTGAGATACACAGTCACGTACTCTTTTCACTAATCTAGTGTTGTTTATTCTGCTCATATTTTCGTTCCAATTCATTTTTCTGTCCCTAATTCAAAGGTTTAATGGTTCGAGTTTGCATTCCTCTCTAACAACACAATTATGAATTTTCACTCAATGGTTTCCATGTGATTTTTCGTAGAACTTTCATTTAGCTTTTCGTTAATTTGTTTCCAACTTTTGGCCTCTGTTCGGCATTCACAGTCATAATTTACTATAAATGTACGTAGTATAATCTTAAGAAAAACCAGAAAAGAACACAAAGTTCAGACATTTTCAGTTTTGTGAAAGAAGAAGATTATACCAATTCAGTAATATGGGTTATGCATGTGTATTATGTATGTATGTATATATGTATGTATGTATGTATGTATGTATGTATGTATGTATGTATGTATGTATGTATGTATTTATTTATTTATTAACACTACAATTGGGTATACACCCGGTGGCAGTGATATATAATATACAATAATACCATTACAATTATACAATAATTACAGCAATAAAAGAAAAATAAAAAAAATAAAGTAAAATAAACCTAAATTTATTTCTACATAACGTTACATATATCTCTGATGCAATTTTGTATTTATTTAAATATTTGCCAAGTAAAATATTTATCACCCACAATGAATGCCACCACTAACATCACCATTATCATCACTATCAACAGATCTGTTACATTTACAAATAGTTTTGAAATTGAGCTAACTATTTTTATTGGATATTCCAACCGATATTTTTTTATTTTGACTTGCAGATTATGTTCTACTGTACATATGTTAGACATAGGTCTAATCCTTTTTTATTTTGTTCTTTCTAATTTTATAGGAACAGATAAGTGAATGAAATTAGATTTTGTGATAGATATGAGTACAGAATAATAAAATTAAAAATATATCAAATATGAGTACAGAATAATAAAATTGAAAATATATCGAATATAAATAACATACAATATTACTCAATAGATTCGTGAGAATACGAACAGAATTAAGGAAACGCTAGGTCTCCGGTAGCTGTGGGAATAGCAGTAAGGAATTGGATATACAGTAAGATCAAAAAGGAGGTAACATTTTGCAATGAATTCAGAACAGGTGGTCATCTACTTTGTAATCCGGAAAAGTGAAAGTAAACTTCAAGAACCAACACATAAGAATACAAATAGTGTCGTATTAATTAAAACATTACACGGTTTTCGGGCACTTGCATCGTGTCCTGGATGTAAAAGCATCCAACTTTTTGGAGCTACATATCCGTTCCATCATCAGCACAATAGGGAAAGAGGAACGGAAAAACTTATCTGCTAGATCCGTTACCGAGAACTGGACTGAAGAATAACTACTACAACTGACAGATGGAGGATCAAGAATGAAGTAACAGGAGTAGCATAGAAATTTGTTACGTACTCTCATTTAACGATATCTCAACGTAGAGCTTTGTGCACAGAATTGCGCTCCTAGCGGTAACCAACACTTTACGACCGATTCTGGAATAATTATAGACTTGAATATGCTAGCTTGACAATCTATCTTAAACCCCAATTATGACAGTTTGACAGCAGAGTATTAAATTTTGAAATTCAGATCCAATCAAATGACGTGTATTGTCTATTTTATGTAAATAGATGACGATCGTGGGTCTGTCTGTGTGTCTGGGAAGAGAGGTTTTTTCCCCTAATGGCGGATACTTGACTGTTCGTAATTCACCCATAATAAGCCAGTTGTGTAGATCAATTTACCAACAGAGTCGTTGCCCAGGTGTGCATAGGAGGATATCCAGTTGTGTAGATCAATTTAACCGACAGAGTCATTGCCCAGGGTGTGCATAGGAGGATATCCAGTTGTGTAGATCAATTTACCGACAGAGTCGTTGCCCAGGTGTGCATAGGAGGATATCCAGTTGTGTAGATCAATTTAACCGACAGAGTCATTTCCCAGGGTGTGCATAGGAGGATATCCAGCTGTGTAGATCAATTTAACCGACAGAGTCATTGCCCAGGGTGTGCATAGGAGGATATCCAGTTGTATAGATCAATTTACCGACAGAGTCGTTGCCCAGGGTGTGTATAGGAGGATACCCAGGTGTGTAGATCAATTTTCCAACAGAGTCGTTGCCCAGGGTGTGCATAAGAGGATATCCAGTTGTGTAGATCAATTTACCGACAGAGTCGTTGCCTAGGGTGTGCATAGGAGGATATCCAGTTGTGTAAATCAATTTACCGACAGAGTCGTTGCCCAGGGTGTGCATAGGAAGATATCCAGTTGTGAAAATCAATTTACCGACAGAGTCGTTGCCTAGGGTGTGCATAGGAGGATATCCAGTTGTGTAAATCAATTTACCGACAGAGTCGTTGCCTAGGGTGTGCATAGGAGGATATCCAGTTGTGTAGATCAATTTACCGACAGAGTCGTTGCCTAGGGTGTGCATAGGAGGATATCCAGTTATGTAGATCAATTTATCGACAGAGTCGTTGCCCAGGGTGTGCATAGTAGGATATCCAGTTGTGTAGATCAATTATCCAATAGAGTCGTTGCCCAGGGTGAGCATAGGAGGATATCCAGTTGTATAGATCAATTTACCGACAGAGTTGTTGCCCAGGGTGTGCATAGGAGGATATCCAGTTGTGTAGATCAATTTTCCAACAGAGTCGTTGCCCAGAGTGTGCATAAGAGGATATCCAGTTGTGTAGATCAATTTACCGACAGAGTCGTTGCCTAGGGTGTGCATAGGAGGATATCCAGTTGTGTAAATCAATTTACCGCAGAGTCGTTGCCCAGGGTGTGCATAGGAGGATATCCAGTTGTGTAGATCAATTTAACCGACAGAGTCATTGCCCAGGGTGTGCCATAGAAGAAGAGAGAAAAGATGATGATGGATATTTGTTGAGATGCCAAGGGGAAACGGAGCTCTTGGAGAAAACTCCTATGTTACCTAGACCACGGGCTTGTCCAACACAAGTCATAAATCGATAGTACGCGAGGTATAGAACACCTGTCCAGCGTTCTAGCCACTGGACCACCGTAAGAGAAGTTAAATAGAATTATATAACAAAAATAATTATCTGTCAGCAGCAAATTTTATTACAGACTAATTTTTATTTAAAATCAAGACGGGTATATAACGAAATTGTCCCAACTGCACGGTCATCCGGTGTCGGTAGAATTGAAAATGTCAAAGTAATTTGGCTAGATGAGCCCAAGGATTCGCCGTATAACTACTTGAAGTCGCCTTACAGTTGAAGAAATCTCAGAAGGAAGCTTAACCAAGTTTCGAACCCACGCCCGAGAGCAGTCTGGAAACGAGTCTAGCTTCCCAAACTCAAAGCTACATCTATGGCTCCGCACAATATTCCTAATCGAATCTGCCAGAAGATCTAAGTAATTTAATCCAGTCAGACGACTCGCACTTCAGATAACATAGTCACCTCCTTGGACCCTCTAATTATGTCGACTAAACCTCAAATTCCCGCATGTTTGCTCGTTCCAAAAAGGAAGCTGTACGGTGGCGTTGTGACCTATTATTCAAGAGAATGTTATTTGTTTCTCGTGGTCAATTATCGTGACTAAAATTTTTATGATTTCTCTCATTTCTTCAGTAAATTGCATTATTATGCCTAGTAGAATGAAGCACGCCACATTATCTTAAATCACTATTGGTAACTATAGTAGGGGAGGCAAGACCTGTCCAGTGACCTTATCACGCATAATGGCTGTATCACCTGTGGATATGAGGGGGAAAATAAGTTTTTAATCTGAAATGAAATTCCGAGTCGGTAGAATCGCATAATATTAACTACACTGAAACAAACTTTGTTTCTTATCTCCCATCCTTTTCCCCTCTCTTGTAGCTCACATGCCAGGTCTCGCCTCTCAGTATATACATGATTTCATCAGCAGACATTCATTAGCTATGAAAATGTTAATGAAAAGTTATATTCCGATAGTAGTAGCATTAATAATGTAGTATTAATAAGTAGTAATTTAAATAATAATTGATATTAATAATTAGAATTTGTGTTAGTAATACTACATTTGGAGCTATAAAAAATAAAATATCAGTTGTCACTTCATTATAATTACTGTAAGTACGATGCTCAGATTATATTATACGAAACGTTTCCGAATCGGTTATCATCTACGTGAGTAGAAGTATCTAAAAGGATTAACTCCTATTGAGAGTTGAAATAAAGTAGTGCGCATGGGCTAAAATTGCAAAATACCTTGCTGCATCGGCAACTTCACTGACAACATAGTTTCATTGAATTAATATTTAATATTTTTACGTAGATAGTTTCATTGGTTGCCTATCACGTAAGGCGCTGTAGTTATGTACAGTAATTAAGGAGTTGGGTGCAAGAAAGACACTTCTCTCAAATGCAAGTTTTGAGAAAATTGATGTTGAAAATTCAAACCGTAATAATGTGATCTATGCACGCCTTTACATTTTGGGTACTCCTGACCTCTATGATCACAGTATTGAACTACAACTTGGTGATCATATGCATAACAGATCAGAGAACACAATAAAGCGTTTTACTCAAAAAGGGCACATCCTCTAAAATGCCCTTCTTGCACCCAGCCCCTCAATTGAAATTCTACTTCCTGGCATAAATAGCAAATTTGTTGTGCGAATTTCAGTTCAATGAACTTGGGAACATATTTATATGGTTGAGTACTCTTTGTCCCTTGTGATAGCTCACAAATTGTGAGAAGATTTCTAAATTTAATTAAGTATAATCCTCATCATCACGAATAATCTGGGTTTAAGCCTATGAATCTCACTTTCGTCTCATAAAGGTGTGAACTGTTTCATCAAAGGCTTTTCAATGGATCTACAATTTTATTTCCCTGTGTGTTCATATGTTAACATCTTAATTGATATGTACTTATTGTCTATTGTGTATACAGAATGTAAACAATATAAGCTATCGGAGTGATATCCACATAGTATGTGCATTAGAGTCAATGAAAAATAAAATTTGACTGTGGTTTATTCTAATTGTAGCAGTTTAATAATAATAACAATAATCCGTGGCGCTACAGCCCTTTTAAGGCCCAGACCGATCAGTCATCATCCAACCAGAATGGAGGTATCGTGTGGTTAGTACGATAATCCTCCCAGTCGTTATAGCTGGCTTTCGTAACCGGATTTCGCTACCTCCCCAGTGCATCACGATGATGAGTGGGCATCGGTCCCATACACTGGCAGAAATTTCATGAGAAAATTTCTCCCCTGATGAGGACTCAAACCAGTGTGCATTCCGTAACGCATGTCCTAGGCAGACAAAAATTTCTGAAAATTTTATATTTTGTAAAAGACAGAGTAGGGTTGGAAACTCGCCCGAGCAGTGACGAGATATGAATCAGAAGCCAACAGGACTAACAGCATTAGACTCTGATATTAGTTATTAAAGAATTAGATAACACATGTGGATATTGGACTTCCTATTCACAAGTTTTGTGAGGTAATCACTTCTGCTCTCAATAGCAGAGCGTCAATACCAGTGGCTACTAAAGATCCTGCAAGCTTTATATAAATATTTTATTACGTTAAAAATATAATGCGGGAAGTTGTGGCTCTGAGGCGTATATATAAACTTTCAGTAGAAGATCTCAATTTTTAAGCTTCGTTTTTTACATTCACAAGATATAGAGAAAGACTTCCAGGCATTCATTTTATGAAATATCTCATATATTCTCTTTGAAAAAAAGAAATTGAAATTTTAAAAATGCTATTTTTCCTAAAATTCATGAAAAAAAAAATAAATTAACCAACAGCATTTCCACAAAATAAATGCATAGAAACATGCAGCTACCTCATAAATACTTGCAGTAAAAATTTCATCCAGATTGATTAATATTTGACATAAAAACATTAGTGTTAAGAAAAATAAACTTACGGAAAAATGGATCTGAAAGTAAAATAAGTATTTATCTAAATTAAAATTCTCCTCCGCTACATTCATCTAGTAACTTCAGGAAGCCAACTTTAGAACGAAAAGTTACTGGATTTGTAATTAGAAATTTGTAAAAAATAATTGTTCGATGAAAAAATCATTTTGACAGCTCTTTAAGTGCCATGCCCCCTTACAGCCTTAATTAAAAAAATAAACATATTTGTAATCAGAACTGAACTAAATCCATTTGGGATATGAAAATAAAATATATGTTGCAAGGCTCCGTGGTAGGTAGATGGGTAACATGTGATTATATTTTGTTAATAAACCCATGTCCAGAAACCCTTTGTTTACATGCTAGCGTGTCTGAAATGTGGAGAAGGACATAAGCAGTACAGATTACAAAAGCTAGGAAAGAAGTAAAAAAGACAATTGAAATTGCACCCATGTCCAGAGACTCTCTGTTTACGCGCTAGAGCCTCCGAAATGGGAGGGTGATGACTGTAGGTAAACAAACCATTAGACTCCACGATGGCGCTTCAGCACACTTTGATCATGAGGTACGTGGCCACTCGAATGACATCTTTGGCAACAGATGAATTGGACATGGAGGCCAGTAGCCTGGTCTCCTCGCTCACCTGATCTGACACCATTGGATTTCTTTTTCTAGGGGTAGTCTACATGAAATTAATCCTAGTGTACAAGACTCCCGTGGAGACGCAACAAGATATTGTGGCACGAATTCAAGTAGCAGCTGGAGTCATCCGAGATATGCCGGGAATCTTTCCAAGAGTTCGACATAACATAACTAAGCGATGCACAAAATGTATCGAAGTTGGTGGCAGCAATTTGGAGCATCTTTTATAGTTGATTAAAATGCTGTTTGCTTACAGCATTTCAATTGTCTTTTTTACTTCTTTCCTAGCTTTTGTGATCCGTACTGCCCATGTCCTCCTCCATATTTCAGAGATGGTAGCACGTAAACAAAGAGTTTCTGGACATGAGTTTATTAATAAAATATGATCACGTGGTACCCATCTACCTACACCGAGTCTTGTAACATATGGGTCATTCCATCCAAAAAAGTATGTTTTTGAACCATGATGTCTCAAAAGTTAAAAACATTGTAGTAGGTTATTCTGTATGTTCAAAATATGAATTTCATGCAATATTATATTTATATTCTTCATAGTTTGGCAGTAATCAGCATTTAAAATATTGGTTTAGCAAAGAACATGGCTTCATTCGTCGAAGTTTTCTTACTATGTAAAAGTAGATGGAAAAATGATTTCAATGCAATTCAAAAAACGAGAGTTTAGTTTATAAATGCTCTCAAAATGAAAAGAATATATAATTTTTTAAATAGTTACCCGCCGTAAAATAATTTAAAAAATATAGAACACAAAATGAAATTCATTTTTACAGACGAAAAAACATGTGTTTAATTCTTTTGGGTATTGATTTTCACTATGAAAATTTTAGAATGTAGACTTAAATACCATGCTAGTTTTTAATAAAAGTAACTCACCGAAACAAAGCTTAGCAGGTAGGCTATCCCGTCGTAAGATTGTAGTCACTGCCGCGTGATGCTGTTTATGGTTTTGTGTCAATTTACAGATCAGCGAAACGCCGAATCCTGACATTATTTTGTTTACGCTCCAGCTTTTGGGTAAACAGGTTAAAACCATATATTTTTCGTTCGTTGAGTGTACATTAGAACATTTTTCCTTAAATTGTGCGATCATTTCTTCGCCATCGTTACTTTTATTCCCTACATTAAATACAGTATTTTACTGTTTCGTTCACGGCACTGGCTTTCTTTGCCGCGAGACAACTTACGTTTAGAAACAGGAGACTGTCCAAGGGGCGTTAATAATTGATTTAAATAGCTTATTGTGGCCTCCTCTTTAATTTCTGGTGGAACATCCTACTATTCTTCGCTAGATTTCGACTCAATATCAGTCCCCGATACACATTCTTCTTCGCTCGATTTCCTCACATCACTTTGTTCACTACAGCCCGCGGATGCTATTTTTGATAATTCGATATAACACTAATTGCATATTGCATCACCTGTCACTAAATTCGGTTTTTTTCTCGCATCCATTCGATAACTTTTCTACTACCTGTCTTTCTCATATGTCCTTGGAGTCCGAAAGCGTTACAACACGACTAATACTGAAAACGACTTTCAGATTTTGGCATTTTCAATCCAATCACAACTTTAAACAAATGCTTCCAGACGTACCGGTATACTATCAGCTCCAGCTGCGCGATCAAGGTCAGGTAGAAAACACACGGGTTTGAGATTAGGCCTACTCATCGAGTTATGACGTCTCGCGACCGCCACACATAGCAAGCGATTTTCAACCGTCATAACAAAAATTAATTAAAATATGATTGTTCAGGTTTACAATGGCGTCTCTTTAGTTTCGACGATACTTCATATAGGGTGTCTAGAATATTTCACATTATGGATAGCATGTAACTACCACCCATTTGTCAGTCATCCGTATGACTAAAATATTAATGATATGGAGGTCATAGTTGGCAGATTAATTTATTTTATAATAACATTATTATATTGAAAGCCCAAAAAAATTCATGACATCACTGGCATGTTCTTAAAATTTTTTCTGAAATGACCCATATATGTTTTTATACATTGTATAGGCCTACATTCTAAAGGAGTGAAATAATCAATTTTTTTTTTGGAAAATTTTATTATTTACAGTGGAATCTCCCCTTAACAACGCAATAAATTTCATTAATACTTTGGAATGGCAACTGACAATATTCCTTATTAAATTTCCAATTTCTTTAATGCTAATCTTTAGGATTTACCTTGCTTGATTAGTTTCGAAGTCTTGTGCTTCATCGTCCAAAGCCTAGTCATTGATAGTAAAGCAAGGTAAATTCTAAAGATTAATACAGTAAAGAAATTGGAAATTTAAAAGTTATATATGTGTTAAAAGTGTATATAGAAAAATGAAGAATCATAATATTCGTTTGCATATTTAATGAAATTAGACAACCTCTAAAAAACAGTAACATTTTTGGAAATGGTTATCTTCCTTGATAAAAACTTGCGATTGTATTGAAGCAAGCTGAATTACAAATATATTTTTCATACTGTACACTATTTTTTGCTATACTGTTTAAAATTTTATACATGCATCTTTTCTAATTAACAGAAAGGAACAAACTGTACGTACTAGTGATTCTAATTTTCAAAGCTCTTTTTTCAAACAATTTTTTACATAATTTCCTGTTTTCATAATTTTTGTTCCTACTAAAAAAACAACGGGTTTCCTTCGAAAAAAGTAACACGTTGTTCAATATAAATAATTGAAGCTGTGACAAAGCAATGTGCATTACGTATGCACTTTCTACTTTATGCGGCTGTAAAAAAACAAACAAAATACTTTGTGACCTCCTATATTTCACAAAACACATGGTTTCTTTCACTGTTTTCAGTCGCGTACTGTACTGCAGCTGCAAATCTGGCCAGATACATAGCCAGTATGGTTACAGCTCTTCGCTTAACATCTTCATCACCACTGAAGAATCCAACGATGTACTGTAATAGAGTCTTAACAGTATTTCAACTGCATAATTAAAAGAAACGTAACAGGAAGAGAGGATAAAAATATGATGCTAGGATTCTGGCTTCAGGTTTGTAATCTTCAAAATATCAGAATATGAGAAGTGTAGATGTTAATGTTTTGAATTTTACGTAAAACTTTATTATTGTTATACTTTGGCTTTTCAATTAAACAAAAGTTACGGAACCTCCTCACCTTGATTAAAACAATACAACTGTCCCCATTGAGTTGTCGTTGTTTTGTGAATATAAATATCTACTACATACAATAATATTGCATCAAGACTGGAGATATTGTGATGTGTGAGGGAGTGTGTCATATTAGGTGGGAAGTTCCATTCAAAAACTACACAACAACCTCAAGGGTAAGGGAATAACCAACATACAAAAACATATCTTGTTCAAAATTGTTCCCCCACAAAATGTTAACTACTTGTACAATTATGTACTTCCCAAAAACTGCCCAGCTATAAACAAAAACAATTTTATGATAACAATAATAATGACAATAAGAATAAAATAATTTAAATTGTCACAGAGGACAGGAATGTGCATAGATTTGAATCTGAAAATCCTTAACTTTTCTTCACATTTTTTTCCCACGTTTTCCTTCAAAATATTATAAATAGAAGGAATATAACAAAGATGCTACCTTCTTTAACCATTTTTGGTCCCTACATGAATATCCTGCCACCCCACATATTTTATATAGCAATAATATTTTTAATACAATAAACATTTTTAAGAAATCAGTGCTCCTAAGTAATGTTATTATTTACATATGTACTAGTAATATATTGATTTTATATGCACCTAAATGTAATTTCCCACAAAACAATTAAAAATAAAATAACAAAAAGTCTTTCAAACAAATGTTAATGGTACATCTTTTCGATACAAATTTATAACACAGAACTCTGACTTGAAGTTTGCAGAGTTGTCAATTTCAGCATCACATATATTACTCATTGTCTTACCACATGGAAAAGAGGAGTTCCAACAAATTCCCCAGCTCACTAAACAACCAATATCTACACAGAACAAAGATACAGAAAGTGACCGCACACCCCAAAATTGAGCGAAATACCTAGAAGGTAGACAGGTAGGGCCAACCCAACTGAATACTTATAATGTTGTAATACATGTCATCCGTTTGAACACTTACTTTGAACAGTCAGAACAATGGACCTGTGCATGCATTTATATCTGTATTTATAGTGAAAGGTTACGTACAGTCACCTCAAAGATACAACAAGTCAGTAAATTATTTTAGTGGGATAGGTTTCAAATGACTTTTAAAATACGGATACATTATGAGAAGTTGTAGCTAAAGGACAATGTCACCAGTAAGTTATGATTTGCTGTAGTGGATAACACAGCGGGAGGCAATTCATTTGACAAGAGACAGCTACACAGTAGATGGCACTTTGATAGACTAAGGTGTTACAATTTCCTCACTATTAACAAAAGATGCCCTTCTGGTGTCGTGATTCTTTCTCCTGAGAACCCAACAATAACGTTCGACTTTGACCAAACTGTAATTCCGACCTAACAAAGGAAAGGTCACAAAAACACAATTTGGTCAACTATGAGAGCTCCAGAGTTTACTGATGTGCTCATTGTTTTATTTACAGTGAGACTGTAGCCTTTGGTTCAGCCGTTGAACCTATAAGTGTTGTTGCGTACACAAATAGCAATATATAATATAAAAGTGCATCTTATATACAAGGCAAACCAGAGCTTTGCCGATATGCATTGTAACGGAGCTTAATAGAAATGGTGGGTGATATTTATGCTGATAGAAAAAATACAGAATCACGAAAAACATTAAAACTGCACCTAATCTTTTTGAGCTGTTATGGATACAGCTTTCCCCAAAATGCAAAAATACAGCACCTCAAAATTGCAGTTACTTCCTATTACATCACATTATGCTACCAGTGAATTAACCTTTACCAACTGTGTGAACTACTATATGTGTGAGCAAGGAGGAATTTCCCGCGAAAAGTTGCGAACTCACACAGTTTACATTAGGTATCCTGATAAAACCTGACAAACGGATCATGCAACAGGAATTGCAGTTCCCGGCAGATAGAGGTTAAATCGGTTAAACCCGCTATTTCATATTTAATATTACTCGTTTACGGAATTATATAATTAACAAAATATAAAAACACACATAATTGTCTATTGCTGAGTCTGTTGAAATTATATTCGTCTATACAAATATTGGCCAAGGATGAGGTTAATCTCAAGCGCATTTCTGAATGTAGCTCTCACGAGTCAGTCTGAATTGCCCACGACTGTTATAACAATATTCGTGAAGTGGTATTACAAGCTGTCTTTGAATCTAAACACACATCATTCTGCTCTGGTGTTGTGAGTTAGTAATGTGAGCAAGTACGTATACTATTGACCATTCCTGTTCCATCTCTGTCAAACTCCTGTCAAATTAGGTACAGATAACTGCAGAAACTAAAATGTTAATGCAGAAAATTACACCCCTGAAGTGTGGATGGAAACATGTCTTCTGTTTACAATCATAAGATTAAACCTTTACAATAACTGACAAACTGTCATCAATACGAAGCATCATCCTCTCTAAATCTAATCGGTTTTTTATAATTTTGAATGCCGTTGGATGACAATGTACTGCACATTTTGTACTGTACTTTTGAACAATATTCTTGAGCTTTTACTGCTTGTCTCGTCAGTACCTTACCTCACAACTTGTTTAGATGTTTCAGAGTTCATTTATACAAAAATAAATAAAAGAAAAAAAAGAACTCATTTACATTTTTTAAAGGTCCCACGTTTGGAAGCATTTATTCCATTTCTTGTATTCGTACCTACAAGTTTTTCATTAAGTTACTATTTCCGCGGCTTTATGAGCCACCTTTTGGCAAACACCAACGTCACAACCCGGAATTCTTAGTGAACGCTGTCACCATCGCCTGGCGGTGCTGGAGACGAGCTTGATCGTCCATCATCGTCATTATTATTGGCTCCACTGTTTGGTTTTGCACCGTTTGGAGAAGAAGGATGACTTTGAATATTCAGGTGTGCCGGTTCGTTACCTTGTGAATTCGTTACGCGATTGTCTGCTTGTTCTCCGGAATGGTGCTCAGGGGAGACAGCGAACTGCTGCTCAGCGGTGGGAGTTAATGACGATACGTCAATGTTTTCATCTTCGTTTTCTTCTTTAATTGTAATCGGCTCTTGTTTCATCTCTAATGGGTTTATGTCCGTCGCCACGTGATCTCCAGTGATGTACTGATCCTCTTCTACAGAATGTACCTTCCTGATGTGTTCTGCAAGATGACGCTGACGAACAAATATCTCACCACATTGCTGGCAGCGGAAATGCTGTGAAGCTACATGCGATTCCAACGTTTCTGCATCTGGGAAATCTTTACGACATAGAATACATGCGTGCGTAGATCCTGTCTTGCTTCCCTCAGACTGGTATTGTTCTTCAGAAGCAATGTTTAAATCTTCGGAGACTCGTTCTTCGCCGTTATGGTCTTCGTGATGTGACCGCATGTGAACACTGAGATTCCTTGCCATTCCAAATTCTTTCCCACATTCGTTGCAAGTGTAAACCTTCTTGTTTGTATTTAAAGGCTGTTTGTGATGTCGTTGATGAGCTTGGAGACCCAAAATGCTGCTGAATTCTTTGTTACATTCCAAGCATTTCAACAGTGCTCCTCCTTTACTGCTGTGGCTCTTATTGCTCTTGTGTTTCTGTTGTTTGGAAGATTCTTGAACTAGTGTTTTATAATAATGCATGTCTGGAGTGGAAGTTTCGTAAGTTCCATTTGCGCTCATGTGGTGGTAATAGGCAGCCTGTTAGGAAAAAAAAAGAACAGTTAAAATTATTAATATTCCCAACAAAATGATTACATTCCTCTATCCACTTTTATTCCAAAGGTTTGGCCATTATTTGACGATTTCCTATTTCATAAGTATCACTTTATTTTGTATAAAGTAAAACACATGCATTTTTACACATCAACGTGTTACAAAAAATAGCTACAGCAGTCTAAAAAATGTCAATAACAGCAAAAACTACGACGACTACTTATTTTACCTAGCTAAGAAAATCTATCGTTACATTTCACACCATTTTCAAGGTTTGTTATGCGTAACATTCGATAGTTTTGAATAACCCTATGGTTTTTATTCAACAGTGCTTGTTATAGTACAGGCTCACTTCCATGAATAGGCGGAGTTATAGGAGGGTACTATCCCCCAAACTTGTCTGAACTCTTTTTTTTTCTATTAACATTAGAAAATATTGAATGCAAAAGACTTTTCTTGCTTTTGTTTATGATTAAGTTTCTGTGCTTAAATTGACGAATTAATGTCTTCAGATCATGTGTATAGACTATAATATTTATTTTAAATTTCTGAATGTATAAGAATTTCTATACCTCGTTTGAGGAATGGAAGCACTGTAATGTTTCTTTTGTAACAGCCTGTACTCCTGTATTAGAAGTCTGCAGTGGTCATCTACTGAATTAGGTGTCAGTGAAAAAAAAAAACACCATAGTCCCATGTTAAAGAAGTGGAAATTTTCAGTAGTTTTCATAAAACAATCATAGTCCAAAGATTTTTTTGTGAAAACAGCCATTTTCCAGGAAGATGGTACGATGGTAGCATTTACAAATAATATCCCATTCATAAACAAAAGCAAGAAAAGTCTTTTAAATTCAATATTTTGTAATGTTAATAGAAAAAAAAAAAGTTTAGATAAATTTGGTGGGAAACAGTGCCCCCACATACCCTCCCATAACTCTGTCTATAGTTACGCCCTATTATAATTTGTAGTAGACCTACAGTTGAAGCCCTATACAACTCGGTCCGAAACATCGTGGATAGAGATGTAACACTGTAAGAAACATGCCCCCAAAAATACTTTTATTAAATGATCATATTCCGATATACTGTACCAAGGACAAGCTATAACAGGGAAGGAGGTAAATTATATCCTCGAAACCTCGTTATATCGAGATTCTATGGTTTTGCTTTGCCCCTCCCCAAGGAAACGGTTCTCTCTCCGCCAATGCTTCCATGCACGAACAGTGGAGATCAGCGGCCAAAACGACCGATCCTGTTCATAGCACCTTTGGAAAGAGTATGCATTAATTTAATATAGCTTATTTGGAATCAGACCTTGCTCGCCATATCCCCGTCCAACAACACAGATGGATTTGCCATGGCCACTGCGTCTTCTTCAAGATGGCTGTAGCTGTGGTTGTCCAATTCTGCACGGAAGAAGAACCGCAGACTACAGCGAGAGCAGTCGTAGGGCCGGGCAGCCAGCCCGTGCTCCAGCATGTGCTGCTGCAGGCCTTGAGCTGCCGTGAACACGGCGCTGCAGAGGTAGCAGGTGAAACTGCCACAACCCGCGAAAGTGTGCTCGATGAGGTGTGCCTGGAGCTTCAGTGGCGTCGCCAGCATCCGGCGACACAGATGACACTCGTGGCTGCTGCCTTCTGTCAACAAATGCGTGGCCACGTGCATCTGTATCTCGCGCTCTGTCTCAAAACTCACCTGAGAACAGATTCACACAAGAGTAATAAAGAGGGGAAAAAATTATTGTGAACATTTATTTATATACCCAGATGTGATCATACGTGGAAAATAATACTTATCTAAGAAATAATTAGGTCTATAAGTGCTGATGGTGGTTATACTAATAATAATAATAATAATAATAATAAACTCAATGGCAAGACGAGAACACATAACTTTTATGTAAAATAATGAAATGGTCTCTTAACTAGATCAACAATTGGAAGTAATCTTAAGTGAAATAGATCACAAATAATATCGAAAAGGGAAATACTGTCGGACCATCGGATCTATGTCCCTTCAGCGCTGTCGTCGTTCTTTGAAAAGTTAACGCCTCTACTCACCCCATTCCACCCGTTTCTCTCCCACTACGTCACGAACCTTGCCGAGTAGGGATGTTGCCAAACTTCCGTCAAACAGTGTCATGTCTCTTGAATATTGTTCATAATACTGTAAGATTAATTATTACTTATTCATAATTTAATTTAAGTAGGTCTAATGACGCTGATTGACTTATGCAAAATGCTATTAATTGCTTAATAATATTTCTTTCACCACTCCGTGCTACAGTATTCTTGTTGAGTTGACAACACTGGACTGCAAGTGCAAATAAACTGTCCCGCAAGAAGGCTCAAAATTGTGAGTAGTGGGGAAGAGAAAGAGAGAGGGATAGAAAAGAGAGAAATAGGAATACAGGGAGAGAAATGAATTGCCGAGGCTGAAAAGGAATTAAGGTTCAGTTCGCATATCTTACGGGGGCACAGATCCGATGGTCGGACTATAACAATATAATAGCATAAATGAACAAACAAGCAGAAATAATTAAGTGAAATGGCAATATCGAAATTAGAACGCATTGCAATTCTTACTGGCCAAAAATTGTAACTAACAAAGAGAAGTAATGCCACCGAGAAATAATGGACTAATAAACTGGCCAAAAACTGTAACAAACAGAAGTAATGTCACCGAGAAATAATGGCCTAATGAACTGGCCAAAAATTGTAACTAACAAAGAGAAGTAATGTCACCGAGAAATAATGGACTAATAAACTGGCCAAAAACTGTACCTAACAAAGGGAAGTAATGCCACCGAGAAAAAATACTATTATAACGTGAAATAATTAAATTTCGGGAAACATAACCATAGTAGGCCTAAAAATAAATGAAATAATAGGCTAAAATAATCCGAAACACGAAGTAATTTGAATTCCTTAACCTATATGAAATGACAAACTAAAACAGTACAGAACGCGAATATAGGCTATTTCAAATTTTTTAAGTGAAATAATAAACTAAGATATACCGAAACGGCAATTCATTTTAAATATCATTAATAAATAAAATGGCTGCATATCTAAGTCAGATTGAAAGTAATGTTACGTGAAATGTCTTACCTGGCATTTTATGCACTGGTAAGTTTTCCTGTGAACCGACACAAGATGCGATTCGAGTGCAGAGCTGGTCTCAAACTTCACTTGGCATTCAGAGCAGCGATACGCCTGTTCCTGCTGCTGGAGAGCATGACCCAACTGCTGCTGTTGCTGCTGAGATGTCTGTTGCTGCTGTGATGGCGATGCTTTGCTATGACAGTGATAGCAGTCTTTGCACACGTACGTCGCTCCCTGAACACTCGGCACAACTCCGTTACTGCCGCCTGCTACTATGAGGTTCTGCATCTCGAACTGTTTCAAGCACAGACAGCATTGGTACATGGGTTCCGAGGCCGTGAGAGCCGCCGAGTTCTTGAGGTGGAACCTCGCGTGCATCCTCACTTCTATGTCGGATATCAGCGTTTGCCTGCAGACAACACACGGGGTTGGCAACACGACTTGTTGGTGTGCACTGTTAGTGTTCGTTTGAGCACTAGAGTTGTTGTTATTGTTGGAACTGTGTTGCTGCAAGTGTGTGTAGAACTGTTCCTCGCTTATGAGAGTGGCCTTGCACTGTGTGCACGTACTTCCGGATATCACCTTGCAGTGCGTCAGCTTGTGCTCGGCCAACACGGCTGCTGACGGACACAGTTCGTCACATATATTGCACTTGTGTTTCCCTGAACCGCTGCTACCCTGTGAGTGTGTTTTCATGTGGTTCTCCAGCTCCGTGCGCGACTTGCAGTTCTCGCTGCAGTACGCACAGTGGAGACTGACCGCGCCGTTCTTTCCCGTCGTCGGCTTGATATGGTGCACCAGTTTCCGGTGCGCTACGAGTTCTGCCTCGCTTCCGAAATCGCAGCGGTCACAGATGTCGCAGCAGCAGTTGTTGCTGGCCTGATCGCCCTTCTTGCTGCTTCCGCTCTCAACGTTGTTGCTGCTGTTACGGCTGGTGCTGTTGCTAGATGCAGACGAGTTGTTGCTGTTTGTGAGTGCTGTTGATGATGGAGTCACTCCAGATGCCTTGCTCTTTGGGGACTTCTGCTGCTGACTCAGATTTTCTGCTGAACTTGTTCCGTTCGCGTTCATGACCTGCAAGGTAACGTGAGATCACCATCACCATCACCATTAATACCAAAGTTCAGGTGATTTTCCTTACGAGCACTTGAAAACTAAACTGTTTGCTCTTCTCACTGATATCGGATAAATTGATAGTTCTTTCTTAATTTATGTACCTCATTCATGTACAATACGTTAACGGATACCACTATACGTAAAAGGCAATGTGCCAGAGAGATTATGACTCGACATGTTCCTTGTCAGAATTTTGCTTTAACCTACCCATTTTCATTTATCAACAAATACATTTTCTATGCAACAAATCCACTACATGAGGTTAATGGCATTACTTCTTCATTCGATTTTCTGACTGAAAATACGTCACCCCCGATAGGGCATGATATAATATTACATTTACCCGAACAAAATGTTTACAAGAGAAATTCAATAAATTCAGTTTTCTGTGCCTGTGGTAGGCCTACAGTACAGCGATTAAAAAATCAGACGAAGGTAAACATTAATGACAGCATGTAAAAATATAGTGAATTTACCTTTACTTTGATATAACTGCAAATCTTGGGTACTAGGGAAAGAGAAGACGAATAAAATCTATATAAACATATTTCTATGAAGACTTGCGGGTTACAGATTGCTGGACGGAAAGCATAAGATGTAAGTCAAGAAATAAACGTCATACGCAAATCACTTGTAGCCAATTTATATAACTTAGAGGCGTAAGTATGTAATTTTTAGTTAAGATACCTATATATTTAATTCATTTTTGACTACCTACTAAGATTCATTTGGTTTGGTTTCTTATTGATTAGTAATTTATTAACAAAATATTAAGTAAGTATTTATTTCTAATATGACAGATAAGTGCAATGAATTTAAGCCCCATATGCAGAGTGATTAAAAAAGTATGACCCGCGGTTTAGGAATCAGATCATTTGGAGCAAAAAAGTCATATGAACATAAGTCCGATTATCAATATTTAGGAAGTTACAGCTATTCGCAATCTAAGAAAGTAGAAGCGGTTGTGACCAAAAGTAAAGTAAATCAATTAAAAATGTATACAAAGATTATTCAAAATACTGCAATAAACAGAAAATAATTATAGACTACATCAGTTTGAAAACAGATTTTCAAATGCTTCTTTTGTAGCCTACTTCAAGACACTTGGCCGCACGGAAGTAAATGGCGCGCATAGCATTTCGTAGCTCGGCACAGCTGATGAACGTAGCAGCGTTCACAATACGAGAAAGTAATATTGTTCTCTTGTTTGTACATTCGTCTGGTACACAAAACAATTTAAATTATGTTTTTTTTTAACGACGCTCGCAACTGCCGTGGTTATAGTACCAGCGTCGCCGGTGTGGCGGAATTTTGTCCCGCAGGAGTTCTTTTACATGCCAGTAAATCTACTGACATGAGTCTATCGTATTTAAGCACACGTAAATGACATCGACCTGGGCCGGGCTCGAACCCGCAACCTCGAGCACAGAAAGCAAGCGCTATACCGACTAACCTACCCAGGCAGACTCTGGTACACAAGGTGAGTTGCACGTGAAAAGTGGGGCCACCATCTTTTTGGTAATACATAGGTAAGTTATGTCACATGGCCTCTAAAGGGACATCTTCCAATGTAAAATTACGAAATGCTTCGACAGCTGACCTATTGTATCCCTCTGCCCGTACTTCCAGTCATAACGGAACCCTACTCTCCTCAGTACAGACCCCATTGCTTTTTTAAAGCGCAAACAAGTTACAAGCCAGGTTCAGATTACGACGTAGGGCCTATAGATTTTTTACAATAAATAAAAAGACTATTAATAATTGGACCAATGTTCCTATGACACTTTTTGCTCAAAATTACCTGTAGAACTGCGAGGGTTATACTTCGTGTATCATCCTGCAAATTAAATTTTTTATTATGAAATGACATTATGAGCAAACACAAATCTACTAAACGAGATGGTTGCGACTTACACACAATAAAGCCTATTATGTTTTCCCAGATACTCGCCAAATTGTATACGGTGCGTTCAACTATTCTCTCCGCAATGCACTGCCTCATTTTAAGGACGATACAGCTTTCTGCAAATCAAGCTTTCCGGTATAACTCCCTGTAAAGTTCATTTGAATAATTTCGAGGGGAAAAATTGTTCCGGGGCCGGGTATCGAACCCGGCTTGCATACTTTAAACTCTAGATCACACA
Organism: Periplaneta americana; assembly: GCF_040183065.1. Taxonomy (NCBI): domain Eukaryota; kingdom Metazoa; phylum Arthropoda; class Insecta; order Blattodea; family Blattidae; genus Periplaneta; species Periplaneta americana. Next base: position 60,765,512 of record NC_091121.1, on the reverse strand, counting down.
TATCCTGTGCTACAAAATTTGGTTGTCTGCAATGTTTAGAGTAATATAGTTTTCTATCACACGTCACTGTTCGTTAACAGAAAACCACAATTTAAATCACACAGAGTTAGTGTGCACTCGATGTTGGTTGCTTGACGGTTGTCAGCCCACTTTGAGGTCTGTGGATACAGAGGGTAAAATTGGATCGGTGTCTGGTAGAGTTCCCGGGTAGCTCAGTTGGTAGAGCAGTGGTACGTTTAACCAGAAGTCCCGGGTCCGATACCCGGTTCCGGAACAATTTTTCCCTCGAAATTATTCAAATCAACTTTACAGGGAGTTATACCTGAAAGCTTGATTTGTACAATATACGCCACTGTTCGTTACCAGAAAACCACAATTTAAGTCACACAGAGTTACTGTGCACTCATTGGTGGTTGCTTGACAGTTGTCAGCCCACTTTGAGGTCTGTGGATATAGAGGGAAAAATTGGATCGGTGACTGGTAGAGTTCCCGGGTAACTCGTTGGTAGAGCGTTAGTACGTTTAACCAAAGGTATCGGGTTCGATACCCGGCCCCGGAACAATTTTTCCCTCGAAATTGTTCGATACAGCTTTCTCTTTCTTCCACGCTCACCCTTGTACAATTACAGTCTTACTAATAAACCGTGTATAGTTTTTATACGAGACTTATGGAGAGTTGAGACAGAAAACGTTACTAATAAACCGTAAATAAGCTATGGACGTATAAACAGGCTGTAACTATACAATGGGAATTGCTTTGCAGTAGTTATATACACGAAACCCCTTGTTTAAGCGTTGTATATAGGGAAAAAATGGCCGCCCCTCTAACAGCTGCTCGTATCGACTGTCATTTTATGATGGTTACCTTGTAACCACAGAAGAACAAACCAAAGATCATAGAATTATTAGAATAATATTGCTGTAGCTTGTACTCTTTGACCAAAATGTAGTGTGGTAATCGATTAGAGCCAGTTGTACTATCGATATTTAACACGCCACACTAGAGCGCTCTACCGGATGCAGTAGAGAACCTCAGATATTCTATTACCTTTCGTAACGAAGTAATGACGAAACTATGACGTAGCTGTGTAACAGTTATACTGTTATACACGACGTATGTAGTGATAGTAAGGAATTTACACATGACTTATAAACGAGCTACTCATTGTATAAGACAGTTAAACGTCTGTATATAGAGTTTTTATTAGTAAGACCGTTAGACTAAAATCAGCGCGGACACGCGATAATGGACAGTAAGAACTACGCTTGATCTGCGGAGGGATTAGTTGAACGCACCGTATTATTCCTATGTTTTGTTTAGGGCAACAAGGAATGTTACACTCCGCTTCTGAAATCTGTAGAGTAAGTCGACGCATTTGGGCGGAGCCGTTGGCAAGCGAATGGGCGGAGCCTATTATCAGTGCGGGAGTTGTTGCGGGCTTTATCGGCTCACGGCCGCCAAGGGGTAAGATGCGCGTGAAAGGAAGTTGGTGGTTAGAATGGCATTTTATACACTCGTCATCAGGCAATACTTCCTCCCCCTAGAGTGGTCATTGGACTGGCTCCATCCACTCACCACTTGCGCAAAGGGCTTGTTTCGTCTCCTATACTCTACAGATTTCAGAAACGGAGTACAGACATCTGAATTTTCTGGTTGGAAAAGCAGCTGTTATATACGTAGTTTACGAGAACTGACATTCTACATTCTCGCCATTCCATGTGAAGTACCTGAGAGCTGTGGTGGGTCTGCATGTGCTTGTCGAGCAGGAACTCCACGTGGAAGGCTTCCTGGCACAGTGGACAGTGGAACTGCTTGGAGTGCGCCGCCAGGTGGAACTGCATCTCCAGCTCGGTGGCGAAGCTGAGGCGGCAGAACAAGCAGCGGAAGGGCTGCTGCGCAGGGTTCTTGCTGGCTGCGCCCGCGAGCAGCGGCAAGGGAGCGTGGGCCGACCTGACGTGCAGGCCGAAGTCGAGCTCCGAGCGGAACACGGCGCTGGACGATGGACACGCGGTACACTTGTACAGCTTGCATTCATTGCTGTGCTTCACCGCGAAGTGCACCTGCGACGACAACCACAACCTTTCAGCCTTCTTTAGCTACTACCACCATGAGGCAACAAGTAACAACTGCGTATATCTATATTTGTGAATATTGAAATGTAGAAGAGGAACAAAAATAAAAAAATAAAATAAAAGAGGAAAGTGTAGAAAGAAAAAAATGTTATGTTTTATTTAACGACGCTCGCAACTGCAGAGGTTATATCAGCGTCGCCGGATGTACCGGAATTTTGTCTCGCAGGAGTTCTTTTACATGCCAGTAAATCTACTGACATGAGCCTGTCGCATTTAAGCACACTTAAATGCCATCGACCTGGCCCGGGATCGAACCCGCAATCTCGAGCATAGAAGGCCAGCGCTATACCAACTCGCCAACCAGGTCGACGTGTAGAAAGAAACAATAAGGAAAAAAGAATGAACGAAGAAGACAGAAAAAGAAAACACAAATAAAATGAAAATAGAGGAAGAAAATAAAGAACGAACTAAGAATGAATAGATGAAAAATAAGGTGAAGAAATACAGGGAATAAGGAAATAAACAGGAATAAAAAAACGAGAAAGAAATAAAGAAAAAAGTGAAGACGTGAGAAAGGACAAACGAAAGAAAGAAAATAAGTAGCTGTTTTTATCTGTATGAGACGGGAGTCAAATTACTCTGACAAAAAGAATTAAAAAATGCTTGAAAGAAAATATTTCATACAACAGCAAAAGTTACGTATTTGGAAATTTCTTCTAAAATGAGTTTTCATATAAGCAGCTGATTACGAGGAAAATCACGTAATAAGACTAAAATTGAAATAAATTTCTAATCTCACTTTCAGTGGTAGAAGGAGAAGAATAAGAAAAAGGAAAAATGAAATGAGGAGGAAAAAGAGCAGGAGGAGTTTGAAAGGACACGAATAAGAGAATGAGAGATAAGAATATAAGTATTGAAATGAAAAGAAAAAAGAGAAGAAAAAGACAAAAATTTACGAAGGAAAACAAAAAAAGAATAGGTATAAAAGAAAGTAAGAAAGAATATAAAAAGAATGCGAGAAATGTGGAGAAAGTGAAAAAGGAAAAGGAGAAATTCCATATAACCTATGCTATAAACGAATGCAAGAAAAATCGATAAGTATGATAAATAAAAATTTAGAAACTTCCATATCGAAAATCAAAATAGTCTTCTAGATCCGGAAAAGAAAATTAAGAAATTCCATATAGAGAGACTAATTTTTCATATTTGGAGAAGATATTTAAGAAGTTTAATTCTTCTATCTACATTTGGAAAAGAAAATTAGAAAATTTGATGAAGAATATATTAGAGTAGACTTCTAGATTCGGAAAAAATTATTAAGATATTCCATAAATAAAATTGGTCTTACAATCGGAAAAGAAAATTAAGAAATTCCATAGGAAAGATCCAGGAAAGAAAATTAAGAAATTTCATGTAGAAAATTAAAATACGTAATCTTTTAGATTCGGAAAAAAAAAATTAAGAAATTCCATCGAAACTTAAAGTAATCTTCAAGGTTTGGAAGAGGAAAGAATGAAAATCTCTCTAGGCTCAAGAATTCTTTCCTTTGTTGGCATGACAGATTTCAGCTGTCTACTTAGAGCAGTTTGGCAACATACAGAACATTTAGATTAGAACGTAGGAAGCCACGAGGTGGGGTGAGGAAGAGACTAGATGGATAAGAAACGACACCAGCTCGCGACAGGATTAGGTTCGTCAGTCTGACATGTTGTGCATTCCTTTTAGTCACACTTAATAATGAACATAATTTGTGTTATTCACAAAAGTTGGTTATTTAATGGGAAAAGTGGGCAGCCACTCAGGTCAATTACCATACGAGTGTCAGCTTACGCACAATATACAGCACGCGTTTTATGTCTTCCTTCATAAGAAAAGAAAGCAACGACTACTTAAAATTACACACTTTGTATGTTTGCTTCTTTTTGTTCATACTCTTTGCATTGCTTCTGGGATTGTAGCGTAAAGTACTGCCTCAACAAGACTGTCAACTAGAATCTTTTGATACAACAGCGTAGATACGAATATTAGAGTTCCAATACTCTACTTTTTATCTTTTCGTTCTATGATTGTATGAAGAGAAAGTATTATTTTATGTACATAAAACTGTAAATACAAATCAAGTCTCTCCCGAAAACACACGTTTTCAGAATCCCTGACCATGAAAAACTGATTTTTGTATAGCCTACATCATCTCTGTCTGTGAATACACAGCGATTTCTACAAGGAAGTTGACTGATTTTGTTCTTCTTCATCACCTACGTGTCAATTTTTTATTCGGTTATCAAATGACGCTGTATCAACTGTGAGTATACTACCTAACGTGAATGGAATTGGAGATAGCGAAATGGAGCCTCTAGTGTAGCTCAGTCGCCTACGCGCTTGCCTGCCGATCCGGAGTTGCGCTCGAGCGTGGGTTCGATTCCCGCTTGGGCTGATCAGTTGGTTGGGTTTTTTCCGAGGTTATTCCTAACCGTAAGGCGAATGTCAGGTAATGTATGACGAATCCTCGGCCTCATCTCGCTATCACCAATCCCATTTACGCTAAATAACCTAGTAGTTAACACAGAGTCGTTAAATAACTAAAAAAGGAGCGAAATGGTATTAGGCGAGGTGACTCCGAGGATTCGCTGTGGAATTACCTGACATTTGCCTGCCTCACAGTTGTGAAAAAACTTCGAAAAGCCCCAACCAAGTAATCAGCCCTAGTGAGATTCGACCCTACGCCCGAGCTCAGTCTCGGATATGTAGGCAAACCTACTTGTTAATTCATCCGGAAATTTGCGTAAGAAAGTATAATTCTACTAAAAGTAACAGAGAATAATTTTAGTAAATTACACAAAGTATCTTTTTACTCTCAATCGGTTGTAACAGGATAAGTTTTCTTCAGGAAATTCTTTTCTTACAGAAAACAGAGTATTAACTATCTTTACAAAGTGTGTGACCCCAAAATCTTTGTGTCAGACACAGCTTTCTTAAATATAATCTATGATCAATTCAACGTCTACTGTAAAGATAGGTTTACAATCAAACGGTCGACTAACAATGATCTTGCACGAATGGTTTTTCTACGAACAGGCGATCTTGTTAGACACATTTTACGACCTGTAGCGCCATTAACTACGCATGACCGCTTATGCATTATTTAATGGAGATTTCCTTGGGTCCCTCCGGCTACCTTGTAAGTTTGCAACTTACGCCTGAAAACGCTCTACATATAGCAGCATGAGCTTTCGTGATTATGAAATATGGTATTGAATTCAGGAACATGAATGTTCTGGTGCCGACCAAGATACTCATAGAGTAGCGCTGGTTTAGAGTGACTGCGGACTAGAGCTCAAATCCCGATTATATAGGAGTTATAGTGTATTTGTAGTGCACAAAGACCAGTTTCTTGAGGGCTTTTCCCGAGGTTCTCCTGTTTCCCTTCATAATTTCATTAGTTTCGATAGAATCCGCTCAAAATGATGCAGCGTGATGTATTGTGAATGGCGTGCAGACGTTATCAGTCTAGAGAGGTGTAGTAGCTATACTCTAGAAAGGGTGAGAGGGCATTCTAGTGGGATTTTATCGAACCTTGAGTCTATATGGCTGAATCGACTGACACAGCTGAGCCACGATATCTACAAAGAAACAGGCCGTTCGGACTCAACAACCATTCCTCTAATTCTACATGAAGGAGTATTAAGGCACAAGTATGTTCGAGTTCTGATGCTAGCCTTCGGGCCCCACCTCCGAACGATGGCACGAAAGTTGCACATAAAGGATCAGACGCGCAGTTTCAAAGTTTAGTGGAAACCACGTAGATTCGAATCTCACCTAGAGCATGAACATTTATATATATGCTTTAACATATGTGGTCAAAACGCGTGTGTAGGATCTTTGCGTGTATCAGTATACCGATGACTATTTTTGAGTTCCAGTTTCTATTGTCGTGTGTCATAGATGGCTTGATTGATGTAATTGATTTAGATTTGTTTCAATGTTAATGGTAATGGTGATTAAGGCGGTGATGAAACATGATATGTAAATTTTCCAATCCGGTATTTGCCTTTGTAACTGAGGGAAACCTTAAAAAATCCAGTCAGATTGGCCGGCCACGGGGTTTGAACCCAGGACCTCCCAAATACTAGTGTCGAACGTAACCGTCTGAACCATCTCGTTCGATTAATGTCATGTCTTATTTTGTCTCATGTAGGGTCACTGAGTCGCACTCATATCATATCACAAGAAACTCGTCATTTTGTCCGTTAATACCTGAGACAATGAAGTGAGGGATTTACTCAGGGTTTCATTAGGGGAAAAATGTTTAATTTTTATGATAATTTGTTACATAAACAATAATATTTTGACAGGAAGATTTGGAGTAATACGTATGTAGTAAACTTCTATAGGAAAATTCCCAGATAAAAGAAAAGAAAAATACCTCTGATATAATAATCCGAGGCACAACAGCCCATGAAGGACCATGACCGACCAGCCGGCTGCTGGCCTCACGTCCACATGCCGAAGCAGAGGTGGACGAACATCAACCCAGAATGGAGGTATCGCGTGGTTAGCACGATGATCCCCCCCAGCCGTTATATCTGACTTTCGCAACCGGATTTCGCTACCTATCGTAGCTCCCCAAGTGCATCACGATGCTGGGTGGACACCGGTTCCATACACTGACCGAAATGTCATGAGAAAATTTCTTCCCATGAGGCTCGAACTAGCGCGCATTCCATAACGCGAGTCCTAGGCAGGATGCGAAAAATAATCACTTTGTGGTTTAAGACGGCGCTTATTCTGTCGCATCCCGACCATAATGAGTGCACCTCTGCACATGTGTGGACATTGTGCCACTGTCATACATCTATGACGCAGTGCATGAGGGTAGGCCACTAGAGGGAACCCAAGAGGTGAAACTTAAATTGAGAGGATTCGATCCGGCATCGGGATGAATATCCGGTGTGGCTTAGTGGACAGAGCGTCAGCACGTAGAGCTGAAAACCCGGGTTCAAATCCCGGTGCTGGAGAGAATTTTTCTCTGTTCCACTCTTCCATCATCATAGGATGCCTTAGACCATGATGCCGCGGGCGGGACTCTGATACGATGAAGAGGATTAAAATAGCTTGCTTACAAGCAAACAAATTAATTCTAGTATGATACATCGGCCCATACTGAAAGCTGCTAGTTTCTTACCTGTATTGCAACTTTCGAGTCGAACATTTCCTTGCACAACGAGCACCGATAGAGATGATGAGCGTGTATGTCCATGAGATGCTTCTGTAACTCGTCAGGTTTGGGGAACAGCTTCAGACAACTCTGGCAACCGTACTCGGTGGCCGTAGCCATGAAGTGCGTGGCCACATGCTGCTCGAAGGCCTGGTGGTCGTCCGCCCCTGAAAACTTGGCGCCACAGTGGGGGCAGGCCAGCGCCCCGGCGGACGCGGGACTCTTGGAGTTGCTTACGCGGCTGTCCTGGCTCGACAGCATCCCCATGAGGTCGCTGCCGCCCCCCAGCAGCCCGCGCAGACCCCCCGCCTCCTCCAGATGCGACTTGAGGTGCGTCCGGAACGACTCGAAGTCGGGCAGAGCGGCGCTGCACTGGTTGCAGAGCAGGGTGCCCGCGTGCTCGTACTGGTTCACCTGCACAGCGACGCCAAACTTCAGTTTCACACTTAATCACATAACCATCATCAGCATCATATCGCCATTAACATGACTTTCGCTATAATTTTATCGCAATCATTCTTATCAACATCGTCGTCACTATCATCAATCATTTTATTATTTAGTCTTTAAGTCCTGATATGTTCTCGTAAACTTGTGACAGTTATTCAAGCCACCTTTCCCTAGTTATCCATCATGCTAGTCCAGATAAATCTGTAATTAAATAATAACCTCGGAATACGTTCGTCAGTGTTCTTCCAAATTGTTCTTATGACATTTGTTTCCGCAGTCCATGCATTAATTTTAAATGGCTTAATTAGTTACGGATATCTTTGTTTTCTTTCCTTATCCAGAGGTAAAAAGTACAGGCATCCCCTTACAAGCTATGAAGGCGCTTAGGAAACATGCAAAAGAAACTCTATGCTTTCTTGAACTCGGCAATAGAATGAGGTGTGGGATGTGGTCAGCACCACATTCGAGAAAGACCCAGTACTCGGATATCAGAAGGCTGGGTTAACAATGGGGCCATTTTGGAAGTTCGGTAACGAGAAAAATCCTGCCATCATCAAGGATTGATCCTGGCATCTTCCATTTATCTAGGAGTATAGCTTGCAGTGTTCCTAAAGGTATCATATTTCTAGGAAGAAATAAAAGGATATGTAATTTATGTTTTAAAAGTCGAAGAATTAAATCTGGAAGCATGACAAAAGTGCTATGTAAATGCAAGCAAACTCTGAAACGAAGATCGGCTGTTCATAACTTCCACATTTTGTTATAACAAACTTACCAAAACATAAATTAACTCTGAAAGGTCCCATTTTATGGAGAAAATCATATCGTTTCTACTTTTGGATACCGGAATGCACTAGGAAGTGTTATCCGGCAGATCCTCCTGCATATAATAAGTTATTTATTTATTTATTTATTTATTCTGGTGTAGTTAAGGCCATCAGGCCTTCTCTTCCACAACACCAGGAACACAAATACAATAATAGAAATAAACAGAAAAAATACACTATATACAAAATAAAGCTACATAAGAAATAAAGAGATATATATATATATATATATATATATATATATATATATATATAGAGAGAGAGAGAGAGAGAGAGAGAGAAACACTATAAACAAAGTAAAGCTACAAAAAATATACACAAGTTGCAGTCACACAAACTTTAAATGAGTGATTAAGTATCATAATTAATTGTATCCTAACTAATTAACGAACATAAACAAGAAACTTGGAATTTTAATCTAGATTAAAAAAGAAAAAGAAAAAAAAAAACACAAATCAATACTTCTAGCAATACCTAAAAACATTAACTAAAACAAAATTTTCCAATTTAATTTTGAATTGTGATAAAGTCCGGCAGTCCCTGACGTCATTAGGTAACGAATTCCAGAGGCGAGGTATTTCTACAGTATAGGAAGATGAGTACAAAGACGTTCTATGATGAGGAATAGAAAGAAGTGGGTTATAGATCTATAGAAACTATTAATGTTCCATACATAAATAGCCTTCAGAGTTTTGTTTATGACATTAATCGGTCTAGTGTCTAGTATCGTACAGATGTAGTCCTGAAGTATCCTCTATCCCGCTTACCATGCTAGACGCCGACGTAGGCGTGTCCGGCATCGCGACGGCCGGCGGCGCCGTGTTCTCGACAGACGTCTTGTGCCTCTTGGCCGGCGACCTCTCCTCGTGGTGCTGGGAGTGTCGGTGCGCCTTCTTGCTGAGGTCCGTGGGCTTCAGCTGCTCGGGGGCGGGCGAGGAGGGTATCATGCTGCTGGAGCCGTGCATCAGCACGTAGTGCTCGGCGAACAGCGCCGCCGACGGGAACGACAGCGAGCACTGCACGCAGAACAGCCCGGCGGTGGTCTCGCTGTGGTGGTCCTTGCCTCCCATCAGGCCGTGCACGGCCAACGCGTGCTTCTGCAGGCCTTGGACGGTACCGAACCTCATGGTGCACAGCTCGCAGGAGTAAGGCATCAGGCTTGTGGAAGTCACGGTGTGGTTATTGCTGGAGCTGCTGCCTCCTCCGTTCGGCGAGGTGAGCAGGTGGTGAGGCGTCAGGCTGGGACTCGGGCTCGCCTGGTGCTGGGTCAAGCCCGCGAAGTCTCGGAGCTCGCCGTTCAGTATCGACCCTGTCATCACGAACAGTCATCTGATAATTGCTGCTCCAAAGAAACGTGAAGTACCACCTCCAACAAATTAAGTAACATATTTCTTCAGAGAAGACAAATTTTACTTCCTGCAGAATACTACATATAATTAAGGATGTTAGATTTGAAATTATTATTCAATAAAGTCCTACAGGAATTTGTCTCCTTAATTTCCTGTACCAGCAAGTATTTATAAAAAGCCCGGTTTTGGACAGGTTTTGTTTTAAATTAATACATTGGGTTTTAACAGGCTAAGTTCACAAAATTTTCTTTATTACGCAATCACTTCTAAAAGGTCAATATCGTTTGTCAAAATAATTAAACTTAAAAAATTAAAAGTGTGTCTTCAATAATATGTCAAAGAAATCACAATATTATTCAAAACCGGGCACGGATACCCAAAATTACAGAATATTAAAAAAAATTGGCTATAGACCCATGGTTCTTACACACAATTTTAATAATCGGAGAATAAAGGTCAAAGAACTTAATTATTATGATTTTTAAATAGGTGTGACATATGCCCAGTTTTTGATAGAAATGTCAATCTATAACAGTTCTCTACAATTTGAACTTCATACGAACAAACTTCTTAGGTTTTACAGAATGCTCAAGGTTCTGTTGGAAACAATAATGAAACTGGACGTGTGTAGAGAGAAAGTATCCACAACTGGGCACTTATCCAAAACCGGGCTTTTACCTTACATATTTATTTTACCAGGTGTAACTGTAATATACATAATAAATAGTTAGGAAATAACATTGTAATCGAACTCTTCAAAGACTAACTTCCTGTAATGACACTTAAGCACCAATCTGTAATTTACTACATATTTCCATGCTCATTATTTTTATCTCATTTGGAATAATTTTTATTGACAGGCTAAAACGCAGAGGTTTCCGTGTACACCTTACTGAAGACCATGGTAGGCGAGAAGGAAGAGCTACCATAATTTCTTAACATAGACAGTTGATGGTGCTGTCATCTGGGAAAGATATGGTACTCAGTTTTTGTAAGAGGCTAAGTAAATATTGAAGTGTTTATGAAAGTTATTACAACATGCTATAGCCTATTCCGTATTTACTTAGACTTTAGCTCAGGCTCTTAATTTTTTGTTCTATCAGAAACATCTCGGCTTTGATCTAAAATCGCCCAACATATTTTGTAAGTTACTGTGAACTTCCACGATAATGTTTCTATCGCAATCAGAATTCAATATACATCGAAATAATTAGCCTACGATTTTGATTTATCAAAGAACTGAAGTAGAGTACCGCTCATGAGTGTTTTCATCGCCGACAACTGCGCTCATCGTCACTCACCGTGCATCGCCTGGACGTGCAATTGCAGGGCCTCCATGGTGGTGAAGCTGTCTTTCGTGCAGTAGATGCACGCCAGTTTCGGAGTCGGGAATGGCAGGGGGCGAGAGGGAGACCTGGCCAGGGGAGAATCCCCCAGCATGAGGCCCCCTAGCAACCCTCTACTGAGTTGGCCTGGGGGCGAACCACCTGTCTCCACGTTGTGCTGCGTCATCATGTGACCCTGGAAACCAAGAGATGGCCGTGTCACGGACTGATAAATCCGGCAACAAAACTCCGCTGTTACATTTTAAAAAGCAGTCACACTGGACGGTGTTGATGCAATCACCCTCGCATGACGCAGTTTGCTTCCTTCAACAAAAATATCACATTAAAATTCTCCTTACGTTAAACTGGTCGTAATGTAAAGTAAGATGATAGACAATTAATTTAGACCGATGTAGTTCTTATGTTCTTATAGTGTGTACTTACAAGAATTGAGTCCAAAACTAATGATTATGAAATTACCCAAGATGCTCACCGCGGTTTAGTGGTTACCATACATTTCAATGAATCTCAAGGTTAGGTATTTCAACGCTGCTGAGGGTGTTGAGTTTTAAAGAGTTTCTCTGTAAGGGCACGAAAACTGAGAGATCACATGTAGAATTATCACAAGTCAATGACCCCTAAACCTGGCGGAATTATCGTCCGACTATTTCTTGCCGCAACAAGTTTCCTGTAGGACATCTCTGAGAAATAAAGAAGGAAGCAAAGAAAGGAATGGAATGGAGATCTTCAAAGATGACAGTGTTTAAGGGGCCAAAATAAAGATCAGGAAATATTCATTGCAGATTATTTAGATTTAGATTTCAGAAGTCACCGAAGCCATTGCATTATATTTACAGCCCCCATTTTTGTCGTGATTAATAATAGCCTACTCTATTGGTTGCTGTGCACACAGTGTTTGAGAATGTAGCTTTAATATCGCGTGTAAGCCAAGGTCATGATTTCGAGTCCCGACTAGTACATGGATTATATGTCCATTATTGATGTGATGTTAGGTAAGACCTGGTATCATGTTGTTTACACAATACGGGAGTCTCGTCACTTGTTTTTCAAGTGTGTAAGGTCGAAACTGCTTGATTGTAGGCAATATACCTAAAAATAAGAAAATGGTTCCCGACGTTGCATGCTCTTCCCAGATTACTTACATTTAATTATTATTTTTTAAATCAGAAATAAACTTATTTACTATCATTGTAATACGGTTTTGTGCTTTTATTATTATTATTATTATTATTATTATTATTATTATTATTATTATTATTGTTATTATTATTATATTATTATTTAAATTAATAAAGTGTTTTATTATTTTTCATACTAATCATGGAACCATCGTCATCATCTGCTTCAAGGGATTTGGCCCTTTAAAAACCTTCCTTGTGCAATAACACTGTGTAAACAACATTTTGCGCCCCGCTATGAAAACGCTATAACTCACATAAGGGACGTTATGGCAGAGAAGAAAACATGGATTTCGCCAGACGAAACAACAGCTGTAATTGAGAGATGCGGAAACATTGTCATCTAATAGGCTAGTATGACAATACAGATATCTCTGATATTTCACATTTTCTGTTTGTATCAGTTAATTACTATACACACACCACTCATTATCTCCTGGCTTAGATGCCTCATGAGTAATGCTTTATTGATGTCACTTATGAGGTTCTAGCCTGTCTCCGGACAGTTGACTGGTCATCTTGCCAGCATGATGGAAGGCATGGTGTTTCCAAGAGAAGTATAGACTAACTCTATGGGTGTTTCACGGAAAATCGGATTAGTAGGCAACTTCTCCTTCACAGTTGTCGAGCGGGCAGTCTTTCATTTTTAGCAGGCGCTTGAACAAGAATTTAATATCTTCAAAGGAAACTACATTTTCAGACTATGTAATAAGAAAGAATTAGTTTCTCTATTATCTTTGAATGTGAAGCTTTATTCTGTTGGAATTTTCTCCTCCTAGACGATGAAGTTATTTTAAAAGGCCTTGTGAAAACTCTACTCAAAGAATATAATATTAAAATTCCTTCTGAAATGTTGAGTAAAGTACCTTATAAGGAAATATTCAAGTCAAAAGAATGCTTAAGTACATTCTGTATTTCTAAAACAAATACATACAAAACCATTTCTTAGATATAGAATTACAAAAGATAACTTCAGTTAGGCTGCAAAACAGCATAGATACACATGGGAATATTGACGAAAAGACTAATAGCAAAATTTTATAAAATACAAAGTTAAACCATACTGTATTTATATCAAAATTGAGTTTTAAAAGAAAGGAAGAAAATTCGATTACAAGCTAATTAAATAAAATTTCTGAGCAGAATAATCACTATGAAACTACACGAGCTAAACAACTTTGGCGTAACTGAAGACAAGAGTCTTTATGTTGACAAGCTGGATAATAGAAAACTTTCCAAAAACCCTTAAAATTGCACCAATTAGGAAGAATGGAAATATACCACGCAAAATATGGGCGGTTAAGCTGCTGGTGCGATACACAACGTTGACTCATAATTATAATATTCTAAGTTCTCTTCCTCGTTTATCTAACTTCCCGTCCATTTTGCCGCCACCAACCAGCTGACTGCCTACCATCGGGGTGAGGGAAGGAGGAATGCTGTTGGTAGCAACGTCGCGCTCTCTCCCTGTACCTTCCACGTGTTTTCCTAGAGATGTCAGATTTCAGATTTAAATATAAATAGATCATTTTCTTAATTAATAACAGTGTATATCTCCAATAAATGATTTCTTAGCATCGCCACAGATACATAAAATATTTTGATATGATACCTCTTGTTCAAAAGGGGAGATCTATAACTGAAACTTGATTAATATATTTCAGTATTATTTGTATTTATCCTGGTAATAATGAACAGTTTGACTTGTAGACATTTTGTTTTTGCAGCATTAACTTCCCATGATTGTACGAGAAGATTCGAAGAGAACGGCAGTTACGTAGACTTTCGGCTCCCCCCTACTACCATTAATGCATAACACAATGTCATTACGGCGGTTGCTGTCGTCTGCGATACAACGAACTTTTCTGTTGATTTTCGAGTTCGTCATTTTTTTTCGGTTATTATAGGCCTATGCTTAGGCCTATTTAAGTTGTGTTAGCTCTCGCTAGTGGGTTTATATTTTATTTCATTATTGTAAAAATTTTTGTTTTATCTCTAATATCAGTCTTCCTTAAGCTACGTTACGCGGTTGAACATCTATACCGGCGTCGTGGTACTACCACTGAAGATGGAGGAGCATTCCTCCGAAACATGTATGGTTTTTAACTGACTTTATTAATTTTATTCAATCATTAAAAAGTGTTCATATAACTGTATTACATTACTTTTATTATATATAATATTATTATTATTATTATTATTATTATTATTATTATTATTATTAATGAATTATTTTGTATTACTATCTTTGTATCATCTCCGTCACGATTATTCTTTTATTATTATTATTATTATTATTATTATTATTATTATTATTATTATTATTATTGTTACTGTTATTTCTATCATCAGCATTATTATTTGATCTCTGTAAAATTTATGTAGACTACTGGATTGTACCCGAGCACGAGCATATGCTCATTTCGGGTATCTATTCATATATATTCATTTCAAATGTAAATTGTAAATAAATTTGAAATTGAATTTGAAAAGTCTTTCTCCGCGACCTTTGTAATATTGAACAAAGTCTACGAGCAGTTTTCTTCGATGGTCAAGTGATTAACATGCTTGGAGCCAATAGTGAGCGATGGACCTTCAGGGGGATAAAAATTAATAGCATTTTCAGACGAAGAGTTGTGTGTTTTGGGAATTGACATCTTCAGTATTTTGGAATTATTCAAGTAAATTCCACCATCAGTAGTTTCAAAATACTGGATATGTCTAACATACAATGGATGACCCAAAACCTTACCTTATGAATATAATCATCGTGAAAAAACCTAAAATTTCACAGTTTAGCACGGTTTTTACTAACAGGAAAATAAAGCTACAATGCATAGAATTAAGGTATATAAATTAACCTACTTTATGAATTAGGGCTCCAGGTAAAATTTTACCGGGCATTCAAAGTCCACATTTAACTGTCGAGGTAGCACAATAGACATATTTGTGGCTATGTCTCTCCTCTTAACCTTTCATCAACGCATACGACCACTGACTATGAGAACTGCAACTTGGAGTCCCACCTGAAGTTCCTCAGGTTTGCGGAATGTCTCGCCGCACTGCAGGCAGCGGAAGGAAGGGCAGGCCGCGCCAGGGCTGGGCGTGTTGTTGCTGCTGGTGCGGCTGCTATTGCTGTTGTTATGCCCGTTCTGCTGCTGTTGCTGCTGCTGGTCCTTCTTGTGGTTCTGCATGTGTGACGTGAGAGCCGCCGCAGTGTTATAGCCCCTGTTGCACACGGTGCACTGAAACGGCTTCTGGTTGTCGTGCGTCTTCATGTGAATCTTCAGGTGGTCACTGCAACAGTAATAATGCATTATGGTTACAAATTAGTGAAAAAAATGATGTTATCCATTTTAACTTTTTATTCGCATACAAAAAAACTGAGAACAATTTATAACTACTGCAAGAACAACCGGTGTTGACAATAGAACACAGAAACTCTCAAGTACTTCAGCTTATAAGTAGTATACTCGAACAGCAGAGAGACTTCTGGTTGTCGTTGGTATTCAGTTGCACGTAAGGTGATCGGTAGGTAATACATGCTTTGTATTTATTTATTAAATAAAGTTTACAACTGTGAGATCGTCGGATGGTTGCGGATTCGCGAAATAAGTTTCTGTGAAAGTAAAACAGCCATTTCAGAATTTTGAATAATTCTATACATTGAACCAAAATTGTAGGACAAGAGTTCAGACCTCATGATATTCTGAAACAATATTGCGCACTACACAAAATTATACTAAATAATCACTATCAATTCTCAAAATTATTGCGCACTACACAAAATGAGACTGAACAGGAATTACCAATAATTCTGAAAAATATTGCGTACCGGGTACTGCACAAAATGAGACTGAATAGAGACTACCAATAATTCTAAAAAAATATTTCCCACTACATAAAGTGGAACTAAATAGGAATTGTCATTAATTCTGAAAAATATTACGCACCACACAAAATGAGACTGAAGAGAGACTACCAATAATTCTGAAAAATATTGCGCACTACATAAAATGAGACTGAATAGGAACTACCATTAAGTTTGAAAAATATTACGCACTTACGCACTATACAAAATGGGACTGAATAGAGACTACAAATAATTCTGAAAAATATTATGCACTACATAAAATGAGATTGAATAGGAACTACCACTAAGTCTGAAAAATATTACGTACTACACAAAATGAGACTGAATAGAGACTACCAATAATTCTGGAAAATATTGCGCACTACATAAAATGAGACTGAATAGGAACTACCATCAATTCTGAAAAATATTACGCACTATACGAAATGAGACTGAATAGAGAATACCAATAATTCTGAAAAATATTGCGCACTACATAAAATGAGACTGAATAGGAACTACTATTAATTCTGAAAAATATTACGCACTATACGAAATGAGACTGAATAGAGAATACCAATAATTCTGAAAAATATTGCGCACTACATAAAATGAGACTGAATAGGAACTACTATTAATTCTGAAAAATATTACGCACTATACAAAATGAGGCTGAATAGAGTCTACCAATAATTCTGAAAAATATTACGCACTACATAAAATGAGATTGAATATGAACTACCATTAAGTCTGAAAAATATTACGCACTACACAAAATCAGACTCAATAGAGATTACCAATAATTCTGAAAAATATTGCGCACTACATAAAATGAGACTGAATAGGAACTGCTATTATTTCTGAAAAATATTACGCACTATACGAAATGAGATTGAATAGAGAATACCAATAATTCTGAAAAATATTGCGCACTACATAAAATGAGACTGAATAGGAACTACTATTAATTCTGAAAAATATTACGCAATATACAAAATGAGGCTGATTAGAGACTAACAATAATTATGAAAAATGTTGCGCACTACATAAAATGAGACTGAATAGAGACCAACAATAATTTTGAAAAATGTTGCGCACTACATGAAATGAGAACTGAATAGGAACTATCATTAATTCTGAAAAAAATATTGCGCACTACATAAAATGAGACTGAATAGAAACTACCATTAATTCTCAAAAATATTGCGCACTATACAAAACGAAATTGAATTGGAAATATCAACAATTCTGTAGAATATTGTTGCGCACTACACAGAATGAGATTGAATAGAAAGTCTACTGTGAAGTCAGTTTTTTTTTATTTTAAAGTATTATGCAAATGTTTACGACTGTGTCTATTTTCCATGTGCGTTGGTTTCGTTGCAGTATATCAGGGTAGAGATAATCAACACAGAACATTACTCTTAAAAATCGAGGAACTGTTTTGTCCCTACCGAGATGAAAACATGCGGGCAATTCTGTCACCTACCTTCATGCAATATTTTCGTCATTTCCATTCACATTGTTGTCAGGAATATGAATAAATATTCACGTGTCATATGGTTTATATGGTTTCAAGGCTACAGCTTGCGATAACTCAAGATAAGGAAACACGTCTAATTCTATTGAAGACAAATTTCCACTTTCAACCGAACCAGATTCTTTTAGATATGTAGCTAGAGCCACAATGAGAGCCCAAAAGAACACCAAAAAATTACATGAGCATCTGCAGAGAATGTACAGCGATAGAATCACATGTAAAACTATCTTATATTAACGGACTAAAAATCTCGAAAGGCCAAAGAAAAGATTGGAAGATCAGTATTCTGTAAAAGGGCGAAATAAACAGGCTAAAATGTTCAGAATAAGTAGGTCTATGCAAAAGATACATTCATTTTTCTTCGTAATGCTTTTCTCCGACACCAGCGTCTACACGATGTTGTTTTTGTGGCGAGCCAAAACTTCCCAAAGACCAGCTCATCCACATTGTCACTTTGTTCTTCGGAGTTGTGTCAGCTGGCAGCGTAATTGCATTGGCGATATTATTCTAAGGAAGTACAGTAGATTTATTTTTCCTGGAGCAATTTTCCTCATATAGCGGCTTAATTATGTAACCCAGATAAGAGTTGGCAAGGAGTTTGTTGTGGACGATAGCTGCTAACCTAAACAGTAACAGCGGCGGGCCACCTGCCCATGGAGGCACCCTGCTAGTCCGGCTTTATACTCACATTTATATTTCTACATAACTACACGAGTGGAGGTTTTTGCTACCTCGGCTTGGGGACACAGAACAAATTGCTTACTGTGTCACGAACATTAGTCACACGCTGGTGCTTCGCCCTCTTCTTTCTACTCTTTTCTGCAGATCCTTGTCTCGATAGCAGTGACTTGACTTGCACTTGCAGTGGGTGTTGGCGCCATTTTTAATATTTCATTACACAGCAAGCTTTCGTATTTTATTTTGTATTCCTTTTCAGACAACAATCAGCTGATATTTGATAGGAACGATAAACATTATTTTATATCAGACAGAGATATATATCAGCTGTCATGATAGTGGACGTTCAGACACACAATCGAGTGATTTCGATGGGAAGTTTCATTAACGTGTGACAAGACTAGGCAGGGAGAGACAGGGACAGAGAGTGAGGAAGGAGAGGGGATTCGATACGTATGATAAATTTCCTCTGGTGACAAAACAATCTTCGCTGTGACAAAAGACAATGCTGTCTGCATATATGATTTCGTTAATACTTGATTGATTTAATTTATTTGAAGCTGTACTTCTATATTATACGTCATTGCTGACGACGATGCATCGAATAATCCAGTCTTGTTTTACGTGGGATGCCTGCCAATTACATCACAGCAGAAGGTCAAAACATTGTGATGAAGATTTGCTTTTGCAGCTGCATGATCGGAATTAATTTCTTAAACGTTCCTGGACTATTTATTGTATGTCATTGGTGTCTACGGTCCTGATAAGACTCTGGAATGAGAGCATTATCAACTCAACCACTCCGCTGGTAAAAGGACGCTTCTGCTACTGCAGTAACACAAAGTGTTCGCCAGAAAACAGGTTGCGTTCAGGTAAATGCATCCGGCGTCCTACTGTTACAGATCGAACGCGATTGCTGAGGAAATAAATTGTACGTTTCCTCTGGATCAAGCGTGAAAGGTTTTGTGTTTCATACTATGGACAGATAACACAGGCTGAAGGGACGTCGAAGTTGGATAATTAGTATACAGCTGACTTCCATCCAATATTGTTCAATTTAGTTCGTGGCAATGCAGTACACATTACAACAGAGAATCTTAATTTATGATACGTACATTACGGATCAAATCAAAAGTGGTGTGCTCTTTCTTCGGAAATATTCTGGTGTTCAACGACCATGTAATTGAAAAATCCAGAATTTAATGAAAGTGAAAGAAAGTCTCATTTTTAAATAAAATAAGAAGGCGTATAAATCGCATTCTGAATGAAGAAAAACCCTACAACATAAATTATTAAAACTAAAGCCATGTAAGACAATAGTCGTTCGTAAATTGAATAAAACGAACCAACTGCCCGCGGTACAATTTTTTTACTGCTTTTTGGGGGTATTCACGATGGTTATATCGATCCGAATTTTGTATTTTATTCGTTAGGCAGCTCCAACACTTACCGGTATTGTAAAATAAGCCAATAAATTACATTTATGATCTTATATATACGTCTCGAGATTTTACTGCCGAAAGCTGACACGCTGAAATCACCGCTAAGTGGCCTGTTACTTGTCCACGTCACTTTCCGAACGACGCCGTACTAAGCGAAACCTCTTTCTAGGCGAACACTACTTAGCAATGAGTACATTTGATCCACCAATGATGTTACTCACTTTAGGTTACAAAAAGGAAAAATCACTGACGTACTGAACTCGTGCTTTCGATAGATACTACATAGATTTGAGTAATGGGCCTTAAAAATCACAGTGTGGCTGTTTTCGCCTCTGATCTTCTCCAGTCGTCAGCACAGAAGACTTCAGTTTCGGACAGTAAAGTTTCCAACCTCAGTGCAATTCGCTCGAAACCTGAGTCGCCAAATGTGTTGGGTTCGTTTGATCCAATTGCTTAGAATACCAAAGCATCGTAGACCAGATTTGGTAAAAAGTTACGAGTGGTAGAAACTGGCCTTAATAGGCAAAACCCTTCTATACAGCGCAGATCTATCATACAGCTAACTCACTTTAGGTTTTCGTTAACTAGGAGGTTTCTGTCGAGTTTTCTCATTTCATCAACTTCACAGATTTCACTTCATCCTGCATTTTTCCTCACTTCGTATCCCCAACAAAATATATGCTACAGGGTGGCAATAAGATCAGGTGGAGATGACCAATTACAACTTTCATTCTGTAGTGCATACGACACGGAAACAATACGGAGAACGTCCAGGGAGAGAGACTATTCTTCAGCCGGGTATGGTCTTTCAATCTGGTGACTGGTAGGAAACGGGCTGGTCTATCTTTTCGGTATCTGAGGGGTTGCAGATCCACCTGTAGGAGTTCGTTCATTTCAGCCCTCCCTCCTAAGGGAACCAGTAATAACAATAGATTTCAAAGTCACAACACATAAGGGTTTCGATTCATGTCCTCTGATAATTAGAACCAACAAAAACCTGTTTTCTAGATATTGACAATTGAAGTAGCCTATATCTGGTTATTTATTAAACATTTTACACAAGAAGTATTGTAACACTCATACCATAGCAAAAAATACCACAAATAATGATAAAAAAAATCTAACCGATTTTTAATAACAGACCAACAATTCATTTAATATTGCAAAGCAAAATAAATAAATGAATTTTATGCAATAAAATAATTTTGCTTATAAATGTCACCAGAGTGCAGATATCGCATTCTTGATTTTTTCTGAGTTAAATAATCAAGTCAACAACAGATTTCTGTATATATATATATATATATATATATATATATATATATATATATATATATATATTTCAAATTGTCGGTTGGTCTATTATTACATAACTTTGTCCGTTTGAGATATTGTAACAATTGCCTAACTTAGGATAATATTTTTAAAAATGTTTGTCCGTATTTAACAAGTGTGCTTTAGTCGGTTCCTTGTAGTGTGAATCTGCATATCAAGTAGACCTGAATCAATTTCACCCATGAATTTCTTACTATGTTTATTTTTACGATAGGCCTATTTTACGTTATGTTATATTGTTTTATTTTATTTTATCTGACAGGATTAAGGCTATAGGGCCTTATCTTCCATCCTTCTATCCATACGAATACAAAAAATACAAAGAGTGACGGTAAATAATGAAAATACATTAATTTAATAATGACATCGTAGCCAAATGTTGCTCACAAATAATTCTGTTATTTGCTATAAAGTTACGTGAATTAAAATTACGTTATTGTACATACAAATATGTCATTGTTTCCAAGTGTTAGTTTTTTTTAACCCTACGTTTTTACACCATTATTATAAACAATCTTTATAGTTTGTGAAAATCATTCATAATGTCACATTATTGCACTAGTGCCGTAAAATATTACATGCCTATTACACGTCATGACTTCTATTATGATATAACTTGTACCATAAAGTTAATATTATGAAACGATTTTCTGTACAATAATAATAAATTTAGTACATCACTGTTGCCATAGCAACCTCTTTCTTCATAGACCAGCGAATAGGGATTATAAAGAATGGACACTTCGCGTCGGTACCTTTGATGTAGCCGGACCGATTTCAATGACCTTCAAGCCCGCTAGAGCGTCAGATTCTGCTTTCTCCCTAGAGTTGGCGCTGACATCACACCAGCTAGCAGTCGACACAGCGGAAATATAACACATACAATTAATACATCTAGGTACATTATGTACTCAAATAAAATAAATTGGATCCATAAAATAATAAATCCTTCATTAAATGTAATGTCTAGACTCTAGAGTTCCTTTATAATGAGAGTTCAGACGTTGACCCCAACAACAATTAAAATATGTAATGATTTGATAGCGCTGAAAATAGAAAAACAAAACTCTTACGAGAAGTAAAACCATATACCTATATTATATTATATACAAATATTAAACGAATTCGATACTTAATTTTATAATGTATTATATTATTTTATAATATAATTTATGATATCTGAAATATAAAATATTATTATTACAACTAGTTTGTCACTGAGAAATATGGAAAAGCTGTTAACTTGAATTTATTTGAAGCAAAGCGTTACTGGATTATGCAATAAGGTAGGCGATGTTTGGATCCTGTGCCTTAATTCTATTCTCAATTATTATCTTAGCGTATGCTCGATTACACCACCTCTAGCGCTTGAAAGTGGAACTAGCCGCAGGCAGGGAGAAACAAAACACAGGAAAATTCGCTCAGTGTCCATTCTTTATAATCCCTATTCGCTGCATAGACCATGATTACAAATTTGATGTTATTTGTTTATTAATTGCTTTATAATGCTCTCGCACAAAAAAGTAGCGTACTAAACACGTTTATAATGTTATACAATTATTGCACCAGTCAAAATTAGGAAACCAGAGCTCGTTTCCTAAACACTGACTCGTGTCATAACGTATAAAATTATAAACTTGTCTGATAATATGCCATGCGTAATGAGCTTTGTCAATTCGACCAGAATGATTGAAACCAATTTATCGGCAAAGCTTGCCAGTCCTGTAATGTAGCCCTACCCTTTAGAGCAGAAAAATCTTCCATGTCTATAATAGTTTAGATTACGAGTACATAGGCCTATATTAAGTTATATTGTTCGTGTTTATGAAATAGCTAGGTATATAACGTGCAATGAAGCTTAAAACTACTTTGCATGGAACATATCTGCGAACGGAAGACAAGACGCTGAACCACGGGACAACACTGAGTGACCGGTGATTGAACCTGGGGTTGTTAACTTGCACGAACGTCCATTGGCGAGTGACACACTAAATTAGCTGTTACGAATTACTGAGATTCAGAATTATACACCTAGTAGGAGAAAGGACATTGCATTGCATTAAGAATTCATTTAATCAATTTCCATAGACAAGAAATGCGTTGCAATGGACTGGCGAATATCAATTAGTAGGCAATTTTGTCTTAGAATATTTATATCGGTTATATACTGTGAACTTCGTAGATTTGCAGCTCAGTAATTCTATGTTTGCGGCCGGAAGAATCATATAAACCCATGATATACGGATGACAATGATGGAAAACATAATAACTGTAGTTATCCTATATGATATTAAAAGCAGTAACGGATCTTTAGAAACACAACTAATATAATTGTTAAATTTAAATAAGAATAAAAACTAAGACACTCAATATTTTGCAATTCATTTTGATTAATTTTCAGAAAAGCCTATGACATATAATAGGAATATTTATTTTCAGTCAATGACTTTACTATTAATATATATATATATATATATATATATATATATATATATATATATATATATATATATAAGGTGCAAGTCTTTACATTACATGAATTAATATTGTATGAACGTTTTCGTCGGTTTCATACCAACATCATCAGATACTACATTCTATATAGCAATATCATCACTAACAGGTACATATGTCTCTACAGACCAAAATACAATATATATTAATAAGCATACAACATGATAAAAACCAACATCATTAGGATATAAATGTGTCTTTCTTGTGTGACTACACCTTACTATCAAATGATTAAAAGCACACGTGTCATTACAATGCTTATACCAATATGTTTGCAGGTCTTCACTGATAAAATAGTAAAAAATAAAATGAAATCTGTAATGCATCTATTCACACAATATAGTATACTGATTTCATTTTATTTTTTATTATTTTATCAGTGAAAACCTGCAAACATATTTGTATAAGTATTGTAATCACACGTGTGCTTTTAATCATTTGACAGTAGGGTGTAGTCACACAAGAAAAACACATTTATGTCCTAATGATGTTGGTTTTTATATTGTATGCTTATTAATATATATTGTATTTTGGTTTGTAGAGACATATGTACCTGTTAGTGATGATATTGCTATATAGAATGTCGTATCTGATGATGTTGGTATGAAACCGACGAAAACGTTCATACAATATTAAATCATGTAATGTAAGGACTTGCACTTCATATACTGTATATTACTAGTAGTCATTGACTGAAAATAAATATTCGTATTATAAGACACTCAAGCTTATATTATTATTATTATTATTATTATTATTATTATTATTATTCATATTACAAAGCATTACAAGCTAGAAAAGCTTTTCGTAGCTGAATTCACAATGCAGTTTCTATAGTTAGTAATTTTGAGAATTTTATGCCTAAATTGTTATCGTTATCATTCTCGTAGCCTGCTTCTTTCGTTAAAATTCTTTTTCTGGGAATAAACTCAATCCAACTGAGTCAACACGGTTTGATTTTTATAAATTATGTTAGTATTCCAATGAAGGTACTATATAGCAATATCATCTATACTATAAATCTATTTATTGTGAATGTGAACGGATCCTAGACAACAGCTGCATATATTTTCATTAAGTTTCCATAGATGATACGTTGCTCGTAAATTTATTGGTAGGTAACCTCGAAACCTCTCGTGGTAAGGTATGACCTATGATAATTAGCCTTTGGATGTAGAAACATAGTGTAACGAAACAGAAAAAGAACAAACTAGACAGATTTCGAACTCTGGATCTCTACTCTACCGATCTGAGGGTTTTGATAGAAGCTATTAAACTAGCTGAAAGCAGGGTGGAAAAGTTAGAAAACGAAATTATATTATCAAAATCGGTGATTATTTTAAAATAATATTTCAGTCTTCTTAATATTTATTTATTTATTTATTTATTATTTTGCTAATAATTGTAACATAAAATATAATATATACGGAAAAACATTAGCTCGCCCCTAAAAGAGTAGAACTCGTGCCCAGGGACGGATTCTTGAATTGAAATTTATAATTATACAATACAATTTGTCTTATGTCTACTATGCAATTATAGTACTGTATATAAATTTAAATTTACAATTTTTCAATTTTTATAAAATCCATACATAACTTTTTAAATTTAATACTAGAACTATTAGAATTGACAAGATTAGGATATTTAAATATAAATTTGTTATATATTCTTGGGCCTAAATTACTACTATGATTAAATACTGTAACAGTGTTGCATTTTGGTTCAATCTTAAAGAATTCATACCTTTTGTTTTTTAACTATGAGAATACAATTCAAAATTATTTCGATTTTTATGTATGAATTTTATTAATACAATATAATAAATTTGTCTTACGTTAAGTACATTAAAGTCTAAAAACAAATTTTGAGATGGAAAATGAATAGGTTTATGAAGACATATTTTAATTATTTTCTTCTGTAATAAATAAAGTGGATTAAAATTGGATTTAAATTAGCTACCCCATCCTATAATTCCATACATAATTACCGATTGAAATAAAGTTAAATATATTGTGCGTAATAAACTTATTGACAAGTAATTCCTCAATAAAACAAAATAATATACTATTTTAAGTAATTTATTACAAAGATAATTAATGTTTTGGTTCCATTTTAAATGATTATCGAAAATTATGCCTAAATACTTAACTTCGGAGGACTCTTTAATAATCGGACATTTACACTGTATAAGACAACAATCTATATGAATAAGTTACTGGCACTAATGTTACTTTATTTTTGATAGAAGAATACTAATACACAAGGATCACTACTCTGTATCCATACAATTAGCTTCGTATTTATTATTTTTATTTTAAATGCAATATTTCTATTTTTATAAATGGCATGTGACAGTTGAAAATAGTTTAGCTTGTTCCTGTAGTGAGCTTTCTCTCAAATGATTCAATGCGAGGCACATAAATCAATACGCAAGAGCTGAGAATTAAACTGATATTGTTGCTTCCAATTTAACAAAGCCGATTAATGGCTTTACAAGTTCACAAATCATGAGCAGAAGCCCCGTTTCTAATCGAAACTCAACACTGTGTGAAATTTAGTTTTACAGATTTGAAATAGACCGCATCATTTGTTTCAAGACACACTACAATGTCGGCGCAAGAAGCCTTGTTAGCGAGTGACCACCCACAGACAGCACCGGTATTAGCGGCAGTCAATTTACAACAGCCGTCACACTTAACCATTAATTACAAACGAGAAGGCTGCGGGCGCAGCCGATCACGTGACGTGCTAATTGAAAACAATAGCGCAACGCCGGCTCACAGGTGCCTAACAGTAATTTAAATTTCTTTACAGCAAGGCTCTTTTATTATAAACGAGCTTGAACAGTTTTGAGAATGTTCTATAGGGACAGACACTCTGGTTTAATTTCTCTGAATCCTGGGACTGGATATTATAATACATAGGTATCTATTGAATTTATTTTATGTTCACACCTGTGGAATAATGGTTAGCGCGTCTGGCCCCGAAATCAGGTGGCCCGGGTTCGATTCTCGGTCGGGGCAAGTTACCTGGTTGAGGTTCTTGCGGGATTTTCCCTCAACCCAATATGAGCAAATGCTGGGTAACTTTCGGTGCTGGACCCCGGCCGGACTCATTTCACCGGGATTATCACCGTCATCTCATTCAGACGCTAAATAACCTAATATCACAGTCTAGTATATACAGCCACGAAGCTTGAGTTGTGAGGGTGCTAGGAACAAAAGACTGTGCCGGTACTATTTAGCATTGCCTGTAATGAGGCGATGTTAGCGATCCTAGAGGTTAGCAACAATCTATGGATGCATATTTATTACGTATTGAGCTTCGTGATTGTATATACTACACTGTGCTAAGATGTTGATAAAGCTTGGTAAAATAACCTACTAAAATAAAATAAAAAATATGGCTCACATCGATTTAGCGAAAGCCAAAAACAAAATTTAATCGGTTTAATAGAAATCTCCTTATATATTCAATGTAGACTAGTAGGTCTATCGCTTGGGAATCTTGTCAAAATCATATTTTGTTATCATTATCGTCGGCATCATCATCATCATCATCATCATCATCATCATCATCATCATCATCCGGCAAGCATTGGACATAGTGATCCTTTGGGGTCTCAAAAACCAGATTGTCAGCATCACATTTTTAGTGGGCTATTTTACGATGCTGTATCAACATCTCAGGTTATTTAGCGTCCGAATTAAATGAAGGTGATAATCCGGTGAAATGAGTCCGAGGTCCAGCATCGACAGTTACCCAGCATTTGCTCTTAATGGGTTGAGGGAAAACCCCGGAAACAACCTCAATTAGGTAACTTACCCTAACCAGGATTTGAACCCGGGCCAGCTCGTTTCACGGTCAGGCATGGTAACCATTACTCCATAGCAGTGTACCTCATGAGTGTATCTTGTTTATATACTGTAGCTTCTTAACTGCTTATTACAGAATATGAATGTCACATGACAGAAGTGTCCCGCTTGCCTGCCACTCACACTCATGTGAAGGTTGACTTATACAGTATGATCCGTTTGGGTATGGATAATATTAATTTATTATTATAAAGCTAGTATGATACTAGGAAAAATTTATTGCCGGTTATACTACGATTAAAAGACGGAAGTTTCCATATATGTCAATCAACAATGCATAATCTAAAAGGACAAATGAAAATCGTAGATGATTAAAATGGCTACTACAAATCAACAGCGGGCACAATTTGTTCTTTGGTATGCTAAATTTGAGAGTGTTAAAAGAGTTCAAAGAGAATTTCGACGTGAATATGGTGTGCGTAATGTACCTAAATACGATTCGATAATGTTGTGGTATCGAACATTTGCAGAAACAGGTTCTGTGTCAAAAAAAATGCAGAAGGTCGCAATGGGGATCATGTTGAGCTCTGAGGAATCTCCCATCTTTCAGTATTGTATGCACAAAGTTTCAACAAATAAAGTTCAGTAGTAAATGTTTTACGATGTTTTTATTTTATCAATACCCAAACGGATCACCCTGTAGAACTCAATCCTTTCAAATGCTTATGAACAAAAGTTTAATAACTACCTTGTAAATAGTATCTTGCTTCGTTCTGCGATCATTTCTATTCATTATCTTAGCAAAAGAACTGAGCATTCAACAGGACTTACAAGATATCCTAAAAGTCTGTGGATATTTCGTAAGGAACGAAAATACGTTTACAAGCTTGCGTGAACTTACAAGGTGGTCAAATAAGCTAAAATAAAATTCATAATCCAAAAGGAAATTAAACCGGACATGAGTTGAGATTAATTAATTTGAGCATTTTAAACTGCATAATCCACATATTATTAAGTTGCTTCTGTAAATGCTGGTATGATTATCGGAAAGGAGTTCTCAAGAGAGCCATTTAATTCATAACGCAAACGCAAATAGGCCTAAATAAAAATTAAAACATTAAGTGTAATTAAAAATTTAGCAGGAACATAATTTATAATATAATAAGCTTACATTTTTTTTTACTTTGCCTTGAAATGTAATTAAAAGTATAAGATATAAGGACTACAACAAATTAATTATCATTGAGTCGCCATCTACGTACGGTCAGTTACACCTGCCTGAACCTAACAGTTAAACCTTTTAATTTTTAGAATGATGGTGCCATTACCCTTATCTTCTGAATTATGCTTTCTAAAGAATGGGAAACGTTTTTCAGAATTGTGTGTTAATTTCGGGTGTGACCCAGTTACATTGTATTTATACAATAAATTGTAATATGTAGGCTATTTTACTACGAGATTGGTAATCAATTTCGAATTTTGAAGAATGTTGATATACGAGTATTACAAGAATATTGTAAAATATTTGTTATTGCATTTAATTTTTGTTTGCAATAAAATCTTTGTAAAATCTTGTAAAAAAATTGTGTTTCTTTAAAGAGTTTCGTTAATAAATTCCTGTCCAATTTTTTTAGCCATCTCCCTATGAATTTTTCGATATCATTGAGAATATCTTCCATAAGTAATGTGGTGAAGATACAGATAAATTCATATCTTTAGATAATAAAAGAAGTGAGAATCTAATGGCTGGCTAATCAGAATAAAAACAATCCTTTTAAGGAAAATATTACTTACTGAAAATGCTTGTTGTATAAATTCTGTATCTTTGGTTACTGTCTAACTATAATTATCGTTTTATTTGATTACTGTACAGTTTTTCTTAGTTATCCTCTAAATTGATGACGAATAATCCACTGACAGAAACTATGCAAGATACAAATTATTTTCGTAAAGATTACGTGAAAATGTATCTAAATATTTTCCCGTAAAATGCATTCTCTTTCTTACTTACTTATAACTTTTAAGGAATTCGGAGGTTCACTGCCGTCCTCACATAAGTCCGCCATCGGTTCCTATTCTAAGCAGGATTAATCCATTCTCTACCATCATATCCCACCTTCCTCAAATCCATTTTATATTATCCTCCCATCTACGTCTCGGCCTTCCCAAACGTCTTATTACCTCCGGCCTCCCAACTAATACTCTACATGCATTTCTGGATTCGTTCATACGTGTTACATGCCCTGTCCATCCAATGTTCCTAATATGTCACGTGAAGAATAAAATGCATACAGTTCTGCGTTGTGTAATTTCCTCCCTCTTGGACCCAAATATTTTCCTAAGCACCTTATTCTCAAACACCTTTAACCTCTGTTCCTCTCTCAAAGTGAGAGTTCAAGTTTCACAACCATACAGAAGAACCAGTAATATAATTGTTTTATAAATTCTAACTTTCAGCTTTATTGAGAGTAGACTAGAACCGAATAATAATATTCTCTTTCTTAACAAATAAATACAAGAACGGTGCGATTTTTGAAGCACATAATTTTCTCTGTTTTCAATATAAGTTGTTTAAAATTGATAACATTACGGTGTAGCCTACTTGGTCAAGTTGTTCGGGCTAGCCAGACAACGGATCTAACAACGTAGGCTTGCTGTTGCACCTGAAGATTAGGAAGATTTACTGTAGAAAAGATATGAGAGTGGACGAAATTTCAAAGTCTCAGTATTCATGTAATAATAAATACTTTTTTTAGTGATCATGAGTTCAAGATGGGGCATAGGCCTATAGTCTGATGCTCGAACTCTCTCATCTGCAAGAGCAAAGTGCTCTCTCATCCACTTTTTCTGCACCGCATTCCTCGACGTTGTCAGTGCCGTCGTTTTGTCTGGAAAGGGATATCCATGACCTCAGGTACAGAAGAAATACCACCACGACATCAATAGACAATTTAATAAAAAAAACCTGGCGTAGACTATTTCAGAATGTACAACGAACGAGTAGTTATAACTGGACGTCTGTCATTTTTCCTAGCAATTTTCTGGAATCGGTCATGTCAGTTGCTGGACGAGCTAGACAGCATTCTTGTGGACGATGTTGTCACATAGAGCACACGTCATCGCCCTGCCTCGCCCGATCAAGTCGTGCAGGGCATGCGACGGGGTTCGAATGCTCCATGTCTGCCGAGGAACAACTGACCCTCTGATTTTATTTTTACAGTGCTATTTACTTTTTAATCTGATGTACCTTCCGCTAGTCAGCCCCAGATACACTGCAGCCTATTGACTTATTGTAACCGCCTCATATTTTATACGTTTTATTTTATCTGAGACCTCTGTGATCACACGAGACGTTTCCTGCAGCCTCAATCGATGCATCACTGGCCCACAGAGACATCTGTTCGCAAAGCAGGAAACCAGTAGGGCGAGAAAAAAATATGGTTTGTAAATTTTGTTATTGGATATACGGGTAGAGTGCTGATTTACTGTGACAGAGGACACAAGCTCAGTTCCCACTCATGGTGGAGTTGCATTTCTGGTGGACACAGCAAAGGTTCTGAGGGTTTTTCTCCGGTTCATTCCCTTCCTTCTCGACATTTTATCAACACTCTTCACAATTTTCCTTTCATTAATACTTCCGTTACGAAAAAATAGTACATCTCCTATGTTTGCATGGCACTGAATCGCCCGTCCGCCATAGTGAGTGCTATTCGATTTGTCCAAAGATTAGTATATGGCAGTGGTGGTGGGTTCTAGACAATTCACAGATCTGCATAAAAGATATCGAAGCATTCCAGGATCTTACACTGAAGGGAATATGACAATTCATATTTGTAAAGTACTGCAAATAACCGCTACAGATATGATGGTCTATACGGATCTGATGGCTGAAGAGGGCTCAAAAGAATACATCTTGTGATGGAACTTGTAATTAATTTCTAAAAGTTTTACATTGCTCTCTTTATTTTGAAATAAATAAGGTTGTGTTTTTATTGTTAATTGCCTTTTACTAATTTTTGGAATAAAATGTACTTTTTTTTTTACATATTATTAAGTCTAAACGAAATTATATCGCGAAATAATACAGCATCAGTGAGGAGTGATTCGTCATATGTTTTTAAACACCATATACCAAAGGAATACTTAAACTGTCAAATTTATAAGTGGTCGTTGAATATTTTGAGATGTACTGTATTTTTATAACATAGTCTAACGGCTTTTTATTTAATTAACTATTTTAGCGGGAACAGACGTTCATTACTACGTACTTGACTAAAAAAATTAAAGATTAACATTATTTCAAAGTAGTGTTAGATGTACAACAAGAAATAAATGTGCCTGTCAGGAATAATCTCCTCCCTCAATAGTTAACAACGACTGCAGGCTACACAGTAGCTTACGTTAATTTACGATTATTTTGAAACAGTAATTAGCACATTAAAACTCACCTCCATTTTAAAATATTTGTAGAAGTTTATGCAATAAAGAGAAGTATAAAACAGTTACATGAAATGCTCGAGGGACAGAAGACGAATCAGCCAAAGTACCTCGAGTCGTGGTAGCAATTGCTGAGATTTTTATATTTTTCTCTACGCATTCGATACATGTTTCCTCAAACCCTCAGTAAACAATTCAACAAAAGCGATCCTTCAAACTATGAATGCGCAGGGTAATATATGAAGAGACACTGCAAGAATGATGGATGTCACTTTCTTGTCGAAAATGAACCAAGACTGTCAATGCATAACTTAAGCCATGTAGAATGTACATACATAGTTATATGGCATTAACACTGATAGTCATTGCCCAGTAATGATCGGAAAATCACAGTTAAGCTTTGAGCGCTAAGCATTTCAAACTTTTAATTGCTTCTCCTGCAAAATGTATTCCAAATGACATCCATCATTCTTGCAGTGGACTCTTCATATATTTCAAAACTGGCCTGAATTTAAGTAACTCAATATTCGTTAACTTGTGTATCAGTGCTCTGGTCTCCGATCATGCGCAGTGTCTTACATCTGAGACTTAGGAATATCCAATCGTCTCATTCTTTTTTAGGAAAACTGTACATTTACAGCACTGTTTTGATGCATACTGTACTAAATAACAATACCCAGAAGGAAATAAGGGGAAATGCACTGAGGATGAAAAACAAATAAGATAAAGCATCTTTGAGTGGTTTAAAATAGGTAGTGGAATAAAACGTAGGTCGACGAAACATAGATAAACAGTATTTCTTTTCCTAACGATGTCTTAGAAGCCTGTTAATGTACGGAAGTTGAGGCCGCAATCTCATATGCGAGTTAGCCTCCCGCTCGGTACAACAAACCGTTCAACTCAGGTTAATAAATCGCAATGCAATACCCAAAGAAGTGGATCATGACGCATCAATCCAATCGATGAACTTTGATTCAGAGAAATGGAAGGCTGCAACAGTTAAAACTGTCAAGGAACAGGAAACGGCGCAGCCATAAAAACACGGCAGTGAACGTGTAACCCATCTGATGAATGAGGCTGCTCTCTGCAGCGACCGGTAGCTCACGACAATGCAGCGGGACTCTGGACTCCATGGAGCTGGAAACACTGCCAGCATTTATGTTCAAGGGCTGGACCGACAGAAAGGTCTACATCTTCATTTTTATCAGGATGATATTTATTCCATAATCATGTGGTGAGCATGGCGCAAGACCATCGTGCACTGGTAATATTCTATCTTCACGGACAGGATCATCTCATCATTTTTGTGGGGATTATGGACCATTATTAAACATTAGCCTACAATTAACACAACTCCCTATAGAGTGGATGAGTGCCAGAGTTGTCTAAACTACAATTACGCTGAAAAAAATATTCAAGTCTAAACTTAGACGTCTTTTTTTTTTTAATTATAGGCCTATGTCCTCATATGATTATGTCTCGTGACGAGAATATTGTATGAAATGGAAATATAAAAATTGGAAATTTATCTTTTGAAGAGGTGGAGAACATTAAATCCAGACGTTTGAGATGGGCAGGGCATGTAGCACGTATGGGCGAATCCAGAAATGCATAAAGAGTGTTAGTTGGGAGGCCGCAGGGAAAAAGACCTTTAGGGAGGTCGAGACGTAGATGGGAAGATAATATTAAAATGGATTTGAGGAGGTGGGATATGATAGAGAATGGATTAATCTTGCTCAGGATAGGGACCAATGGCGGGCTTATGTGAGGGCGGCAATGAACCTCCGGGTTCCATAAAAGCCAGTAAGTAAGTAAGTAAGTATAGGCCTATGCCCTCACTGTGAAATGATTTCTCCTTTACCATCACCTAATATTTATCTATGTTCGGAAGGGGGATGCTGCGGAAGGACACATTATGAAGCAACCCAACAGACAGAAGAAAAGAAAGTTGAGGATTGGAACGTGGAATTCTAGATCAAATATACCCAGATTGCTCGGTCTTATAGGCTTTGACGGTAACAACTGTTGTCAGGTTTATTATGATGCCATCTAGTTGTTACATAAGGAGTCACGTCATAACTCCCATTTGAATTGCATTAGCGACTGTACTGCCATCACGTGTTCGTTTACGGAGGACGGGTGGCGATCCTGGCGGTTGTTCTCTTCAAAGTGCTACCGATTTTAACATAGGGATGAGCAATCTGTTATATAATGTGATCTGGGGTGAAATGTAAGGACTCTCTGCAAGCAGGTAAGTTGGAAAACTTGGAGGAAAAGGAATTGGTTGGTTCACTGGCTGAGAAGAAACTGTCTAGTGAAGGATGCACTGGAAAGAATGGTGAACGGAAAATAGTTTGGGACAGTAGAAGATATCAGATGATAGACGACATTAAGATATATGGATCATATGAGAAGACAAAGAGGAGGACAGAAAATAGGAAAGATTGGTGAAAGCCGGGTTTGCAGTGAAAGACCTGTTTGATTTCCTTCTGGGTATTATTCTTTAGTACAGTATGCGTCAAAACAGTGCTGTAAATGGATATTGCACTTCTATATAACTACGTAGTAATCTATAAAGTAAAGTTAAGTAAAGTACTTTAGTACTCTTGAATAGAAACATATCTTTGAAAAACAAAATCTATGTACACTGACGTCTTTTTTTTTTTCTTAATAAAACACATGTTCAAATGACTTTCATTATTTTCTATAGGCAGAACACTAAATGAACGAATGAAAATATGAAATAGGGTATTGAAAAGAAACATATCTTTGAAAAAAGAACATTTTATATACACTGACGTCTTTCTTTTCTTAATAAACACATGTTGAAATGACTTTCATTATTTTCTATAGGCAGAACACTAAATGAACGAATGAAATGAAATTATCTAGTAAATGTACTTTAGCACACACATAAATGATAATTTACAGTCATTCTATGCAGAAATGAGAGGCTTAAAAATTTGTGGGTTAGGCAACTCTGGCACTCTATTCATGTGGTAAGCACGGCACAAGACTTTCTTTTTCTTCTTCTGTTTCACTTCCTCCTATCCTACAGAATTACAATCTAATTCAGTGTGGCGGAAGGTATACGGCTATGGACCAACACTACACAGGCACATACCGCCAGCCTTCCCTGTCGTGTGGACAACGCGGTACAAGGCCATCGATGAGACAACACAGGGCAGCACGTGACGGGGACAAGTACTCAATCCCATGGACGGAAAATAAATCTTTTCCATTGCCCACACCGGGAAGCGAACGCGCTAGCGAGGTAGCAACAGCAACAGACTATGACAATCCTACAGTGAAAATCATTACAACCGTCATCATCATCAGCAGTAGCATCATTAGACTCTATCCCTTTCAAAGGAATAAGTCATTTGGCCTTACTCCTGTGAGGATTATGGCATTTTTAATTAGCCGGACTCCCTGGTCACAACGCAGCATGATCTAAAACCATCGTACAGTAGTAATCTATCTTCACCATCATCTTTAAAGTTTAATTTCAAATACTGGGTTATTTATCCTGTTTTGTCTTTGCTTTTGCGAAGATTATAACATGCACAATAACTGATCTCCCTTGGTCGCATCCTAGCATGGTGAAAGGTCACAGTACATTAGTGGGAACTAATTTTCAAATGAGACGATTATATCAAACACAAATAGTGAGAATTGCTGGTCATGAACTGCCCAAGTAATAGTCGAAGTCGTCATAGTCGTCGTCATCATCATCATCATCATCATCACCATCATCATCATCATCATCATCATCATCATTCCACCAACACTCCTCACTCTTGTAGAACCTACATTTTATGTTTAATAAAGATAATTATTTATAATTCTTAGTATGGTGAAACTGCAATTTAGATTACTTTCTCCTTTTCTTCAACAGGCATGGTACAATTTCGATGTAATATTTCGCCTACTTTACCTAGAGCGTAAAGAAAGTCGTAATACAAGTTTTAGACGTAGGCTATTCCCACACAGAATAAGCATCGAAAGAACCTCAGTAAATACTAGTTTTCCTTGGCTCTATTTCACAACTATAAAACATCTATTTGCTTACTTTACTTTATCGGACGATAATGTGTTTACTCGTACTTCATTAAAATTCTGTATAAGTAAATGATAATTATACAAGCTTATACTTTGCTAGTTGGGAACTCACGAAGTTTTATTGGTTCGAGAAATAAATTACGACTACTGATAAAATTCAAACATATAGCTGTAGGCATTCAACTGGTAATAGTGATTGTGAGAAAAATGAATGAATGAATGAATGAATGAATAAATAAATAAATAAGTAAATAAATAAATAAACAAGTAAATAAATAAATAAATAAATAAATAAACAAAAGCCTTTTCCCAAAGTTCAGCTCAGACTAAAACTTACTTCCCACTCCATATCCACTGGTGATACAGACACGGTGCTTGATAGGGTCACAGGACAGGTCTTACCTCGTCTATTATAGAGTTGAATGTCGTCAAGCTATACTCCATACATACTTATGCTCTTGCGGATTTCTTGGAGAATTTAGGTAACCAAACGGAAGACTTTAGTAATAACAAATAGTAATAACACTCCGATTAAAATTAATACTGGTCAAAGAACAAGTGAAAATCTCAATGAATTTCTCATGGGTAATACAGGGGTTTCTATGTGATCTACTTTATTTATTTATTTTTTTAATTTTGTATTCAACAAACAAAATTTCATAACACAATCTCAAGGGAAAAAATGGAACTCTCTGCATCATAATCCACAGTTAATTCCCGATTTACCACGAAAATCGTCTGTAGCTGCATTTAGATTGGCAACAGGCCATGATTGTTTGGCCAAACACCTGCATAGAATTGGAATATATCAGTCCCCTAACTGCCCATTGTGCAACTCAAACCAAGAAATTCGGAACACCTCAAAATCTGTACTTCAGTGGCTGGCCATGATAATATCTTTCAAAAATATTGGAGTGCAAGAGGTCAAATGACTTTGTTGTAAAATGCCTGGCATTAGAAAACAACAACACAACAACTTTATTTTTTATATAGGCCTATTGATAGGAAGTCTAACTCAGAACACATTACTTAATAAGGCAGAATGTCTCCAAATGTAATGCTGTTTGCAGACGACCAGATATATGTTAAGTTTAGTCAACAGTATGAAGACTGGCTGAAACCTCATAAGTGACACCAATAGGGCATCACTCATGAGACAATTAAGGCACGGGATAATGGGGCAAGGCGGTCAGTTCCTTTCCGCCTCCAGAGCATACATTGCTGACTAGAAACTTATTTCACTAACCAGACATCAGATGTATATAAACTATTGTTCTTCCCTGACACATCGTCAAGTGAACTGTATTGCCTGATAATAGATGTATCAGCCAGAATCTCAACTAGAGGTAGCAACCACATGATATTAGCCAATCCATAGTAGTATGACATGATAAGTACACCTAACTTGTATTCAAAGTAACCAAACGCAGGACTTGGTTATTACACATGCTCGAAATAACTTCTACTAAACGTTATGGGGTGTGACATTATGTCTGAAGTAAATAGGCGGAATTATAATCCACAGCGGGTGTAAGCAGTTCGTCAGCAAATATAGAGAGGATGCTTTTGCAAAGGGGAAAAATCTCATTTCTCACAGCAAATGACTTTCGAAGATGATGATGAAAATAATAATAATAATAATAATAATAATAATAATTATTATTATTATTATTATTATTATCATCATCATCATCCTTCATGCATTAGGAAATTGATTCCTGTAGCAGCTACATCTTTTGGCTGGTCTTCCAATATTTCTTCTTCCCTGAGGTTCATATTTCCAAAACTTATATGATATCCTGTCCTCCTGCATCCTTGAAATGTGAGACATCCATGTATTTCTATATTCTTCTATTTTGTTGTTTAATTCATATATCTCAAGATTATTATTATGTAAACTATAAATGAAAACTGAAGGCATTACCATATGAAAATATCCTACCTCCAAGCTGTTTCATACCCCTCATCCAACGCAAAAGTCTAAAATTATTATTGGCTAACAGCCAACACATCTTAACCGGTAACGAAAAAAAAAGTATAGATAAATTAATAAACTTAGTTTCTATAATATATGTATAAACGAAATTTCGAATCTACAGCATGAAAGCCCACGCTTTTACCTTTTGACATCAAAGTAAATGAAAACGAATTAACTGATCTAATGATTACGAATAACACAATATGAATGAATGAATATATTTGTCTTTAAGGAATATACCTTTTGGTGAGGCGTCACTTCACGTTATTAGTATACAGTGCCGTCCACCCGTTTTACAACACCTCTCGTACAAGTCATTTAGTCATTATTTATTTTAATTTATTATTGCAATTCTTCCACTAGTCTTTTATGTCCGCTATCAATTCTTCACTAACCTTACTCCTCACCCATTATTATACCAGAAATATTATACTTCTAATTCTTGAACCCCTCCTGTATGGCACATTTCCCCTCACTTCACATCTCTAACAAATAACACAATAACGTACATTAGCCATACATAAGTAAGTTCATTAATCTCATTACATATAATTTACATATCACAGAAGTAGTGATATCTACATATCACTGTGGTTCGCAAGAAATTTCAAGTACCTGCTGTCATCAGTAGAATTCATCTATAACGTATCGTTAGAAACAAGAAGTTCTCGTAATTGACTCAGAGCACAAAAGAAATTCCATATAATTGCATTCCGATGTGCCCGAATCAGAAGGACTGAGTTCAGCTGTGTTTAAGATACTACAATTTCTTTTTGTTGAGACAAAGGGACAGCCAGGCTGAGTAGAGAAACGTTTTCATTATCGACCTGTCCGGAATGTATCGTATTTCATCTGATATTCGATTACAAGGATCGCCTGACAGTCTTCGATTGGTCATCATCCGAGAATGAGATGCTATCTGCAATGTCAATTAGATTTGACGACCGGAATGCTTGACGTGAGACCAGTTTCTTGGGGGTTGCTCGCTGCCTCCACGTGGGCGTAACAGATCGAGCCGGCCGTGGTGATCCTCCGTTCAGCATGTACCGAGCGCTTGGATAAATTGGAAATGTTATTTACGTCGAATTTATTCTATCTAATACAATGTTGAACCTAATGAATGGATGATTTCGTGCAAATAAAAAACTGGTACTTAATGTTGATAAAACCAGTGTAATCAAATTTATGACACATACATACAAACATTACATACATACATACATACATACATACATACACACATACATACATACGAGAGAGTTGTGTAGTATCGGGCATCGTGTAATATCGGACAGTGCGTTTTTTTCATCTACCACAGATGGTAGTACCTGAATTACGTGGTTACGTAACTGTATGCGACATCACAGAAACATAACCATGTCATTCAGGTACTATCATCTGGTTGTAGATGAAAGAAACTCACTGTCCGATATTACCCGATGTCCGATACTACCCAACTCTCCCCTACATACATACATGCATACATACATACATACATACATACATAAAGTGTTCTGCCCATGGGCAGGTCTTTCACTGCAAACTCAACATTCTCCGATCTTTCCCATTTTCCGCCTTCCTCTTAAGTCTCCGCATATGATCGACATATCTTAATACCGCGAGCCAACGCTCTACCGACTGAGCTACCCAGGAACTACACCAGGTTTGTATAATACACGTTTACTGTTCGTTAACACCATATTGCATAATAGGTCTACAAGTTTACTGTTCCTTAACAGAAAACCACAAATTTAAGTCACACAGTAAGTGTGCACTCAATGCTGGGCTCTGAGGTTCTGTCAATCCAATTGAGGTATATGAATATAATGGGAATAATTGAGCCGGGGTCTGGTAGAGTTCCTGGGTAGTTCAGTTGGTAGAGCGTTGGCGCGCTCAGCCAAAGGTCCCGAGTTCGATACTCGGCCCTAGAACAATTTTTCCTTCAAATTATTCAGTTCAACTACTTGTTATGTATTATAAAGTATATTCTTGTAGAGCTACCAGCGTAGCCCAGTCGGCAGACTCGCTTGCCTGTTGATCCAGATGTGCTCTCTGGCTTAGATTCGATTCCCACTTGCGATGATTACATGGTTGAGTTTTTACCGAGGTTTCCCGAACGGTAAGGCAAATACAAGGTAATCTATGGCGAATCCTCGGCCTCACCTCATCTCGCCAAGAAATTGTATTACTCTTGACCTGTTCCACATCTAAAGCTTTAATGCTAATGTAAGATCTATGAAATGCAATAAATAAAGTGAAACGAAAGAGTTGTTAATTAATAAATTAAAATGAGAAAATTTGCGAGATCCTAAAAGCACTATCACTTGAGACTAGGAAATAAAAATCCTAACCCAGTATTAAAACTTCTAAGATCCTGAGCTCTATTTTCATTTATCTCGTTACTTACAATATTTATAGATTACACATTATCATCATCATCATCATCATCATCATCATCATCATCGTCATAGTAAATGTTATCAGTATGTTCTATCTCAAAATGATCATCCTTATTCCTAGAGTGTAACATCTCGAAATGCCGTTGGTTTGAAGTTAATCGCTGGATTGATTATTCTTTCTGTATCCATACGTTTGATGTGTTAGTACAGACCCAGAAATCGGAACGCCCGTACAATATTTTTCATGTTGTATATACATGAATATCTGTGTGTGTATGTATGTATGTATGTATGTATGTATGTATGTATGTATGTATGTATGTATGTATGTATGTATGTATGTATGTATGTATTTATGTATGTATGTATGTATGCATGTACGAAATGAATGATTACATTCAAGGTACTTTTTTAATATAAGAAGTTTTAATTTTCCTTAAATTACATTCTAAGAAATGTACAGTACATACATGCGTTTGAACGATTTTTCCGTTTTTATTACTCTATTATTTATTTATTTGTTTATTTTATTGCTAGTAAGTTTGAAATGAATACAAGTTAAAACAATGTAAGATAAACTAGCCCACACCTGAATGAGTAAGATTTGTGCTCAGGAGGGGATTCCAATACAGACAAAAATAAAATTAAAATTGAGAGTGAATACAGATCAAAAAGTGTTTAATATGTTTAAAACCAAACTATAAATCCAATACAATTTTTTATATTTTTTTATTAATTTGGAGAAGATTCGTGGTTAAAATTATATTAGAATAAAATTTGTTTAATAATCTGGGACCTTGACTCATGCTTAATTTTTGAGATAGTTCTTACATAATCTATATATACTATAGGTATTTTGTTGATTCATTTGTAGCAAAGTGTTCAAATGTTTATTCTTCCTCCGCCTCAGATTGTCATAACAAAATTATAATTTAATATGTGAAAGCTTTACGCGTGGAACATTAAACGTCTTCTAGTTACCGACAGCCACATTTGACCTCCTTTCTGATGTCGTTTGTTCTGTGCTCAATCTTCTATCAAATCACAAGTCTATTCATTGTAACGCTATATATTCGCACGCGACCACTGTATACTGCGACAGCAAATTTTACATTCTATAAAATGTAATGTAATCGTGATATCAGCCAGATTCAATCTATGTTACAGTCCTTTATGAAAAACAGCCCACTCGTGTTTAATGATTAATCTAGCTTCACACCCGCGAGGTGGAGACGCTTGTCGAGCGGGATACGGAGCATCCATAAGCACGTCAACCCAAATATCTCTTTTATGAACACGTGATGGAATGAGTTGCGTGCCGACTACACCAACCGTCACACTACGTATTCCTCTCCAGCCATCAAACCCGTATACCATCTCTCTTGAGGTAGTTTGCCACTTCACAGATTAAGAGTCATGTTCCCTCCACGCAAGCAAGAATCTGGGGGGCTCCGGTACCTCTTATATACATCTACGAGTCGTCTAGAATTCACTACCATTATCATTTACTAATCTTTGGAGGAACATTCACCATGGAAGACGGCCGATTCCGCAGGAGATGCCCTATTTTGCGAGATGGAAGTAATCATGAAAATGAAACTGTAGAGAGTGTTAGCACGTGTTACTGGAATCACGAGGGGAAAACGGGTGGTCCTGAGAGAAACTCCCCCAAGCTTGGCATTGTGCATCACTCCGCCATGTCGAGATTCGAACTTGGATCCATAATATCGTGCAATCAGCCATTAAATAGTGCGTTAATTGAACTACCACACGCTATCATTTACATAAAAATCGTGTACTGGGAGCAAAATTAATTGTGCAGATTCTTACAGGATAAGGAGACGCTACACTTGTTTCCAGTCTTTTGAACGATTAAACTGGACGTGATGTGTTATCACTAGACAATGGATTTTCGGTCCCGATACTGAAGGTTAGGTGTAGCCAGTTTGCAGGGAGGTCACTGAATTCTTAGCCACACCTCATTGTACGCAAAGGGACCTGATGTCTTGTAGCTGTGTAGGGACCGAAAATCCACTGTCTGGTTATCACCGTCACTGGAGACTCGGTTTCCATACAGTCTAATTGGAAGATTCAAAGTTTCTTCAAAATGTTAAGGTTCTCACTAGAATATTTATTTTAAAGTAGGAATATTACAGAAGATTTGGGTATAATTTAACAGTTATAAGGGCCACTCACGAACCCATTGCTGGTAAGCAATGCAACAGAAAACTTACGAACCGTAATCGCCAAGGTGGTTCAAAGCTAAAGTGCTGAGCTTATAAGCCTAGAGGCTCCGGGTTCAAATCCCGGGGATTCACCCTGAATTTATAACTTGTATTGGGCAACATAGGGGCTTCTCCGGGTCTCCAGTTCCCCTCTGACATCCCAACAATTCATAATCATCATGATCATCATCATCATCATCATCATCATAAATTACGAGTCCAATGTAGACCCACCATCTGTGGTGCACGCTGGATAGTTTCTGACGAACTAAGTGGTCTACGCTTCTCGACACTAGCGATATCTATGAGTCACGCTCGTACAGGTGGTGCGAATAACGGCAAGTTAAGGACCCTGCCATCGCACAGAAAAGGTTTAAGTGAAAATCTTTAATTACTGTTTAAAGTAATCTGCATGTGTTCTTCTGTTGATTTCTTGTGACCTGCGATAGTATTATAAATAGGGATAGATAATATGAATCAATCTGTATGAAAATATGGATTCAGATTATGATATGACGCTTCAAGATCTTCATGCTATGTGTGGCGGCATCGAATAGCTGTAAAAAGGAAAGCAATCAATATTAACAAAGTAAGACACTGCCGTGCTCACCTCCTGGAGAAGGCCGCCTCGCAGTGGGTGCACCTGTACTTCTTGTCGCCAGTGTGCAGTTTGATGTGGCGGTCGCGGCTCCTCTTGTGCTTGAAGAGCCGGCTGCAGAACTCGCAGCGAAACGGCATCTGGTCGCTGTGTGTCTGCAACAACATAGCATCACCACATTATATCAAGGAGGGACTACACACAATCTTCAGTCACAAGCAAAGGGTCGTTGGTGAGGGCCAATGATATCTAAGCTAATAAATAAAATAAACAAGGCTTCGATCCACGACCCTTGCTGGTAGAATTCTGGTGGCAGGTTCTCGAACGAGTAGTTAAGTCTTCCAGACATTTCCATCCCATAATTGCCTTACTGTTGCAGTGAATTCATTTGACTGTAAGAGGTCTCTGTTGTTTAAAAGAGTAATTAAGTACAGACCTCTCCTGGGCCATGAAGCGAGTACGACGAAATAACATTACTTGCAACGAGCAAAAACAATAGACAGGAAGTAGACGTAATCATAAACAAATAAATCCATAATTACAGTAGAAAAAAAAAAAGGAAATGGAATCAGCTTTGGCTGTCAATCACACACACACTACATCTTTGCGAAAGTTGACGAATTGTGTTATGGGAAATGTACTAGTATCACTGAAGAGGGTTACTTTACGACGCTATATGAACAGCGACTGAATAAAATGAACGTGATAATGGCGGTGAAATGAGTCCAGGGTCCAGCACCGAAAGTTACCTAGCATTTGCCCGTATTGGGTTGAGGGAAAACCCCGGAAAAAACCTCAACCAGGAAACTTACCTCGACCGGGATTCGAACACGGGCCACCTGGTTTCGTGGCCTGACGCGCTGACCGTTACTCCACACGTACGGATAAGAAGAGAAGGAGAAGAGAACATTAACAAGGCAAAGAAAAATAATAAAAATAAGAAATAAGATGATAATGATAACAATAATACTGTAATAATAATAAGACAGAGACTAGTGAAGTGTTTTGTGTAGAGTATGACATTGTATGGAGCAGAAACATGTACAGTACATTACGACGAAGTGAAGAGAAATGATTAGAAACATTTAAAATGTTGATATTGGAGCATGTGAAGTGGACAGGCGGAATAAGAAATGAAGCTGTGGTGGAAAGAGTG
Source organism: Periplaneta americana (assembly GCF_040183065.1). Classification (NCBI taxonomy): domain Eukaryota; kingdom Metazoa; phylum Arthropoda; class Insecta; order Blattodea; family Blattidae; genus Periplaneta; species Periplaneta americana. Next base: position 60,721,040 of record NC_091121.1, on the reverse strand, counting down.
GGTGAAGAACGAATAATGCTGAAACTGATGAGGAAGAGAGAAAGGAATTGGCTGGGTCACTGGCTGAGAAGAAACTGCTTATTGAAAGATGCACTGGAAGGAATGGTGGACGAAAGAAAAGTTCGGGACACAAGAAGATATCAGATGATAGACGACATTAAGATACACGAATCACATGCGGAGACTAAGAGAAAGGCGGAAAATAGGAAAGATTGGAGAATGATGGGTTTGCAGTGAAAGACCTGCCCTTGTACAGATCACTAAGAACTTATGAATTAATAATAATAATAATAATAATAATAATAATAATAATAATAATGAGAGGAGAATGAAAATAATGAGCAGAAGGAGAACAATACTAGAAAAGAGACAGAAGAAGAGAACAATAACAATGAGAAGGAGGCAAAATAACAGTAATGAGGAGGAAGAAGAGAATAGCAAGAATAAAGAGGAAAATAATATCTAGGAATGAAGAAGATAATAACAATAAGTTAATGAGACACAAGGAAGAGAATAATAATTATGAGAAAGAAAATAAAAATAATGGGGAAAAGTACAGCAACAATAAGTAATAAAATAGCAACAATGAGTAACAGAATAGCAATAACGAGTAAGATAATAACAATAATAAGTTAGAAAATAGCAGCAGTGAGTAAGAGAATAGCAATAAAGAGTAAGATAATAACAATACTAAGTAAGGAAATAGCAAGAATGAGTAAGGGAATAGCAATAAAGAGTAAGATAATAAAAACAATAAGTTAGAAAATAGCAGCAGTGAGTAAGGGAATAGCAATAAAGAGTAAGATAATAACAATAATAAGTTAGAAAATAGCAGTAGTGAGTAAGAGAATAGCAATAAAGAGTAAGATAATAACAATAATAAGTTAGAAAATAGCAGCAGTGAGTAAGAGAATAGCAATAAAGAGTAAGATAATAACAATAATAAGTTAGAAAATAGCAGCAGTGAGTAAGAGAATAGCAATAAAGAGTAAGATAATAACAATAATAAGTTAGAAAATAGCAGCAGTGAGTAAGAGAATAGCAATAAAGAGTAAGATAATAACAATACTAAGTAAGGAAATAGCAAGAATGAGTAAGGGAATAGCAATAAAGAGTAAGATAATAAAAACAATAAGTTAGAAAATAGCAGCAGTGAGTAAGGGAATAGCAATAAAGAGTAAGATAATAACAATAATAAGTTAGAAAATAGCAGCAGTGAGTAAGAGAATAGCAATAAAGAGTAAGATAATAACAATAATAAGTTAGAAAATAGCAGCAGTGATTAAGAGAATAGCAATAAAGAGTAAGATAATAACAATACTAAATAAGGAAATAGCAAGAATGAGTAAGGGAATAGCAATAAAGAGTAAGATAATAAAAACAATAAGTTAGAAAATAGCAGCAGTGAGTAAGGGAATAGCAATAAAGAGTAAGATAATAACAATAATAAGTAAGGAAACAGCAACAATGAGTAAGAGAATAGCAATAAAGAGTAAGATAATAACAATAATAAGTTAGAAAATAGCAGCAGTGAGTAAGAGAATAGTAATAAAGAGTAAGATAATAACAATACTAAGTAAGGAAATAGCAAGAATGAGTAAGGGAATAGCAATAAAGAGTAAGATAATAAAAACAATAAGTTAGAAAATAGCAGCAGTGAGTAAGGGAATAGCAATAAAGAGTAAGATAATAACAATAATAAGTTAGAAAATAGCAGCAGTGAGTAAGAGAATAGCAATAAAGAGTAAGATAATAACAATAATAGGTTAGAAAATAGCAGCAGTGAGTAAGAGAATAGCAATAAAGAGTAAGATAATAACAATACTAAGTAAGGAAATAGCAAGAATGAGTAAGGTAATAGCAATAAAGAGTAAGATAATAAAAACAATAAGTTAGAAAATAGCAGCAGTGAGTAAGGGAATAGCAATAAAGAGTAAGATAATAACAATAATAAGTAAGGAAACAGCAACAATGAGTAAGAGAATAGCAATAACGAGTAAGGTAACAATAAGTATTAAAATAGCAACAATGAGTAAGACAATAGCAATAGCAATAACGAGTAAGATAATAACAATAATAAAAAAATAGCAACAATGAGTAAGAGAATAGCAATAACGAGCAAGATAATAACAACAATAAGAAAATAGCAACAATGAGAAAGAGAATAGCAACAATGAAAAGGAAAATAGTAATAAAGAGGAAAGTAGCAATAATGAGTAATAGAATTGTAACAATAAGTAATAAAATAAGAACAGTGAGTAAGATAATAATAATAAAAAGAACAAGAACAAGGAAGATAAAGATGAGAATAAAAGTGAGAAGAAGAGGATAAAAATGTAAAGGGGGGAAAAATAGGGTACCTGAGAGGAAAAACACTGTTCTGAGTACAAATAAGGTCCTGTAACCTGAGGAAGCAGTTGATTGCACGGTTCCCGACGCGACTGAGGGAGAGCCGCCAGTTCCTTCACGTATTGTGACAGTTCGTCTTATTCTGCTACGTGCATCGAACCCAGCTCGCACACGTTTCCCACGTAGCCTTTTAATTACGCGCATGTTTTACAAGACAAAGTCTCACACGCGATCGTTATGGTTTGGCTGCTTCAGAGGCGGTGACCAGGTGTTTAATTACTATGGATACTAATTACAAGACGTGATGAAAGTTTTGTCGCCTAATTGGTTGTCACCTGTTTTCACACCTTCTCGCATGGTCGGCCGACCAAAACTGACACAACCAAAAGTACAAGGGAGCTAGTTAACTAGACTTTTGTTAAATGTTACATAACAAAAGAACTCTTGTCCTTAACGGGTGCTTCTTTTAATGGAAACCATTATCTTCCATCTCCACAACTACTCCATGTCACTTTCGAAATACAAGAAAAACTAAATGCATTACCGGAATTTTCTATTTTTTCTAAATAGATTAATGAAACTCCTTATAAATGCTACGACTTAAAATACTTTGAAAATAGCACAGTAAGTTTGATTACATTTGAATGAGAAAATTCCTTTTTCGGTAACTAGTCTTATTTACATGTTGCATTCCTAAGTCTTCAGTCACACAACTTCAATATTGTATAAAAGCCGACTTCTGCTAGGACAAAGATGTCCGTCCATTGTCAATGTAAAAGGCATAGCCTATCCCAGTTGTATTAAGTGGAGGTCCGGAGTCGTACGATCCACGTCTCGAGAAATAAACATTGATTTGTACGATTTGCAGTCCTCAGTCCATGAGATACTGTGTCAACATAACTAGGACGAGAGCTGACGTTGTACTAAACTACTACTCAGTAAAAAAGTAACTGTCGACAACAGCCCATATTTCATTCTGGAGGACCCCCAAAATATTTTCTATAATTTAGGCCAGTGGTTGCCAAACACCATGAAATTGTGACGTAATAGAAATGCAACCCGCACACCACTACCGCAGGGAGAGGGGTGGAGTGGGTATCTCCTCAGGTAATGCAGTGAATAACAGTGCAGAGACGGACTGTGACCAAAAAACAAAAGCAATATAATATTCATCTACTTATTACTATACACACTTTTTTCCACGTTAATTTTTTATCCTCCTATTCATTATTTTTGTGTTATTAATAAACTAAAATAAATTTATTTTCTTATTTACCATAAAAAGAACGTGTACTTTACATCAGCACATATTTGAAATTAGAAAAACGTACCAGGCTGGTCACAAAGTTGTAAATGACACTACATACTTAAAAAAAAGCGTCGAAGTATTTTACTCCGATTAAGACATAGAAGCCGATACTTTTATTGTTTATTTATTAATGAAACATTCAAATTACACTACATACGTCGAAAAAAACGTGGAAGTATTTTACATCGATTAAGATATAGAAGCCAATACCTTTATTTGTTTATTTATTAATTAAATATTCAGATTACACTACATACGTCGAAAAAAAGTGGAAGTATTTTACCCCGATTAAGACATAGAAGCCGATACTTTTTATTGTTCGTTTATTAATGAAATATTCAAGTTACAGGTAAGGACGTGGTAGTCTTCATAACAAGAAGAATAGTGGTAACGTGCATTGCTCTTTAATACGCCATCTAAAATTTTACAAGAAATTAAGTATCTCATATTTTTGCCATCTGCACAAAATAAATACTCCTTAAAATTAAGATTTTGCTTATTATCTGTTTTGGAAAAGACATCGAAACGTATTAGCCTACACACTTGTAACATTACATGCGTACGTCCGCTGCTGATAAATGTCTTTACTTATATCGAAGTGAAGGCTGTAAACAAAGGTTGGAGATATGATGCCATGGTTACGCTTGAGTGGAGGCAGGAGCATGTGTCGCGACACAGCTTTTGGCGATCACTGATTTAGGCTAATAATCATCTTCTACTCGTTGCATAATGTGGTTAATGAAACATGGTTAATAAATTGATAGCAACATTAAATTTCAGTTTTAGCTTTTGAATATAATCCGAAAAAAATTCAGTTTTAGCTTTTGAAAAGATCTGAAAATACAAATATATCAATTTATTTTACGTTTTATTCTGTTTAATCATGTTGATGTTGTTTTGCAAAGTCTGGCTCAACTTAAGACCTAACATTCTAAATGTGCCAATTTTTCAAATTTTATGTTATTCAATTTAAGGGAGGAATATCCATATGAGAAAATCATACTAGACTGTCTTTGTTTTACCTTAACTGTGTACTAGAAGATGGTGTTGTAGGTATTTCAACATGCATTTCGTCGCAAATATATTATCTCAACAAGGAGATCAGAGTACTCTATGATGATGATGCAAATTGCGTAAAGTGTATTGCAATAATTCGGAAAACATCGAGATATATAGATTGTGCATGCAACCAAGACTGCACCAGGGACGTTGTGGGAAACACGTTTTTTAAGCTCGAATCAGAAGATACAGTAACTTAATTCTAATAATTTTAACAGCCCCTCTTCTTTTTCGACGGGAAAACTATTTTCCACCAAGAAGAGAGTCTCCATAAAAGTTACTGTCTTTTTTTTTCATTGTAGGAAAGATAACATTCCCTCAATTTAATGTCAATCATTGAATATGTCTTTATAGCTTACTTCCAAAGATACCGGATGAGAGTTCACCAGCATGTATTGCTAGAAAGTCACATTTGTTACTGTTGCTCCAAGATATTTGAATTTTTTCACCTCTTGAAAGGATAAATTTCCAATTTTTATATTTCCATTTCGTACAATATTCTGGTCACGAGACATAATGATAGGCCTATACTTTGTCTTTTAGGGATTTACTTCCAAACCTTATCTCTTTTCTTGCTTAAAATAAAATTCCCGTGTTTTATAATAATAATAATAATAATAATAATAATAATAATAATAATATTATTATTATTATTATTATTATTATGAGGATAGTGTGAACAGATTTATGTGTTGTAAAATTATACTAAACACGTATAACAGACATACATTTATTTTAATCGTGTATAGGCTACTGAAACTTTCCTTTTTTTAAGTTATGTTGTTGTTTAAAAATTGATTCGACATCTTCTAAAGTCAACAGCAATTAATTACATCCTCCATTTGTCTATGAATGGCCCCACTGTCGAGATTCTTCAGCGCAATCGTATACAACAGTGGTATAGTAAGACAAAAAGAGAAGCAGTGATCCTCCGGAACTACCGGCGCTTTAAAACGCGATCAGCTTTAGTGCCGGCAGACAATTTATAGCGAACATTTGTACGGTTATAAAAATATACTGGGCGTATAAATAACGCATTGATCTGGGAGGGAGGAAAAAAAACCAAAACCGCAAGAACAAATCTTTTGAGATAGTAACCCAACCATGGAATGGAAAATTAACGTTCAATTGTATGAAGGAGAAGAGAAATTCTCTGATCAAATCTTTCAGAAAAATCTCTTGGGTTTTTGTCATCTCTGATCAATTACCATGTTCCACAATTCATGTATCGGTTAAATACAAACCGCGAACCAAACACACGAGGACGCTGTTTAGTTTGTAAATACTGCAGTGAACGTTTGAAGGGGTGTCGTTAGCCGAACTGTACAGCGTCGGCTTTTCGTGCTGGGAAACTTGAATGCAAATCCCGATAGTGTCGCATCTGTAGTTCAGCGCTAGCGCGCGGATTTTCTATCCAAGCGGCATGAGTTCGATCTCCAGTTCGGTCGTGATGGAATTTGTGATGTACAAATCAACGTTGCAGAACGTTTTTTCTACTCCCGTTTTTCTCTTTCATTCCACCAACACTTCACCTCGTCCCTGTCATTTCGTCTCTCATCTGTAATAGTAAAAAAATAGGTTGAAATAAAGTTTTTGGGGTACAGCCAGTGCCACCGTTTCTTGCGTGTGAAATAAGTAATGGGAACTTTGACAGCGAGTATCTTATCTTTGCCACAAAATGTGGGCGACAAAGCTGACAACTGTGATTCGCGGATTGCTGACGTCACATCTGTTTAGGAGGTGGTACCATTCTTAGTTGAAGTGGCAACAGATGCCACTGACTGGACAGTGTACTCAAGGACACACCCCAGAAACGCGAAGTACGAGTGTCTTGCCTTTGACTCAGTGAGCAGATTGCTAACGTGACGTGTTGAGTGGTACCGTTCTCAGCTGCACTGGCAATAAGTGCTCACTGACTGGTTGGCTTTTTACTCAAGGACATGCACCAAAAACGCTGGTACTGGCTACAGTACAGTGTCAGAAGAGTTTGGGTTTTCGGGTCCTGGGACTATCAAGTACTCGTCTGGAAATGAAATTTGGCTCTGCCAGAGCTGAGTCAGGATTGTCCACCTGTCGATATCGAAATCACAAATGCCACCTAGACCCCTGTAGTACTGGAACAATCATCACTCATAATGTGCAGAATGAATGCATAAGTGTGTGGATCCATCCAGGGTCTGGTCTTCGAAAAGTAAACCAGACAATCCCAGCGAGTACCTACAAGGTGAATTTATGAGTCCCCCGGTGCGAGTGCCAGGCTTTGAACCTTGTGTCGGCGTGGGTAGCGTAGTCGGTATAGCGGTGAAAGGAAGCGAATATAATGGGCAGATGAGGTTAGATAGTCCGGGAAGACAACACATCTGCGAGAGTAAACGTCCTAAATAAAATCCTTGTCCAACAACTTTAGCGTTATGTAGTAGGCTGGTAACTTGCTCATGTAGAAATACCTGCGATCTTCAAGGAATTTATAACCGGGCAGGAAACACTGATGATGACTATGCAACTAAAAGAGGCAAACGGTATAGTATAGCAGATAGTATTAAAATTTCAATTTGGAATGTCCTAAGTATTACTAACAAAACAAAATTCAGGAATACGAACTAAAGTGGCTTGACCTCTTGAAAGAATGAATTAAAAAATATAATATCAATAAGAAGGAGAAGTGTAGGAAGATCTTAGAAGATGATTTCATTACATATTATTATTGCTATTATTATTATTATTATTATTATTATTATTATGCGCAAATAAATACAATAAATTGTTTCACATTCATAAAGCATTTGTTAACATCTTTAGAGATTGGAAGCTTCGGCAATTTCATGACTTCTTTCTTTCTTCCTTTCAATATTTATCCGTTAACCTCCTACTTTCTGGGTCTTACAAGCCAATGCCAGTGGGGCATAATTCTTTGGACAATGAACGTCTCTGGTGAGGCATCAGCACGACGCAGGAATCACCTCTCAAAGACAACACGAACACATGTATAGACAACGAACAAAACGTTAGGGATAGATGGAAAGTAAGTTCCAATCCGGCATTCGCATTTGCGAGTGGGGAAAACTCCTAAAAAACGCACTCAGATTGACCGCCCTCGGAATTTGAACCCAGGTCTCTCGAATGCGAGTCCAATATGATACCGCCTCGAAACTGTATGACAACAAATTAATTTAAAACTGTAATTTATACAGTGAAAAATATGACAAAAAATTAATTTATACTTAAATTTTCGAGTATTCATAGATGTAGGGAGGATTTTGAAAGCAGACGACAGACTGTTGCTAAATTTAAATACGTTTTATTTAAATAATGACAAGTTCTTGATGTTTATAAATTTAAAATGGTATCGGGAAGCTACTGCGAATGGTAAAACATTTCAGTCAACAAAAAACGAAAGTTAAAATGGAATTTGTGATATATAGGCTACATTTGAAAATATTGCTGGAAATATTGAAAGTTTGAAACGAATTTGTCATGTGACGTTATATTTCAAAGAGAATGTGATAAACTCCATAACATGAAGGGCTTCGTTTGAGTTTGAAAGCTTATACATATTTATTTCAGGAATATGAAGCCTGCAACAGTTTCATTATCGCTACTATGATTCTAACACAAAGAAAGAAGTAATTAAAAATGATTATATAGGCCTATTTGTTTCAGAAAACATTCCTTAGAATCATAGTAGGCCCCTGCTTTTATCAGTGTGCTCGTACACTGATGTTCAAATATATCTGACCCCTAGTAATCGATAGTGATCGATAATTTGTTGGTGTAAGTGTGGCTTATTTAGTTATTACTTATATTAACAGATGGCGAAGATAATAGTCAGTATTGCCAATGGTATATAAATATACCCGCATTTTATAATTCAATATTCCATCCTCCTTTGTTGATTATAAAACAACATGAATTTAGCGGAAAACCGATGATATTCTTAATTATGAAAATAATTTATGCTTAATTTACATCACAATTTTCCCCGACACTTTTTAACCGCTCCAATAATGGTGCCATCTATTGAGAACTAGAGGAATTATTTCAAAGTTTGTCAACTTTTTTTATCTTTGGTTCTGACTTCTCCTGTGGTTAGAAAGTTTGCTTACACGATCATAAAATCTTAAGTCAGATATATTTGAACGCCAGCGTACACTGTCTCTGCTCCACACTCGCCTTGTAGCAGTGATTCAAAATGAATATATTACTGTACATTCTTATCTAAACTCAGAACTAAATTACTAGCCAAAAAGTTTGAAATCATAGTCATATAGTTTAGGTAAGATATTACATAGAAATATCTGCCTTTGTTGACTGAAATTGTTTGATGAAACATTAATCAACACACCAACATAATAATTTGTCTGTTCCGTCTTCAGTCCAAGTTCCAAATGGGTGACAAAACTACTTTTACTTCACTTTTTAAGTGTTTAATTTTTAAGTGTGTGTTAGTGTTTATTTTTTAAGTATTTATTAGTAATAACTTATGCGACAAATTGTAGGCAAATTTACTGAAGGCTTCCTAACTCGCCCAAAACTCACAAGCAGTGGAAACGGGCGCGCGAAGGATTGTTCACCCAGTATTACAACAAATTGAGCCCGATTTAAGTTACGTGAATACAAGAGTTACTTATGAATTAAACAATCAAATAACACGAATTATTAAACAATGAAATACAAACTGTGTAGCAAATTAAACTAATAGTGTGTTGGTGTATTTCAAATAATGCTAGATAATAGGCCTAGGAAGAAATACAATGAGAATAATTGTGAATATTTAGCATTATCAGAATGAATGGCTAAAAAGAAATTAAGAAAACGAAATTACCGTGTAGACTGTGACTGTTTAGATAATTAGTAATAATTAGTAGATAGAATTGCTAAGAAGATGTTATCATTTAATCTATTCTTAAAAATGTCTTTTGTCTTGCAGTCTCTAATACTTAGTGACAAGGAAATCCATTGACTTGAAGTGGAGACTGTAAAAGATGAAGAGTAACAGATGTTCTATAAAGGAGTAGGTATAGGCTGCTTAGCGTGCCACAGATAAGTGATCTGGTATTTAAATCGTGGTTAGAGTACAGATAAGAGAAACGAGATGGAAGGTAATTTGGATTTTTTTATATTCCGTTAAATTCGAACGTCCAACAAAATTAGAAACCTCAAACAAAATTGAAATTTCGAGATTACCAGTATGAAAACAGGGTAAACTGGAGACTAAGAAAGCAGAGCTTACTGAGAATTCTGGTTATAGTCCACTTTTCTTCTCGTAGCAACCCGACAAAAGAAGCGAGACATCTGGGCGTCACGGCGTTTGTTGCTATGTGCGAATTGGATAATTACCGAGCTCAGACACTCCGCACTTCATAAATCAATCCCGCGTGCGATGTACCAGCAGATTCCGTCAACTAATTTAAGAAAATAATTGTCCGAGATAAACAGTCTATGTAAATACCCTGTTAGAGATATGTTGCCAGATGCCATTCCAGTGAGGCCCTACTAAAAACGCTGGGCAAGGAAAGTAAAAAGTAGTCTATCTGAAATGCAGCCAGCATCACTGCGAATTCAGATCTAAATGCGAGATAATAAGAGTTTAAAAAAAAATTCTTTGTTATACGCCGCGACCACTGAGGTAGTCCACACCGCGCTGATAGCATCTCTGGGAGGAGCGTTCAGTCACGAGCTGAAGTGATTTTTCTTCCATCACTTTTTGCCTAATTTTACACGTTGTTTTCGTTCAGATATTTTGATCCGTGCAACAAAAATCGACATTTACATATTATGGTAGTATAAACAGGGATTTTTTTTTAAAGTCTACCATAACTGAAAGAAAGAGGATTAAATGGAAAATGAATGGCTATACTGGTACAAGCCAAGTTTATGAAAGATTAGACAGCAGGTACAGTACTAGTCATAGGTTATCCATATGAAAAGGACGGAAATACAAAATTGTGCTGTTGCCATAGAGGAGAAAGAAACAGAGAGAAAACTCTACACTCCACAAGCGTAACGTTGGAAATTAATAGATCGCTGTTTTCTTTCTATGATTGTGTGTAACGTCTATAGTGAGAATCACGTAAAAGCATTTCCTAAAAGGCTAATTTGGTCGTCTCTTCAGTGTTGCCAACTAATACTAGATATCACCAAAGAGGGTAAAATTACAATGCCACGTACAATAATAATAATAATAATAATAATAATAATAATAATAATAATAATAATAACAATAATAATAATAATATACTATTAACAATAACGATGTCTTGCTTATTTACTACATCTCATCTTCATGTTAGGAAGTGTTTTACAAATGGTTCAATAAATAATTTGTGAAAGAGTAGACTATATTTTTTCCTGGCCTCTCGCACATTATGTTGGAAATTAGTAGATTAATATGATCTGGTATTAAAATGTTATTGCTTTGACTAAAGAGTTTACGATTCACGAGATCTAACCTAAAAATGTATTTTGTTTGATCATGTAAAATTATTACTACAAACCCCAAAAACCGAATGCCACTTTGAAATGTATGCTTAAGAATATTTAGTTACTCCTAATAATTTTACTATTCTAGTTATAATTGCTGTCTCCGAGCGCATTTTCTATCGATCACCCCAGTGCATGTATCACACCACACGTTATATTTATTTACACTTATCTGACTATAATCTTGAATTGTAACATATAAAATAACTATTACGTATTAATGTAATACCGGTACTGATTTTAATTAATTATTGGTATGTTCGAATGTCACTAGTTTCCAGTATTCGGCTCAGAATTCTATAACAATTTGAATTTTCAGAATTTGCACTACCGACAAAGGCTGTTCTTGCTGCCAACATAACAGTTAGAAAATCACTACCAGTTGTAGTATTTCTCAGTATCGAAATTCGAAATGAAGTTGGCAAAAGAAAATTCAACCTTCAAACTAGAAAATCACCATAATCCACTAGTATATGTAGCAATGAGGGAAAAGTGGTTAGGTTTCATCCTTACGGTATTAAGTAAGCTGATGTGGACTATATACAAGAATTAGGGTAATGGAATTAGGATAAATAAATGCAATTTATTGTAAACTTTAAGTATAAATATGCCCAATGGACGGAATGAAATAAGCTATGAATAATAGTTAATCCTCCAATAATAATAATAATAATAATAATAATAATAATAATAATAATAATAGTAATAATAATAATATTATTATTATTAATAAGACTATAGTAATAATAATAATTATCTTCAATAATAAACACTCTGCATGGGAGGTAGACTAATTAAAACTAGTTACATCAGGCATCACCGAGAATTTCAGTTACTGGCCGCTACTGCTAGACAAGCGCGTTCACGTCGCGGTGGTGAACATTAATACTATTAGTGACGTAAGTTCTGTCAAGGACTCAGTCTCTCGGGGTATGAGAGCCTCTGCCCAAGGATACGGGTGAAACCTCGCCGGATGGTATTACTGCGCAAAGAAGGCACCTATTCTTCAGGGGGCAAATACTATACGAATACCTGTCTTCGGGGAAACAAGGAGAAAGCCCTCAACACTCGGTAGAGCGGAAGGCGGAAATTATAATATCAAAGCTGCTTGGCAAGGAATATGATAAAATATTTAATCAGAGATCTATGATAGGGTCGTCCTGATTGGCTCAGTTGGTATAGCGCTGGCCTTCTATGCCCGAGGTTGCGGGTTCGATCCCGGGCCAGGTCGATGGTATTTAAGTATGCTTAAATACGACAGGCTCATGTCTGTAGATTTACTGGCATGTAAAAGAACTTCTGCGGGACAAAAATTCCGGCATATCGGCGACGCTGATATAACCTCGGCTGTTGCGAGCGTCGTTAAATAAAAAACATAACATAACATCTATGATAGAACTGAAAGGTAGGGTTCTGAGTATATTGCACTAACTTATATAAAATCTTCTATCAAAACCTAAAATTAAGAGAAAAGAACCATCAGCCCCATTTATAGTAAAAATAAAATATTTTTTGTTCACAGATATGTAAAATTTAATGAAGAACAGTAAAGCCTACTATGCATGTCTGGCTACAGTTATAAAAAATATTTCACTATGCATATTGCTGAAAAGGAAACAGAAAAGAAAACGCCTAAGGGTTAAGCCATGGAATGCAAGACGTGACAGTAATATCCAACAAAACCTATTAAAAGAGCTACAATGCGAGGACTTGAAAAGTTACATATTAAATTATTAGAGAATGGATGAAGATATTTTCCACTTTGTTCAGATGCATCCTTCCTATAAGGAAATTTATAGTCTCTGCTACTTTTATGTACACTTCGTGTCTTTTATTTTCGTTTTTGTAGTCCATGTGTCTTGTGTTATAACATTTCGTTTGCTTCATATTCTGGTACCAGCATTTTGGCCGTGGTAACAGTCTAACAATATTTACGTTCCGCCATATTAGCTTCAAGCTAGTCAGGACTTTTATAAAAGATAACAAGATGCACATACATTTTTATCAAAAAAGCTTTTATAAAAGAAAAGCCCTTACACTGTCATATTTTATAATATATAGCCTACTTTATAATATATATTTGACACACATCTTTGGATAGTGTACCAGCCGAAGACACGCTCTTTCTGCTGGGATTCAGACGGCCTGACATGTCGTAGATGGCAGACCCATCATATTATGTTTCACCCTGCGAAACGCCAGTAGACCTAACGTACAGTATACAGGGGTCCACCGCTATGGAGTAACAGTTAGGGCGTTTGACTGTAAAACGAGCGGATCCGGGGTCAAATTCTGGTTGGGGTTTTTTCCGGGGTTTTCCCTCAACCAATTGAAGCAGAATTGCTGAGTAACTTTAGGCGTTGGACCTCGGACTCAGATCGCCATCATTAATTCACATATCATCATCATCATCATCATCCATTTCATAGCCCGGGTTCAGTTCACGGTGCAGCGTGCTTTACTTGTACAAGAGCGCGGCCGTTCAGCTATCCAGCCATTCACAAAATAGACAACAGACAATAAACCTCAGGCTGCAGTGCAAGCCTTCGGGTCCCTCCTCCGTACAAGACAAAAAAATGTATACAGGGGACAATTTTGATATGTACTTAATTCCAAATCTCATGAAGGAAAATTCCTTAAATCAGAAGTAATAGAAAAATTATATAATTTTTAGATTTATCAGCAGGTAAACTAATGGAAATAGCAAAGTATTTCAGTAACTAACGTAAAATATCTCTGAACAGTGCCGCTACAGAATTAAATCCAATCTAGTTATATAAGAACTCAGAATGTATAGCCTATTACATTACTTTCCTATTCGCTAAACTCTATGTTTCTAACCGCAATTAAAGTTTTATGAGCGCACTTACTTCTTTTGAATTCCGTGACATTCATACCGTCGCTTGTTCGGTTGCAAAGATATTTGGTCAAATGTAACGTGTAAATACTTCTTGATTGCAATATTGCGCAAGGCTGTTATTAGGCTATAAATCACATTTTTTTTTTTACAAAAGCAACACAAGTCAGTAATAGCAGCTGAGCAACACCAGAGAGGGACAGGACGCGCCTATTTCTGTGGCAGGGTCGGAATGTGAAGCAATCATCATTTGAAAGCACATCAACTCCTTTGTTTTCGGTATTCGAGAAATATCTGAAACGAGATAAATATGACCGTAGGAATCACACTTAGATTCCTTAAATAATGTACGGCCTATATTTCTACAAGTCTTGTGCAATTGAGACATGAAATATACGAGTACTTATTCGTTTTCACAAAAAGGAAATGACTTTTTATCAAAATCAAACACGAACTGGCGATTTACCTACTCCATATCTATTCTAAAGATTTTTCGCAATTTCTTTTATAATCATGATTGAATTTAAAGAAAATGGTACAGATAATGTGTAGACGTTAGGCCAGCAGTCTGCTGGTCGGCCTTGGCCCATCATGGGCTGTCGCGTCAATGATGATTATTATTATTATTATTATTGTTATTATTATTAGACATAATTTTAGTGCTTAAAGATATCTATACCATTAACATCAACATTAACGCCACCATAACTGTTAACAAAGTAGATTAAATTAGCAAGTAGCTACCTAATTTTTCTGCAAAATTTGTTCTCTCTTTAAGTGGCACTTTATTATTATTTTTTTTTTTGTTTTAAGAAAACGTTTTATTTATTGGCTTAGATTTTTGATTTTGTAATTTATTTTTGCGCACTTGTTGGGAATTTAATTTTTTTGTAATATCGCAGCTTATCCTCATACTTGAAGTTAGTGCTAGTCATAAATAATTATAATTTGCAAAACCAAGTAGTCATACTTGTTGATATTTTGTAATGGTTGATTCCTTTGAACATGTCACTAGTCATTCATATGTTCGGGACGAATGTGTGTGATATTAAGGCATTTCCATTAAATGATTTGCTTTCGTAGTGCTGTTTGTTGCTTGACAAGCGAGTAATACAGGTACTCAGAATTGTGATAAAATACTGATAGCTTGTGCAGTATATTTTACACATTAAAATAGATTTTCTTAATAGAAAAGCAATATTATAATAAATTATTAGGGTTGTGATTTTATGGTGATTATTTTACCCTGATTTCGGTGATTAAAATGGTTTAATTTCGGTGAATATTTCGTAAAACAACAAGCAATTTCGTGCATAT
This sequence comes from Periplaneta americana, assembly GCF_040183065.1. NCBI lineage: Eukaryota > Metazoa > Arthropoda > Insecta > Blattodea > Blattidae > Periplaneta > Periplaneta americana. Next base: position 60,705,669 of record NC_091121.1, on the reverse strand, counting down.
TTCGCAATCTAAAGGAACTTAAAAAATAATGAAATAACATTTTTAAAAAATTATTGAAATAATCCCTTTGAAGCAAACATAAAATTGTTTGCATCATTAATTAAATTCGATTTCACCCGATTGTGAAGGAGACACGGCACTGCCTATTTATTTCAGGAAGGCAGTTTTTGCGGGAAAGAGAAATGACCGTTGTCTCACAGTCTAGTATATACAGTCACGAAGCTTGAGTTGTGAGAGTGCTAGGAACAATAGACTGTGTCGGTACTATTTCGCATTGTCTGTAATGAGGCGATATTAGCGATCCTAGTGGTTAGCAACTATCTATGGATACATATTTACAACGTATTGAGCTTCGTGACTATATACTAGACAGTGGTTGTCTGTTTGCGCTCCTCATTGGAAGTAGCCTATTCCCTGAAACTATGCGTACAACGTTGCCAAGATGCCACACCATGTCACGCTGAACGATCAAATAAATAGAAATGTTAATTTATATTTCATAACAAAGAACATTTTTACGATTTATTTGGAAGAAGGAGTCATTTTTCGTGCGAATTCTCCATAAAACCTGTCTTTTGTTGAAAATATCGTGATTATGAGGTAATTTCGTGGATTTCTAAAAAGTTCGCGAAAATTATCGGATATATTTCACTTAATTTTGTACTTTCATTAAGGAATTTTCATTTTTCCTGCATAAAATTAAATTTTGTGCACATTTCACGTATATCGTTAATACCAAAAAATCACACGCATATAAATTATTTTAATATACAAATAGCTGTTCAATGTAAATTTGTAAGAAGTTAAGCAGCATAATTTACACCTATATTTACTTAAAAAAAATGGACTATAGTTCATAAACCTGCTTCTCAGAGGTAATGTATGATAAGTCCAAATTTGTCAATTTTGAGATCGTAACACCACTGAATTTCTTAGAGTGAGATTTATCTGAAGATATAGGCCTACTACTGGTACTCTGTTAAGTCCAGGGACGACTGATTTCAAATTTAATGCATTTTTTCAAAGGAACATTACTACAATAAGTCCCGCATAATTCTGTTTACTCTATGCAAATTTTATAATTTTCAACATATAGTATGGTTCCACTATACCAAAAATTAAAATAAGTATATATGTTTTGTAACTTCACCAGCTATGAAAGAAAAACATTAGGCCTACTGAAATTTATTTTTCGTCTGTATCTTAAATTTGATAAAATAGACATCACACAATAGGCTATCTCTGAAGTACAGAAATTATTCAGGGATAATGAAAATGCCTCTTAAAACCAAAATATACAGTATCTCCATATCTGGATGCACATAGTTAAAGAAAGTAAAGCCGAAATACTATTCGCAACATGATGAAGGAAATGTTTTGCAAAGCTCATACTGGAAACGTGTGCGTCATAATATTGTTATATAGATTTCCAACATGTAAAATAACGCAACCAGGAGGGACGAACGTAAATTGACAATAATGACTTTACTTGACTTCAGCAAAGCCTTCGATTCTGTAGACATTGACTTGTTAATATGTAAACTCAGAAGACTACACCTAGAAGAGCACGTTGTCCTGTGGTTTGCCTCTTACCTTAATGGCCGCCAACAAAGTGTGATAGCTGGAAATCGTTCTTCCTCTTGGCAGGCCGTGAGGTCAGGGATCCCACAGGGATCAGTTCTTGGCCCTTTACTATTTACAATTTATATCAACGACATATCAGAATCTCTAAAGTACTGCCGACACCATCTTTATGCAGACGACCTTCAAATATACATAAAATTCCACACTGACGAAATAAATGATGCAATAACTAAAATTAATGACGATCTGGATTCAATCTGCACATGGACACGGAAATTTCGACTTAAACTAAATCCAGAAAAATCACAGTCAATCATTGTGGGCCATTCACGTTTGTTAAGCATTATTACCATACCAAATTTGTCCCCGATTAAAATGTACGACCCCGAAATTCCGTTCAGTGAATCAGTAAAGAATCTAGGTATTTATATGGATAAAAGTTTAAATTGGAACATTCAAGTTGCAGAAACCTGCAAAAAAGTATTCTCATTAATCCACTCATTTAGACGATTGAAGAATTTTCTACCCTTTTCCATGAAAAAAATGTTAGTGCAAATACTCGTGATGCCCCACTTCGATTACTGTGATATTCTGTTTACTGACCTAAGCGTTACTTCGGCGCAGAGACTACAACGTGTTCATAATATGTGCGTCCGTTTCGTCTGCAATATTCGCCGGGCTGATCACGTAACACCATCCCTCGAAATGTTGTCCTGGCTCCGTGTAGAAGATCGTAGGAAAATCCACTGTCTTTCCCTTCTCTTTCACATAGTGCATTTCTCCACTCCTGTCTATCTTGCGTCTCGTTTTCAAAATTTATCCACCCATCATAACCTAGACACACGATCACAACACTCCTCAATTTTAAACATTCCCTTACACCGAACATCCTCATATTCATCTTCTTTCACTGTGGCTGTTCCTCGGCTTTGGAATTCCCTACCGAGTAATGTCAGGGACTGTCAGACATCAAACCAATTTAAGAATAAACTAGCGAATTATTTTTCTAACAATTCTTGTTAATAATAATAGCTATTTCAGATTTCTCAATGTTTAATGGTTATATATATCACAGATAAATATCTAAATTATCTCTATTATTATTATTATTATTATTATTATTATTATTATAACCATTTCTTACCAATGTTTATTATTGTCACACTAACATTACTTATCCAACTTTCATTATTCACTTTCATGTTGTTTTATGGTCTAGATATTAATGTAATAACTATGTAAGCAATTGTATTCAATTAGAATTAGAGTCTGGCTGGGCGGAAGAGAAGGCCTACTGGCCTTAGCTCTGCCAGATTAAATAAATAAATTATTATTATTATTATTATTATTACTATTATTATTATTATTATTATTATTATTATTATTATTATTATTATTATTATTAGATCGTTGTAGTACCAATAGGTTTTAAAGCTTGTCCTATTTTATACAGGCATAAGTACATTAGAATGGGAATTATAATAAAAATACGGCAGCAGTCTCAAAGACTGAAACCCCAATATCTCGGAATACTAAGTTCGGAAGACGATGAGTTCGATTGGTATCCGATTTCCATTTGATAAGCCAGAGACAAGTTACAAGCAATAACATTAAATTTATGCGGTTATAAATCTTCGCTTCTGAGTGCTTTAAATATACATGACAGTGCTACTGCCAGCACGGCTCGGCGTCCTGCAGTTTTACGGATGTTTTCCCAGGTAGTCGACATGTCTGTTGGCTGTAACGTTTAATTATAAAACAATTAATTGAAAGATATTACTCGATAGCTGCTGCTTTTTGCACCTCGAATAGGAGACGTAATTCATTCCCTTTCTGTTACGTTGAACATTAAATGCTGTGAAATTTCTCTGTAGTATCTTTCTCACATACATTAAAGCACAATGCAGTGTTTATATCTGTAATGTTTTCACAAAAACCATAAGAATTTATATATGATACAATTTTTAGCTGCCTGAATGTGATATAAAATTAATATATGCAATCCATAAAATTGTGAATGAATTAAAAGCTCTGTTTTCTTTCTGCCGAGTAGTTTCCATTTTGCTGTTATTCTCTAGATGGTAAAGACCACTGCTGTGTTGTGCTAAGAGCATAGAGCAGGCCTGCACAAACGGCGCTCATTGAGCGCGGCCGCTCCTTCGGAGCGGGAGAGCCGTCTAACAGCTCGCCGGAATGACGTAGGCATGATATAGGTAGAGGATAGTCCACGCAGCTATCTGGTGTAGTGTGTATTATCAGTAGCTATGTCACTTTCCCTATCTACGGCTACATAATGGAGGAATCTAAAAGTCGGAAAAGTGATCATCAGGCAAATTCTTTCAATATTGCATGGAAAAATGCTTATTTTTTCACAGCAGCTGGAGTCAATACTTATCTACCACAAAAGTTTGAAAGAAAGAGGAAAACATAATACAATGCGTCATAACTAATCCACACATAGAGATACGATAATTTTGTTGGTGAAGATCGCAGTAAAAAGGTTCAGGAGTTGAAAGTTGCATTATTACACGAGATAGGGTAGGTTAGAATTTATTAATCTTCAACAATTTAAATATCTCTCTTCGGGGAAAAGCCAACTCATTGTTGATATGTTGAATAAATTACGGGATTTCAGTCGTAAACTTGTACTTTTCGTAAGTCAGTTTCGCGAAGGTAATATGGCTCACTTTCCAACGATAGAAACTGCTCGTGATGAAGCCATGTTAAACGATTATGTGCAAATATTAATTGAAATTTCAAAATGAATTTAATTCTAGGTTCCAAGATCTTGTCTTAATTGGGAAGAAGTTTAAAGTTACCATAATAAATTTCTTCAATACCAGTTGAAACAGTGTCATACGATTTACAGCTTGAACTTATTGATCTTCAATGTGGCCTAAGGGCTAAAAACCTTTTGAATAATACTACTAAAACTCAGCAATCATATCCACGACTACACAAGCTGGCTGTGAAAATAATTGCTATGTTTGGCTCAACATTTATATTTGTGAGTAACTGTTTTCTATTAGCCTATCTATTATCAACTTTAATAAAGGCAGACATCGAACATGTGTAACTTATGTTTCATTACGATCAGTACTGTTCCTTTCAACTGCCAATAGCATAAAACCCCGTTTTGATGTACTGATAAGTAAAGATATAAAAAATGATATTGTATAAGCAAGTAGCTATAGAGTTTCTATTATTATAAACTCTGAACGGGAATTCATTTCATGAACACTCGTACTAGTGCTTCCTTTTGTGTACATTTTGTACGAGATCACCCCTTCTTCCAGTCCACCCTTATACAGAGCGCAGCTAATACTGCATTCCGCTCTCGAGCTATGAGCCGACTCGGAGAGCGCAAACCTTGTGCAGGCCTGGCATAGAGGAAGATTCAGTGGAGCGGTTCACGTGTATAAATTCACTTGGAATTTTTCATAAAATACTACGCAAAGTGAGTCGGCATTAAGAGAGTTAAACTCCTAGGGCCGTATTCATAGACATTCTTAGAGCGGGCTTCCGGTGGATGATCAGCGAACTAACGTTTTTCGTATTCATAAACCAGTGTTGGCGATATGTATGATATATGTACAAGTAACCAGTCGATAGCCAGGGCTAGTTTAGCACGCTCGTAGCGCGGGCTAGCGAAATGTCTAGAATAACACCCTATATTTCTGACGGGAGTGGAACTTTGGTCGTGTAGAATTTTAGCTAATTTTTTCCAATACCGAAAGATTATGCCCAGGCACAAAACATAAGCTACAGACCTCATTTAGTTAAAGATACAACCACTGAGGACACGAAATATTAGTCCATACTGGGAATGTTTATGGCATTTTCATTTGAAGCACACAGAAGTGGTAAATTATTCGGGTCGTCCACAAAGGAGCCGGACGGTGCAGCCAAAGAGACGAAGCCGAAGTGCGGCGGAATAGGCCTATTCCTTCACGTCGCAATCGCACGTGTCATCTACGTGGCCACGTGACGGATGTGTGGGGGCGGTGTCCCATGCCTTGAGATCTATATAAAATGATTTAGTGTTTGTCGGCCCTTTGATGAACAAAGAAGGAGAAGAAGAAATAGAGATTCTGATGGCTCAAAGTCCACACCGCTGTTTCTAAAGTTCGCCGTATAAATCTAATTCATTTTTTAAAGTACAAATATTTCGAAAGTTGTCTTGTAAATCCATGCATTTCGTGTAGATTATTCTACAGTCTACATCGATCTGAATTACACACTCACTGAAAAGAGGTCGTTGTGACTTGTGCTCTGTCTAAAATAAACGATTCAATTACAAACTAATACAGTCAGCTCTGGATATAGTGAACTCGGTTGTAGTGAACATTCGACTATAGTGAACCTAAATCGTTGGTCCCGACCCGCATACATTAAAAAGTACATCAATATTTCCGTTTATAGTGAACCCTCGCTTCGGTTATAGTGAACCTAAAACTATAACTTCCCCAAGAAAATGTAATTTTAAAACGTCCAAAATGGTAATCTAGGAAACCCTTTTTCCTATAAACTTCCTAGAATATGTTCAGAATAAAATCTCAAATCTCCTACTCCTTAAGTGCATTGAAAGACAAAGAATTTGTTCAGCTTCCTGGACAGCTTGAAACATGTTAAAGAGAATAGTGTACGCAGTGAGGGAGAAAGGAAGGATTAATAAGTTCTGGCTCCTTTAAAAGAGGTTATTATAAGAATAGGAAGAGAAAGTGTTTTCTTTTGTAAAAGGGAGTAGAGTGATGACCAAAGGGTAAATACAAGAAGGATTACAATATAATGGTCCACAACCCTTCCTTCTGCATCTTTGTAAAAGTGAACCAGGAGAAATTCCAAGGCTGAGTACACAGTAGCGTACCTCTAGTGAGAAGAGGTGCCTACTATCTACATGGCCAGTTAGATTCAAGTTTCAAACTGTGAACATCAGGATGTCGCAGCGTGAAGTATTTAAGTTGGAAGACAAAGCGAACATTAGTACTGATATTGAACATGGTCTGACCCAAATGGGCATTAATACTCTATATATAGCAACGTCAGTAGTATAAAAACAGACACTTCGGTTTTAGTGAATCTCGGATATAGTGAACAAAATATGCTGGTCCGCAGAGGTTCACTATAACCGAAGTTGACTGTATTTAAAGAACACTCAAAGGTTGATGTAGTTATACAAGCACAAATTGAGTAAAATAAAGCGGACATACTAAATAATAATTACAAAATACTATAAGCTTAGAAGTTAAACTTCAAAAGAACCAGAAAAAAAAAACTGGAAACTAGGGTTTAATATTACTTTTTTTAGATATCGTAGCTAAGAGGGATGAAGTTACAGGAGAATGAAGAAAGTTACACAACGCAGAACTGCACGCATTGTATTCTTCACCTGACATAATTAGGAACATTAAATCCAGACGTTTGCGATGAGCAGGGCATGAAGCACGTATGGGCGAATCCAGGAATGCATATAGAGTGTTAGTTGGGAGACCGGAGGGAAAAAGACCTTTGGGGAGGCCGAGACGTAGATGGGAGGATAATATTAAAATGGATTTGAGGGAGGTGGGATATGATGATAGGGACTGGATTAATCTTGCTCAGGATAGGGACCGATGGCGGGCTTATGTGAGGGCGGCAATGAACCTTCGGGTTCCTTAAAAGCCATTTGTAAGTAAGTAAGATATCTTAGCACTGACTACTTTTATAATTACTACGTACACTCATATGTCACAGCACCAAGAAAAAAACAATTTAAGTTCGTACTATCTAAGCAGCTCACCTTCAGCTTTTGCCTGACACGATCTTGATGCTGATCCTGACGATGAAAGTAATTAGAAATCGTTGGAGATCTCAAATTTCAATATACAGTTGAAGCATTCAAATTATTCTTTACAGTATAATCCCAGTGACAGCCTATTTCTCATACAATTATAGCCGTATGACGGAGGTAAACTTTTCAGTTAGAATAACTCTTGAATAAGAATAACTATTGAATGTGAGTAGCACTGAGGACCGTGTCAGGTAGTCGCCATTGTTCCACACGCGTGCGGCAATTTGTTTCACGCACGTCCAACAGGTACTTGAATGCGTTCTCGCAATTCGTCTTTGTCGACCCCGAACCTGAATCTTGCATAGTACGCTCATGGCCACCGTTATCAACTCCTACGCACATACGGATCCAGATGTTCACACGGTCCGCAAGATGTCACTCAGCGCAACGTTCACTTCCTAGTGCCCTAACAATGTTACTTTCTCATTGCAAGCGTAAGCGTTATGGCTAAATATTATAAATAACAATTCTATAATTAATAAAAATTAAACTGTATTGCACTTTATTTGCCGATAACCAGGTCATAATGGAAAGATTAGAGAATTCTGGGTTTGCAGTGAAAGACCTGCCTTGGGCTGAAAACTATGAATGAATGAAACGGCAGATTCAGAAGATGAACTCAAAATGTCTATATAGCCTATAAGCTGTAGCTTTTAACCTTAATATATTATATCTATAAACTAAACCAAAGCTCTGATATTTATTGGTTTAAATAATAGAAGATCCAAAATAATGACAGATAGTAAAGTAATTGAACAAGTTAATAGTTTTAACTTTATTAGATGCAGCATCAATATATGTGTAGAACAATTACCGGCTGTTAAATATGTTAAATTAACAACTTTTACAATTTCACTTTGTTAAATAATGAAACTAATGTTTAGTTATTCCTTTAATAAGTTGAACTCTATCATTAATGATATACATATGTTAAAAGTTTGTAATCAAGAATGAATAATAATAATAATAATAATAATAATAATAATAATAATAATAATAATAATAATAATAATAATAATGTGGTGCATACAAATTAAATAAATAAATAGTAATTTGTTAAAAACTATAGGACGAAATAATAATTTAATTAATTTATTTATTATAATATTAATATGCTGGTCAACAGTCATCAGCCAATGATAGTCCAACACAAGTGATACAATAATAATACAGAATAAACAGAATTAAATTTTGAATACAATTAATTTATAATAATAATAATAATAATAATAATAATAATAATAATAATTATTATTATTATTATTATTATTATTATCACAACAAAGTAAGTAAATTAAATTGTAATGTTAGTCACTGGATGCATATAAATAAAAATAACAATAAGGATAAAATAAAAATAAAAATAAGCAATATTAAACGAAGAATTTCTTTCTCTAATCTACGATATATTACACTACGAGAATAATAGAGATGATACAATGAAAATTAACTACAATTTCTGAAAGAATACATAAGTGATAAGTCATTTCCAAGAGCAAACTAAGTCCATACATTGAAAGGATCGAATTCGCAGCCATGCATGTTGACATTTTTAATGCATCTGGACACTGGTGATAGAAATTTTGAATTTCTATTATAGAAAAGTTTGTGGGCTCTCATATTTTTCGACGGAATACGTATAATATTATTTAAGGAGGAATCACAGGATATACCATCTTTGAGGATCTTACAAAATACCGATAATCGAGCTCATGACGCCTAGCATGTAGGTTTTGACAATTAAAATTTTCGTATCTTCTCTCACAACTATACCCGGAGTTAATGGGAAGAAATCTGAATGAACATAAAGATATAAATTTTCTTTGTATATTTTCTAATTTAGCCGAATCTGTTGTTGTGATCGAGTTCCATGCTACAGATGCATATTAGAGTTTCGATCGCACCAATGTATAGGGGTAGTAGAGCATTAAAAGAGAATCAGGCGTGGAAAAAGAATAAGTTATTGACCACATTACTCCCAACATTTCGATTGCATGATTGTAAATGTAATCAACATTAGCCTACTATGAAAATACAATTTACTGTAAATGAATAATATAATAATAATAATAATGTTATTATTACTATTATTATGTAATTTTCTGATAATAAAAAGTAAACTAATATTATTCATGTTCATAATACATATACTGTTTAAATTCGATAAAATACAGTATGTTATTGAATACTTATCCAAGATTGTTAACACACAATTCTACTTGTATTTGTAGTAACATACTGCATGTAGCGTTAGCCAAATGATGGCAATGCTGTTTCTACCTTGAGGTTAAAGATCAACGCCTGGACCGTAACTGGAAGCACACGATCTTGTCATTGCACTAGTCTACCGCTAAGGAGAACTGGGTTCAAACCTGTTCGGTCTGTAGACAAGACATGTCCATAGATCTCTCGTTTCTGCTGTCATTCATCTATGCATGCTCCCAGACAACCATTCACCAATTAGACCTATCACCAACATTAATCCGTACAAGTAGACGCTGAAGCTCTCAGATAGGGTCGTGTGCGCAGGGAGTTATTCTTTTAAATGAACTGAATTCTATTCTTTTCGAACTGACAGGTGATTAGCGATGGGACTCTGCCACACGCACGATGACCATCTACCTTGCAGGAGTCTTTCTGAATCTATAATAATAATAATAATAATAATAATAATAATAATAATAATAATAATAATAATAATAATAATTTTATGTTATAACAATTATATTCATTCTAGTTAAAATATGAACACACTTATTATAGCCTACATGCTATGCAATTACCGAAATAAATACCATACGGTCGAATTCTTTATTTGATAATGAAATTATGATTTAAACACGTTGCAAGACAACTGTGTTTGCAAGAGGATGGTACGTTTTAAAGTAGAAGGAAAAGTAAGCCTAACTGTGGGCAGAGAATGTAACGATGGATTGGTCATTAACAGAGCCGTGTTTTTAGGGTTAGACTATAATTTTCTTAAAATTTCGCATATCATTTTTAAAGATTGGTTTCTTTTTTGGTGTTGAATAAAGTATCAAATTTTCGCAATGTCGCAATAAAATCGTGTATTATGCGAAATCTTTAGATAGCCCGCCTTATACTCGTAAATACGTACTAATTTGAGTAGCGCTAATACCGATCTGTATCTAATATTCGATGTATAACTTAGTACAAAAATCTGAAATATATTTTTGAAAGCCTACCATTAGCATCATTACTGTAATCCCTATCCATGACGAATTCCATTTTGTCGGTTTTAACTTTTTTTCTTTTTACTGTATTTCGAAAGAACTCTGAACTCGAGGATACTTTCACATGTTTTTCTTGAGATCTTTTGTTTACGTGCTTTTCATTAGAGACGTTCCCACTTAATTCTAACGTTACAATATTTGCACAGTGTAATATCATTATCACTTACATATAACGCATGGTTACGTATCCCACTACACGAGAAGATACACGTAGCCTATTTCGGTTTTCGCTTCATCTTCATACCATCACTTCACTTTGGAAACTAACTGCTAAACTTACCAAGTAGAATAGAAATAGTTTGCAAACATTAATTGCTTTAAATTCTCTCTTTATATACAGGATGTTTCAAAAGTGATGGTCAATAATTTACAGATATAAATATATATTTCAGGCAAACGCCTGAAGTACCGTTAAAATCTATATTTCATTTTCGTACAGGCCGAAAGCAATGTTTCCAAGGCGTGGTCAAGTTATTATTAGAGCCCGGAATTTTAGGTGCTAAGAGTTAAGAATGACATTCAGTGTAGATGAATAGATGTGGTGCAAATGAGGTTTTTAAGTCTAGTTCACAGGAGTCCGATATGTAATAATAGACAACACAGTCAAAAGGACTGGGTAATGAATCTTCTAAACCGTGCGCTAATATGTAAGTGTAGTTAAGGGGATTAGAGACCTTTAACGGTACCAAAAGGAAAGTACTGAATGACAAGAGTGACTTGTCAAAGAAGTGGGGGTATGACTTCTATTTTATAAACTATACCGAGGAACAATATTAGCTTTTAGCACCTAAAATTACGGGCTCTAGTTATTAACTGACAGGCAGATTATTTTTAGCCAATGACAGTGACGCATCCAAATAAGAGAAAGCGAAAAGGTTTAAATAGTATGCCCGAAGTTTTTCCACGAAAAGTTAGATATAATTTGCTTCTAAAATAAAGAAAATTATGAAATACACTATTTTTCGTGTTTATCGCGTAAATCATGACTATCGCAAGAAAACGTAAAATTCGAGAAAATTCTCACGAAAAGTATTGTCACAGATAAACTACATTTAACATCAGAGATATAGTCTGGATTATTAATTTATGTCATTTTTAAAGCGATCTGGAGAATTCAGAAACAAAATAATAGCAATGATGTTACTAGTAATTCAACATTAAACCAGTTAGGCCTACAGGATCCCATTTTATATTTTTCGTAGAAGCCACGCTCTTGTAAAAGCTGAACGTTTATTTTTACAACACAATAATGCGAGAATTGCATTTAAGTTTATTAACCCTGTAGGCAAGTTATAAAGACATATTTCTATCATTTATCTCAGTGTCAGAGTTTTAATGTTAGAGAACGAATAGTAAATGTAAACGGCAGTCATGCTACATATTATACCTTGTAATGCTAAGAAAAAGAACGGTCAGAGCCACCGTTAGCAGCATTTGTATCTTTGCGATATTCTGTAATGTATGCAGACTATTAGTACGAGTGTCTGATGTCCGAATCAGAAAAATAATTGAATTGAATTGAAATACAAGTGGGAGGAGAAATTTAAAAGGTACCCAAAACGCGTCCTTGCAAAGGGTTCGGGGCTGAAAGAAACTGAATATGTGAGCTCCAAGCCTGTTGGCCACTTGTCTCACTCCGGGTTACGCTGCTCCACTGAAGTAGCTCTAGAAAATTTTGAAGAGGAAAAGCCGAAAATGGACGTAACGCGAGGGGAGGGGAATCTGATCAAAATGATCATAGGACAGGACGAAGAAGAAATGGCGGAAGGTGCAAGTCTGCACATTGAAAGGAAGTTTGCCATTTCGCAGTGCAGGTGGAGTCGAGAAGACACGTTTGTTGCTGTTCGAATCAGAAACATAAAATAAAGATCAGATATAAACATCGTTGCAAAGGTTCTGAAACCTTTCCCGAAAGATACGGAACTGCGTTACAAATAAAAAAATAACTGTATGGTATCTAGGGACTTGTAAAAGGTCGGCAAACTAATATGTTTTATGAAAACAGAATAAGGGGTAAACATTTCTGTGAAACGGGAACTGTAGGTCTATTCGAATGTAACCTATCCGTCACAAGACATTTCAAAAGAACCTGCTAGCAATCGAACTACGTCTCTTAGTAAATGTTATATGTAAACTGTAATCTATCTCTAAGAAAAGAAATGACTATTTACAAGTTTAAATTCAGTTTCATTAAAATGTTGTCGGCTAGCTAGTCAGTAAGTCAGTGTAACTGGGACGCACAACTTAATCAAGTGCTTTACGCAATACTGTACTGTGTTGACACCACCGCCCTCTGCATTATGGGAAGAACCGCGTATGTCCTATATATTAAAGTCATGAAGGAATGTCGCATGCTCTGATATACGGTGTTGAGTCCAGATCTTTTTATACCTTAAATGTACCTGAGCGGCCGGCTGTCTACAAAAAGCAGACACCTCAAAAAACTAAAGTTCAGCATGAAAACTTCATCAGAGTGCGTGCACGAGGCTGATAACGCACGACTACGGCATTCCTTCGTTCCGTGAAACTAGTTCTGGTGACAACAACTGGATTTATATTTTGCTCCCGATTTTCCAGTGTGTGATCAACTCGTACAAGACGACGTGACCTCAGAAAGCTGAGGAGACTTCGAATAACAACGTAATATTCTGCCAAGCGGAGATTTCTCTCAAAGGATACAGGAATATCTTGACGACTCCAATGAAAAGTGATTACTCTCTCTCTTCTTGAGAGAGATGGCTGAAAACAGAGAAAGAAATATCTAATTTTGAACCTGATTTCTGACGAAATGGTTTAAGTACCATTTCATACGCAACCGCTCAGCAGCGCTTCCGAATGGTCCTGCCTTGTGGCCCAAAAGCGTAATCTATTACCTTGGTTTATTAACTGCATTAGTAGCTTAATGTGGAAGTCTGTAATGCTTCATCAGGTAGTCGATAGCCGACTTTCGCCCCAGTGGTTCGTTTGCGCTAAATGCGTGAAAGTCAGTCACTATTTACATCAGTGCTTTGCAAGCTGCAGCAATGTAGAGAAACGTCACTGAATGGCAGCGTATAGTGTGGCATTAACAGCGAAGTCGAAATACGGAACATGTTTTCTTGATCTTAGCACTAGAAAGTGTTACAGTCTGCACATCACACTCGAATCACCTTTTACTCCCAGGAAAAACCCGGTACTAAATTTTAGAGTAAGCTGAATGATTCCTAAATCTGTTTTGGACGTTATGACGATTGATTATTATTATTATTATTATTACAAAATTTTACTTAATTCACTTCAAACGTAGATTACAAGATGAGAAACTCATGCCTGTACAAGTAGAACCCGATCGCAAACTTGTGGCACCTCTGCGAAAGACGAATTGGCATCCACTTACATGGACTCGCCCAAGAGTCTTGCTGGAGAGGGGGAGGGGTGTTTGAACAGTACGCTCTATGAGTAAGCAGTCGCCCGCACACACAAAACCCCCCGAAGCATCAGAAAGAAGCTCGCGCATGTTGGTGCCACGAGTTTGCGATCGGGCTCTACCCTTAACAGACAATATGTCATTATGGTGTTCTTCTGATGCAAGGAAGCTTTGTTATAGGCCTACTGAAAAATACTTATGTAGCATACCCAACCATTATCCCGGATCCAAATTTCCGAAAGGTTATTTTCCTGAATAGCAAATTTCTCGAATCAAAAATCCCGAATACAATATCTCGAACATTCTGGCGATAACAGGATTCATAATTTGCTCCCAATTTTCTGTAGTGTGATCCACTCGCACAAGCAAACAGGACCTTAGAGTGCTGATGAATCTTCGAATGAATATAACAACGCGATTACCTATTTCTCTTGTAAGATGAAGTAAGATCTCGAAGTCTCGTGAGAAAAAAAAATATAGTTTCAACTCTTGACGAAAAAGGCGGGAAACAAGGAATATTAGATATATGTTTGTCTACGGTGATTATAATTCATTATATTATAATTTTCTTCGTGACGTAGTTAGAGATAGGACAATTTTACCGAAAAATCAACTTCTTAGTAAAAATGGGGGAAAAAAAAAAATGTCAAGGCGTTACATTTTACAGGCTACAAAATGGTGATATTTAGATCTGATTGTGACATTGATTCAGTGAAGCAAGTAACTTTGAACTTAATAAGCAAATTCCTTCATTGCGAAAATTCTACATACAAAACTAGGCGGCTCAGATGCGATGGATGGAATGTGTGGTCGACAAAGATGACATTGTTTCTCTCGAGAAACTTACGTTTTCCTCTATTACTCCATTTTCCTCTCATTTCATATAATTATAATCTACAATAGTTAAAAATAGGTTGGGGTGAAGTCTTTCGGGTAGTACGTATTTTTTATGAAAATGTAGGAAGGGCTAAGGGCTCAGAGCTCTGGGCCATATCAGGTATACTTATGAGGATGGGGTATGACTCTGTCAGAGCTAGGCAAGTTGGGCCACCTGTCGACATCAGATTCACGAATGCCACCAAGGCAAGTTGTTGGACTTAGACAATAATCTTATACACAGAACACACAAATGGACCAGTAAGCCTACTGTAAGTGCAAGGATTCGTATCTGGTCTAACCCTCGAAAAGTCAAGCCAAGCCAAGCCAGATTTGTCTTAAGAGTCAGTAGTTAGATTTGTTGAATTCATCTTCTACATGGAAAATTTCTATCTCTTCTGTCTTTCCGTCTATAATTCAGAACGTTCTTTGGATATCTGTATTCTTGCATTTTTTCCCCACGTTTGTAGGTTTAAAACGTAATACCATACTTTCATTCTGTAGCTCTTTTCTAAAGTCTCCATTTCCTAGCACACAATTTTTAAGATCAAACGAGAATAATGGCAAATTGTATTGCCTTTGATGCAACTGAAATGCAAATAGACGTTTCTGCATTTCGGAAAATGTAACTAATGTAAATGAACATTGCGAATTATTCTATTCCTTCGTCAAATATTCCGTAATAGTATTAAAGGCAGTTTCAATTACTTTTAACAAAAATTCAATGTATTCCCCAAGTTGCGCTAAATAATTCTAGGAATTCTGTACACTGCATAGTTAACTATGAAATATGATGTAATTCACACATTGCGATGATGTTATACGAGTATACACTACCACGCCATTCAACAGAATTCCTGCATCAATTATCTGTCCTTAAAATCGCCCCCCAAAGTCACTGGTTATGGTACGTCAGAGATATTATAAAAGTTCTAGCTTCAACAACTAATGTGGTTAGATTTCTGAATTTTACACTGGCTTCGAGCAATTCTAACTTTGAAAAATATTCTAAAGTATTACCTTTTCTTCTAAGAAAATATAATTTTTACACATTAAGGTCATTACTAGGGAGGAAAGTATTTGTAAGAGAATTTACATAACAATTGGTTAAACAACCATTTAAGTCCCCCTCCAACATACAATGTAAATAATATGAGTCTTTGAAATTTCCAAACTGGTAGCGACATCCATCAGTTCACAGTCTGTTATGTTATAAAATGGTGTGGTATTCAAAGTTTGTCACCAGTATAGGCTATTTAAAGAACGCGTGTTATAGAATGTGGTAATAATTTAACGACACACGAACTGGTCGCTGATGCATAAACTACTTACAACTCACGTGGTCTGGCAAGGTGAGTTTTGCTACAGTGCCTGCGAGATCATGTTGCCAATTTATCGCTAGCAAACGACATTTTTTCATGAGGAATCTCAGAAATTGTTCGGTTCCTATTCTGTTTGTAAGCGCTGTACTCCTACCACTTTAGCCCACCCCTCACTTCTCTCTTGCCCATAAAGCTTCTTTCTTTTTCGTTGGTTCGAAACTAAAAGGGGAATAGCAATTTCTAATATCGGTAGTCAACATTTACTGTGAACAAATTTGGTCTATAATCTTCCACAACTTCAACGACGCGATAAACAGTAGACTATGTATGCAAATTAAACATAGGGCTTAAAAACGACAATTAATTTAACTTAGAAAACTGAGGAGGTACCTACAGAATATAAAATTTTGAAGGAAAATATGTTTTCTGATTAAGTTAAGTAACTGTTACCTTATCCGATATACTACACCGTTTATCAAATGATTTCTCTTCTTGTTTTCTTTCATATATTTGCACCACAGGTGATTCTTAAAAATGCAGTCATCTACGGAAATGAGTTAGTGATAATCTTGGCAAATTAGCCTATATAATGACATTTCCTTTCTACTAACAAGCAAACATTTTCATGGGGGCAGATAAGAAAAGTTTTTTTTTTCCTTCCACCATCTTAATAATGTTACAACAAGTGCTTATACAAATTTTTGCCACTGGAGCGCAATTACGATGGCCTTCCAGAACTAAGATTCTCTGGGGCCGTTTACAGAAAGAAAACACAATTTCATGAAAAGATTTATTGGAACAGATACAGCATTTGTTGAGCTATTTTTTAACATATCCCCCGCCGGAAATGAGTCATTTGCCATACCGTAGGATCAACTTTTGCATCCCTGTGTCGTAGAAGTCTACCGCCTGGAATCGAAACCAGTAGCCCTATGTGACAGCCGTCTGCAACTCTCTGTGTTGGTCCCATAGTATGACAGATGTCTCAACATTTCCTCGTACCAAATCGTGAAGAGACACAGGCGGAATTCTTGAAACGAAGCTTCAAACTCGTGATTGAGTCACCCTGAATTAAATCGCGGAAGCATTTTAAGAAAAGAATTGTAAGAAGTGTCTCCAAAATACTTTATCAACTACCTGAAAGGAAACTAATAATGCGAGCGAAGAGTGGCACAATAGATTTCAGCACCTTGTAGTAAATACCATAATTCTACTTTTTACCAAACCTTGACAAAACTTCAAAAGGAACAAGCAGACAGAGGATATCATTGAAGAAGTGAGGATGGGAATATCCGTGCGGCACTGCCGAGGACATGGAGAAATACTCCCAAAAAGAATAAGTTAAATCAGTTCATAGTACCAAAGTTACAAGAAACAAACATAACCACTTATTTAAGACGCACTGGATATAATTTATTTTATATTGTAATAGGCCTATATATAATTACTCATTAAACAAATATCGCCAATAAAGATTTTGTGTTCGAGTTACCAACATTCAGGAAACGAGCTATTTGAAAATTGGATTAGCATGCAAAGAACTCGGGATATTGTAATTCGAGAATATGGGCATTCGGGATAATGGATTGGGGATTTTGTACGAGAGTGGTTACGCAGTCCACTGTGACGTCATCTAAAGACGAGATATTTAAGCGCGAAGCAAGCTTGCCGAATACATGCGAGAAATATAGTGTAAAATTTCACAAAATTCAAAACACACATATACAATAATACGTATCATAACTTTATTCAACGATATTGGGCTCCGAGATTTCCGTTTTTCTTTTTGAAGTGATTAAAGAAGACAATAAATTCTAAGCTTAACAATGTAACGAGTAAATGTTTACGATTAGAAGAAAAACCCCAGTCTTTCAGGTGAGGCTCCCTGTAAAGCAGACTTGAATAATTTCAAGGGAAAAATTGTTCCGGGGCCGGGCATCGATCCCGGGACCTCTGGTTGAACGTACCAGCGCTCTTTCCAACTGAGCTACCCGACACAGTGTCGGGTGGAGTTCCCGGGTAGCCCAGTTGGAAAGAGCGCTGGTACGTTCAACCAGAGGTCCCGGGATCGATGCCCGGCCCCGGAACAATTTTTCCCTTGAAATTATTGAAGAAGACTTATCTGTGGCCTCTTTATACCAATAGAAATTATCGTAATTGACGCTTTTGTCCATTGAATAAGAAAAGATATTTAGCAGTCATTAATTTATTATTACAAAATATAAACAATAATACGAAATCATGTAACTGTAGACTATATATTCAAAAGAATAGCCACATTTTCTTTTTTAATTGATTTCGTATTTTCAGCAGTCTTAAAATGTTTATACTTAATGGCCATAATGTTTTTCTAACACTTTCGCATGGTACAAGTTTTGCTGCCATTTGACAGCATTTTCTTTAATTATTTGTCCTTATAACACTCAGTCTTTGAATAAGGTACTTCAGAGATGTGAAAGTTCTGGGTTCGCAGTCATGTCCGGTTATTCTTCTGTACTGTTCGCCGGCCGCAAGCAAGTCGCTCTCGCCACAGCTCGTCACTGTCCTTTTTTTTCATTCTATGCTGAATAAATTCCGCAGTTGGATGAGGGTCGTTGAATAGCCGGACAGGATATCCACCCATCATCAAGACTAAGAAAAACAAACACTGCATTCAGGTGTCCAGTCGCACTCAGCTGGAAATGAACTATGGCTAAAGGGACTTGCTATCCACATCGTATCTCTATCTGCCACGGGTCAAGGGTCTGCCCAAAGCTTCTTGTCACAGTACACGCGGATTATTTTTCTTCAACTTTTTAACATATTTCGACACGAGTACCCTCACTTTGTCAGTCAAAAACACTTGATAATCCGAGGCGGAAGTTAATCTTGCAACATTCCACCTGACTGATGTCCTCCGTAGCGTGTTCCTGACGGTGGTCACGGCCCCCTGCGGCATGTCGGTTACGACCCGGTGACACTGCCGACGATGATGACGACGCTCAGGATGTAATGTGATCCCTGTCCCGTTGGCCGTTGACCTGCTGCTGTCCGTGCGTTCTTTCTTGTGGCGTAACTCGAATACCTTGGGTCAAGTGTTGGGAGCATTGTCCCACTGATAAGTTCCGAGATTGGGGTCTGTGGTGGACTTGGATTGTTGCGTTCGAAAGTCTCTCCATAAAATCTTAAGTCGAACTTCAAATTGTAATTTCCATAAGTTTTGAGGTGTCTTTACTTTGTCTTGCGTTTGTCTTCTGGTTGGAATGCATTTTATTGATCACCCAGTCTCCTAGTTGTGGCTGTATGATGGTACTGTACAACTCCTACTTTTAGGCAAACATACTACATCGAAAGACACCATGACAAGTAATTTTAATTAACTGATAAGTTTCGATGTAGAAATTTTTGGTCCAACGCCACAAAAGTAATTAATTATATTTCGGAAATAAATTTATTTATACTTACTTACTTAAAATGGCTTTTAAGGAACCCGGAGGTTCATTGCGCCCTCACATAAGCCTGCCATCGGTCCCTATCCTGAGCAAGATTAATCCAGTCCCTACCATCATATCCCACCTCCCTCAAATCCATTTTAATATTATCCTCTCATCTACGTCTCGGGTCCACACCTGTGGAGTAACGGTTAGCGCGTCTAGCCGCGAAACCAGGTGGCCCGGGTTCGATTCCCGGTCGGGACAAGTTACCTGGTTGAGGTTTTTTCCGGGGTTTTCCCTCAACCCAGTATGAGCAAATGCTGGGTAACTTTCGGTGTTGGACCCCGGACTCATTTCACCGGCATTATCACCTTCATCTCATTCAGACGCTAAATAGCCTAAGATGTTGATAAAGCGTCGTAAAATAACCAACTAAAATAAAAAAAATACATAAAAAATCTACGTCTCGGCCTCCCCAAAGGTCTTTTTCCCTCCGGCCTCCCAACTAACACTCTAAATGCATGTCTGGATTCGCCATACGTGCTACATGCCCTGCCCAACTCAAACGCCTCGATTTAATATTCCTAATTACCGGTAGCCTATGTCAGATGAAGAATACAATGTGTGCAGTTCTGCGTTGTGTAACTTTGGTTCACTATTAGAATTATGTTTGGTAATACAAACTGTAACATGATTATTATAATAGTAACTATTACTTACTTACTGGCATTTAAGGAACTCGGAGGTTCATTCCCGCCCTCACATCAGCCCGCCATTGGTCCCTATCCCGAGCAAGATTAATCTAGTCTCTATCATCATATCCCACCTTCCTCAAATCTATTTTAATATTATCTTCTCATCTACGTCTCGGCCTCCCCAAAGGTCTTTTTCCCTCCGGCCTCCTAATTAACACTCTATATGCATTTATGGATTCGCCCATACATGCTACATGCCCTGCCCATTTCAAACGTCTGGATTTAATGTTCCTAATTATGTCAGGTGAAGAATACAATGCGTGCAGTTCTGTGTTGTGTAACTGCCTCCATTCTCCTGTAACTTCATCCCTCTTAGCCCAAAATATTTTCCTAAGTACCTTATTCTCAAACACACTTAACCTATGTTCCTCTCTCAAAGTGAGACTCCACGTTTCACAACCATAAAGAACAACCCGTAATATAACTGTTTTATAAATTCTAACTTTCAGATTTTTTGACAGCAGACTGGATGATAAAAGCTTCTCAACCGAATAATAACAGGCATTTCTCATATTCATTCTGTGTTTAATTTCCTCCCGAGTATCATTTATATTTATTACTGTTGCTCCCAGGTATTTGAAGTTTTCCACCTCTTCAAAAGATAAATTTCCAATTTTTATATTTCCATTTCGTACAATATTCTCGTCAGGAGACATAATCATATAGGCCTACTTTGTCTTTTCGGGATTTACTTCCAAATCTATCTCTTTACTTGCTTATAATAACAGCCTAACTATTATTATTATTATTATTATTATTATTATTATTAACAAAGAGGCCTCCAGAACTATTGTTTCATGTAGGTCTATACCTGTATTTGTACAGAAGACAAGAACTAAATAATAATAAGACAAATATCATTTCCAAATGGATCATGATATTCCCTGCTTCACATTCAATGAAGGTGTTTTCTTGTTATGTTGACTAATTATTTATTGTTGACTTGCTTATTAGCTCTTGTTCTTTTAACGGAATTTACTAATGGAAAGAGACTTGCATAGTCTATAGTGTAGAAACGTAGTGGAAACCTTATTTTAAA
The DNA here is from genome assembly GCF_040183065.1 of Periplaneta americana. Lineage (NCBI taxonomy): Eukaryota > Metazoa > Arthropoda > Insecta > Blattodea > Blattidae > Periplaneta > Periplaneta americana. Next base: position 60,684,190 of record NC_091121.1, on the reverse strand, counting down.
ATTATACCTCGGCAGCTGTATATCATTACAACTCGCACAATTAGGACAGTCAGAGTAGCTGCAAAAAGTGACATTCAGTTTTAAGAAGTAATCCAAGCCAGGTTCCAGCATAGGGGTATATTATATCTTATATCATTAACTATGGAGTTGAGAGGATTGGTAATTAAAACACTAATAACTCATACGGTATTAAATTACTAAAAAGATCGTCGAAAGAGCTAATCGCTCGCATCTATCTCCATCTTGCACAGAACGTAAGAATGTGCAGTTCATCACAGTCGCTTAGCAGCTTCGAGAGAGAGTCAGTGAGTCTGTGATCTACTATAAGCAACTCTCCCGCTGTGTGGACGGTCAAGGTTCCCTCTACCCATAGCCAGTGCTATATGAATATAAATCTTCTCCATTACAGTTATCTATCGTCAGGTAGCCATGAATGCAAAGTGCTAGATATCCTACAATAAGAGATTTTTAAAAGCTATCTATAATTTGAACTCCTGACATAAGATAAACTTTAACTCGTTGCGACCTTCAAGACTGACTTTTTGTAACAGAATTACGATCGGTCAACTGGACAACTTTTCCGGGCAGAAAATATTTTCGCAATAAACAGGAATGCTATTGGCGAGGTCAAAAGAATCAAAAAGATTATTTATCCCGAAGAAGTGGACGATAAATTCTCACTTCACTATCACTGTTAGGTACTTGTCATTGGACAAATGAACACCGACTGCTTCCCGATACCTGACAATCTTGCAAACAGCTGCGCAGTCGTTAAGCTTCCAACAGAGATAGTACAACATTACACACAGAGATGAAAAAGAAAAGGCGGCATGTCTAGGATTGTAAAAGCAGCGCTCTACAAGAAAATAATTAGCAGCAGTCGTGTCTTGCACGGGAATCAATCCCTCCGACGACCGGTTGCAATGCAGCATATGGCACTCCACAATCAGCATTTTATGTTATACAGTTTCTAGAAAATAAGCGACGTTCCTACTTTGTTTTATGTAGGAACAATAATCCAGCTACAAGCTTACGATTTTGTAAGCTTTTCGTACTGCGTATACAATATAACTTCAGTCATCAACCAACCACAAAGTCACTAATTTATTTGTACACAGGCTAATTCAAAAGTCAGGACACTTGAAATCGCAGAATTGTTAAAAAAAAAAAAAAAAAAAAAAAAAAAAAAAAAAAAAAAAAAAAAAAAAAAAAACAGGGAAATAAAATACCTCCCGCAGATCAATAGGCAAGTAGTGACTGACTCCAGATAACCTATTTTTACCTATTTTTTTTGTTTAATCTTAATTCACTTCCACAGTAATACTACATGCTGATTTTTTTTTACATTTGCATTAAATCTATCCTTAGCTTACTGTCTTGATGTCACATAGTTGTACCAATACAATAATTTCCTGATTTAGTATCTTTAATAGTAAATTAAACTTAAACTCCATGTGACATTTATCTATCTTGATTGTTTCTGCTATTATGTATTGATTTCCTGGGACTTACTTCCTTTCTTACTTACTTATAAATGGCTTTTAAGGAATCCGCAGGTTCATTGTCGCCCTCACATAAGCCCGCCATAGGTCTCTATCCTGTGAAACATTAATCCAGTCTCTAACATCATATCCTACCTCCCTCAAATGCATTTTAATATTATCCTCCCATCTACGTCTCGGTCTCCCCAAAGGTCTTTTTCCCTCCGGTCTCCCAACTAACACATTATCCATCAGGAGAAGTCCAAGTATGGGGGAATGTTGCACTTTTGACAATTAAATTTTTTGACGTCGCAAAGTTGACTAATCTAACTCCATTGTCATTACTATTTACGTGTAGGCTCTCTTTTCCAATAGTTGGTTTAAAAATATCCTCCCGTCCTACTTTAGCGTTGAAATTCCCCAATAAAATTTTCATGTGATATCTAGATAAATGATCAAAAGTATGTTCCAATTCTTCAAAGAAAGCTATCCTTTATATGGTCGTCTTTCTCTTCTGTAGGGGCGTGGGCATTTATAACTATGATATCGCACCATCTACCCTTAAGTACTAAATATGATAACCTGTCACTGATAAATTCGACCGTTTTTACTGCTGATTTTATTCTTTTATGAACAAAGAATCCTGTTCCTAATTGGTGATTATTGTTTCCTTCCCCATAATACAAGTAATCTCCTATTTGTGATATGCCATTCCCATCTAACCTAACCTCTTCTACTCCCACGAAATTTATTCTATATCTAGCTAGTTCTTTTGCTACTAATGTTATCCCTCCTGTTCTATAAAGACTATTATAGACGCTGGAAATCGATAATGTTGGCAAACTTAAAAAATTCCTTCTTGTGAGCATTCATCATTGAAATTTTTGATACTGGCAATTTTCCACCTTTCTCCTCGACAGCCAACGTGTAAATTAACGTTTTTAACAAGCATTCTGTAATTTAATATGGAGATTTAAATTCGAGCTTTTAGTTCGTTCTAGTATAATTTCTGAACACCATGACTTGCATCGAAAACTTTGACTTAAATTAGGACATTCACAGCCGTTCCCACGGGATACAGGAACATTATTTTCATAACCTGGACGTCTAAATGTACATATGAAGGGTTCAGAACCATAGTGGGCCAAGCGCCATTTATTAAAAACGGAGAAAACAAGGGTTAGAGTTAAGTGAATACCACAGTTTAATGAAGAGTGTCATATAATTTAGTTTTAACGTGTATACTTTATATTACTTGCCATATGTTCCCATTGAATTCTGCTAATAACTTCATTTTAACCCTTGTTTTCTACGGTTTCAGTAAATGGCGCTTAGCCCACTATGGAAAGTGACGAGGAAAGAATGAATGATGTTTAAAATGGCAGGCAGGGTAAGCATCCCATGCCTCCATTGGTTCCGGACTTGCAATTCACTAACTTTAGATCGAGGTTCCCAGCTAAAAGCCGTTTGCCCTCTCAACTATGGTTCTGAACCCTTCATATGTAAAGAAGTCGTGTCCTATTTTAGATTATTATCCCGGTTTTTAAGTATGAGAGGGCTCTATCAACGTCTTATGCATTAAGAATCAAATCCTGAAAACGAGCAACGAAGTCCTTTCTCTCGAGAGAGATCGAGACTGCGACGCGCCGCCCGCCATCCAGCACAACCTGCTACACGCCGCTCGCCCGCCCGCTTGCGTCATGCCTTCTCGCTCACTATTATGGATGTGGATCAGTCCTTGACTAGGCCTACATAAGGCATTAGACGCGGCTGCACAATATGTCACAAGATCGCACGTCACTCAATCGAATGTCTGCAACCTAGCTAGAAGCATCTTCATTTAAAAGCAAAGACCTGATGTTGCGGTATTTGCAACTGAAATTCTTTAAGTAACGATCATTAAAAAACTAATAAACATCTGAAGCTCGTACTCAAAATAGAATGTGTAAAGTTTTTAAGCGAGGCATTTTAATATATACATTGGAAACCAGATCCAGAACCAAACAAACGAAATAGACTTTAGATATAACAGTAGACTAACGAGAATGTAAGAAAATAAGTAGAAGGTTCTCCTGAAAGCACGACTGCTGCAATATAAATGGGGATGCCTTTAAATATACATGGATAGTGCAAAAACTAAAAATAGAACCGGTACGTCATTCTGATAAGTTTTATAGGTTAAATGTTCAACACATCGTTACTTAATCTTTTCACAAGATACACTGAGGTTCGAACACCTATCCCTTCTGGTGAGAGCTTGTCAGCTAAGCTGCGACTACATGTACACGGTTGAACGTACTGATTATTGTCTAGGCAGCTGTTGCATATGTGTGCCATAGGTCGCGTCTGTGGCTCAAGCGCTAGCGCGACCCGGGTTCGATCCCCGGCCAGGTCGTGATAAACTTTGTGCTAGTCAAAGAGGTTGCAGAGAGTTTCTTCTCGGAGTACTCCCGTTTCCCATTATCATTCCACCAACACTTCACCTCCCACTCATTTCTGCTGGTGTTTAATAATAATAATAATAATAATAATAATAATAATAATAATGGTTTATTTAACCTGGCAGAGTCAACTGTCCGAAGACAGGTCTGGTCCCCACAAGTGACACCAACAAGGCATAACTCATGAGGCAAATAGGCCAGGAGATAATGGGGTAGGATGGTCAATTCCTTTCCCTCTTCATTGCATACATCGCTGACTAGTAACATATTTCACTAATCAGACTTCAGATGTATACAAATAATTGTTCTTCCTCTGACACATCGTAAAGTGAGATGTACTGCCTGATAATAATAGAGGAGAAGGTGGAAATGTGGGTTAGGAGTGATAATATGGGTTACCTTGCTTTTTTTACTATATATGGTGTTGTTAACTAGCGAAAAAGCTCTAAAAGTACATTTCATGTCCAACAGTCTGCATGCACAAGGAGACAAAACAATTGCCTTTGTGGTGTGGATATGGTGTGTTCTTTGCGTTTTTCATCAATTTAAAAGTTTTTGCAACTATATAGTCTCAATTTTATTGAAGGAAATATATTTCGTGTTTAGAAATCACTCTTGATGTGTTGCACTGATTAAGAATAGCTCTATCACATGGCATAAGAGTAATATTTATTTAAAACAAAAATTGCCATACATAATCTTAGAAACCTTCATGAGTAGATTCTGCTAATATGGGCTACCGCTATGTGTCAGATATGGGATAGGTAGCCCATATTACCAGCACGTTAACACGTCCTGTATTTTCACTATCGTGATTTGCGTTATTTGTTACAGAATATTGCAGTTCATGTGACAAGATTTTCTACTTATGTTTCTTTGTTTTTTCCAGTTTTATTTTCAAATTTTTGTGGTAGCCCATATTTAGACCCCATTACCTATAGAGGACTAGTTCGTCTTTCTTTCAAAAAGTAATTATAGGCCTATGTAAATATCTATTGCAACTATTGACCTTTAAGACTGGAAAAATTGTATATGAATAATTACTTTGTATGTCAATAAAGATTTCTAAGCAATATGTCACACTATTTTCCATTATTATGAGGAAAACAAAATGGTAGCCCATATTTTTACCTTCTCCTAGATGTAGGCCCTACAGTCTTAGGAAGAAAGTTTTATCGCACAGATATTTTATAAGTCCCAGAAAGGAGGCAGTGCGCATGATCAGAGGACGAGCGACCTGGTTCACAAGACGACTAGTTGAGGTAATAGAATTAGTTTTGTTTCGCTGTCTGTCTGATCATGTGCACTGCCTCCTTTTTGGGACTTATAAAGTATCTGTGCGACAAAACTTTTTTCTAAGACTGTACACGTCAATCAGAACCCCGTTTACTGGTAGTAAAAATAGGCTGGTATAAAGTCTGGTGGTAGATGCTGATATAGGAAGGGTTTGGGACTCCGGATGCCTGGGTCTGACTGGTATGCTTTATCAGAGGCTGAGGCTGGATGGCCCAACTGTCAGCGTCGGTTGATCAGGAAGGACTTCCGCGAAACGGGACCTGACACTATGAGGAGCTGAGAAGGATGAGCCACCTGTCAGCATCGGATTCACGAATGTCACCTGTCGGACTTGTACAATCATCGCATATATAGAGCGCACAATGGTCCATAGCGTGCCTAAGTGTACGGACCCGTCCCGTGTCTAGTCCTCGTAAAACCATCCAGTCACGTGAGCGAAGCACGAAAAGAGAAAGAGAAAGACTGATTTGTGTGCATTGAGACTGACCTTTAGTCTAAGACAACATGAATTCGGACGTATTATAGTATTTGAGATTTACTTCGCGGACGACTTTTGGACAGCACTTGAACTCGTCCCATTTTCAATAAGGCATGTCTTGCACCTGTGTAACAACGCAGTAAAAGCTTTACGAGAGTTTTACTGACAAAGCTATAAGCAGTAGTGTTTCAAGCTGCGTTTCTGGGAAGAGTTTCAAGTGCGCATGCGTTATTTAACAATGAAGCAGGTGAGAAAAGCTTCCTCGAGCATTGCATTCCTCTCTGAGCGTGATTTTGAATGCTTCGTCCACGAGTTACCATTTATCAATTTTACGATTCCACACCAGCACGGCGCCACTTTGAAACTTTCGACAATTGCGATGTCATGTAACGAATCCTCTGGGAGCATATGATATGCTAATGTTCTGAAATTATAAACAGCAATCCCTAATTTTTCGCAAATTCCTATCGTCCACTATAGATGTCCACTCATCAAACAGGGAACTGCTATTAGGGAATTAATTTTTAATTCCAAAATTACAACAAAACTGAAAAATATATTTCGTTCAATATGCACATTGTAGAACGCTGCGTTCAACATGCACACTATAAACTACTAACTCCCCGGTTGTGAATGTAGTGATAAGTAGCCTATCCGTGGGGGAGAAAATGGGAAAATTCTTCCCGGGGTTCTCCCTTTTACCTGAACATTACAAATTTCGCTCCATATACACTCTGTTTCATTCTACTCTCTCTTCATTTCTTATAATTTCAATACATAAGAAAAACTTGTTTTCAGGGTAAGATGTACCGATGTTGTTGATGCCGAATAGAGATGACCGACCAGATTACAGGTTGTCTGTAAAACGTTTATGATCGTGCACCGGTGGCAGACGGAGACGCTTAATGGCTGACAATAATATTAAAGAACAACTTAAAATGGAACGGGATTCATAACTAGCCTACATAACATATAGAGATTCGACCAGAGAAAGCAAAACCATCTGAAAACTGTAATCGATGAAAACATTGCCAATAATATTAGTGAAAGGAATAGTTTGTCGCGCCTTCATGAACACCTGCAAGAAATCTCATTCTAGAAGCACTTCGCATATAAATTCTGATATCTTCAATTCTCAAAGTATGTGACATTGTATGAAGTTCGTAAAAATTTCATGAGATTGACTTCTGTTCAATTATGATTCGTCCAGTGAAGACTGTGCTAATAATAATAATAATAATAATAATAATAATAATAATAATAATAATAATAATAACGAAAGTAAAGTCATTCACATTAGAAGCCATAATTTTGGGCACTGATTACATCATTTGGAAGACGGTTGAGTAGCACCATAGGCTAATCTTCCTGCTTTTATAGCCCAAAGAATATTGTTTATTATTCTTATTTCTCCAGCTTACAATTTTTCAAAAACTGATGATGATGATATCCGAAATTTTCGTCACCGGAATCCTGGCCATTATACCATCTCATCACTGATTTTTAGTCATCCGGTTTTCTGATCACCATTATTTTTTTTTGTCACCAGCATTCTTTGTCATTTCGACCTTTTTGTCACTGTTCCCTTGGTCACCTGTTCGGTAGAAATGAAAGGTAAATCACCGTACATAAAATAAAAATTTAATTTAGTAGATTGTATACAGTATTTTGTAATTTATGTTTCAAAATTTCCAGTTATATTATGCCCGATGGCACTTAGGTAAGCCAGCATGTCCTCCTTCTTCATAATCTGGGTACCGTTCAATAATACGATAAATCCTTTTATCCAAATTCTCGTACTTTTTTTTACGCGGAGGAGTATGTTCTCCTTCTAGTAGCTCAATATCTTGATATATCCTTTCTGTTTCGCTTCGCAGTAAACTGCAGGACAAATATAAGGAAGAATGAAGCTTTCCCACGAATGTGTTCAGATGCCTATCCCATGCCTCACATGTTTTAATGGTTCCAGGAAGATACTCCTCTATTCCTTATATAACAGTTCCTTACACGCCGCTGTCTGCCTCTACCGCGTCTACGAAAATGTAATCGGTGGCCACAAGTCCAGTGAGGAAAATTCAATCGGTGACCATAAGCCCTGTGACGAAAATTAAATTGATAACGAAATAGTACAATGACAACAGTTCCGGTGACGAGAATTGCTAAACCCGATGATGATGATGATGATGATGATAATAATAATAATAATAATAATAATAATAATAATAAACAGAAAGGTTAAAAGTGGGTAAACATTTTAAATATGTGAAAAATTGATATTTCTAACGTTGTACCATTATATTTGTGAAGTTACTTCCACATAATTATATCGTATTATTTCATACAATATGATAAAAATACCGAATATTTCGAAATGATCAATTTTTTCAAGAAAATATGTATCGGTACCCTCATTATCTTCATTCCTCCCTTTGAGAACAAAGAAAGGGAACGTGGCATTCATGTCAATCCCAAGAATAATAAAAATTCCGTACAAATAAAAATAAATTCGGCAAGCAAATCGTCGTTGTTCCTGCAATAACTCCTATGTGACATATTTATCGATTTTTAGATTTTTGCTCTATTAAATAACTTAAATAATGATACAGCAAATACGAGTAATAAAATCTCCTATATGTAATTATATTTCTTTGTTTCGAAAATGTAAGAATTCACAGTCTCCTATGTACGGCTGTCCTAGGATGAATAAATGTGTTTTTCCTTCCTCCTGAAAGATTTTATATTTTGCACATAGGAGTTATTGCAGGAACAACGACGAAATACGCCTACAGACGTGAACAAATTATTAGACTAAATTAATTATATGAGCAACGAAGCTGCATTTATCGATAGAAATAATGAACAAAAATGTATTTTGCACAGAGATAAGGAACATAAAACTGAGTCTTAAGGTTACTAATATTTTGTGAACATTGCCTTATTCTTTATTAACACGTTGATTTTGTCAGGGATGCTGGAAACCAAAGTTTGACACTTTATTTGAATATCAGCATCATTTAGCCAGATATCAGACAGTGCTTAAATGAGTCCATGTTTTGTTGTAAGCCGCTTTTTGTTCACTTTCTTCTTCAGTATAGATTACAGATTTTCAATTTCGTTCATGTCCGGTCTTCTTGCAGGCCATGGGAGAATAATATCTGGAGTATATAATTAAAACACCAGTAGTACCAACATAGCCAGAAAAAGTATACTTAACCATTAGAAAAATATACCATAAGATGTAAACAATCATATTTATAACAATAGAGGCTCTGTGAATTATACTGATAATTGATATGACGAATTATATTGTGTTTCCAAGAAAAAGTTTTAGTCTAATAATTTGTCCACGTCTGTATAGGCCTATTAAGGGTAAATGTCCACTTAAATTCATTGTACAACTTCTGTTAGTAGCACAAATTTTACAAAATATAACTACTGTATGAGGTGGAGATAAATAAAAAAAGAAATCTGAGTGTAGGTATGTCATAAAATGTTTGTGAAATTGGTTTGTTCCGAGGATGGCAGAAGATCTAGAACAGAGATTAAAGCGCCGAGTTCTGGAGCGTAGCAGCGCAAGTTCAAGGGTGGCTCGTAAAACATGCAACTAAAGAAATGCCACATACTTGTAGGTGAGTGACCCGCGGGACTACGACCACTGCGCTGAAAAGTGCAACATCCATAACCGCGGGGATGTCACAGCGCACGTGGACCGGTACGAAAATGAAGTGACTTATTCGCCAAGTGGTGTGCTTCCTCAAATTTCAACTTGTTGAGGAAGATAATTCCGAGGCCGAGTTTTCACAGCGAACAACTCGTACGTGACTTTAGTTCACAAAACGACCGCAGCGCAACAACGAACTAACGACGAACGCAGAAGCTTCATGGTCGTGCCTGGCCTCCTTGCAGGTTGGCCTTATGGTGAAGTCGAGAGAAATGTAAGTTTTTTTCCCCCCTTTTTTCCGGGGTCATTTTGTCATAATTTTACACAAAATTGAAAAGTGAAATGTTGACATTTTGCACAAATAAAGACATTTCATAGTTTGGGAATATATAATAATAATAATAATAATAATAATAATAATAATAATAATAATAATAATAAAAGGTAAAGGTATCCCCGTAACATGCTATGAAGGCACTTGGGGGACATGGAGGTAGAGCCCCATGCTTTCCACGACCTCGGCACTAGAATGAGTTGATGTGGTCGGCACCACGCTCTGACCGCCTTTTACCCCCAGGAAAGACCCGGTACTCAATTTTATAGGAGGCTGAGTGAACCTTGGGGCCATTCTGAAAGTTTGGCAACGAGAAAAAATCCTGTCACCACCTGGGATCGAACCCTAGACCTTCCAGTCCGTAGCCAGCTGCTCTACCAACTGAGCTACCCAGCCGCCCAATAATAATAATAATAATAATAATAATAATAATAATAATAATAATAACTGTCCCCAGGAACAGTCCCTAAATTTTTTGTGACGTGGAAAGGGAAATATAAACTAGGCAAAGATATTCAAGACGAAATTGTCCAAAACATAATTAAATACTCAGTCGCCATATTAAAAAATCACCTATATGGTAAACACTCCACATAATTGTTCAGTTATATATTTGTGATTGAAAATCTGTATTTTTATGTTAAATTTTTATCTATATATTTTTATGTGCCCATTCATGTACAACAATTATTGTAAATTGTGTGTTATTCTGTGTCTATAGGCAAGCCTTGGAAGGTCAGATAGTAAAAATAAAAATAATAATAATCTGTGGCTACATCCCTTTTATGGGCTCAAACCGACCAGCCGGATGCTGGCCTCACGTCGACATGCCAAAGCAGAGGTGGATAATCACCCAACCAGAACGGAGGTATCATATGGTTAGCACGATGATCTCCCCCCCCAGCCGTTGTGACTGGATTTCGCTCCTATCGTAGCTAGGCAGTAACTCCTGATGCTAATAGAATTGCTGTATTTGTCATAAGGATCCAATATCAATAGTGGGAGATAAACTTCTATGGAAGAAAATTATTGCCTTATCTACTTTGTCAGTTGGGCTTAATAATGAGTATTTTGTCTATAGGTTTTTCTGTTTTGGCTCGGTCCCATATACTGGGCGAAATTTGAGAACATTTCTTCCCCCATAAGGACTCGAACCAGCACGTATTCCATAACGCGAGTCCTAGGCAGGATGCCTTAGGCTACGACGCCAAATAGCGGGACTAACAAGATAAAACACACGCAAAACATCTTTAACAAAATGCAACAATTAAATCAAGTTTCAATTATGGCCTCCAACAGCAGATACTGTTCAGCACCACGTGCTGTTTATTTAGTGTCAGTCAAAAGTTTAAGAACAGACAATAAGTTCATTACGTTCACATTCTGCAAGTTAATGATTTTTTGCGCCAACATTTCTTACAAAATTAAGTAAAATTGTTGACTGTTCGGTTTTTCGGAGTCACAATATAAAAAAGAAAACTAAAAAAATCTGGGTAGTCTACAGTAATATTATTGAAGTCTTTTATTTTATAGGTATACTTTCTAAAAATTTGAACACTTTTTCCAAAGAATTTTGCTTCTTGAACGTTAACTACTAACCGATAGGCCTATCACAATATTGTGTTATTTTTTATTACAGTATTAATTAAGGTAACTTTACAATAAATTTCAGCCACCGACGTGGCTCAGTCTGTTAAGGCGCTTGTCTGCCGATCTGAAGTTTAGCTCGGGCACGGGTTCGATGCCCACTTGGGCTGATTACCTGGTTGAGTTTTTCCGAGGTTTTCCCCAATCGTAAGGTGAATGCCAGGTAATCTATGGCGAATCCTCGGCCTCATCTCGACAAATACCATCTCGCTATCACCAATCTCATCGACGCTAAATAACCTAGTAGTTGATACAGCGTCGTTAAATAACCAATAAAAAAACAAATTTCAATATCTATAAACATTTTGGGATTAATCTACTTGCTTTAATAGATAAAATTTATGAAACAAGAGCGAAGTGAAATTGAGTCTGGTGATCTTGCAGGTAATGTGACAGAACCACCACGACAGTTTTATTTAAGTCCAAATCGTTTGTTCAAACGAATTCCAACATCGACGGCAAAGTGCACTGGCACTCTGTCATGCTGAAATCGCTCACGCCCTCCACTCACCGAATCTGCTTTACAAGATTTATAAATTCTTTCCTCATTTTTCAGATGGATTAAAATTGCTACCTAAATTATGTAGCATAGATTGGTATTCAGTGGTTCGCGAATCGGAAATGCTTCGAAACTTCCCTCCAACGCCGACAGATGGGCCGGTCTCTTCGTATCAGTCGTTCTGTACCGTACAAATCAAAACAATTGAGAGGGTCAGAAGCAAGCGGGTATAAGTGAACGTAAGTTACTTTTGAGAAAATGTGATTATGAAGCTGATGCATTATGCAGCTGAATCGACAGATGGAACCACTTAGCTAAGTCACGATATCTACAACAAAGCAGCCACTGGGACTCATTCATTCCCACAAAAAAAAAAAAAAAAAAAAAGTTGTAAGGCACAATTAACCTCGGACTGTGGTGCTAGTCTTCGAACCTCTACTACATACATAGTACAGGAAAAAAAAAACAGAGCCCGAAGTTCCTTGCACGGAAATAGGCCCACTTTTCGTCTGAAGTTAGTTTACTTTCGATTGCATGTAGGTGTACATTTCCACATTTCTTATTAATCTATCACATTTTCAACATGTTAACGTGCGTATGGCATACTGAAGAGTATTTTATTGTTGTACATTATCGACTTAAAAGTTTCTTTCTGTCTTGTGAATACCAAAAAGAAAATATCAGAAAAGAAAATATAACATGTGTTATGTGTTTATTGTTAAATCAACACACAATAATGATGTGTAATGATTATTCGGGAATTTGCCATAGTTTTCTGTTAACAGTTTGGTTAATGTTTTTCAGAGTTACTAAGATAATTTAAAAAAATCCTCGATACCAACAGAAATGAGAATTTCTAAATATTCTGGATGTCATATCCATCTCTGTGCATTATTTAAACACACCCCAATAACATAATGTGACGTTCACCGCTGTGGAGTAACGGTTAGCATGTCTGACCGTGAAACAAGCGGGCCCGGGTTCAAATCCTGTTTAGGACAAGTTACCTGACAGGTATTTTTCCGGGGTTTTCCCTCAACCCATTAAGAGCAAATGCTGGGTAAATTTCGACGCTGGACTCGGAACTCATTTCGCTGGCATTATCACCTCCATCTCATTCAGATACTAGATAACCACAGCAGTTGATAAAGCGTCGTAAAATAACCGATTAAAAAACATAGTGCGACTAGGAAATATAAGTTTTTAATGATATGAACAATTTAGCATTGCAACACACGCTGTTTCTGATACAAAAAACGCAGTCAATTGTCGGTCACGAACCAAAAATATCATCATTGCTTTTATACAACGAAAGCGCTATTGTATCATCTTCTATTGGTGTATTTTCATATATCTAAGGTCATGATTTGTTAGATTTTTAGGGCATCCATTTCATAGAAAATTTCATAGACTCGAGAAGCAGAAAAGAAAGACGAACCTCCGCCTAAAGTCGCTGAGCTGACTGACCCTCCCAGCAACATTCATAGTTCATAGTGCCGTAATGTCAGGTCGCACAGCGTGCCATAAGCCACTCTCCCGGGAACGACCTCCCGGTGGCGCTAAGCGGGAAGTACACCTACATGTAGCAAGTGCGAGGAGAGGAGGCAAGTCCATCGAGATCTAATCGATCTGCACACATCATGTGATTTATTATGCAACGCTCTGAGGTTAACAGCGATATATGTGACAGGACCAGTAGTGCTGATTCTAAACTTTTTTGTTAATGAATTGAATATTTAATGCGTCACTTTATGTCGCTTCGCAGCTGTTTCTTAGCAGCAAGAGGATAGAGAACGTCAATGAATCACGATGGATGCATGAGAAATAGTTCCTTGTACGAAGTGTCGTTTGCATTCAGGTAATTTCGCTCGAGGTGTATAGGCTATTATACCGCAATGTCATGCTGCGTCCATCTCGCACACGTTGAAATACAATACACTCAGGAGTACCAACATAACGCTTTTGTCGGTACAACTAGCGCCAAAGTTTCGGTTTTAGTAACTAGCGCAAGCTGTAGCATTTTCGAAGGATAGATAATTTGTATAAACAAAAGCCGCCCTAAATAAGGGTTCGATAGATCGGCCTACTAATCAATTCATAAAGAATAATAAGTAAACAAAAGAATTTTGTGACACTTGGAAAGAAAAATAAAAAACATTAAGATAAGAAAACGTAGGAAATCATTTACAATTATAGTATAATGGTCTTACCACAGTCTAGTATATACAGTCTCGAAGCTCAATACGTAGTAAATATGCATCCATAGGTAGTTGCTAACCACTAGGATCGCTACTATCGCCTCATTACAAACAATGCGAAATAGTATCTGCACAGTCTATTGTTCCTAGTACCCTCAAAACTCAAGCTTCGTGACTGTATATACTACACTGTGGTCTTAGTAATAAACTGTGTATAACTTTTATACGATAGTTATGAAGAGTTGAGAGAGAAAACGTTAAGTATAAACGATGTATGTACAAACAGTACGTAACTACACATGGGAATTAATTTGCAGTAGTTATATACACGAAATCTCCTGTTTAAGCGTTGTAGGTATATAGAGAAAAACTGGCCGCTTCTCTAACAGCTGTCCGCAACAATTGTTATTTTATGATGATGGGTGCCTTGTAACACAGAACAACAAATCAAACAGCACAGAATAATTATAATATTGCTGTAGCTGTAATCATTGATCAAAATATAGCGTGGTAATCAATCAGGCCCAACTCTACTATCGATACTTAGCGCGGCACACTAGCGCACATTATCGGATGTAATGAAGACTCTCAGTTATTCTATTACCTATCGTAATAAAATAATAACGAAACCATGACGTAGTTCTATAACAGTTGTACTGTTATACACGACGTAAGTTATATAGTGATGATTATTAAAACATTTACACACGACTTACAAACGAGCTATTCACTTTGTACGTATAAGAGAGTTAAAGGTCTGTATATGAGTTTTTATTAGTAAGACCGTAAGAGAATAAAATTAGATTTTATCCGCAAGTGGAAAGTTCAGCGTCCGAGGCGAAGCCGAAGGAGATAATTTCCAAGAGTGCTATATGATATTTTATCCATTTCTGACATCTAAATTTCATTACTAGTGTCTACATTTAATTTTAAATTGCAGGCCTTTTCTTTGTAATGTTTTGTTTGTGAAGAAGATATAAATGAAAGAATGTATAGATTTTATGTGTTGCTATTATGTTGGTTGTCAAAGAAGGAGTGATTTAAAAATTTTAATTCGCTACTGTGAATAAAGCCATTGTTTAGGTTGCTAAGGACGGTAAAATAAAAACCAGTTTAGATAGGTCTACCAGTCATGAATAAAATTATTTGTTCTTTTTTATTTAAATTCTTTTTCCTGCACACAACGTTCCAATATTCAAGCTCTCGTACTTATTTGTTCTTGAATAATACTTACAATAATAATAATAATAATAATAATAATAATAATAATAATCCGAGGCACGACAGCCCATGAAGGACCATAACCGATCAGCCGGCTGCTGGCCTCACATCCACATGCCGAATCAGAGGTGGACGATCATCCAATCAGAATGGAGGTATCGTGTGGTTAGCAATCTTGCTCTAGCCTAGAAGAGATCCCACAACCCTAGAGCTCGTATCTCTTCCAAGCTAGCTGAAACTACTCGAGACAGTTATAGGATTCCTATACGGATTTATAGGTTTTCTTTATCTAAATTTTAAAGTTGAAAGAGCTGAGATCAAATTTCGATAAGAGACAAGATTTCCAAGTGCTGACAGACGAGCTCATTGGAAATCCAAGTGTGTATTCCATCGAGAAGAGATGGACAGGCAAGAGAGACGTACATAGACTGGTTTGAACATGTTGGTAGCGAAAGAGAGGGGCAACGTCACAGAACAAAGGCCATGTCACCAGGAAAGACATATTATTTCTGCTCGCATTCTCTCCAATGACAGCAAAACGTTTAATACACTTCTTTATGTGAGAAGAAACATCAAGTATGACATAAACGTACATCCATAATAAGATGGGGTGACCCATTTAACAGACTTTCACATACAGCCATGACGAGAACAGGCCCTGTAGCATTGGTTCTTCTAGCGACTGAGTCAAAGTTACTATCAAGCTCTTGAAGGCTAGGTAAGCTATTTAAGGTAGTATTTTCACCTTTATCCCCAAGGTAACTTCATACTATCATTATATACTAATTACTAGGGCTAAGAATTGTAAGCAGTTACATTGCGCTTCATGCGCCTCTCACTTTAGGTACCAGTACGTAATTATGTTCGGGTGGGAAATTTCAGTGTGTTTCGTTCAGCAGCGAACTTCAGTTGATCGGTTACATTACGACCGAATACTGCTATTCGTAACAGGCAACATTCAACGTCCTGTAAAGAAGAATAATAGCAAGATGCCGAGGACGAAATTTGTGACTGAATTTCAAATGAGAAAATTTCTAACAATGATACAGATTTTGAGATAAATAATGCTTCTGTAAAATATTTCAAATATTCCCCCATTGTTTCTGCAAAAGTGGAACGAAGTTTCTCTAGATATAAAGCTGTGTTTTCTAGCAACAAGCAATCATTCTTCTTTGAAAATTTGAAAATGTGGTTTGTTATTTACTGCAACAATATATAAAATGAAAAATTATGTAAAACAAAAACGTAATACACTATGATATTAACACAGTGAAATAATAAAGCTGATACTTGTCAATGTCATATTAGGTGTATTTTCTACGGACATAAAATAACATGTAGTCAATGATATTGTGACGAATCGAATAGTTGGAACACGAAATAGGAAAAAATGTAGCAAACAAGATGGAAAAAATTTGTAACAAAGGATAAACATTATGGGTATTTATCTCTATGTAAAATTTGTGACAATTTCAAATGAGGAAATTTATAATAATGATACAGATTTTTAAATACATAATGCTTGTGTAAAATATTTCAACTATGTCCTCATTGTTTCTGCAGAAGTGGAACGAAGTTTTTCTAGATGTAAGGCTGTGTTTTCTAGCAACAAGCAATCATTCGCCTTTGAAAATTTGAAAATGTGGTTTTTTATTCACTGCAACAATATAAGAAATGAAAAATTATGTAAAACAAAAACGTAATACTCGTACATCATCATATTATTAACATAATGAAATAAAAATTCTGATACTTGTCAATGTTATATTAGGTGTATTTTCTACAGACAGTAAATAAAATGTCTTTAAAATATTGCAATTTTTCTTTAACAAAGAAAATGATGTCTTTAAATTTTTCTTCAGCAGATAATTGTGTTTCGAAGTCGAAGCAGTGGCTTTCAATCACCCAAATGCTGAGGACTAACTTACCGTGATGATAAGCATGAGTTCAAACGAACGAAAGACACTGCGTTAACTCACCCCAACTCTGAGACGTACAGACCGATTATTTAGTCCTGACAGCTCAGCGACGCGAAAGAGGGGAAGTAATAGGAGTAGTGGGGAGAGTTCCGGAGTAGAGATAAGGGCGAGCGGTCGGTAAAGGAATGCAGTACAGATTAACTGTACTGGAACCATAAAGCTCTACCGCACACATGACATCCGATCGCTCCGAAGGCAAGCGAGTGAATAACCCAACCACCCCTTGGCATAACTAAATGGACTCGCCTGACCCCGGCGCATATCGCCGGCGACTGTCAGGACTAAATAATCGTACTGTACTCAAAGTTAGGGCGCATGAAGCGCACTGGTAGTATAACGGATTTTATTTATCAGGCCTACTAATTATTGTAACAATCTATATACAAAATTATTTTTGATGCGAAAACATCTTACGCGACTGCCTGGGGTAAATCTTAAAAGATATGCAACGAAAAATGCAATGATGAATGAATTAATTAATTAATAGGGAAATTGGGAGAAATAACAATTAAAAAGTAGGCGATCGCGTGTCCTTGCAAGTGTAGGGTGAGCTCCAAGCCTGTTGGCCATTTGTCTCACTTCGGGGTTCGCCGTTCCATTGCAAAAAAAAAAAAAAGCTATGGAAGTGCTTTACAAAAACAGACGATACGGAAGTTTAAGCTGTAACATAGGCATATTCAAAATATCGTATGCGATTATGACTAATCCAAAATTAAAAAAAAAAAGATTAGCTTTCAAATTCAGAACGAAGTAAACAGAACATATCCACACACTCCTGAATATGGAGATTATGCAAATATGTCATGTGATTTACGAAATTAATAAGGTACATATCAAACAATTTTGAATTATGGCAATATAAATAAGCCTGATAAAACGATTCAAAGACGATTGCATACGTTAGAATCACAAGCAAGCTATAGATCTATGTATCGTATTTTAGCTATCATAAACTTAATATTTCTGATTTACCGCAAACTGAAAATATTGTGGAAATTTCATACAATAATATTTCGACGAAAAAAATACGGAGTTTAAATTTTTTATGTTTTCACACACTACGAGTCAATGCTATTCTTGCAACTTTTCATTTTTTGTTTGAATGAAGTTTTACGTGAATTTTAATACATCTGCAAAAAAAAAAAAATACAGTTCTTGTCGAGCTTTAAACTTAATGACAGAAAAAGTTTCCAAATAAGAATACACATGAGCCTGTGTAAGATAATGAAAATTTGAAAACATATTGGAAGTAGACCATGAGTGTCCAAATGCCTATAGAATCTGGAGATATGGCTCGTCAAGCATGCTCTGCTAAGGTCAATAACTTTCCATATAAAATAGGAAAAACGACCTTAAAGAATATGCGCTCCGGGTTGCTTACGCCAGGGGTTACCTCGTACGAGTTACAATTGGACATCTATGAACTAAACAATGATGAAAACAAACTACTTCGCGTCATACACAAAATATCGTCCCACAAGGAAAATAATGAATCACGTCTATCTGATTTAGGCCTACCTCAATGTCACTAACACAGCCCACAACAAAGAAAATAAACACAAGAACACAACGATGACACTGAACTGAAGGAAATATGGAAACAGAAGCAAGTTACTTGAAATCACTTCAACTAAATCCCAAATTACGTACAATTACTATAAATACATCTAGGCCTATTTAGAAATGTTAATCTAAATAGGCCTATTTCTAACACAGTGAAATAAAATTTAAAAAATGCGCGAAAAATTCTAATCCTTTACTAAATCTTGTAAAACAGTTTGTTCTTTAAACATACGTGCGAATGTATAGTTGCAGTCAACAGAGATAATCACAATTATTAGCATTTGCGTATAAATAATTGATTAATATTAGTATAACTCCATTTGAAACAAAGAAATCGTAACTTGAAACGTATGTTCATGAATAATTTAACAGAAAATAAACAGTCTATTTCATATTAAATTGCTCCGTTGATCTGTTCCCTGTATTAAAAAAGGATAGAACAGGGAGAAAAAGTGTAAGCAAGAATTTATATTTCATTGCATGGTCATAAAATTTCAGTTTATTTTGATAAAGTATGATTATTAGCTAGCAGCTTGAGTAGTCGTAAAGCATTTACTTTATACTGTTTAGAAAGCCAAATATAGTTCGCTATTACCATTTTGAGCGTCAAGACAGACTACTTTAAAATCCGACTTCTTAGTAGAAGAAGTTTCTTTTATTGAGAAAGTCGTCATAAAATGGTCACATTATTTCTTAACTTTCATACTTTCACGGTAATTGATCACAGTTATTCGCTGAATATAACCTTACACATTTCACATACTGTAGTTTTCAATATTTCCATGAAAAGTTTTAGTTTATGAGCTGAAGCTTATTTTCATCACTGCATAGGAAAGAGTTGTAAATGAATTTTATGGCAAATCCTAAGAATGTTGGTTAGATGGTTACTACCGCCTCGAAGAATGTTCGATGAAGTACAGTAATCCTAACAATCTAGTATGGCAGTGTGAATAATTTAGTTGCATTTATAAGGTTGAATGTATTATTCTAGGTTATTTCCCTCATTTAATGACGAATAATAGCCTACGTTTAAGAATGTGTTTGATATAACCAATCACAGTCGTGAAATATTTAACAACAACAACAACAACAATAATAATAATAATAATAATAATAATAACAATAATAATAATAATAACAATGACTCGATGCATAAAGAGTGTCAGTT
Organism: Periplaneta americana; assembly: GCF_040183065.1. Taxonomy (NCBI): domain Eukaryota; kingdom Metazoa; phylum Arthropoda; class Insecta; order Blattodea; family Blattidae; genus Periplaneta; species Periplaneta americana. The sequence continues at coordinate 60,664,224 of NC_091121.1, read as the reverse complement.
GGGAGATCTGAGGGGAAAAGACCTTTGAGGAAACCGAGACGTAGATGGGAGGATAACATTAAAATGGATTTGAGGGAGGTGGATATGATGAATATGTTAGGAGAAAATTTCCACACGATTAGGGAAAACATGGAAATTTTACTTGAAGCAAGTAAAGAGATAGGTTTGGAAGTAAATCACGAAAAGACAAAGTATATGATTATGTCGCGTGACCAGAATATTGTACGAAATGGAAATATAAAAATTGGAAATTCATTCTTTAAAGAGGTGGAAAAATTCAAATACCTGGGAGCAACAGTAACAAATATAAATGACACTCCGGAGGAAATTAAACGCAGAATAAATATGGGAAATTCCTGTTATTTTTCGGTTGAGAAGCTTTTGTCATCTAGTCTGCTGTCAAAAAATCTGAAAGTTAGAATTTATAAAACAGTTATATTACCGGTTGCTCTGTATGGTTGTGAAACTTGGACTCTCACTTTGAGAGAGGAACAGAGATTAAGGGTGTTTGAGAATAAGGTTCTTAGGAAAATATTTGGAGCTAAGAGGGATGAAGTTACAGGAGAATGGAGAAAGTTACACAACGCAGAACTCCACGCATTATATTCTTCACCTGATATAATTAGGAACATTAAATCCAGACGCTTGAGATGGGCAGGGCATGTAGCACGTATGGGCGAATCCAGAAATGCATATGTAAGCTGGGAGACCGGAGTGAAAAAGACCTTTGGGGAGGCCGTGACTTAGATAGGAGGATAATATTAAAATGTATTTCAGGGAGATGGGATATGATTGTAGAAACTGGATTAATCTTGCTCAGGACAGGGACCCGCTGGCGGGCTTATGCGAAAGCGGCAATGAACCTCCGGGTTCTAAAGCCATTTGTAAGTAAGTAACAATAATTCGTGGATAGCAAAGGCCGATTAGCTGACTGCTGACTCAAGTCTACTATGCGTTCAATGTTACATTACCGCTGAGCACCGACCGACATCGCCACTGTCGTATACAAGACATCGTTGGCGATTGCGGAGCGTGGGGCATTGAGTGGTCAAAGCATTCATGGAGGAGGATGACGCAATCCGCTAGTTCGTGGAATCAACACCGGTCAATTTACAACAGACTGGTAGTATACATGCCTCAGCATTAGATGAAAAATCATCCAATCAGTACGAAAGGGGGGGGGGTAATGTATGGTCAGGATGGTGATTCCCCAGTCGTTATAGCCGGGTTACGAAATCGTATCTCGCTACCCAATGCAGCTCCCCAAATAGCCGTATCTGTGTCTCAGTCGTTAAGATACAGACGGTGCCTCAGACTCGTGTTTTGGTTTTGTAGAAATGACACAGCGCTTGCACATAAGCCCAACAACGTTAACAAAAATGTAACTATACCTATAGGCAAATTAAATATAAAATTTTTCTCACATATCTTCAAAAGATCGTTATAACAGTCATTTCAATACGTGCAGATTATGAGAATTTTACTGTGAACTATATTTGCACTTTCATCGTAATATATATCTCCAATCTTAACTGTTGGTGCAGTTACATTTTCTAATTAGTATAACGATAGGCATAATCAAAATACTAGGCAATGATAAACACTCCAGAAAATCGCGACAGGTTCCTGTGTGCATTTAAAATTTATTCATCCGTTGTGAAGAGCCACTTCATCAGCTTCCTTCACCTCATCCAAAAGTATAGGGTGGTTACCAAGTTCGCAGACGTACTATTGTAGAGAAACTTTAATACCGTAGTCGACATAGCTCAGTAGGTGAGACGATAGACTTCAAACTGAAAGCATGATAGGTCTTTCTACTACATTTTCATGACCGGTAGGCTGGATATACTGTGGGTAAACTGAGTTTCAATAAAGCCATAGGCCTACATATAATTTCTAATTTTACTTGTTCCGTTGTCATTCTTATAAGAATTTTGAACTAACAATACGATTAATAAATAATATTTGTATTTTTATCTACAGTAATCTATGGAAAATCAGAACTCGAGTCGGATTTAATTGATTGTTACACAATTAGGAGAAAGTATATAAAGATTAGAAAAAAATATAGTGCTCTAAAATAATAAAATATTAATTTACTTACTAAAATACCAAATTGTCTTCAAAATGTATTATTGTACCATCTCGTCATTACAAATATTCCGCTAGATAGCTGTAGTGTATTATGATCGGCTGCTCTCTTGTTACCAGTTGTGCCAACTATACAATAATCATTGAACTCTATGGACGATTACTAGTCAAGAAGGCTTTGTTGATTCAGTTTCATTTTTATTAAAACAGTTGCATTCCGCTTCGGTTATCAATATAATTATATTAAACAATCTCTGATATGTGACTATTCATAATCTCGTACAGCAGAAGCTATAACATAACCTAAATAATATAAACAAGATAAGTGATTGAAAAGTTTTAATTAAGGATGATGAAATAAACATGAATAATTTTAAAAGGTACAATTAGTCTATTGTAAGTACAATGTTGGCAAACAAAGAAACAAATGCTAGAGAGATGATAAAAACAAGCAAATGCTAGGGAGGTGATAAAAACAAATGCTAGGGAGATGATAAAAACTGTAAAATAAGCAGTCATGATTGGTTGAAACACGTCGTTCCGTAGGCCTGCCGTGTTATTGGTCAAAAGTAGTATGACGTAATAAAAGTGTAATAGTCATAATAAAACTTGAAGCATTGACCCGTCCTTTCCGTCGTCATTCTTGTAAGAATTTTGAACTAATACAACTTACAAATGGCTTTTAAGGAACCCACAGGTTCATTTCCACCTTCATATAAACCCGCCAGCGGTCCCTATCCTGAGCAAGATTAATTCAGTCACTACCATCATATCCCACCTCGCTCAAATCCATTTTAATATTATCCTCCCATGTACGTCTCGGCTTCTCCAAACATGATTTTTCCTCAAGTCTCCCAACTAACACTCTATATGCATTTCTGGATTACCCATACGTGTTACATGCCCTGCCATCTCAAACGTTTGCATTTAATGTTCCTGATTATGTTAGATGAAAAATACAATGCGTGCAGTTCTACGTTGTGCAACTTTCTCCATTCTCCTATAATTTCATCCTTCTTTAATAATATAATTATTTATTAATTTTTTATTTTTATCATCATAAATCTTGAAATACTGACCGCATCGTCCTTTCCGTCTTCAATCTTATAAGAATTTTGAACTAACAATATCATTATTAATGTTTGTTTGTATTTTTATCAACAATAATCTCACCAGAGGTTTTGATTTATCTAGAGAAACTCAAAACTCGAGTGGGATTTAATTGACTATTACACGATTAGAAGAAAGTATATAAAGATTAGAAGAAATAAAAAACTCTAATACAATAAAATATTGACTTACTAAAATTACATTTCACTAGCGTTACCTTCACCAAAATGTCTGAACGGAGCCGCCATTTTCAGTCGAATATCTATGCGGGAAACAAATTACGATCGCAAAGCATGTTTTATACAGTGAGCTCTATACTGAACTGGAGGCACCATTCATTGCTTTAAAAGCGTGACGCAAATGCTGAGCGCCTGAGCGTATTGCTATCTCTTTCTAACAGAGTGTTGTCCTTGTTTCTCTTGCAGTGAATGCTATCGTACACAATAACGGTATTTTTATTGTTTACTGCGCATGTGCAACATGAGCCTCACGAAAGACTCATTGAAACACATTAGTTAGAAAGAGAGAGCAATACCCTCACCAACATGGCGTCTACAGTCACGCTTTCAGATAGGAAAGAGCATTGCGGTAGTGTCTCCTGTTTAGTATTGAGCTCACTGGTTTTATAGTACCGTAAAGAATTTGCAATTTGAAATGTTGGCAAACAAAGAAACAAATGCTAGGGTAGTGATAAAAAGAAACAAATTGTAGGTAAGCGATAAAATTAAACAAATGCTAGAAAAGCGATAAAATTGTGCTATAAGCAGCCATGATTGGTTGAACGACGTCCTTTCGTACCGTGTTATTGGTCAAAAGTAGTATGACGTAGTAAATGTGTAATAATCGCCATGAAACTTGAAGCAGTGAATTATTAGGCCTATTATCCATCATTATTACAATCCCTATCGTAATTTTTATAGATGATTGCACTATTATTATTATTATTATTATTATTATTATCCATCATCGTTACAATCCCTTTGGTAATGTTTCTTTCTAGATTATTGCTATTATTATTATTATTATTATTATTATTATTATTATTATTATTATTATCACATGCTAACATCATAATCGATACCGTCGTTATCATAGGCTAGTCATGTTTATGTGATGTCATTGCCGTCATTAATCTGCAGCTGTGATACTGTTTCTTATGAATAAATGAATGGGGCGAAGTCCGAACCACAGATGACTCACTTTACTAGTCACCCAGTGTAGTAAATTCCTGGAGTTGCCCTCCATCATGCTACCTTGCAGATTGACTCGGGCACTTATCCTCTTGACCCAGCGGAGATCTTGACTAAGAATCCCCTTTGAAAAGGATATGTTTCGAGAGCGGTCAATATCAACATTCTCAATATATTTGTACCGTCGGTAAGTGTTCTTCGTGCCGGAGCATTGGGTGGTGTACAAATTATCAGAACACTGAGAAGAGCAAGAAAATGTTTTACCCCATTATCCTCTTCACCGTCTGCCTCTGAACACACAATACTTTAGACATACTCAACCGACATAAAACTAAGTTTAGAAGAAGATGATGTTTCGAGTTTTTACAAACATCCGCATCTCTGCAAGAGTCGGATTTGTGATTGTAATGAACAGCATAAAACTGTTAAAAAATAATTTGCTCTGAATCAAACGTTATATAGCAAATTCGCATTCATTTCAGACTAGACTGTCGACTTCATGGTTATTTTCTCGTGACATTCCTTAGACCTACTCTATCGAAATAAAATGCATCGAATTATTAATTCCTTGTTACAACACAATTTGCGTAGTAGAATAGTTGTTATAATAGTTAACTGGAGAGAGAAGAGTGCCAGAACTCCACTTGCTAACCAGAGAAGATTTTTTTTTTCGGTATAAATGTACACTACTTAGAAACCACCTCGGTAGCTCAGTTGGCAAAACGCTGGTTTATGACAACAGCGCACCAGATTTCAAATCTCGGCGACTGCCTAATAAAGCGGTTGTGGGAGTTTTTCTCAAGAGTTCTCCCGTTTTTTTCTCGTCATTCCAACAACACTCCATAATTCCCTTTTCATTACTATCGCCATTTCGAAAAATAATATGACATATCCTGTGTTTGCGTGGCGTCAGAGCCGCCGTCAACAGCAGCAGATATTCCTCACGGTTAGACCAAAATTGGTAAATGACAATGGTGGTGAGTTCTAGACGAATCATAGTTCTGTATAAGAGGAACCGAAGCCCCAGGTGGTACCATACATTTGAACCTAAGTAGAGAAGAGCAAATACAATTATTGTACCATCTCATCATTACAAATATTCCATTAGATGGGTGTAGTGTCTTATGATCGGCTGCTCTCTTGCTACCAGTTGTGCCAACTATACAATAGTCATTGAATTCTATGGACGATTACTAGTCAAGAAGGCTTTGTTGATTCAATTTCATTTTTATTAAAACAGTTGCATTCCACTTCAGTTACTTACTTACAAATGGCTTTTAAGGAACCCTAAGGTTCATTGCCGCCCTCACATAAGCCCGCCATAGGTCCCTATTCTGTGCAAGATTAATCCACTCTCTATCATCATATCCTAAGTTCTTAGGAATAGGAAAATAATAGGTCGAAAAAGAAAGTCTTCTTACTATACAACAAACGAAAAACAAGGCTCGTCCCCAGAATACATCTTATCTTGGGTCAGCAACACATTCAACAATTTGTACAGAGACATTTTATTTTTACTAACATTTCTAATATTAACCAGGCTACACCTTTAGATTAACGGTTGAGAACCGGAAACACCTTTTACTACCCTCTTCCACGCCTGGAGTTCGAGGATACTGGCGTAAAAACAAACAAATCACTTTACTAGGTATAGGAGGGAAGAAAAGTAGTTCATCCATTTACGTAAACTAGAAAATATCGCGATTTTGAGTTTGATAATTTTCATTAGGTTTTTGTTTAATGAAAATACAGTACTGTATTAACAATAAGTGTTTTTACTCACGAACTGAGCTATCCATTCGGACGTATTCATTATACAGTGTATATTATACTGTCTACAGCACATTAGCGTACAATATAGAGAATGAAGTTAAATTGAAAAATAATCATAATATGGATATTTAAACACATTTTTGAAAATGATGGCCGTTCATTTCGATACAGGCTTCAGTTCTTTTGTGCATATTATCGCACTATAGACTATTGTACCTAATTCCTAATACTAGTTTCGTCCTTCGTATTAGTAACTCATGTTGAAATAATTCTGTACCTACTCTATTTTTATAGGGTTATTTTACGACGCTGTATCAACATCTAGGTTATTTAGCGTCTGAATGAAATGAAGGTGATAATGCCGGTGAAATGAGTCCGGGGTCCAGCACCGAAAGTTACCCAGCATTTGCTCAAATTGGGTTGAGGGAAAACCCCGGAAAAAACCTCAACCAGGTAACTTGCCCCGACCGGGATTCGAACCCGGGCCACCTGGTTTCGCGGCCAGACGCGCTGACCGTTACTCCACCAGTGTGGACACCTACTCTATAAAAGAGTACCTTACGTAATGTAAATTCAATCTTCACTTCTGCCCGATTCGAAAAGATAAAATTACTCAGACATGTTATCTACTGTCCGTCCAAGTGGTTATGTCGTAAGTCGTAGAAAGGGAGGAAATCACGTGACAGTTAATTACTTAACGAGACCCTTTTATTTAAGTTTTTTAAACAGCTGTATAATATTACGTAGACGTCCAATTCCTAACAGAAAATAATGTTTTCAGAAAAGAGCTAAGACAGCCCAGCCACTAGCCTTTACAGAGGGGCGAGCAGAAGCGGGTGGGGGGAAACCGGGATGCGACATAGGCAAACGGACGACATACCTGTGCGAAAATATGGTTCAATATTGAAAGCTCTTTCGTCACTGGAAAACGCGAACATATTTCTGGAACGTAATACACTCACTAACTCAGTACTGTTTACTATGACCGTAAGGCGACTTTGACTGCATACGCGGCCTTGGTTCTGTGTGGAGGACGGTTGGAAGTTTACTAGTAGAGGGGGTAGGAGTGAAGTACATTAAAAAACTCAGGTACAATAAAAATTGGAGTAAAAATAAAATGATGTCCCTGTATAATCATCTTATCTATTGGTCAGTAAAGAATATGACATAGTTTACTTGAAGGACCTTGGGATAAGAAGAAAATAACTATCTTCTTTAATTCTACTATTTAAGGATGACTATCAAGATGCTATTCAAACTATGTCGCTGTTGTCTCAAAGAACAGGCAAAACTCATTCTGCATCTACATTTATCCAACCATCTACAGAGAATTTGTTTGCCCATAAAGCAACAAAACTGCGTCCCATCTTGTATACTTTCTACTGGTTGCCGGAAGTATGCACCAAGTGCGATAAAAAGCCGTGTCTGACTTCCATTAAAGCAAAGATGACGAGAAAGTGAAGCGCCTTCACGTGCCGCAAATGTCATAAAAACTAACTTCTGATTGCTACCTACATGTTTAATGTTCTGACAAGTGCTTGTACGATTCAGAGGTTGACACCCTACTGAAAGTAAGAAGAGTAGCTGAGGAAGGTTTTCTAAGAATACTTCGGTTTTCATTAGCAATTCTCAATCATTGATATGGTTTATCAGACACCCATACTAGTATCTAAACTTCAAAATTAATTTTAATAAGTACGACTGTTATTCCAAAAGCAATTCATCACATTTTAAGATATTACATTTCCTTCGAGAACTTCTAGTAAGAATATTTAGATTTTTTTTTATTTAAGTAGGCTATTTTACGACGCTATATCAACATCTTAGGTTATTTAGCGTCTGAATGATATGAAGGTGGTAATGCCGGTGAAATGAGTCCGGAGTCCAGCACCGAAAGTTACCCAGCATTTGCTCAAATTGGGTTGAGGGAAAACCCCGGAAAAAACCTCAACCAGGTAACTTGCCCCGACCGGGATTCCAACCCGGGCCACCTGGTTTCGCGGCCAGACGCGCTGACCGTTACTCCACAGATGTGGACAGAATATTTAGATATATTTATTGTAGGAATATGAAGTTTTTATATATAATTTCTTCTCTCAACGACTCGACACCACCTTGGAACAAAACTTTCAATGCCTGCAGAATGCAACTGAGAGTATGAGTTCTTTAGTCACTTTTCACAGCCCTCACATATATACATGTGTTCTGCCCATGGGCAGGTCTTTCACTGCAAACTCAACATTCTCCAATCTTTCCTATTTTCTGCTTTTCTCTTAGTCTCCGCATATGATCCATATATCTTAATGTCGTCTATCATCTGATATCTTCTTCTGCCCCGAACTCTTCTCCCGTTCACCATTCCTCCCAATCATCCTTCAGTAGGCCTAAGCAGTTTCTTCTCAGCCGGTGACCCAACAAATTCCTTTTTCTCTTTCTTATCAGTTTCAGCATCATTCTTTCTTCACCTACTCTTTCCAACACAACTTTCTTTCTTATTCTATCTGTCCACTTCACACGCTCCATTCTTCTCCATGTCCAGATTTCAAATGCTTCTATTCGTTTCTCTTCATTTCTTCGTAATGTCCATGTTTCTCTCCATACAATGTCACACTCTACACAAAGCACTTCACTAGTCTCTTCCTTAGTTCTTTTTCCAATAGATACAGTATTCTCAAACATTCTCCTGCTTATCACGACTATTAAATTAAAGATTGCTGAGATCATATGGGATACATTTTACTACGAACTGCGTACTGTTTGTGGTTACAATCTGAAGATTTTCTCTTTGACAGAAGTGCATATTCGACTGTCTATGCACAAATACTATTTTCCATTCTTTGTATTATGGCACTGACGTAAAATTCGAGAAATGTCACTGAATACTGTAGGCCATTTGTCCCGTGAAATATATTTCATATTGATGTCTCAAATATATTAAACCTATTCCAGCACATACCCGTTGTTTTCTGTATGAATAATACCTACTTTATCTCACCGTGAAACGCTCGGGCCCGGGTTCAAATTCTTATTGGTACAAGTTATCTGGCTGAGGTTTCTTCCGGGGGTTTCCCTTAACTCATTAAGAGCAAATACTAGATAATTTTCGGCGCTGGACCCAGGACTCATTTCGCTGGCATTATCTCACTCAGACGCAAGATAAGAGTTGGATCGATTCGTCGTTTATTCGAACGACTGATAATAAAGAATCGTAAGCATCGGCATGGTATCGTAACCAACAATACGATTCTATTTACTTGTTTGAGGTAACCTGTCAGCGGTCATTTCCGAACCGTGCCGAATGCTTCCGAGAGACCAGAGAGAAAGAATTTACGTTATTTTAACAAGACTGAGTTAAAGAGCTGATGATATTGACGACACACTAATACGCAGATGATAATAAGCAAAAATTTCTAACCCTTATAAACCAAATAGGCCTACTGTATAAATGATTAAAGAAAGGGTTAAGAGTGGAATAAAAATAAATACAGCCTGTGTGAAAAATAATTACCTGAAATTTGCATAGTTAAAAGGAGAGGACGGCATTTTTTTTTAACTTTTTTCCTACTTGATGTACAATATTAATTTTTTGTATGTAGAGAGCAGGATTTTATTAAAATCGATATATCTAAGTCATTTTTAAAGATAAATTCAAACAGTTTTTTACATTTTACTTGTAAAATCATGCTCAACAAACTGCGTGTAAAAGAATTATGATATTAGTCCCTACATTTGTAAAATAAACAAATAAAATTTAATAACACTTTTTTATTTCCTTTTTTTTTAAAGCAGTCAGAGATATTTTTTTAAAATGAAATCAGTTAGTAAAATTATGTTACAGAACTCCCCTCCTCCAGTGTTTTTCCCTTTGTGGCCTGACTCCAAGTTTTCTCCTCTAATATTAATTGTTACCATAACAGATATATTCTGTAGGCCTATAAAAAACATTTAGTAAATTCTTTTAGCAACAGTGCATATTTCTGTACAGATTACTGTGCATATTACTGTGGAATCCCGGCCACCAAGTCACTCAACTGAGTGCGCTCCTTATATAATGGCAGTTGACTTGTAGTCAGGCCACAAAGGAAAAAACACTGGAGGAGGGGAGTTCGATCCGGTGCTGTGGATTGGACTTCGGCGTAGCTCAATGGTGAGAGCGCTTGGTACGTAGAACCAACGACACGGGTTCGATCCCCGATGCCTGAGCGAATTTTCCTCCTCTAACATTAATAATTAATTCAAAATACTAGCTAATTAAAGAAATTATGTTCCTGGATAGTTCATTTTTTATCTTTAATATTTTTTTACCCTTAATTAAAACTAAAGAATAATGTTTATATGACTTTTTTGCTCAGAATGTCTTCGGAAATAAGCTCCGTGACAGTAAATCCTCGTGAATCACCCTGTATAATGGTTATTCAAGGGTGTCCAAAGCTGTTCCGGAAGAGAAGGATGGTCAGCCTACGTCTGGGGTAGGATTCACAATCTCTGTAGCAATCTGCATGCGTTTCAAATTCCTTGTGGACTGAGGGAGACCTCTTCTGCGTTATGATTAGTAACCGGCAGTTGTTGCATGACAAGTGCCATTAGCATCGCAAGTTTAAAGCTCGCATTACAGTATATCTTAAGACAGTGCATAAGGATACGGCAGTAACCTTGGGGCTCTGCCGGCCGGTGCTGCAACTGTAGAACCTGTGTAACTGCATGTCCTCCTGATGACATATCCGTTTGTGTAAAACCTGGACTAGAATAACGCTAAGTTCTTGTGAACTATAAAGTCATCAGCCAGGCGAGTTGGATCAACTGCTGGTCTAGCCTAGACCAGACAACAAACATCTTCCGTATTCCAGTCTGTGCTAAAGTGTCATATCTCCCTTGCTGGGAACGCTTTTTATTTATCCTGTCCATACCGCTAATTTACGGTCACTGCTGCTTACGTTTAGCATTCTACTTCTTGCTGCATTTACGATTAGGCCTACTTGTGAGGACTTATTCCTGTGTCTCGGGACACAGAGGTAATTAAAAAATGTATATTAATGATAAACTACGATAATCTGCAAACAGTAGTGTACACCTTAAGTATATTATTATTATTATTATTATTATTATTATTATTATTATTATTATTATCAAAAACAAACTGGTAATTTGAATACAAAAAAATTAAGTTTTCAGTTTCATAGAAGCAGAGAACCAACGAAGAAAATTGGTAATAAATAATGAAGTTATATAGCAAGCGAGCTCTTTTAAATGTCTAGGCTGCAATTTGTTTTACTTGAAATCCACTAATACAGAAAACAAATTTCATTAAAATTCCAAAGACTTATAAAAAAGGTAATTACAATATAGTTTACATTTAATTGATGTCACATGGCTGAATCACAACATTTTTTTTCAGTGATTTATTTTGTTAACATAAATGAGTAATGCAAAAGAAGGCAAACAAGCTTAAGTAAGGTAAGAGAAAGAAAATAAAGTGAGGTAAAGTAAATAATTACTACTGAAAGGACTCTTGACCGCTTTTCACAATAAGCCAGTTTACTAGATAGCATTGGACAATTTCTAATTACTAGCAATAGGAAGGTTCGGGTTAGTAATATCTATTAAATTCTAACTTCATCCAGATACCCAGTATATTTTCCTTCCGTAGGCTTCCTGTTCTTACTTCAAACATTAGGAATTAATGTTTATTGGTACTGAAAATTGACGTGTCCATATTTGCTGGGTCTTCCGATATTTCTCTTTTGGTTTTATGTGCACACGAGAAATCTGTATGCTTTTTAAAATTGATCATACTTTCTATATAAACTTTCCTTTTTGTGCTACCTTTTATAGCTAAAATTGGTTCTTTTCTGATTTTATTATCATATTATGTATGATCCATTTTGTGCCTTTATTTTGATTCATAACATTTAATTTTATTTATTTATTTTTGACTAATTTTCAATCCATGTACAAAGACTGGAAGAGGCGTAACAATAAATGCTTAAATAATGTTAATTTTATTGTCTACTTTTTAACGTTCTTACAATTTTGTCATTCACATAACTAAATTTTTTAATTTCTAACATATTGCCTCCAACTCGCAAATAGGAAATAATATTACCTATAAACTTGAATGTGTTTACTATTTTCAGTGCATTTCGAACTGGTGGATCAAGGTCAAGCAATGGACAGCATTTGCCACGTGTGATTACTCCCAATCCTGGACCATTCTCCTCAACTAAAGTCAGCTGGAATACCCGGAATTACCAGTGCTTCAGTTTACAGTTCAGTTCAGTGACTTGTGTGTGCATTTGTACGTGGCCTTGATCCGCCAGTTGGAAATGCACTGAGTAGGGTAAAGTTGTCTAATTCCGTGATGCGTTTTTTTTTCACTGAATGTCACGGGGTTGGGTATCTTGCTAGGAAGTTTACCGATGTCTCAAAATTAGGCGAAAGATGTACTCTTTCGATAAAGATGTGTGACGCTATAGTCGAACGGCAAAGCTTTGACTGACATTCAATTTTTAAAAAAGTATCACGGGATTAGGGGTATCACGGAAATAGGCAACTTTACTCTATAGTTCAGTTGCTGCAGTATTAGTTACCTGATTATATTTTTCCCTCAGTATAACATTTCTTTATATTTTTCTACTGAAATACAGGCCTACATATTCTTCTGGAATATAAGGGGATTAAAAAAACTCATGTCTGTTATTTAACGCAACGGGAAAGCAGTAGGCCTACCGGTATTCTAACAAATTAATTCACGAAAATACATTTTTTTAGTAGATAATAGCTTCTACTAATGAGGATCGTAATAATTGCTAACAATCTCATTCACACGGGCTATTATCCTTCCCAGAATAAAAAAGCTTACTAAAGTAATACGACGACTTCCAAGTGAATGAATTTATCTTACTTTACAACAGATAGACGTTACCTAAGCGCCTTCTTGGTCACAAATCTCACTAACAATATTATATTATCGTCCACATAGCTGGCATCTGCGATGAAACAAGTCTCTAAGACTTATTCACACTGTGCGATTTTCAGGTTATAAACGGCGACCATCTGAATACAAAAGCATCCGTTTGTCAGTCACACAAGTTATGTTATATCCTTAGCTTCCAACACTGGGGAGTGTAAAACAAGTTGTATAGGCCTAAGACTACTTGTCCTCCGTTATCGACTAAAGGAAAGCAAATTTAACGATTCATAATCATATGTGAGTGGAAGATGTACCTAATAAAAATGGTAGACCTAGGTCTGTAAGAAGATTGTGGGTGTGATGATATCTTCTTTTCCGCTGTGATCCAAGCAGCATATATTGCTCCCAATACAGTTCACCCTCCCTTCAAAGGTAGGCCCAATGGCTGTGAGTCTGTGGTATATTGTATGGTGGCTCAGCCCTATGCTAACCACACGATCAGGGAGTCCAGTATGTAGAAGTTGCTTCAAAAGCTCATTAAGTGTGAGGACGAAACAATTCAAATGCCCCACTAAATAATAATAATAATAATAATATTTATCAGGTGTCTCCAGTGCTAGTTTTAGGCTCACAGGGTAGAAGTCAAGCCTCCCACCTTCACAATCGGCAGTAGTAGCAGTAGTGACGTCAGTTCTACATTCTTATCATATTTTCCCCCAAGAAAACATTCCTAACATTCATTTTTGTTATAAGCTGAGTAAAGCCCAGGGCTATGGTAAGGCCGAAAGAATTAGAACAACGGAGAAAATCCATGACTCCATCAGGAATTGACCCGTGATCTTCCTGCTTGCATCGCGACGATACCGCGCGCCCCCTAGTGCTAGCTTTGCTGATCACAAATTCAGTTGAATCTGATTCGATTCCTGGCATGGAATGAATATTTATTTCATATTTGCAAGTGTTATTTGTGTATTCCTTGAAAGCGTACGTCATATGCTGCCCCAAAGGTGATCTTGTACTAGGAAGACCACTTGTCAGAGAGTCTTCTACTTGTAAAGGTATAGTATTCATTCAAAATCATCACAAAAATTGCTTATATAGTTGCCTAATGAAATCGTCCTCCCATTTAATGAGTCAGGCTAAGGAATATCACCAATATTTCTACGTGGAGATCATTTATCATAAAATTCAGTATGTTTATCAGCATATCAAAATAATATGTCGAATATCAAGCGATCATTATATAGGTTCGGAAATTCTACATAGGACAGACAGGCAGATCATTTCAAACACGTTACAAAGATCACATCACAGCTATAACAAAATTACAAAACACTTCCACATAAGCAGAACACATCACAAATGCTAACCACACCTACAGAGACATCAACACAGACATGGAAATTCTACACATCCAACCAAAAAGCCAGAAACTAAACATACTAGAATAATACGAAATATACAGACACACAAAAACACATCCAAATGAAATTCTCAACACACAACTCAGTTTCAGAACACACACACTCTTTGACTTCACATTACACTACACAAATACACCCTCACAGGAAACAAAACAAAAGACGCCAAGACCAGCAACAACCAGTTCTGAAGAAGGCCAATAGCAGGCCGAAATATGTTAACCAGGTACGGTAAAATTTAACACGATAAAGACATATAGGGTAAATTAGGGTCTGTTGGACAGTCGGGCATGATGGACCCTTTGTACTTTAACGTGTTACCTCGCCACTTGTGGGCACCACATTCTGCTAGAAGTCAATGACGGAAATAGCCACGAGTGTTCAACATGCCCGACTGTCCAACAGACCCTAATTTACCCTAATACATATTCCGAAGTGATATAGCGTTAAAAATTGTGTAATCAAGATGCATTATATAGGCATAACTCAAAACTAGCAGAAAGACATGGAAACTATAATATCTCCCGCTATGTAATTTGGGTTGCATCGGTAAGTGATTTAAAGTCTATTATCTGATTGTCGCTTATTTAGTTACGAAACAAATGAATGAAGCATTAAAACAAAACAAATATGTGATCGTGCCGAGCGTAGAATGAATGTGAGGTCTGAGGTTATACTCCCTATGTAATTCTTTTGTAATTTTAGCGAACGCCACACCGCTTGTACAATAACCCATGCTAATTCATAATTCATCATCGCCCTATCACCTACCGCCCTAGTCATTAACCAGCAGCAAAACAAATGAAATCAAATCAAATTGTGTATGTTTGTCTGTGTACCTAATTTCAACCCCATTATCCAGAGCGCGCTGTTTTGAGTACACATCACTCACTTTGATTACCTCAAAAAATAACATGGAAAGAGTTAAACCAATAATTAATGGAATTATGGAAATGAATTTAGATTGTCATTTCACATGCTGCTCGTAAAACAGCTCGCATATGCCAAATATTTCACAGACACAATAAATAAACAGATTCTAAATGTCGCCGATGATACTTTGAAATAACATTAATTTTTTCCTCGCATTATCCCCCCCATTTTGAACATAAACACGCAACGTTATTCCTTCGCCCAACATTTCTTAACATATCAAACACGCCACTTCGAAACCAACGTACTCACAAATATATCAAGTCCACAAACGCACATGTTTCTGTTTCCGTGCGCACTCATTTTTCGTATAACTTCATCACAGAATTATGTGTGAAAGGGAGAAATTACATTATAATGAGGTTACCAGATTTTTTTCACAATTTTCGGGGACAGATATCGATATTTTAAAAAACTACTTTTAACATTTTTGTAAGTTTGTCATTCACTTGTATTGTTTTTACACACCTTAAAGAATTAAAAGACTCTAGGCAAATATCAGGTAATATATGGCAAATCTTCTGCCTCATCTCACCAACTGTCATATCGCTATCACCAACCCCATCGACGCTAAATAACTGAGTAGTAGCGTCGTTAAATAACAAAAAAAATAATTAGAAAATATGTTGTAATTTGTAAAATCAGAGTTATGTAGAATGCGTTCATAAAATGTGGGGTTTGTTTAGTTTGAATGTATTTGCAATGTTGATTTGAATAATTTATTCTAAGTATATACATTCGTCAATATTCACACACGCTTACAATAGATGTTGTATAAAAGCAAACCAATGCATAAGTACGGTACTTAGACTGGGGCTAAAATGGGGAATGACTTTCAGAAACTAGAAGCGGAAGTAATATCGGCCTTGGATAAAAGATGATTTTTCTCTAATAATGTAGAGTCATTGAAGAACGTGCTATTGCCATAATAAATAATATAATAATGTATTATTATTATTATTATTATTATTATTATTGCATTACTCATATTCCACATTAATCTGGACACTGTACACTGCCCGAAAATTTCAATTCTAGTGTAAGCATGAAAGCAGGAGTATAGGCTATATACTAGACTTTTTTTTCAATATTGAGAGTGCGACTATATCCTCTCTATTTTATTCGGTTATTGTACGACACTTTATTAATTACTATATTCTTATATTATTCTTAAAGTTGGGGGAAACCTCAGAAAACAGCCTACTAGGTGCTGTCTCGAGAAGTCTCTCCGCAGTGCTTATGTAGCCGAGAATCCACTAGGCAGAGAATTCAAGTGTATTTGGTAGAGAATTCAAGTGGCAGCACTGGCCGCTTAGCATATGATGAACTGGTGGTGTGATGTTGTCAAACCGGAATGAATGGGGGGAGTGCCAATTTTCTACAGGGTTGTATTGTAGGGTTACTAGAACTAATAGAGCTGCGGAGGGACTTTTCGATCGCACTGTATTTCACTAATAATTTTATTTTTCTAACTCGTGGCACTCTCACAACATGAATAATTAAAACTTTTCTTGGTTAATTTTTGACACATCCGTTCGTTTATAGGCCTATAATTTATCAATTTCAACAGAGAAAGATGGCAAGAACATTTACTACGTATTAAAGAATACCGACTACCAACACGACTATACAGTTGACGATTAAAGAAAAACAACCAAAAACAAATTTTCAGGAGAAACAAAAAAAAAAAACTTTCTGGCATGGGTGTTGTTGACACTTCAAGTATGACAGTCATCATGGCATTTCTTAAGGTGTTGTAGAAACTTGGGAAAATTGTAGTACATTTATAACTTTGCCTCATAGAAGTACATGTATAATGCAGATAACTGTGGACAAAAGTTGTTTTAAGAAAAAATACTTTGTTGTAGCTGAAGTGCATTTTCTTTAATCTTCTTTTTTTTATTACATCCTGTTTCTTCTCCTTTCGTTGCTTACGTTTCTTCCATAGAATTACTTCTGCACCTAAAGATGACTCCATAACTAATACAATTCGCGTGTCAAAGTATTTTTCTTCGAGGTGGTTTTTGCCGCGTACGTAAGAAGTAGTACTGCCAATCTACTGCCAGTTTAAAACTGTATGGATAAATGTTTTAAGATGATATGAACGGGATATATGTAACTGCTACCATCGTTCTGGCTGGACAAAGACTGTTTTCAAAAAAAAAAAAAAAGTCTTTGGACTATGGTTGGTTTATGAAAACCACTGAAAATTTCCACTCCTATAACATAGGCCTATGGAGTTCACCCCCCCCCCCAACAACTAATTCAGTAGATGGCCGCTACAATATGCTAACCATATGCTTAATATCTCAAATTTACAATTTTTTTACCGTGGTTCTTTAAAAAAAACTTCAATTACAATGCAGAAGAAAAAAGAAGAATTGGAAGACCAAGGAAACCTTGGAAAGACCAATCTGAAATATATGTAGTCGGAACAGGCCTTTAGGCTTAAAAAAAAATGTTATGTTTTATTTAACGACGCTCGCAACTGCAGAGGTTATATCAGCGTCGCCGGATGTGCCGGAATTTTGTCCCGCAGGAGTTCTTTTACATGCCAGTAAATCTACTGACATGAGCCTGTCGAATTTAAGCACACTTAAATGCCATCGACCTGGCCCGGGATCGAACCCGCAACCTTGGGCATAGAAGGCCAGCTTTAGGCTTAAACCGAATAGTTTATGATGATGAACAATGTTAATAACTCTCTAACTTATTCTTTGTTCAAAAATTGCTTCTGTATTCAAATATTTTTCTAAATATAATTTCTTGAAATGTATTTCATATGTACTTCGGTACATCATAATAATATTTCTTGAGAAGTTTTATTTTTCAGTTTTTTTTAGATCAATATTTCTGACACACGTTTAAATGTGTGCAGAACAATTTATCTGTAAATATGCACTTTTTTATTCCTTAGAAATAATTATAAGTTTTAATGTGCTGGACAGTGTGTGATATCCTCTATTTGTACAATATTGTAATTTAAAATTTCACGCTTGAATCACCTTCAGAAAGCATGAAAGTCCTATCTCCTTACCGCTTTAATGGTGTATGTATAGACTCTTTACATCGTGAATTATATTATAATTATTTCAGACTTTATTTTACACCGCTGTTAGAAGGATATGGGACATTATTCGTGCCTAATATGTTCTGTGTCGTACGTCAAGAAGGATCAAGCCTTGGTACTTTATAAATGACTCTAATACAATAAAATTATCTCCATAATTTATACTGACATTATTATGGACGCAAAAACACCACGTGTCTGATAAGCTATGCGCGTTGAATTTCATTTTGTATAGATAATAAAACCATTTTAGTTCCACAATATATATCCCGTGTTTAGACAAATAAACAATTCATGCACAGGTCACAATACATTCGCCAATGGAGCATATGCAGTGTACAGTAGATTGCATTTGTAGAAAGTAAATTTGAAATTAATGGATGTCCATATTTAAAAATGCAGCTGGCTGCAAATAGAGTGCAACTGTATACATCTGGGAGCCCACATCAATATGCAGTTAGAATCTTCATTGTTTACTCCTGAATTAATTAGCTTTTGTTTTATTAACCTTGTGATTTCGCGCCGACAAAGAATAGATCTGTACGATACGACATAAATAGTTACTAGTATATTTTTTAACTGATAGTATCCAGAGTTCATTCGAAGATGGAGCAAGGTGGAACAGAAAGTATTCGGAAGCCTGCCTCTAAGTTGTAGTCCTCAGTGTCTGGGACTGATGAATCCTCCATTTGAATTCCATAGCATGTCATGGCATACAGGCTAATCATCATTGTCTCATAGCATTCGGGGATTAATTCGATTGGGCTTCGAAATGTTACCAGTAAGGTTCGGATAAAGTAGCTGTATCAGGATAGCCATCCTTGGTGCGTGCGATTTGTTTACAAAGATTAACTATAGTCTCGTCGCTCTTATTTCCGGTAGCCAATCACGTTGCAGGTCGGCTACATTTAAACGTGTGCGTCTTGTATTCGCTGCTGATGACGTTATGCACTTCCTAAGGCTCGATAAATACTTAATATAATTGCCCGCCATTCTGGTACTTTCTGGTACTTTGGCGTTCGCAGAAATCAGACGTTACTTGCCACTCAATTATTTGCTCAATTACAGTGCGTTTGATTTAATATTATCATAGGAGCTACGATATGATAATGTTTAACGGTGCGGCAAATAGATTCCTCGTCTGATAGCTCGGCAACGGGAGAACAAAAATGGCGAACGATACTAACTACCTACCTAGATTTTATAGAGCCTTCATTTCCTAAGGCGTAAGAAAAGAGGAGGAGTCACGCCGGAAATAACAGCGACACGACTATAGTTGTAGCGTGTCCCCCAGCCGATAGTAGTGACGACGTATATTTAGTTTCTATCGGGTGTACTGTCCATTCACTGATGTTTCTGGTAGGGAGTGGGGAGTACTCTTCCCAGCAGGTAGAGTTTTAGCCTAGATCATATATGTAACAGATAGGTCATCGCTGTGTTAAAATCGTTCGCACTTTGAAGAGAACAACCGCCAGGATCGCCACCCGTCCGCCGTAAACGAACACGAGATGGCAGTACAGTCGCTAATGCAATCCAAATGGGAATTATGTCTACTAGATGGCAGCGTAGTAAACCTGACAAAAGTTGTTAACTTCGAAACCTATAAGGCCGACCTATCTATCTATATAATATGATGTAGGGTTTTAGCTAGTGTTTACTTAGTCTGAAGCAAGTCAAGGCTCTATCCTATACAACTATACAGCCAATCCTGATACAGCTATTTTATCCTAACCTTAATTATCAAAAACATACAAATACGATACTAAAACAAAATTAGTATTTGGATTTAGAAATCTGAAAAAAAAAAAAAAATGCGCAGAGAAATTGAGGTAAATCAAACAATAATGGAACAAATATTTACGTGTAAAACAGCTAATTTGGAAGGCCTATTGTTTTAGTGGAAACCTCCTGAAGAGAAGAAACGCGGTAGACCGAGAAAAACATGACAACTGTATAACCGAAAACACGGAGATGATATAGGATATAGGCCTACCTTGTGGTTTATGGGAGGATGGTGATGCATGGAGAGCGGGAATTCGGAATATAGTCACACGTCAAAGAACCTTTGCTACAGGTTTACATATTTAGAAATTTAGTACCTACTAGGCCTGCATATATTCTTGATATGAACTAAATATACACAGGCTAAAAAGTGGTTAAAGTACAATTCATCTGTTCGATTAGCTCTGTCTACTCTCCAAGTACACATTATCCATCCATCCATCCATCCATCCATCCATCCATTAAGTACAGAGTAACCATCCGTTTACAAAGACCTACCTACATATCCATCTATTCATCTACTTCTCCACATATCTATCTCTAATTTGATGTTTTTTGTTACGAGTCAAATAATTTGAGGTCTTTTGTTACGAGTCAAATCTTAAGAGTTTACAGCTACATGAGATGATCTGACTTCGATCCCCAGCATGAAAGCGAAGATTTACCTTCTTTGCATAGTGACTGACTGCATGTCCCTTGTCTTACGTATGTCCTGTGTTGTCTTCGCGCCATATGAACAAATGGCGAGGATTCCAGGTCATTAAATTAAATTATTATGGTTTATCTAACGACACTCGCAACTGCCGAGGTTATATCAACGTCGCCGGTGTGCCAGAATTTTGTCCTGCAGAAGTTCTTTACATGCCAGTAAATCTACTGACATGAGCCTGTCGCATTTAAGCACACTTAAATGCCATCGACCTGGGTCGGGATCGAACCCGCAACCTCGAGCACAGAAGGCTAGCACTGATTCCAGTTCATGAACTGGGCTCTTTCATTAGAGTTTTAAACATAATCAACACTACGTTTCACATTTTCTGATCCCCAATAATCCATATATTTCTTCCAGAGTCATATAGATATATTTTATTAATTTAAATCTAAGTATATTACATTTAGGCTATATTATATATAAGGTATACATACATACATACATACGTACATTTTTGCAATACTGATACGATACTGATACACAGTAATACATATAAAAATTTAGTTTACCAACATATTAATAACTACTATATTCAGATAACGAAATATAATGTGAAATATATCTTGAATTACTGTACAGTATTGCTACATTTGACCAATTTCACTTAAATACGAAGTAAATTAATAATATATTTATAGGTCCACTAATTGTGTTTGAAAGAATTTCAGCAAACATATTATAAAATTGTAATGTTTATTATGAATTTTGCATCACGTTAATTTTTTTCTCAATTTGGTAGTCATTTAATAGCTTTATATTTATTAAATAATTTTATTTTTCTTGATTTTTTCAGTAAGTGTAATATTTATGATCAACTTTTCATATGTAATTTTCCATTTATTTCCTATCTCGTAAATAAATTGATGTAGGCCTGAACTACTTTGATTTTTTTACATCTTTAACAGAAATTTGTGCTTCTAAATTCTAATGTCTCTTTTTTATCTTTTACATTGAAAACTATTACTCTTTTTCAAAATCTCATATATCTGCTATTAGAGTACTTCATTTGTCTTTATGCTCTCAGAATCTAGATTTTACTACCACACGGTATCGATGGAAGAACAACGTTTATTAAAAATATGCGTTTCTTTGCTAGCTTTGCTTCAATAGTTTCAAGTAGAGGTGTATTGCGTGTATGAAAGGTATGATGGACGTACTAAAACTCAATGGCAATTCTTCGTTCTTTTATGACAATTCTGATGAACGGCGGCTTACAGTTACTAACATCAATGGTAACCCGATGCTTGTAACCATGTAGTGTCAACGTAGGTAGGCGTGATTGTACTTAAAAGTTAATTACTTAAAGCTCTTCAGTGTTATGTTTAAGAAACAATTTAATAGTATATTATGCAACGAGCCTATAATGGTAGTAATTAAGACGCGAGTATGTTTATGAAATGAACATAAGTGAGTTTCATAATTTTCATACGATCGTCTTAATTATAGGTAACATGCACACCACTGTTTTTTTCGACCATAATTAAATGTCTAAGTTTTTAGTTTTTATAAATATCCTACCTTATTACTTTAGTGATAATGAAATGGTGAACATGCGTGTATTTTCAGCGTGTACTCGACTATTGCAACAGATGGCACCAGTGTGAATGTCTTTTCCGCGTGTTCCTGAGTAGTGCAACAGATGGCAGGCGTGTACGCCGTATTTATTGATTTTTTGCAGGGCTTGGTATGGAGATTTTTAACCTCAAACCAACACATTAAAACACAGGAAATGAACTCAGTTTATTAGAATATTAAAATTAACATGAACAGAATTTATTTTATTTCAAATACATGTTGCTGATTGTGCAGTATGTAAAATTTATCTGGGGAATGGCTCCCAGTGGAATGTTTGAAGTTGGGTTAATGTGTATTTGAGTGATTCGATCAGTGTCACTTTCAAAACTCGCGTCTGCCATTTTGGATGTTGCGCGTATGATATTAATCAATATCGCATATGCTGTTGTAAATCGATAGTTGTAATAACATACTGAATAGCAGTACTTTAATGTACATGTCATTAAGATACAGTTACATCACATGTAATGAGCGTATTAGACCTATAGTATGGTCGAGCAAAAAGTTCCATAAAAGTTCGTCTGTATGAACTTCAATATATGGGAGGAAAATATAGATAATGGTAAGAGAGAGATAAAATAAGAATTCGAGTAGGCCTAAAAACAAAATAAATAAGGGGCTTATAAAATAATTTAGAAGGAAGCAAGTAATGGATTAGGATAAAAATAAAAAAGGCATAAAATAAGTTACAAAATAAAGAATTATAGATTTAAGTAGATATATCACATAACGAGGACGAATAATTTCAAATTATCATACACATTTTGGTAATACTATTTAACTGTCAAATGAAATACAGAGAACTTAAACGCTGCAGTGAAAAAATATTAGCTACTTTTACAGATAACAAGCCTAAAGAAAGAAGAATGAAGTTTGAGATGATGACGATCATGATGATGATAATGATGCTGATGATGATGATGATGATGGTGATGATGGTGATGGTCAACTGCTTATCAAATGTTCATAATATTTTTTTTTTCTAAAGGGACTGAATTTCTGTCCCTTGAGTTATGTTTGTCTTACATAGTCTAGAAACTGCGATATTGCACTATACTAACCACATGATCCAAGAGTCCTACTATCTGTTAATGTCTAACTTGGCTCATAATTCTCACAAGAATAAGGATGGGATGAGCTAAATCAATTATGATTATTATGCTTATGATGATGATGATGATTATGATGATGATGGTGATGGTGGTGGTGGTGGTGGTGGTGGTGGTGGTAGTGATTCTCATTATAACGACCATGTTTGTAATATTAGATGTCGGAATCATTTTGAAATAGCACAATAAATACGTAAAATACGCAAACATTTTATTTTATTTCTGCTTGATATTTGATCATTCATTTGCGTTCCCATACCGTGATATTAACCTCGAACATCAGCTTCGGTTCGGTCTAGGTAAGTCTCAAATGTGTGGGTTTCCATATTGGCTAGTCCGCAGTGTCCGCTAACATCAGACCAGTTCCCCATCCATTCAGAACGACAATCAATGAACTCTTTACACTGACCAGTGACAGCTATGGACCCTTCTTTCACTCATGGGCTCAAACACACAGCGAACGGTACTGTACACCAATACGAACAAACAAACATATATACATACAAACATACATATATGGAAACATGCAAAAAATTGACTGATGTGTTAACCTCCCCTTGTACTATTGCCGCAAATGGTTGTAAATATTGGAATACCAGTTAAAATAATGGAAAATATGAACTGTAGTTTCATTAATTTGATTTTACATTAGTAAATACTTGTTCGCGCTTGACCCAGAGCAGACTGGTTTATTGTCGAGTACAGATACTGTGTGCAATTTAAGAGTACACTGCTGTGCCACATGTGACGCATGAACTCTGAAACCGAAGAGGAATTCCTCGTGTTTTCACAAGCCGAAGTTCCAAGAAATAATCACGCGTCCCTACATGACCTCAAAGGGTTGTCTTGCAGAAAGAATCTATCAGTAGCAGGCCTATAGCAACACAGTTACACTAACGGATATTGTTACAGGAATGACAGGTATAGCGGATTTTCCTATTAATGAACTTTTACTTAGACTAGACGCATTTCTTTTTTATATTACTGTAAAGTGTCAGCATCGGCATCCGTTACTTTTATCTTTTAATTCTGAAATAAAAACCTGAACTTGAAACTTCTGAGAAGTGTAAGAATCTCAAAACTTATTCTACGTCGGTCATGGCAATTACTAAAGTTCAACCGTGAACTTTTGATATTCCACGAAATAAACCATATTAAAAAGCATACCTCACAACTCTCATCCTCAGTTGTGTAATGGCTAGTTACTATGACAACCATTACCATCGATATTCGTAGTCGAAATGTTGATTTTCAAGTTAATAAAAATTATGAATAGAGACCGGTACAATTCCCAAGAAACTAGTTCGATTAATTAAAATGTGTCTCAGTGAAACGTACAGCAGAGTTCGTATAGGTCAGTTTCTGTCAGATGCGTTTCCAATTCACTGTGGGCTAAAGCAAGGAGATGCACTATCACCTTTGCTTTTTAACTTTGCTCTAGAGTATGCCATTAGGAAAGTCCAGGATAACAGAGAGGGTTTGGAATTGAACGGGTTACATCAGCTGCTTGTCTATGCGGATGACGTGAATATGTTAGGAGAAAATCCACAAACGATTAGGGAAAACACGGGAATTTTACTGGAAGCAAGTAAAAAGATAGGTTTGCAAGTAAATCCCGAAAATACAAAGTATATGATTATGTCTCATGACGAGAATATTGCACGAAATGGAAATATAAAAATTGGAAATTTATCTTTTGAAGAGGTGGAGAAGTTCAAATATCTAGGAGCAACAGTAACAAATATAAATGATACTCGGGAGGAAATTAAACACAGAATAAATATGGGAAATGCCTGTTATTATTCGGTTGAGAAACTTTTATCATCCAGTCTGCTGTCGAAAAATCTGAAAGTTAGAATTTATAAAACAGTTATATTACCGGTTGTTCTGTATGGTTGCGAAACGTGGACTCTCACTTTGAGAGAGGAACAGAGATTAAGGGTGCTTGAGAATAAGGTGGTTAGGAAAATATTTGGGGCTAAGAGGGACGAAGTTACAGGAGAATGGAGAAAGTTACACAAGACAGAACTGCACGCATTGTATTCTCCACCTGACATAATTAGAAACATTAAATCCAGACGTTTGAGATGGGCAGGGCATATAGCACGTATGGGCGAATCCAGAAATGCATATGTGAGCTGGGATACCGGAGGGAAAAAGATCTTTGGGGAGGCCGAGACGTAGATGGGAAGATAATATTAAAATGGATTTGAGGGAGGTGGGATATGATGATAGAGAATGGATTAATCTTGCTCAGGATAGGGATCTATGGCGGGCTTATGTGAGGACGGCAAATGAACCTCCGGTTCCTTAAAAGCCAGTAAGTAAGTAAGAGACCGGTACAATACGAAGAAAATTTTGTGAAAATATTAAATTTGTTTTGGTAAAACATGAAAATATGAAATAAATACTGGGTAGTTCAATGCTAAAATACAGTACCTTCTTTCCTAAACCACTTGGAGTAGTTTTACATCATTATTTACGCCTTCAGAGATTAATAAAATACAATATATCTGCGTCATTAAACAGTTCGTCAGCAACATCAGATCCTTAACTGAATGCAAGAACAAGATTAACTCATATTACTGTGATGTACCGATGATATTTCAGTGCAGGAATTCTGATTACCATATGGTGAAGAATGGGTACAACGGAGAAAATTTCTCTCCAGTACCGGGACTCGAACCCGGGTTTTCAGCTCTACGTACTGACGCTTTATCCACTAAGTCACATTGATTCGTACCTGTCGTCTTGCTCCACTTACCTTTCTTCCCACCACAATCTGAACACACGCTCTCGCCATGAAACAATACTAACAATACCATCCCATCGCACCTCCTCATACTCATCCTCTTTCATAATAGCCCTGCCAAGACTCTGGAATTCGTTACCTGCTAGCATCAGGGACTGTCGAAATAAAATTGAATTCAAACGCAAACTTACTAGGCACTTGGTCAGTAATTGAGACTCGTTCAGACATGGTTTCTTATAAATAGTTCTCTTAATCTATCAAAAAATATTTCAATATCCGGTAATTTCATCACCATAGAATTTTGTTATTCTAGGTTTAATTTGTAATTCAGTAAATACAAAAATATTCTTTGTTCTTAACTTCTATGATAAAATGTCTAGCTTTCATTAATCAAGTAATCTTGTCGTACTTTAATTTTCATTGTAATTGTAAATTTAATATTAATGTATTTTATTCTTTATATTATAGTTGTAATCCCCTGGTAGAGGGGCAGAGAAGGCCTGACGGCCTTATCTCTACCAGGTTAAATAAATAAATACTACTAATACTACTGATTCTAGTTCCGATGCCGGATTGAATCCTTCTCAGTTTACGTTCTACCTCTCTGTTCTCCTTTTGGTGGCCTACTCTTATGCACTATTTCACAGAATATGTGACAGAGGCACAATGTCCAACACTATGTACAGAGGTGCACACATTAGGAGTGACTAAGTGGCCAGGATCCGATGGATCATACTTATACGGCCACTTAGTGACTAAGTGGCCTGGATCCGATGGATCATATTTATACGGCCACTTAGGGCCGTATTCATAGACATTTTTAGCGCGGGTTTTCGGTGGATTATCAGCGTTTTTCGTATTCATAAACCAGTGTTAGCGATAGGATATGATTTGAATTCTGTACAAGTAACCAGTGGATAGCCGGGGCTAGCTTAGTACGCTCGTAGCGCGTGCTGCGAAATGTCTATGAATAGCACCCTCTGTGACTAAGTGGCCGAGATCCGATGGATCATATTTATACGGCACTTAGTGACTAAGTGGCCGAGATCCGATGGATCATATTTATACGGCACTTAGTGACTAAGTGGCCGAGACCCGATGGATCATATTTATACGGCCACTTAGTCACTTTGGATCAGATTCATAGACATTCTTAGCGCGGACTCCCGATGGATGATCAGCGAACTAACGTTTTTCATATTCATAAACTAGTGTTAGCAATATGATACAGTATGATATCAATCCTGTACAAGTAATCAGTCGATAACCGGGGCTAGTTTAGCATGCTCGTAGCACGGGCTAGCGAAATGTCTATGAACAGCACCCTAAGTGACCGAGATCCGATGGATTATATTTATACGACCACTTAGTGACTAAGTGGCCGAGATCCGATGGATCATATTTATACGGCCACCTAGTCACTAAGGGTGCTATTCATAGACATTTCGCAGCACGCGCTACGAGCGTACTAAGCGAGCCCTGGCTATCCACTGGTTACTAGTACAGAATTCAATCATATCCTATCGCTAACACTGGTTTATGAATACGAAAAACGCTGATAATCCACCGAAAGCCCGCGCTAAAAATGTCATTGAATACGGCCCTATGTGGCCGAGATCCGATGGATTATATTTATACGGCCACTTAGTGACTCGTAAAGGAATGGCGCCACTGAATAGCAACATAATATTTCCCGCTGTAGTGTGAAGACCAAAGCATTCTTAGCTGTCTACATACTAAGTTGTTCATAGTTTTCGTCGTAGAATGTTACGAGTCTTAAACTTAGGATACAAATTATATATAAGTATTCTTATGGGTGTAATAGAACTATTCGCGCACACAAAGTTTTTTTTTATTTGCCCCAAAAATTAGGAGAATCCTATTTTACAGTAAATAGGTAAATAAATTACATATTTTAATCACATCAAGTCATCTATCTCCGGCCTAGCCGTGTCCTCCTCCGGTAAATGAGTGAGGAACTTACCTGTTCATGTTTCTTGAGGTAACTGAGCCTGGGGAACGCCTTATCGCAGAACTGGCAAGCATACGGCGTTCCCTCAGTCACCCCAACGGTGAAGGTTAATTCGGCGTCGGGCACGTCCGTGGCGGAGTTGGGGGTAGCACACGAGCTAGGGGAGGGCGACGTCTGGTCTTCTGGCGTCTCGGAGCGCCACGACGATCCCGGATCGGTCCCGAGAGCGTCTGTAACAAAGAGAATAAGGTCATGATGCGGAGCTGCCTTACAATTAGGCGAGGAATTGGGAAACAGCTTCAAGTATTCATTAAACCATTCCACAAAAGCACAAGTTCAAGTGACACCAACATTTATTTTCAAGCCCTTATTTTTAATGCTGCAAACTTTTGTACTTGAAATATTCTATAGAGTGAGGCATTTTCAGCGAACTATTTTTGTTAAAGTGTGGGCCTAACAAAACTTTACGGGTGAATATATAAAAAACCTGATAGCTTATTTATATATTTTTATTTGTTCATTTATATAATTGAAAATATTTTATGAACCACATCCTTCAGATAACCTCCACTAGCAATGCATTGCTGAAGTCGCTTCAGGAAATTTGTCATGACACGAACGCATAACTCGTGACCAATGCGTTCAATTTCATGTCGAATCTTATCCTTCAGCTTTTGAATATTATGTACTCTATGAGAAAACCCTCTGTTTCAAATACCATCATAACAAAAATCTGGAGCTGTCAAATCGGGTGGACGCGAAGGTCATGGAATATCACCAGATCGGGAGATAATACATCCGAAGAAAAATCCCTTCAAAGATATGTGGGTGAAAATTATGAATCGATATTTAATCACTGTTTTTATATATTCCATTTCGATTTTTCATCAGGTTAAAATTATGTTTTCCTCCTCAAAGGTCTAATATGTGAGTCGCCTAAGAATTAGAGGCGTCTCTCTGCCCCAACTCATTGATCAAATAATCACCTTGTAACGTGAAAGGTGTTGATTTTATTCATAACACAAATATGGAATGGCGCTCCATTCTTTCGTCGTGTTGGCGTGATTTTCTCAACGGACTTCGATCAGTTTCTACCTTATAATTTTATACTTTTAGCACAAAGGCACCAAAGTTTTGAATCGCAACAGTTGATTTAGAGATCATCCAAGGCGTGTTATATCATTACCCTGTTTGTAATCCCCTTTAGGTGTGAAAGACAGAGAGAGAATATTTTCGTGACGTCACGCCAGTCCAAGCATCAGTATTAATGACGTAAAAGGCCAACTTGACGAATAGCTGAAGGGCGAACCCAGCTCGCGCAAGCTATTTCATATATATTATTGTTCCAAAACCCGGCGAGCGAGCCAGCCACGTGCATGTATAGTAATGCAGATTAATGGCATCACATTTTTCTTTTCCACACTTACTCCCTCCCTATTCCTTCAAGGCTCTCCGTATGCTCGTCGAGTTATTTTCTCTGTATATGGCGAAAGATATCTTATACCGTTCATCTCTTAGTGTGCCTTTCAACTAGACGGCAAATTGAGATGGATTGTGGGGACTTGCAGAGATCAACTGATGTCACGGGTAACCAGGACCGTCTTGAGGCACGCCGCTGAGGGGTGAGGAGCGGGCACACGCTAGGGGCCTCATCCCCTCACATACAAAACAATTTCAACCCCTGCCTTATAAAGATCTTACATTAATGACGTTTGGGGACTAACACGTCAATGCCTTCTCCATAGCAAAAAACCGAGGAGAATAAAGCATTTCATTAATATACCTATGCGATCAGAACATCATGCTGGTGGGGAAATGTATACATTTTCCATTATAATATCACATAATTAAATTATCATCATCGTTGTTAGATCAAGATACTATTCCATCAATCAACTTGCAATATTTCAACTTAATTTTGCAATTTTCAAGTTTATGAAGTGAATAATAATCTAGTATCGCCACAAAAATGTAAATTGTTCTGAAAATTTATATATAGGCTATATATATATATTTTTTTTTTTTTCAGAATATATATTATATAGTGTGTTTCATAAGTTCCGCATATTATTTTTTACATTTAAAATGTTTTTTTTTTTTTTTTCGAAAAACGCTCGGACACGGTAAATCTTATATTTTGAAGGGAACTTCTTAACACCGAGAAAACATTTTTATGGTCATTGTTATGAGAGTTGTAATACCATCAGAAACTTTTTTAAATAACACCCTACATTTTTATTCATACCATCTGAAAGATTTGCTTGTTCTACCCAGCTAATGTTTGGGAAATACACTGCGGTGACTTTTGTCATTGATGCGTATTATTATTATTATTATTAACATATTACCTAATATTTAAATAAAAAATATAACAGAGTGCGTGTTTCTACCATGCCTAAAAGAAGATACGAGAAAATGTGGTTACCATGGTCATCCCTTGAGATGGTATCAAAATGAGGTATTAGTAAAAAATCATTGTAAGTTTCTCTTCCGTACTCCTTACCATAAAACGAAAGACAAATCTCTACAAAAAATAATAATTTTCTTCTTTTAAATGCAAAATATTTTTAATGAAATTTTTTTATAAGTACAGTATGTGTTGTTAAAAATAAAATCTCTGCCAAGACAATTTGTAAAGAATTTCACTTTTGTACATACCGTACTTTATGATTCCAGATATCTTCTTCTCAGTATGGAAAGATATTAATATTTTTTTTTCTGGGTTCACACTGTTCTGCTTCAATTGGGTTCTTGCAAGTTTGCAACATGCTGATTTTATTGTCAACGTCTCTCACTAATAATGCTAGTCTGATAGGTTTTATTAAAAACTCTAGGAGAACGAAACATTGTATAAGGTCCATATTTCGGAGATAGGCCCTAGCCATTGCGCGAAAAAAAAGACAAATAAATTAAATTATTGGTAAAATAAAGAAATGCAGTAACAAACACATTTAGGAAGAAATAAACTATTATTTATTATTATATCCAGACGTTTGAGATGGGCAGGCATGTAGCACGTATGGGCGAATCCAGAAATGCATCATATAGGCCTAGTGTTAGTTTGGAGACCGGAGGGAAAAAGATGAAAAAGATCTTTCGGGAGGCCGAGAAGTAGATGGGAGGATAATATTAAAATGGATTTGAGGGAGGCTGGGTATGATTGTAGAGACTGGATTAATCTTGCTCAGGATAGGGACCGATGGCGGGCTTATGTGAGGGCGGCAATGAACCTCCGGGTTCCTTAAAAGCCATAAGTAATTATTATTATTATTATTATTATTATTATTATTATTATTATTATATTTAATTTTTTTTTGTTTATCCAATTTCACTATTGGTCACACCCGACCTCAAGCATCTGGCTTTTTTAGGTGTGACCCAGTTATAATTTTATTTATACAACAATTTGTAATATGTATTTGAATGTGAGATTGCTAAGCAATTTTGAAGAATATTCATATACAAGTAGGCCTATTACATAGTATCTTTGTAAAATCTTTGTTAATATATGTAATTTGTGCTTGCAATAACAAACTTAACTTAATACGTAACGACAAATGAATAACTAAAACTCATGAAATGGAAACTGCGAACTGAGTAATTTACTGTATGACCACAGTCTAGTATATACAGTCACGAAGCTCAATACGAAGTAAATATGCATCCATAGATAGTTGCTAACCACTAGGATCGCTACTATCGCCTCATCACAGACAATGCGAAATAGTACCTGCACAGCCTATTGCTCCTAGTACCCTTACAACTCAAGCTTCGTGACTGTATTACTAGACTGTGCTATGACAATTAGTCGAGTCAGAGTCTCTCTCTAGCTACGAGCTAACGACTCGGTGGGCTCGAGTAGTGGGAGGTTAGTGATATTTTATTTTCCCTAAGATCTGTTTCGTTTTGTGTTGCTGTGGGTCGGTATTTCGATGACAATGGGTGCACTAAGCAAGTCCGCAGGCGGGGCAAGCATCGCGTGGTGGCGGGCGCCGAGGAACAAACGCTTACAGTCCTTGTGACACCCGCAGGAGACAGGATGCGAGTTAATTGAGCCTTTCCTTTTCTCTCCTTCAAGCGAAAACTCGTCTGGGTGGAAAATGAAGAATTTGAGCCAAGAATTTTAAGTAAGCGTGTTAATTTTCCTCTAGCCTCTTCTATTCTCCTCTTTCTCCCCTGTTTCTCGTTACATGGTTAACTTAAGAGGATGAACGGTACAAGTATTCCACACGACATCCGTGCTGCTAGCGGTGAAGTACTGCATGGTGTGATGACGCATCGCTATCCGAAAGGAGAGAGAGTCTGCTACCCACATCGAAGACCCCAGTTCATAATTTGGGCGGTGTTCAGCCAGGTTTGCTGGAGTATTCGCATTTTGCCAGTCAACTTCTCACTATTTCTTTGCAATTCACAATTATTATTATTACTGATGCAGAAAATAACAGCAAACGACTGCATAGTATTGTCTGCAAGGAGTCCAACTCCATAGCAACGTAAGGGTAACGTTCCAAAAGATAAGTAATACTAAAATCCATAGAGATGGCGCAGATATCAGGTGTATGATTACTATTGAATATGGTGATTTTTTTAAAGAAATTATGTCATCAAAAATTCAACTTTACTAAAATTAAGTGCTTAAGCTTGTTGTGTTTTCGGAAGGATTATCTCGGAAAGATATTTATGCGGATACGGTTGATACATAGAGCGATCAATTCCTTTCGTACACCATCATAAAAATTGGGTCCTGGAATTTAAGAGAGAAAGAACGGTGTTCAACTGGAAATTTATCCTTTGAAAAAGTGAAAAAAATTCAAATACCTTGAAGCAAAAGTAACAAATTTAAATGACAATCGAGAGGATATTAAACACAGGATAAAATTTATGGGAAATACCTGCTATTGTTCTACTGAGAAGATTTTGTCATCCAGTCTGCTTTAAAAAAAACTGAAAGTTAGAATTTATAAAAGTTATATTACCGGTTGTTCTACATGGTTGTGAAACTTGTACTCTCACTTCGAGAGGAGGTTCAGAGATTAAGAATGTTCGAGAATAAGTTGCTTAGAAAAATATTTGGGACTAAGAGGGATGAAGTTATAGGAGAATGGAGATAATTAGGCTACACAACGTAGAACTGCACGCATTGTATTCTTCACTTGACATAATTAGGAATATTAAATCCAGACGTTTGAGATGGGTAGGTTATGTAGCACGTATGAGTGAATCCAGAAATACGGTAGTGTTAGTCGAAAGATCTGAGGGAAAAAGACCTTTATGGAGTATTCAAGATATTTTATTAATTTGTCCTACAGAATAATATCTGTAATATTAACAATTAATATTTGAGGAGAAAAATTCGCTCCGGCGCCGGGGATCCCGGCCAAACAAGTCACTCAACTGAGTGCGCTCCTAATATAATGGCAGTTGACATTGGACATATACGTCAACATATATGCCTAACTTGGAGTCAGGCCAAAAGGGAAACATTCAAGGAGGAAGGTTCGGTCCGATGCTGTGGATTGAATTCGGCGCAGCTCAGTGGTCAGAGCGCTTGGTACGTAGAACCAAGGACCCGGGTTCGATCCTCGGCGCCGGAGCGAATTTTTCTCCTCAAATATTAACCTTTATGGAGGCCGAGATGTAGATGGGAGGATATTAAAATAGATTTGAGGGAAGTGATATAATGCTAGGATACGGACCAATGGCGGGCTTATTTGCGTTCAAAGATCAACACCGCGTTTCTGTGCCCACTCCAGAAAATATCTATGCCGTGCAAGACATGCTTTTGTAAGATCGAAGAATTGGTCTCAAACGTATATTAGAGACTTCGAAACTTTCCTATCAACGTGCCTTTTATATAGAAATCATTATTTGGGTATGAAAAAATGATCTGCTAAATGGATTCCTGAATGCTGAACGCTGATCAGAAACCACTCAAGAGTTACAATTAGCTACTAAATCACTTTGTGTCGTTTTGAAGAGAATTTTTCTAACTTTTAGGAACGTATCATGACTATGGACAAAACACGAATCCATTATTATGACCAAGAAAAAAAGAGTAGAAATACTTTGGCACTCCACGTCTAAAAAAATGGACTTTCAAAATTCAGCAGGAAAGTCCTTGCATTTTTCTTTTAGAACAAAAATGAAATAATTATGATATGTTAGTTATAACAAGACATTTAAACACGGCGTATTATTCTTCATCATTCACTAAGATTTGGGGAAAATAGTGAAGAAACTTCGTCTTAAAATTTCCAAAGGTGTATTGTCCTTGCAAGACAATGCATCAGCACACAAGTTTCTGATGGCACTGCGGAAAAGTTATGAAGTTAGCTAGAATTAGTTGACCATTTCCTATATTCGCCAGATTTAGTTTCAACAGGCTATGAGCTATTTCCCAAACTTTATGAAACGAAAACACTCAAAGGAAATAAGTTTTTATCTAATGAAACAGCAGGACCAAATAAATACTGTGGAAGAATTGTTTGGAGACGAAGACAAACGATTTGTGAAAAGATTTAGAATTGCTTTATCACTATTATACTAAGTATATAAAGTTAAACAATGATTAAGTTGAATGAATGAATAAATAAATAAATAGTCTATTTGTTCTGAGATGCAGTAATTTAATCTATATTATGGTAAGAACTCATCAGTACCGCATCGGTACCATTTTCTTCCCGTGTTATAATCTGTGCATTGAATCGAACCCACGTCTTTCCAGTCCATAGTCTCTTTACTAATTTAGTCAGTTCAGTCCCAAGAAGCTTCATTAAAATTTATTAGAAGCAAAGAAAAAATGTTGGACACATATATGTGGGAATCACTGGAGACAACAGTCTATGGCTTCCTACTTAAGTATGGACAAAACTTGTAACAGCTGCTGTAACAGAACAGGATGACGCTGGCC
Organism: Periplaneta americana; assembly: GCF_040183065.1. Taxonomy (NCBI): domain Eukaryota; kingdom Metazoa; phylum Arthropoda; class Insecta; order Blattodea; family Blattidae; genus Periplaneta; species Periplaneta americana. The sequence goes on along the minus strand of NC_091121.1, from coordinate 60,628,914 downwards.
CTGTGTTGCAATTTAAAAGTGTGTGTCGTCTGCAGACTTTTTATTCTATATATAGACAATTCCTTCGCATGAGGACAAACAAAACAGCTTTCAATTTCGTAATGACAACAATAGGTTACGTAGACAGTCAACCGAGTTATGAATCTTACATTAACATCAGATGTTACGCAACAACTTTATTTGTACAGTTTGTGTGTCCACGATAAGTTACGTGGGAGGTCGTCCCCGTAACGTCATGAAAACATTCTGGGTGCGGAAATTCAGAGCTGTCGAACTACGCAAGGATCTATTTGGTAAGCCACATTCTGACCGTTTCCTCTCCATTATAGGCCGCTAGGGAAAAAGACGTTGTGTGTATAACATAACACACAGGCGAAACGTCAGCTCCCACCTTTTCTTGCTATGCCTGTAATACCCTCTGCAATTTGATACGTAAAACAAATTTAAGTCCGCGCCGTAGCGTCGTGGTCTAAGGCAGCGGTCATCAGCACAGTGCACTCTCGGACTAGCGTCTCTTATCCGCGGATAAGATATTGCACTGGCGTGCATCCGTGGCTGCTGGTGGGTATACTTCCTCCCTGTCCCTTCTGCATGACGGTGTATATTGCGATACACTTCTTATCCTTTATCCATTTCGGCGAGTGCTGACGACCACTGGTCTAAGGCATCATGCCTGGATTCGCGTTACGGGACGCGCTTTGGTTTGAATCCTCATGAGAAAAGAATTTTCTCATGCAATTTCGACGTCCTGACCATACGATACGTTCTGGTTGGATGATCGTTCACCTCTTCTGAGGCATGTAGATTTCTCTATTGCTAGTGTATTCTAATTTATTTCAAAACAATTGCAGCTTATTGATAACTGTTGCTTCTTGATATAGCCTAAAAATAGCGTTAACAGTACAAGCATAGGCCTACGTCTGTTTTAAAACAAAGTATACATGCCTCAATATATTTCTGTTCCTATCAAAAGGGCCTGCAATATTGCCTTAATATTCCAAGTAAAAATTTTATTTCAATTTATTGCTTTTATTAATTAATTAATTTTAATTTAATATTCTGTTGCATCCCAAGCGGAATGTAGGAAGACACAGAATAAGGATCAAATACCAAAACAAATGAAAAACCTTTCTCAAAGGAAGTGAAAGGATCACATACTATGAAGACCACCTTTGTCAAAAGGAAGAACAGAAGAGGTAAAGAAGAGAAAGAAAAAGATGAAAAACTCTTTCATTCATAGTTTTCTGCCCAAGGGCAGGTCTGTCACTGCAAATTCAGCATTCTCCAATAGTCCCTATTTTCCGCCTTCCTCTTAGTCTCCGCATACAATGCAAATATTAAAAATACGAACATAATATATAGCCTAATAGAAGGTGAAGACGATTAAAACGAAGAAAATGACATTGGAGGTGAAGAATACAGTATAATCCTACCATTTCGAACTAAATGGGACTGTGAACTGTCCGGTTTAGAAAATTTTAGGATTATGTGAAGTCTTTACTGGAACATGGGTAGGTTCATAAGCGCTGACATAATACTGCCTCGTGGCGCAGTTTCACATCACTAATTACAGAAAATAGACTGATTTTGTAAAGTCAAAGAGGTATAATATTTGTAATGAAAAGAAAGATCTCTAGGTAACAAAAGCAATTAAAACTGTTATCTTAAAAATGTTAACAAACTTCTTTCTTGCTATTACTGTAATTTCGTTTGGTAAAGAGAGCATTGGATTTTGATGTCTTAAAAATAGTAGATCTAAAACAATTTTTTGTTGCTAAATATTGCAATTTTTCTTTTTTATTACTTTCAATAAATAATGTAAATGCAAATGCATATAGAGTATTAGTTGGGAGACCGGAGGGAAAAAGAACTTTGGGAAGGCCGAGACGTAGATGGGAGGATAATATTAAAATGGATTTGAGGGAGGTGGGATATGATGATAGAGACTGGATTAATCTTGCACAGGATAGGGACCAATGGCGGGCTTATGTGAGGGCGGAAATGAACCTGCGGGTTCTTTAAAAGCCATTTGTAAGTAAGTAATAAATAGTGTAATTTTTCTTTTCTACTTTTATCAAATTTCTATTTTTAGGACTTCTTCCTTTTTCGGAATTTCAGTTTGGATTACCTAAAATTTCGGATTAGCGGTATTCTACTATACTTGAAAAAGGAAATAAAGTATGAAATTAAAAATAAGATTAAAGATAAAATGAAAACGGTTGAGATGCAGAAAAAGCAATAAAGAAAAGAGTGAAAAAAATAAATAGAAAAACGGGAAGGCGAAGAAAAAACTGAAGACGTGAATAAGAAAACGAAAAGAATTAAGAAGAAAATGAAAATTTGATGAAAAGAAAATGAAAAAGTAATAATTCTGATGATGATTTTTAGTTGGTTATTTAACGACGTTGTACCAACTACTAGGTTATTTAGCGTCGATGAGATTGATGATAGGGAGATGATATTTGGCGATATGAGGCCGAGGATTCGCCATAGATTACCTGGTATTCACCTTGCGGTTGGGGAAAATCTCGGAAAAAAACCAACCAAGTAATCATCCCAAGCGGGAATCGAACCCGCGCCCGAGCGCAACTTCAGACCGGCAGGCAAGTGCCTTAATCGACTGAGCCACGTCGGTGGCTCTGATGATGAAAATTGTGAAGTTATGATGATATGATGAATGAGATGTAAAGATAAAATTAAGGTGATATCGAAGACGATGAAAATGAAAAATTATGCCGATTACGACGTAGCCGTTGTGGTCATCGCTTCACGCAGTAACAAACCAAGGTACATAATAGGGTTATTGACTTCCTAAGACAGAGACAGAGACAAATATCAATCTTTGTGCCGGGAATCGAAACGAGATCTATCTAGTTGGTAGATTGTAGTCCTCATATTTTAGAATCCCCATCGCTTTGAACGTGGTGCCCGCCCAAGGTCTTGTGCAGCACGTACATAACCCCGTCCTGCACGGAGGCAGCCCGCACCACAGTGCTGGTGTCGTGCTCTTCTGGCTGATGTATCATAGCGAATCGTCTTGATACAGACGAGAGAGACAGAGACGAACAGACTTGACTCTGTTCATACTTTAATTGGCAAATTTTCTACTGAATTGAGCAAGTTAACACACGGGTTAGCGTGGGTCTATTTCTGTCTCGCAAAAAACTGTTGCTTGATGTTTCTGTTAGAGTTTCATAACAACAAACACAAATCAAACCAGAAATTCAATGCCGCAATAAAAAGAAACCCATATGAGTGGACACATTAATCTAGCTGATTAATGCGGATGGCTAAGTTACAACACTGAGGGTGAAATTAATTGCGATAGGCAGGGTCCCATTTTCTCATTCGCAGCGACGGTAGCGCCTGATGTATGGCGACTTGATTTTCCTGGGGGCAGCCGCGAGACCGGTGACCACTGAGTGCGTACAACTCCCTCGTTGTTATAGCCTATCTACACACGCGGTGGTTCTCAAACCGTGGCCTACGAGTGTTTTATAGCAAACATCTCATTATGGGATGAATATCTAAGTATCTAAATGCAAATGCGAGAGTTGACATTGCTAAAGCTTAGTCAGATGCAAAACGTTCATCTCTCAATATTAACAAAACAACAGTTAGTCTCTTTTCTTTTAAATAAAATAGTACTTTCCCAAGTGAAAATAATTTCAAAATAAATTTACATACCAGAGATTGTTCCAACGCATATCCTTACTTATGTAAAGTAGTGGCAAAAAAAATCGGACCGAATCTTGTAGCTGATTTCAGAACCTTGTTCACTCCAGGGCACGATAGACTGGTAACTAAGACTTTCGTGGTTCGAATTCCGGCTGGGAAGGAAACTTTTTTTTGTCCCTTATTCAAATTTATTTCCAATAATTTTCGATTGAAGCGATATTTTACTACTTAATTAACTTATTATTCCCAGAACATGAATTTTACCAGCAATCGAAAAGTATTGGGAATAAATTTGAATAAGGAATAAAAACAAGTTTCCTTCCCAGGCAGGATTCGAACCACGAAAGTCTTAGTTACCAGTCTATCGTGCTCTGGAGTGAACAAGGCTCTGAAATCAGCTACAAGGGTAGGTCCGGTTATTTTTTGCCACTACTGTAATTCATTAACCTTTGTATCAAGACGCAATACCTATTCTTGTTCCTCAAACTTTTCTTAATTTGATTGCAAAATTTTGTCCCAACAGGACTAAAACAACGTTCATATGATGCAAGGCCCAGAATTTTTTTTTAGCAAGTAAAAAAAATATATATATAATATTATTTGTTCAAAACTCCTCTGTTCTATATGTGGTCCCCTCAGACTTCTGAATATTTTCTGAAATATGAAGTATTTTTAAGATTTAAAACAAAAATTAAATTTTCGATCAAATTTGGTCCAAATTTCACTTATGGCTTAAAGTTAAAGTAAATCCATGGCGCTACAGCCCATGAAGGGCCAAGACCGACTAGCCGGTTGCTGGCCTCACGTCCACATGCCGAGACAGAGGTGGACGATCATCCAAACAGAATGGAGGTATCGTGTGGTTACCACGATGATCCTCCCAGCCATAATAGCTGGTTTGCGAAACCGGATTTTCGCTATCTATTGTAGCTCCCCAAGTGCATCACGATGCTGGGTGGGCACCGGTCCAATACACTGGCCGAAATTTCATGAGAAAATTTCTTCCCCCATGAGGACTCGAACCAGCGCGCATTTCGTAACGTGAGTCCGAGGCAGGATACCTTAGACCACGACGCCACGGCGCGGGACAACTTATGGCTTAGGTCTACCTTTAAGAAAAAATATAAAGTTTAATTTGATCACATCTGATACACAGTTACGGGTATGCACTTCTTATTGTTATTATTATTATTATTATTATTATTATTATTATTATTATAGAGAAATTAATTGCCATTTTAAACGAAGACATATCCTTCTGCAGGTTCAAATTCTACACTTCAAAGAAATACACTGACATGAGAAAAAATGCTGAAAAAATTCTGTAGGTTACAGTTAGAGCACAAATGGAGGTATTACTCGACCGAGGCGAGTGGAGCCGCGGGCGTAATGTGAACTATAGCGATAATGCTATACGAACGCAGGAGCAGTGCAAGTGGCGCTCAGAGCTGCAGGACTTCATTGGCCTCGGTCGAGTAATATATTATACTACACTTCAGGTCTCTGCACATACATCTTATATCAAAATCATGTATGAAGTATAGTATAGTATACTACACTCTCAGGGCTCAGGAGGATAAAATTTCATTTGGTTACGTCCGTGCGTACCGCCTCACTGTAGAGATCGAAGAGAATTAGTCAATCGCTTTATGGATAATAGTTTGGACCTGCAACATTCTGCCGGTTTGCTGTGTCTTGGCAATTGGAACGAGAGGTGCGTTTTTGGGTGTGGTACCACTAACTAGAGCGCACTCGGGTTCCTCTGCTGTGGTCCAACTAATTAGGATTTCATGTCCGAGAACATTAGGACTGCAGGTGCACCTTGAGCTCGTCACGACCATAATGTTATCGATATTATATGCAGTATTTCCATTACCTCTGATCTTTGTGGCTAAGGTCAAAGACTAAAGGGCGTGGCTTCAGTTGCTTGCTTAAATACTATGATCAGAGTTCAGTTCAAAGCACAGGCTACTGATTGAACGAATGAGAGCTTGAATACTATAGGCATCCATTCATATCTTGTTCTAATTTTTACGAAATCAGCTCCAAAACTTGGGTAATAAGTAGTAGAAAAGTGGACAGAGAGGCTAGAGAGCTAGGCAATTGTTCACATTAATTTGATCCCGATGTAAACGAGGAGAAATGTCTGTCAATTCAGGATTTAAAAGGTATGTGCATATGAATGTTCACTTGATGTACACTCGCAAGAAATAGGCGGATTAACCAATTGGCTTCATAATGATTAGAGTATTAGTAACGCTCTGACATACTAGACTTTGCACTTCTAATCATTGTTCATGTCAATGTCTCATGTACGAGTATAAAGACATTTTATTTGGTTCACTCAGAACTTCCAATAGATATTGCATCATAAGAGAACACTGCCAACTTCATTCATCTTGGGGTTGTGAAACGAATACGAATATATAACAGAAGGCGACACTGCTGCTTAATTATGATTATACAATACAACTTGATCTTTTTCATCCATTACAAACATTTAACACTGTTCAACACAGTGCACAAATTCATGTGCAGAAAACTTACAAGCTAACATTCTCATGCGCGCAGATAAAAAAGTTATTTTTTTCATCCACCATGTTAATAATGTCAAAACAAGTGCTTACATAAATTTTGGGCACTCGAGCGCAATTACAAAAACCGTAACAAATAAGTTTCCTAGGGCCATTTACAGAAAGAAAACACAATTTCATGGAAAGATTTATTGAAACAGATACAGCAATTGTTTAGCTATTTTTCAACATATTCTCAACCGGAATTGAGATATTTGTCACACTGTGGGATCAACTTTTATATCCCTATGTCGTAGAAATCTGCCGCCTAGGCTCGGAACCAATGTGTGACAGCCGTTTGCACCTCTCTGTCAATCTCATTGTATGAAAAATGTCTTAATTTCGGTGGGGAATATATTGAAAAACAGCTCAACAATCGCTGTATCTGTTTCAATAAATTTTTCCATGAAATTGTGTTTTCTTTCTGTAAACGGTCCCAGGAAATCTTATTTGTTTACGGCCCTCGTAATTGCGCTCGAGTGGCTAAAATTTATGTAAGCACTTGTTTTGAAACTATTAACATGGTGGAAGAAAAAAAATAACTTTATCTGCCTCCATGGGAGAACGTTTGCATGTTAGTTAAGAGTGTGCATGCTCCTTCTACCCCATCACATGTTGTACTTCGTCGGAAACAAACTTACGTGAGATGACGTTCAGTTTATTAAATATATCATTAAAGTAACATATATGGCGTAGGAAACGACAGGGGACTTAGTTTCGTCGCTTCAACCATATTTATCTTTCTTATGCTGTTATTTCAAATTAGTCACAATTATTGTACTTCATTCTAGAGAGCATGTCTTTGAGGCATTTTTTTCTTGGTCTTTTTGTTTCTTCCTTGCCAAATGTTTTCCCCTCCGATTATGCATGAAAGTGTGTCTTCTTTCTTTGCACGACCAACGAATTTTACTTTTATTTTTTCTAATTTCTTAATTAACGGAAACGTTTATATGTCCTTAATTGGGAGACTGCTAACTTCTTTAGTCTTGTTGCATCATCATCATCATCATCATCATCATCATCATCGTCGTCATCGTCATCAACAAAACAACAACAACAAATTTTCAGGACCGAATTTATGCCTTTGAGGAATCTGAATCAACGGAGATCTTTACAAGCAGCGGAGCTCTCTGGTGTTGTGGTCAACGTGGCGCAGAACCATCGCTTAAGTCAGCAAGAGTAATCACATGACGAAGAAAAAAATGGCCTGTTTCTACGGGAAGTAGAAAAATTTCTACTTCATTATAGGGAATTGAACCAGAAACCGCAATGTTTTTAGTTAAAAACCATTAGCTCCCTCCTATTCAAAATCAGAGTTGCAATACTTCAATGAAACTTTTCCACATTAATAAACACCAAATTAACACATGGGTTTACCTCAAGCCTTGAATGAGGAGATTGAAAACAGCTCCTCGTCCTTATTTATTTCGGAACCAAACCTATATTACATAAATCGTTTTAAATGACGAAGAAAGCATGGTGGTTTCATAGCGTGACTTTGAATTTGTCAAGTGTGAAATGGATTTAGCCGTTCGTAACGACCTCAACGAGTAGGATATCCATCTTACCCCACTTTCTTTTGTTCGCATGAAGTCGAAGATAAAATTAATCTTCGAAATGTCGAGAATTTCTAAATATATCCCCAGTAAAGGAAGTCCAATGTAAGTCTCTTCTGGATTTGTTTCAGTTTCAGTGAAATATAAGAAACTCACAACTATTGAAAATTGAACCTATTTCATTTTCACGAGAATAAGAGTTGTAAGGTTACTCTTTGGATTAGTAATATATGACTAATTCGAAGCGATTGACAGACTAACCTCTTCACCCAAAAACCAATATAGACACATCTTCGAAACGTTGTTTCTTTCATGTAGGACCTACAGTAGTTCACTTAGTATTGGTAAAAGTTCAAGCTTCATATTTTATACGGAATGCCATAAAATTAGTTCATTTCGACTAAGTCACTCCAAATCTTGTAAGTCGGTTACAGTCCATAACTGGGAGGTTGCTGAACTGTACTGGTTAAAGTGTTCTCAAACATAATATTATAGGCTAACGTGTGCGAGCTAAGCTTTCAACTGAGTATACGCAATACAAAACGCCTTGGCTCCTTTTGGTACTTCTCTCTCGCTCTTTCTCTCTTTTCCGCCCGCATGCACGGACAGGCCAACAAAAGTTATGTATAAAGTCAATGGTAATTGCCACCCTGTGGGTTAATGTATTGGAGGACTCGAAGGCACAAGATGTTGCACTTGTTTTTTGAATCCGCACATCTGGTAGTGGCATAGCAACGTCGCGTACATTCTTTCAGTTGTTATTATAAATGAACAACAGCAGGCGTCTTGATTACTTGTTTGGATTCTTTTTGTTGTTGCGAGTTTTAAAAGTCAAGTGGCAGTATCAGTTGCAATTTCTTCCGCTGACACTGTTTCTCATGTCTGCGTGTGGGAGCGAGCGCCGTGCCGTCCACCATGAGGGTGGATCATGGGTGACACGTTGCACAACAGGAAGACCTTGTTCTCTTTTTAAAAAGTCCACATGAAGGCGTTTAATTACAGTCTTGAGTCAAGAGACTCTCAAAGAGATCGGCCCTTCATGCTATTGTGTAGTTTATGGCTTTTTAGCGTCAGTTTAGATTCTCCACAAGTTTCTGGACATTGTTTGATGGCGGTCATTTAAGCAATTGTTATATACAAATTTAATACAACTGGTTGTATTATTACTATTCTACTGTAGCTCAAGTGACAGAGGACTTGTGTTCGATTCATAGCAGAGTACTGGGAGATTTGTCTCATGTCAGATTTTATGATTTTACAGTTATTGAATTATAAAGTAATTTTTTTATATTTAAACCATGTTTTGGAACTTTATTTCTTCAATGTATCGGAACTACTTATTTCCGGGTCCAGAACCTGAGACCTGTTTCACAGAAGTATGACATAATACTTTAGGCCTACTAGTTACAAATACGTTTTTGTATTATTTTTCTTTTGCTAATGGCGGGTACTTGACTGTTCTTCATTCAACCATATTAAGCCAGTTGTGTACACCAATTTACCGACAGGGTTATTGCCCAGGGTGCAACATAGGAGGCTGGTCTACGCTACACCCCGGGATGAAATGAGATAATGATGGAGACTAGATACCACAGAGGGACTGGAGCTTCTGGAGAAAACCCTTGTGTTGACTGAACCACGAACATGCCGAACATAAGTTAAAAATACGGGGGATCGAACCCGGGTCCACATGATTGTAAGTTCAACACTTTAGCCACTAGACCACAGTACCGGCAGTTCTTGTAGTATAAGATCTTGCATTCTTTTCCTTCACAAAAAAATGTTAATCTCATAAATAGGCCTATCACTACATTATTTGCAAGTGATGTTTAGAATATTACTTGTAACATTAGCAGATATTTCTGTAAAATTGAGGTAAGATATATTTCATTTAATTGTTTATGGTTACGGTCATAATATGTTTATAAGATTTGTTCTCATCCTCCGATTAGAATTAGTTGTTTCTAAAACTATCTTACTCAAAATAAATATTAAGCAAGTGGAGTTGACTGCTTGATGAAATAAAACAGACTTTTAGAAAACAAAATTATTTTAATTTACTTTTCAGTTTCGTTAGTTCATTTATGTACTTATTTATTTAATGCAAGAGCTGTTGATTGCCTTATTGAACCAAACAAATTTATGTCAGTTTTCAAGCGAATTTCAGCTCAAGAAACAATGTTTATCTCTAAAATCAGTACGGATTTCATCCCACAGTATAATTCAACAATTGAGAAATAAGTGGTTTAAATGTTGAATTTAATTTACATTATTATTTTAAAATGCATGATTGGTATAAAATTTGTAATATACCATACTCAGAGTAAAGATTGTGATAAGCCTATGGATATGAATAGTGTGAGAAATGTTAAATGGATAACATTTAAAAGTTTAATTTTAAGTTATGATTGATAAGCAAATTACAATGCTTGAAACAATACTAGGCCTATAAGCTGCAAACTTCCTCACTTCTCTAGAAACGCTTATAAAGGCCTAAACCATAATTTATAAAGCTATAAAATTCTAAACACACTTCTAAAACATCTAACTTGAGATTTTTAGATCGTAAAAGTCCGGTCCTTAGTAGTAACAATAACTAGCATACACTAAACGAAAACATACATTTGAGCTTTGGTCATGTAAGAGTTTTTACAGTAGGCCTAGACTATTATTTTCAGGCAAACCATGCATTTGTTTCTAATTACGTTGATTTATAAAATTCACGTAGGCCTAATTAAAAACAAGTGCATATATCGTCGTTGTTCCTGCAATAACTCCTACGTGACATATTTATCGATTTTCAGATTTTTGCTCTATTAAATAATTTAATTGTGATACAGCAAATAATAAAGTCATCTATATGTAATTATATTTCTTTGTTTCGAAAATGTAAGAATTCACAGTCTCCTATGTACGGCTGCCATAGGATGAATAAATGTGTTTTTTCTTCCTACTGAAAAATTGTATATTTTGCACATAGGAGTTATTGCAGGAACAACGACGATATTTTGCCTAGAAATAGTGATTAAATAGAGAAGGCGATAAATCTTATGCAACGAGTAATTTGCGCATTTACACAAGTAAAACGAAGGACAGTAATACAGCGCCAACGTTCATAAAGCATAGAAATACATATAATCTCACCACTTCCTTACAGCACTTGATTTACATGAGGGTATACATTTAACCAATCTCTTTATTACGCTAAGTTTTAACTGCCTATAAATTAGTGTATTTTATGCTAGACTCTTCCGCAAGCTGAATCAATGCACGTCGATATGAACTTACTCCGCTGTTTACGCGTCGTACCACGAAATCAGCTCGCGTATTTTTTGCAACAAGGCTCTAGCAGGAAGTTGCAAGCCACTTTTTGTATCTCCTGTATTTAAGACATTTCTCACTTGCTGCCACCCACACAGAATCTAGTCATCCGACCTCGTGCTGCCACTTTTATGGACATATCTGTAGCCAGCCCACTCGACACCCTTGAAGCATCTGCCTTTCTACAGGATCTTCATTTGCATGTCATCGCGTGTGAACTCGCATGACGGACATCGATGTGCAAGATTTTTGTCCCACTTTATTCGAGGCGAAAAAATATTTGAAGTTCTTCTGAGAAAGTAACTAACATGGGTCTACAAAAAAGACTACGTAGGCCTATAAGTTTCCTATTTTATATTAAAACTGGGAGGCGGATTAGTTCAGTTGTATTCCAACTGGCTATCTGGGTTCAACCTTGAGTATCCGGTCCTCCTCGGGAGAGAAAAAGTGGCCGCAGCTTGGTGCTGATCATACCACCTCACTTTAGCGTCAAGGTCATGTAAACATGAGAGCTCTAATTCCACCTCCCAAATCGCTTTTTTTTAATTATAAATGAGAAAGTAGCAAGTAAAGAAAAAAAGTGAAGTAATGAAAAAGGAAAAAACAAGAAAAAGCGAAGATAAATAAACAAGTAAAGAAAGAAAAGAGAGAATCTGGGAAAGAAAGAAGACATAAAAATATATGAAAGGAAAGTGTTGTAAAAAAATAGAGTAAAAGGAAAGAAGAAGACAAGACAAAGAGAAGAAAGGCAAGAAAAAGACAATAAAAGTGGCAAGAAAGAAAACATAACTAAAGGAAATAGAGAGTAAAGGATAGAAAAGGGTAAAGAACAGAAAGTGTAAAAGAAAGAAAGGGTAAAGGAAAGACTTGGGAAAAGAAATAAAAGGGAAAACAAAGAAAGGGGAAGAAACAGAAGGTAAAAGAAAAGTAAAGATAAAAAGGAAAATGTTATACAAAAGAAAAACTAGAGAAAATGAAAGAAAAACGAAGACATAAAAGATAAAAGAAAGGTAATGGAACGAAAATGTGAAGGGAAAAAAAAATTAAAATGGAAGAAAATATGAAAAGTAAAAGAAGAAATGGTAAAACAAAAAGGTGAAAATGAAGAAAGGAGAAAATAAAAAGGGGACAACAAAGAATAAGGAAAATAGAGAAATTTAAAGCAAGGGAAAATGCCAAACAAAAGAAAGGCGCAAGAAAATGAGGGAAGATAAAGAAAGAACAAAGAAGGAAAGTAAGAAATGTAAGAGATCAGAAAAAAAATAATAAACAAACAAAACAAAAAAACCAAAAGTTACATAAAATAAATGTAATAAAAATAAAGTAAAGAAGGTAAGAGTGGAGAGAAACGAAGGATAAGAAAGAAAAAGGAAAAAATCTAATATGAAGAAGGCATAAAACTCCTCTTTTGGATGGGAGTTGACTGTTCCTATCTGGAAGTATACTCTGCAACCGGTTCCACGCCCGGAATGCCTTAGGAATGCATAATGTCGAGTTGGTGTATCTCTTAATCTTTTAAGCTTTTGCTTTAATTGTTTCCTCAACTGTGAACCCGACCAGAAAATCTTACCCTGTGAGGGCAAGTGTTTGGGGCCTTGAAACGAAGTTCTCTGGACTAAGGTAAGGTAACCCTGAGAATAGATCATGGTCCTCCTGGTTGGGAGTTGGGTCTATGGTTGAGTATTCAACGTACGGAAAAAAGTGCAGTATAATTTGAGATTTCCAATTAGTACCGACGGACAGATCAAATGAATCGATTTGGCTAATGCATTAAGAAAAATAGACTAATAGGAAAATGGATTGGTATATGACCACATGAAATATTTCCAAAAGAGCCAATTTACAACTTCTTAACACCAATGTAAAGTCAATACTCCTTTAGTTGTGCGAAAAATGTAAAGTTACACAAACTATTATAAATAAACTTATGAACCTTTGCCTCCGTCGAATGATCACCATAAGATGGCAGTATTGATCTGAATGAAAGGGGGCAGAGCAACGGTGAATTGTTCAATGGTTGAGATGTTTCCAGTTTTTCCATTGCTAATTTTCAAAATTGTAGCACAACGTTTCTGATCCAGGCTAGCTGTTTGTAACGATCCCACAGTAGGTTTTCACCTGACGACGAAGAGAGATCCAGTCTTCGAAACGTTGTGTTACAATTTTGACAATTAGCAATGTAAAAAGTCCAAACAGCTCAACCATTGAATAAGATGGCAGGATGTCATAACAAATAAGTGATTGTGTGAGATAAAAAGCCAACAACCAATTGAAATTCAAATAAAAGAGAGGAAATGGCCTGTATTGGACATACTTTAAGAAAACCCACTGGAGCCAGTGAAAAATCGGCACTTGATTGAAAGCATTAGAGTCCTCGAAAGCGGTGTCAACAGAAGAAACTTGAAAAAAAAAACGGTTGAGGAGAAATGAAAGAGAGCGGCAAAAAATTGAAAGTGAAGAGACTGGCCAACAGTAAAACTCGATAGAGACATTTACACAGATGTCTATGCTTCAATAAGAGTAACAGGAAATAAGTCAAATTCAGTCATATAACCACATGAAACGTAAGAAAGTTGTTTAAATCAATAGGTGAGATAGAGCACAGTAGTCAAGGAAGGAAAGAAAAAAATTGAAGTAAGAAATAGGAGATGGAAGAGAAAAAATAAAGAAGAAAGAAAAAGAAGGAAAGAAAGATAGTGGAAGAAAATAAATGTAGAAAAGGGAAATAAGAAAATTAAAGTAAAGAAAGAAAGAAAATGAGCGAAAGAAAACCAAGAGGGAGGGGACAGCGAATGAGAAAGAGACGTAGCTGGTTATGAATGGAGGCAGTCATAAACTCGCTCAACGTCAGTTTTCTGAGATGCCTACAGATTGCCTGCATTTAACGACACCGTTTAGCATCGAAAGAAAAATCAGAATGCTAGTTGTTAAGTACCATAACACACAGCAGGGATACCCAACGTAGTGTTCATTGAGACTGACGTCATTTTCGCGATAAAACATAAACAAAATTCACTTAGGGCTATCCGAGACATCTCTCAAGAAGTGTGGAGATTGTATACTAAAACCAAACACTTGCGAATGGTTGTGTGTTCTGTGTACGGGTTATTCCATCTCAAATCGACCGAAATATAGAGAAAATTGACCTTGCAATTTTTAAATACAATGGAACTTTTCTGTCCGTAGACAACTATGATACTATGCTTTGTGCAAAGTTTGAGGCATCAGAACTTCATAGTGTTTAAATTAAAAATATTTTAATTTATAGTATTTTCATAAAATTAGCAACTTTAAACTGTTGTGGCTCCGAAACCTTTTCATCCAATGATAAAAATCATGGTTTATTTTGATGCTGAAAAGTTGAAGTTTATATTGACATGTAAACAGTTTTTCTTACTTTTTATGGAAATGGCGAAATTTAGATTTTTCTTAATTAAGACACCCTTGCCCATGAAAAAATATTTTTAAAATATGTGGTTAGATTCCGCATTGACAGTAAAATAAACACGTATTTTTTACTGGTGCAACGTTAATAAGAAAGTATTTAAAAATCAAATAAAGAAAATAAATAGTACGCGCGTGAGCTAACCAGCTGACTGTGAGGCGGGAGCTAGCCTAGGCAAGCAAGGAGAGGAGACATAAACACGTGATGTTTCGTCTAGTAGCGCATAGTTGGGCTAGCTTTATCACAGGTTTTCATAAACACAGGAGTAAAATGACGCCCAAAGCTCGCTTATCTTCATCTCTCGGCAAATGCTTGCTGTGTTGCGCCTTTTAAGTCTAGGCGTGTGAAAATAATTTATTTAATACCTCCGAAACTTATTGCCGTAACACTAAGCAAACAATACCGAATCCCTCTTAATAATGCAAGGTTTTTTCTCAATATTTTTTTTACATTTTTACAAAGTGGCAAAAAGCCTAAAAGTAAGTAAAATCATATTATCTGTCTCTCTGTATGCAATAAAAATAAGGATTACTTCTTATCATAAGCTACCAAATGTCAGATTCAAAATGAGCTCTCGTTCTGCAGTAAATGGTTCCAGAGTTCTGAGCGCTGAAAGAGGCTTGTTTTTCTAAAATACGCTAAATTTGTCGCTCAATAATACGAAAACCGTTTGACTTTCGGTAGTATATTTTTGCAAATGCACTCTCCTCAGCACCATATATAAATAGGGAAAAAATTAGAGTATAAAAAAATGCGAGATTTTTTACTGATCGATTTCATATGGAATAGCCCGTACAGAGGATGATTGTCATTATTATACAGAAGAGATTAATCTGCATTTGCTCATCCGATCTCGAATCGGAGGCTACTTTTAGCAAAACATGATGCATATACAACTCTGAATCCAAATCGGTTCGTATTAACGAGGTTTTACTACATAGGCCTATTCATCCGACTAAGTTAGACAAAATAAGCTGCTTCCTCGTGTTGTTTTCTGCAGGGGCCCTAAAATTAAATTTTATAGGATCAAGAGCTTTGAATTTAATATCGTAAGAACAGCATATCTTATAATGTGAGATCTTTGCTTGTTGCCTACTGTGTAGGCCTATACACTATCATATCGGAAATGCAGTAAACAAGAGTGTAACAAGGTGAGAGTCCGTAAGATCTAAGGCAGGATGCGTTATAATGAATGGAAATGACATTGAACAGCTTATAAAATATTAATTTTAGACTCATGTTCATTAGATTTTTTTCTTATTTGATTAATGCTTTCACCTCTCAGAATACTAAATGCTTTTCTTTTAATGGCAAAATAAATTAAATCATGGTTTATTTAACGACGCTCGCAACTGCAGAGGTTATATCAGCGTCGCCGGTGTTCCGGAATTTTGTCCCGCAAGAGTTCTTTTACATGCCAGTAAATCTACTGACATGAGCCTGTCCCATTTAAGCACACTTAAATGCTACCGACCTGGGCCGGGATCGAACCCGCAATCTCGAGTTTTTAATGGCAATCACACGGAGCATCTCCTATGATGTTTATGAACAAGT
This sequence comes from Periplaneta americana, assembly GCF_040183065.1. NCBI lineage: Eukaryota > Metazoa > Arthropoda > Insecta > Blattodea > Blattidae > Periplaneta > Periplaneta americana. The sequence continues at coordinate 60,612,787 of NC_091121.1, read as the reverse complement.
ACTCATATCTTGTAAAATATTAATTTTAGGATCCATGTTTATTAGAATATTTTCTTGTTTTGATGAATACTACAACCTCTTTAAAATATAAAACTTTTTTTTTTTAACTTTATGTATTACTACGACTACAAAATTTCTTACAGCAAGGAAGGATCTGTGGAGAAGCAGCGTGCCTAGTAAGTTGATAGGCAGTCGGCGAACTGCGCATACTTAAATCTTCCAACAGTTATGGATACTATATTACAGTCAAATAATAATTAGTTGATAGTTTTGAATGTAACAATCAAATAATAAGTTCGATAGTTACCATTTAATTCCCATTTTTCCTCATCCTGAGTTTTAAACCTAATTAATTCACATTATCGATTAAATTACAGCGTTTCGATGTTGCTTGTTAGAGACTCTCTTCTGTGTTGGAACAGTGGAGTCACCGGCTAAATGCAATAGTTTCTGCTGCATATGACGGTGAAAAAAAAAAAAACACTGCGAAAATAATTAATTATAAATTGTCACTAGGTTGGATTTATGTTTCACAGATCCTATTAACGATGGAATTCGATTTTTAAACATTACAATAATGAAAATTTTATGGTCTGAATTCCCATGTTTATTTATTTTATTGCTAGTAAGTTTGAAATGAATACAAGTTAATACAATGTAAGTGTGGTCCTCTTAAAATCAATACTTTAAGGAAAGGTTGAGAAGATTAGACTGAAAATGTAATTGTAGGTGCAGTGTAATTAACTAAGTTGTGTTATGTAATTAATTAAATTGATATGTAATTAATTAAGATGATATGTAATTAATTAAGATGATATGTAATTAAAATGATATATAATTACTTAAGTTGGTAATAGTTGGGTGAAATAGAAGTACTTATAAGTTAGGTTTACTTTTGCTTATTGTAGGCGTTATTATATCATAGGTTTTTATTTATAGTTCTAGGTTTATTGCATCTATTTATTTATAGTTAGAATTAAATTTACGTTTATTTTATTTTTATTGCTGTAATTATTGTATTATTGTAATGGTATTATTGTATATTATATATCACTGTCACCGGGTGTATATCCAATAATTGTAGTGTTAATAAATAGGCCTACATACACACAAGCTAGCCCATTCCCGAATGAGTAAGACTCGTGCTCAGGAGGGGATTCCAATACAGACAAAAATAAAATTAAAATTGAGAATGAATACAGATTAAAAAGTGTTTAATATGTTTAAACCCAAACTATAAATCCAATACTTTTTTTTATTATTTGTATTAATTTGGAGAGGATTCGTGGTTAAAATAACATTAGAATAAAATTTTCTTAATAATCTGGGACTATAACTCATGCTATGATAAAAAAACTGCATTGGTTTTACATTTAGGTTCAGACAAACGCAGAGAATTCGTAATTTTAGTTCTATATTTATGTATATACCTTTCAAAGTTATTAAGATTTCTGTGAAAATATTTTAATCAAATAAAATAATAATTGTTTAATGTTGAAAACTTTAAATTTTCGGCCAGTTTTTCCCTACCCTACAACTTCTCTGCTATGTGAATCGATGTTATGCTACCACAATTTCGATTAAGATTGCAAATATCCCCGAAAAACGTCTCGCGATTTCGAGGAGCCTCTGACGTAAAAGCAAGTAGGGAAATAAAATAAGCTAATGATGTACTGAGGATGAAGAAAGTCCAAACACGTTATCCAAATACTGTTCCACGAGAGGCCTGTCAAAATTGACATAAAAGCCACACGTCTGGTGGTCATTAAAACAGTTTCTGCTTCTTTTCAACCTCCATGACATGAATGTAGGTCTTTCTTATGAAAATGTACTTGTTCCATGCCATCACAACAGCATTCCTGCAGAAGGTGCACAGTTGAGCAATATGACTTGACAGCCTTCTGAGCGACCGTCATCTGTTCGCAAGGAATGGACTCACGGGGAAAGAGGAGCGAGGACATTGCACACATGACAAATGTAGTACGAGATTTGCATGCGTTATTTCGTATGCCCAAGGATCAGAAATGAGTAGCGGAATCCTAATGTAATGAAGTCCTTTCGCGGCGTCCGCAAAAAGTTTCATCAGGCTGCATTTCACTTTCACAAAATTATTAGATTTACAAAAGGAATAGGCCTGTTCAGTCGGTAAGGAGAGACAGTCATGAATAAGGCTCGCCTTTCTGTGACCTAAAAACTATACAGAGTGTTAAAAAAAGTATCCAATATTTTGTGAGGTGATAGTGTGCATCAAAACAAGAAAATAATGTTTAATAAACATGGGTCCTATGACACATACTTTCTGAGATCTGGACACTTGTTCATAGGAGGTGCTCAATGTGACGTCCATTCATGGCAATGCATTTTTCTGCCCTATAATACAGCAGACTACCAGATAATCATACCGTAGTTGACACCCCTGGCATGGAATACTGATACGTCGCAAGTAATACTGAAAACAAGTCTGGTTGCGGATATGACCGGGGTTCAGCAGAGATGGTGTTGTGAATTTTGGCAATCAGCATGCGTAAGCTGATAAAAATCCCCATGCAGTTGAAGAAAAAGGCATCAGCACCGATTCTCAACCAACTTATGGGCAGGCGTTCTTGGTGATAGATTAATAGGGTCATACGTGCTACCACAGAGAGTATCTGGGAATCGTTATCAGGACTTTGTTATTAACGTATTAAAACAAATTTCAAAGAGTGAGTGATTCCTTACGCCGAAGGGCAGAGAAATGCATCGCCATGAATGGATATCACATTGAGCACCTACTATGATCAAGTGTTCAGATCTCAGAAAGTATGTGTTTTAGGACCCATGTTTATTAGACATTAGTTTCTTGTTTAATGCATACTAGCACCTTCTAAAATATTGGATACTTTTTTCTTAACATCCTATTAATATTCTCATTATAGAAATAGAAATATATATATTCTCCCTGTAACATAGTCCTAGTAAGCTTATATTAAATTAATTTTCATCATTTTACTAGCTATCTCAAATATTAAATTAATTATAATTCATTGAATTAAATTAGCTCATAAATTAAGTTACTACTTTACCTTATAGATTTATCTAAATTTAAATAAATGTGTAGTGAAGATTATTGCTGGAGAACCTTTTAAGTGTAGTGAAAATATTTGTAATTTAAATTTATGTATTGTATTGATTAAGGCTGGTTGAGTGGAAGAGAAGGCCTTCTGGCCTTAACTCTGCCAGCGAAAATAAAACATTATTATTATTATTATTATTATTATTATTATTATATAAATATGCATGCACTTATACCCTGAAAAATACCAAAATATAATATAAAAACTTGAAAATATGATGCATAACAAATTAAATATTGTCCAAAAATTACTTAGAGAACTTTTTAAATTCTTCATTTGACAAACTTGTTTTCTGAATATTAACTCCTTGCATTGATCATAGCAGACTGTTCAGCCTATAAAAATGGAAGGGGGGAAGGAGGGATGAAAAATATCCAACGAGTGTCTCTGAATGACTAATTCTTTTACAGCTCGGATAACAGTGTAATGAATGTTTATTTATTTATTTTAGTTGGTTATTTAACGACGCTGTATCAACTACTAGGTTATTTAGCGTCGATGAAATTGGTGATAGCGAGATGAGGCCGAGGATTCGCCATAGATTACTTTGCATTCACATTACGGTTGGGGAAAACCAGGTAATCAGCCCAAGCGGGTGTCGAACTCGCGCCCGAACGCAAGTTTAGACCGGCAGGCAAGCGCCTTAACCGACTGAGCCACGCCGGTGGCTCTGACTGTTTATGAATTACTACCTAGCAAAGCGTGGTTTGTTTGGGAAGTGTGAAGGTGAGATCGACCAGCAACAATCTGGCCATATTCCTAACATTCCTTTGTGTTTTGACAACTTATTGCTCACGAATCCAGTTACCTTCAAACTTCATTTAACCACAAAATATTTCTAAGGAAAGGAAATCCAAAACAAATAACCAAACGCAAACAAAATCTCTTGCCATTACTGACACAAACGAAAATGAATAATACTTTGAGAACTGTTAAAAGTAATGTAATATGACAAAAAATATGTTTTTCTACCATTTTTGGTCAAATATGACTTAATGGTAAAATATTATTTATATGACCAATACAAACCATGTCACAGTGTTCAAAAAAGGTAGAAATGCATTTAATCTAATTTCAGATTGTAAAAAGGAACCAGAATAAAAATATGAGATATAGGTAAATATAAGATCCCTAGTCATGACGTAACAATTATGGACAAGAATGTTTGTCTATTGCCTAGCCTATATGTTGATATGTCGCTGGTGCTTCTCCAGCTGACTGAAACATTTGTTAACAGAATGCAATTATCATCACCATCATCATCATCTTCATCGTCCTAACAAGTATTGGGTCTAATGGCCCGTTCCAGTCTCAGGCCATCTTTTTAAAGCTCTTGCAATTAATTATTGTTAAAATAACATATGTTACTGACAGACTAACTGTTACTGATCTGCATTAAGAACCTAATCAAGAGGCCAACATTATTCTGTACACCAATTAATTTTTCTTTTCTTCTTCCAACATTATTTATGATATGTTTCAATCGTTTTCGGAACAAATAAACATAAGATTAGAGCGAGGTGACTCAGTGCTAAAGCACTGGACTTGTCTTCCAAAAGTCCCGGTTTCAAATCCTGGGGTCCGCTAATCTGATCGGGAATTTTAATTGTCTCCTCGATCATAAAATTTATAAATCTAGTTATTTAAAAAGTAGGTTGCTATTTACACTACAAACCGGAATATAATGTTTCGTAAGATATTAAGCCTTACTGATTGTACACGGTGAACAAGTCTGCAGATATGTCCATTAGATGGTATAGTGGTTCTCAGACTTGCCGATAGATGGCAGCATCGAATTTATCACAACAATGTCCACAGTCGCGCAATGATCTCGCAGTTAAAGATACTTGACATAAAAAAAATAAATCCTAAGGCAAATTTTTCTCATATGCTTATTATAAACAGCATGGTCTGCCAAATCCTGACGACTAATTATTGTAGATAAAAACTTTTAGTTTAATCTGACACCATCTACTAAAGAGATTTTGAAACAAATTAAAACGTTTTCCTTTCCTATTTTTACCGACGTTCCACTTTCAGTGGTTGCCTTCGATTTCCCATTTCCATCTATCTCAATCAACCCTGGAACCATTTTCAAGTTCTCTGACTCGTTTAGGGCATGCGAGGGCGTGTTTCTTCTTCTTCTTCTTCTTCTTCCAATTGAATATCTTTTTGGACCATCGCATTTCTGGCATCCGTTGGACATGCCCAAACCATTGAAGCTTTCAACATTCTAGACGATCAAGTACGTTTTCTTGGATGTTAAGCTTCTCCAGTGTAGGCCTACCTTTTGGCGCAGATTTCGATGCAGCTCATCCATTTCCTATGTTTTATCGGGGTTCTGCAAACATTTTTCTTTCCTTTATTAATCATCTGTTTCTGTATTCTCAATAGGGTGGAAAAAAATTTCGTCTTAAAAAGTTAGGAGGACATCAAAAGTTTAAAGTTCTTGTTATAGTCTATAACTATATATTTGAATATACAATGTCTAGGCATAATTTGTTCCGTTTCTAACACCCATGTTAACATTGTTAACAGATATTGGTTTGCATGTTGACAACTAGAGTTTATATAGTAGACTACGAAGCTGCAACTAATCATTAACTTTTTTTGACTGCTTCATATTAATCAACCGTTTCGTATTTCATTTTGCTTCTTGAAGTGCATGCAAAATTACTTCGCGTACATAAACGAAACTAATTGCAGTTAGTTCTGCATATGCCCCAATATGGTTAAGTATAATTTTCCAGCCTTCCCTGACCATGGAATTCTCGATACACATGAGCAAAGACGCTAAGAAGTAAACTCAGATGATTATTTCCTTAATACTTGAAACCCTTTTTCACCATAACACACATAACTCAGCAAATAAATGTCACAAGCATTCTGTACATCTATTAAAATTATACGACTGGCCATGGCAGGAAACTCCAAGTTAATATTGCTGCTCACGTTTATAATATCCAATGAAATTACGTTCTCAATCGGTTAGAACTTGAGTAAACGGTGCAACACATATGATTATTTCTCATTCTTCCAAATACTTCCTATTTGTTATTGTTAAGTGCTTACCCTTCACAGGCATATGAAGAGGACTGAAATGATTTATTGTTATTATTATTATTATTATTATTATTATTATTATTATATTACCGGTTGTTCTTTATGGTTGTGAAACTTGGACTCTCACTTTGAGAGAGGAACATAGGTTAAGGGTGTTTGAGAATAAGGTGCTTAGGAAAATATTTGGGGCTAAGAGGGATGAAGTTACAAGAGAATGGAAAAAGTTACACAACACAAAACTGCACGCATTGTATTCTTCACCTGACATAATTAGGAACATTAAATCCAGACATTTGAGATGGGCAGGGCATGTAGCACGTATGGGCGAATCCATGGGCATAAGTTATAGAGTGTTATTTGGAAGGTCGGAGAGCAAAAGACCTTTGGGGAGGCCGAGACGTAGATGGGAAGATAATATTAAAATGGATTTGAGAGGGGGTGGGATATGATGATACAGACTGTATTAATCTTCCACAGGATATGGACCAATGGCGAGCTTATGTGAGGGCGGCAATGAACCTCCGGTTCCTTAAAACCAATAAGTATTATTATTATTATTATTATTATTATTATTATTATTATTATAGTAATAAATCATTCCAATTCTCTTCATATGCCTGTGAATAATAATAATAATAATAATAATAATAATAATAATAATAATTATTATTATTATATCATTTCGCGTCGTAGCGTCGTGGTCTAATGCAACATGACTAGAACTCACGTTACGAAATCAGGCTTGGTTCGAGTCCGCACGGGGAAGGAATTTCAGCCAGTGTTGGGAACGGTGCCCACCTAACATCGTGATAAATTTTGGTAGCTACGATATGTAGCGAAATCCGGTTTCGAAAATCAGCTGTAACGGCTGGGGAGATCATAGTACTAACCACACGATACCTGGCCGTTCGCGCCAAGGATTGATTATTTATTATTATTATTATTATTATTATTATTATTATTATTATTCACATCAAGCATAGGTCTAATCACTTTTACTCCATAAAGAACATTAAAATGTTTAAATCTATTGCCCCTATGCCAAAATTGCAATAAATAGCTTATACATAATGAGCTCAGACAATTTTCCACTGATTTTGTATCATTCGCGCCTGCTGGGTATTAAACGCCAATTAGTGCTTTTCAAGAATTAAGTTCAAGTAGAATTCCGAAGACGGATAGCAACACGTTATTGCTGTATTTCTTGTAGACAAGTCTTTTAGTAAGCCTATCCTTCTAAGGAACTAAGTGCTTGGTAGTCGTCCATATTTCCAGCCGCCGAGAACATTACGGCTTTCAGCTACATCCAGATGTTCTGTATAAGAATCAAGTTGAAGGTTTAATCTTGCTGTCATAATTGTGGTTATCTGCTTCGGGGAGATGGTATTCAGTGATAAAGAAAACATTTATGTAAACTAGTCCACAAAGGAAGAAACAGAAAATTACTAAAAAGAATGGAGACCAAGACTTTATGACGTTGTTTATAACATCTCCTGTCTTCTTTAAAGCGGTCGTAATTTCGCAACGTTTGTGCTATTCTATGATTCCGAGCCGTTTCGGAGAATTCCACAGAGCACAGGTCAATTCATTAATGCACAGAGAACTATTTCATTCACTATAAAACATTTTCATAACGCCGGTCACGCTATTATCTATTCTGAAATATTCATCAGCACAAGAACGAAGAGCACCTATACCGACAAGTGTATTTATGTTGTTACGTTTGTCGCGCATAAAAGCAGCGGGGTGCTGGGCACGGCCGCATCCCACTCAATTAGCCTGCCCATCAGGGGTGTCCACTTTGCAGTGGCGATATGATAATTAAGAATTCAAACACGCAGGTTAAATAGTTACGCTATAGGCATATGTACATACTTGAGAAACTAGCTTTACAAGTATAGTTAGTAACAAAACTGAAAGAAAAAATCATGAACCTATTAGTACCTACAGGTTATTCTAAGAGATATTACGTCAGAAATCGAGCGAATAAACGAGAAGACCAACATGTGACACTCTACAGCGAATGTAAAGAAGAATAGACGTGGAAGAGTTTGTTATATGGTTTATTTGTCTGCAGAAAAGTATAAAGGAAGAAAAGAAATTGCTGCAGTTTCTCCGAAAGTATTGGGTACATCCTTATTACAAGAACGCCGTCAAAAAGTTATGTTTACTGTAATTTTAAAAGATTTAAGAAAATATGAAAATAAAATTTTCAACTTTGTAAGAAGGTCTGTGAAATCATTTGATGACCTGTAAAAAGATCATCAATAAGGTAAGAGGGGGCGAATAGGCCCAGCGGGCGAATCGGGCCAATTTTAGAAAATATTTAATATCAGAGCTATCGACACTGGTTTGTAAGGTGCTAAGATCTCATGAGTTACTTTAGAATCTCTTAGAAGCTGATAGAACTGGAATCGAGCGGAAATAGTCTTTATTTCATTGTTTGCAGGAGGAATGAGTTAGATGAGGCAAATACAGCTGTTTTTAAAATACTCCACAATATTCTTATTATTGTATAGTGTGAATACCGTTTATAATCTTGTTCTGTGTGAGATAGTAAATAAAACTGATACAGAGATTCTTGTTTGGGTGGTGAGTCTGCCTCATGAGTCAGAGCTGCCAACTGTTGAAATAAGTCACTAAATGATTTCGGGTGAATCGGCTCGCTCTGACAAAATAAAATAATTAAGTATAAATTACTAATGAATCTCTAAAAGTCTACAGTTTTGTGACAATGGTGTATGATTACTGACTCGCCTTTTTCGGACATTGTCCATTGTTTGATATATTAGAAATACACGACAGTTTCGGAGTTGGGTCTACTCTCCTATTCAGGTGTTTTTCATGATACTGATAGGTTTTGTTATTTTTATTTTGAGATGGTGAAACATTAGTCGAGTCTGCTAACAATTCGGTGGTTTAGTGGTTAACGTACTGGATTAGTGTTAAAGAATTTTAGACTTAAATCCCTGCCTCCGCTAACCTCTTGGAAATTAAAAAAAAACTAAAATGTCTAGTATCACGAAAAGAGCTAAATTCGAGAGCAGATGCAAGTCTCGAAACGTATATATTTATAATATAGATTAGGCAATGGACACTGTCCAAATTCTAATTTATTTCGGGGTTTTGTAATATTACTTACTTACTTACTGGCTTTTAAGGAACCCGGAGGTTCATTGCCGCCCTCACATAAGCCCGCCATTGGTCCCTATCCTGAGCAAGATTAATCCAGTATCTACCATTATATCCCACCTCCCTCAAATCCATTTTAATATTATCTTCCCACCTACGTCTCGGCCTTCCCAAAGGTCTTTTTCCCTCCGGCCTCCCAACTAACACTCTATATGCATTTCTGGATTCGATTAGTTTATCTTAATTTTTGTAGAATTTAAAATCTATTATTTTTACGTGTCAATCGTATTGTTTCTTCTACATGTCATACCTGGTGTTTGTAATAAGGTTAATTACTGTAAAAAGTAATAAAAAATACTAAATATGTCTGATAGGTATAAATAGAGAGTGTTTTATCATAAATCCACATTCCTAGATGTGGTCCCTTTCACCCATCTCGTATGTGGACCTATTCACCCACATGACGTCGGTCGAATAGGACCATGCAGTATGTCGAGTTGGTTCAAAACAGCATTCAGTATTTGGAAGCAACTAATTTAAATTTCATTTGGGAGATAGAGGAAGAAACAGGCTATCTGACTAGAGTATGGTTGAAACTGAGTAACTTCAACTGGTTCGCGTTGTAGACAATTTTTCATTGAGTGGTCCTATTCACCTCCTCTTACCCTAGCTGCAACGGTTGGCATACTAAACCGGACTTTGCTACTCCCGAAATTCCTCATTATGCTAGGTGGGTACCGTCCCATACACTTTTTATTCATTCAGAGTTTTCTTCCAAGGGCAGGACTTTCACTGCAAACCAAGCATTCTACCGTAATTTCCGACTTCCTCTTATAGTAACAGTATCCAAATACGTATATCTTACTGTTGTCTACCATCTGATATTTTCATCTGCCCCGAACTTTTCTCCCGTTCACCATTCCTTCCAGTGCATCTTTCAGCAGGCAGTTTCTTCTTAGCCAGTAACCCAGACAATTCATTTTCCTCTTCTTGATCAGATTCAGCATTATTATTCCTTCACCCTTTCTTTCTAACACAGCTTCATTTTTTATTTTCTGACCATTTCACACACTCCATGCTCAAATGCTCATAGTCGTTTCTCTTTACTTCGTCGTAATGTCCATGTTTCTGCCATATACAATGTCATGCTCGATACGAAAAATTTCACTAGTCCCTCCCTTAGTTATTTTTCCCACTTAGTTCTTTTTTTAAATATCCGCAGGAATTAAAAATCTCTTTTGTCGTTGCTATCCTCCTTTTAACTTCCTGACAGCAGCTCATGTTACTAATTATAGTATATCCCAAGTATTTGAAGCTGTGCAATTGTTGCCTCATTTCGAATTCGCATGTTTACCTTCTTTATTTTTCTTCAGATAATCATGGTCTTCGTCTTATTGCATTTATCTCTATCCCATACAGCTCACAGTTGTCCTTTAGCTCCAGTAGCATATACCTTAGTATCAGCTTCTCTTCTGCTAACGTCAATCATCAACAAATCTAATGCATTATATTCTTTTTCCTTCTACTATCACCATTCCCTGTCCAGCGCCGTGGCGTCGTGGTCTAAGGCATCCTGCCTAAGACTCGCGAAACGGAATGCGCGCTGGTTTGAGTCCTCATGGGGGAAGAAATTCTCTCATGAAATTTCGGCCAGTGTACGGGATCGGTCCCCAACCAGCATCGTGATGCACTTGGGGAGATACGATAGGTAGCAAAATCCGGTTACGAAAACCAGCTATAACGGCTGGGGGGATCATCGTGCTAACCATACGATACCTCCATTCTGGTTGGATGATCGTCCACCTCTCCTTCGGCATGTGGACGTGAGGCCAGCAGCCGGCTGGTCGGTCATGGTCGTTCATGGGCTGTCGTGCCTCGGGTATTATTATTAACTTATTATTATTATTATTATTATTATTATTATTATTATTATTATCATCATCATCATCATCACCTTTCCCATGTTCTGAAAACAGTTCTTTGCCTTAGACTACTGGTAAAAAATTCACGAGAAAATCCCTTTCCCCAAAAAGATCCGTGCCAACTTTCTTTCTGTCGCTATTCGAAGCCATGACACCTTAAACCAAGTGACTACAACACGGGATATTATATTTTAGAATATAATTTTTTATTATCTCTTTATTTTACATATCACTAAATTCTCAGATTTTTAAGAATACGTTTATATATAATAAAGTTTGTTCCGTCAATGCAAAACGTCGCGACGTTTAAAGAAAGTTTAGAAATCGCTGCCCACTTCAGTGGGTACATCTTAATTGCATGTGAACTGCGCGTACAGATTACTTTCCAGATATGAAGACAAGTAGTTGACATACTTTGCATTACTCGTGTCTGGTCAAATTATGTTTGATAAAGCTCCAAAAGCACACATGCGATAAAGTCAATGCAAAACGTCGCGACGTTTAGATATAGTCTAATTGCGTCACTATTCGAACTTTTAACACATGATCATAAGAGCTTCCTATTTGTTTCACTCAAAATTACCTCATTATAAACTCCGTAATTATCGCATAATTTCCGCACATATATGCACTCAATCTAAACCACTTTTCCTAAACTGAAGATTACTTCAAAGAATTCTCCACTGCTAAGCAGATCAACACGTTGGGGCTGGAGCAGTGGGACGAATCCTCCACACAGTTCTTTGTGGCCGTCTCTTCTCAGCTGCGAGAAGATGGACAGAACAATGTGCAGGAAGACGACGCAACCCTCCAAGATTTAAATTAAATGTGCACATTGCTTCGGGGAGCAATTCCTTGGTCCACTTCATTAATCCAATCTCAGGTTTCCTGGACTTCTGTTTCAATTGCATTAAAACCGAGTGAATGCTTCACTGCCAGGAGGCGTCGCTTGTCATGAACCAGGAAGTAACATCACTGAGTAGTACTCACTGAGTACATACTTTTCTAATATCTAACTTGGGAAGATTTTCACAAAACACAGGCGCTCATTATATTGAAATCTGCTTTTTATAAGCTGAAGAACTTAACTTTTTAATAAGGACACAAATATATTGAATCTCCAGACACACAGAAACATTACTTCACTATACTGTAAGTTATTGTAGAGTATGGTTTGGTAGGCATATATAACTATAGTCGCGACGCTGTTATTCCCGGCATGACTCCTCCTCTTTGCTTATGTCTTAGGAAGTGAAGGCTCTATAACAGGCCTGCACAAGGTTTGCGCTCTCCGAGTCGGCTCACAGCTCATGAGTGGAATGCAGATATTAGCTGCGCTCTGTATAAGGATGGACTGGAAGAAGGGGTGATCTCTTAGAAAATATACACAAAAGGAAGTACTATTACGAGTGTTTATGAAATGAATTCCCGTTCAGTGTTTGCAAAACTATCTTGGACTATTATTAATTAATAAATAAATATTTATTTTACAGAATTAATAGAAATTCTATAGCTACTTAAATATACAATATCATTTTGTTATATTTTTATTCATCAGTACATCAAAATGAGGTTTTATGCTGTTGGCAGCTGAAAGGAACAATAGCCTACTGATCATAATGAAACATCAGTTACAGATGTTCGATGTCTGCCTTCATTAAAGTTGATTATAGAAAACAATTGCTCACAAATATAAATGTTGAGCCAAACATAGCAATCATTTTCACAACCAGCCTGTGTAGTCGTGGATATTATTGCTAATGTTTACTCTTGTAAAACTCAACCAGGCTAGTAGTATTATTCAAACGATCTTTAACCCTTAGGTCACATTGAAGATCAATAAGTTCGAGCTGTAAATCGTTAAATGCTAAATGTTATGTTCCGTCTTTTAGATTCCTCCATACTGTATCTTAGCAGTAGCTAAGCAACGTGAAACAGTTACTGAGAATAGGCGTACACACTACACTCCACTAGATAACTGAGTGGTCGTTTCCCTCTCCTCTACCTATAGCAAGTCTATGCCATTCTGACGTATCTTCCTCTCCGTTTCGGCGAGCGGGAAACACGACTCTCCCGCTAACAAGGATCGCGCGCGCTCGTTGAGCGCTGTTTGTGCAGGTATGCTCTATAAAGTCTAGGTAGGTAGTATCGTCCGCCATTTTTGATCTTTCGTTGCCGAGCTACCAGACGAGGAATCTATTTGCCACACTGTTAAACATTATCATGTCGTAGCTCCTATGATAATAATTGAGCAAATAATTGAATGGCAAATAACGTCCTCGTGTGCTTTCTGCGAACGCCAACGAAAGAGCCAAAATGACGGGCGATTATATTAAGTATTTATCGAGCCTTAGGAAATGCATAACGTCATCATCAGCGAATCACAAGACGGACACGTTTAAATGTAGCCGATCTGCAACGTGTTTGGCTGCTGGAAATAAGAGCGACGGGACTATAAGTACACATACACTTACTGTAACTGGTACAGTATAAGATTGATGCATGCAATGTTAATTCTAGAAACACTACAATCTTGCAAAAATGAATCTTAAAAGATTAACAAATTCTTTCTAGCAACATGCTTTGTAAAATAACTGCCACAGAAGTCTTAAATCAGTGAGAGGTGTGACATTAATGCAAATCTTCTACTTTCAATCACTTTAACATCAAACAAAATGTGAATTTGTAGGCCTACTGTTTCTTCGCATACACATTGATATCCTTTCTCTGTTAGAATTTGAAACCTCTGAAAATAACTTCCGAACTTCCCATGTCCCGAAAAAAATAGCGTTATTATGAAATTCGGTGATCATTTATTCTTGTCCAGGCGTCAAATGCTATCGGGAAATACAATTTCTTGGTTAAGAACCCATTTTTGCTACTGAGCCATTGTTCAAACCCACGTTTTTTTTATGTCCCCGCAAACAAATATAGTAACCGTTAGTAATTGTCAGGCTTCGAGACTTTGGACCCGATACAATAAGTTTACTGTGCATGCACTATAGGTTGTTGACTCGCTGCAGGTAGATAGAGATGTGTTGAGGTAACAACGTTGCTATTTAGAGTAGAGTACGGTAGTATGGGGACACACATATATGTACATTCTGAAAGTAAATGTACATTATACAATGATAATGTCAAAAGAATGTGAAAAGCATTTATTCTCCTGTTTTTTATAAGCATTTGTGTTTAATTACACACAGTGTTAATGGTGGAAATAAGCATGTAGCAATTTCAATTTTTTCATTTATCCTATTGGTCGTCTTTAGGAAGTGCAATTACAGTACCGAATTGCGATGTACCTACTACAAGATACATTCTCAGTGTCTCAAACGTAAATCTTTTTCAGTTATCTTCCAAAGTTTGTACTGTAGAAAGCTGCGCTCTACATCGCATGACATGATAGGAGCAAAGCGAAAAAACCTAACATCATTGCAAACTCTAAGAGATAGTCCTTTATTCTCGGGTGACTCTATGTCCACTAATTTGCTGTTTGTTGCACAATGTTCCATATCCGTTATTTTTACATAAAATTCATTTCCACTTCTGTTTTACACGTTCAGTAACCGGTGTACTTGATGTCTCTTTAGTTCTCTGCATCATTTATAAATTAATTTGAGGGCTTCCGGCATCTCTTGCTCTGACTTTTCTAACCGTGTAATAGTTTCAGACACAGTTTGAAAATAGGCTTGTATGAAAACCATATTATTCGCCAGAGCGTTTTCCTTTGCGTATTTGTTGGCATTCATTCTACAGTACCCCCACCCACTGTACGCTTTACCACTATACTCAGTATGCCGTTATGCGAATTTCCCACTGAACTGCTCTATCGGGTCCGAAGTCTCGAAGCTTGGTAATTGTAGTAGTAGTAGTACAGTCTATACAAAACTACAAAGGTATTGACAGTTCTCTCTCGCACACGCGGAAAGAGAGCGACGTTGTGAAGTTGTGCGGAAGCGCAGTGCGGTTCTTTGCGCCGCCTGTCTGCCGTGTCGGAACTAAGAGCTCACACGAAGTTGTAAACTCATAAATTTGTATCATACGGTAGTCTTTGACCTGATTAATATAATGATGATGATGATGATGATGATGGCAATAATAATAATAATATTAATAATAATAATCAACACTTCCGAACAAAGCACGTGCTCGCTACGAAACAGTCGGCAACGTCGACCTGTTGTCATGGTCTCTGATTGGCTAGTTTGAGCGGTTGCCATAGTGACGCTTAGAAGCCCCTGAACTGTCAATACCTTTCTAGTTTTGTATAGACTGTAGTAGTAGTATTAGTAGTAGTAATAGTAACAATAACAACAACAATAATAATAATAATAATAATAATATTGATCTTATTATAGAAATTAAATATTTGTGAAACGAAGAGGCTCAGTCGCATTAAATTATAATTGGTTGTTCTAGGAAATTTCCAGATTGGTTCAATGAACATGTTTCTACCTTTTATGCAACATCTGACATGAAGCACTGCATAGTAATTATAGACCTAATAAGAATTAATTTTAAGTGGCACTCACAACATTTTCAAGACACATGGCTACCATCTATCTTTCTAGCTGTAAGAAAGCTGATAATTCTTGGTTACTCTTTCTTCTCCAGCTCATAATTAAGTGAATAATAATAACAATAATAATAATAATAATAATAATGATAATAATAATAATAATAATAATAATAATAATAATAATAATAATAAGAATGGTGATATTTAAATTAGTCTCGTATAGGCCTACAAAATTAGGACCACTAAATTAATATCTTTCGTTCTGATTCACAATTGTTTAAGCTGAAATGAAATGCAACTGTTCTAACGAAAGTGAATTCCACATACAGCTACCGGCGTTGCTCAGACTTAACAAGCCAGGCTCGTGCTCCAGGCTGCGCTCGGGCTTGGGTTTGAATCCTGTTTCAGCTGATTACCTTGTTGGATTTTTTCGTGGCTTTATTCAACTATAAGATGTGAATTTTCAGACTTATCTCCGTCACACTAATTCTGCCGACGCTAGTAGATAACTACGCACTTGATACGACGTCGTTAAATAACCAATTAAAATTTCCTACTTGGACAAGCACGTAGATGGACATTTTCGGTCCATACTCAACATCAAGTTTTCTTCTTCTGTTTGATGAACTACGAATAGCTGGCAGTTCATTAGACTCCAAATAAGTTGTTCCCTATATGAAAATAAACTAACGCATGATAGGTGTCAAGCATATTCACACCGCTATTAGTTTCGTTTTTCAACGATATCATAACAATTTTCGAACAAAACTCATACAGTTCAGTGTGACATGTAGTCAAGTGTTTATGCGAGAAAGGAAAATTAATTTAAATTGGCACGCGGTTATAACTGAAAGAAATCATTGTCACGATGTCATATACTTTTTCATTAGGCCTATAAATTTCACTCGCTTCGCAACAATTTATTCTTTTGTCATGTTGTCAACGATATTCTTATTTGTAGTTTCCTTTTAGAACTGTCATTCAAAAAACCTATTAATGGAATCATTTAAGAAGACTATTACACTTTTACTACGTCATACTACTTTTGACCAATAAAACGGTACGGAACAATGTGTTTCAACCAATCATGGCTCCTTATCCTACAATTTTTATCACCTCCCCATCATTTGTTTCTTTGTTTGCCAACATTGTACCTTCAATAATTGCACTTTTTAAAATGATTCATGTTTATTTTACCATCCTTAATTAAAACTTTTCTATCATTTATCTTGTTTATATTATTTAGGTTATGTTATAGCTTCTGCTGTATGAGATTATGAAGTCACGTATAAGAGATGTTTAAATTGAAGAGAAATTCAACTTTAACAAACATGAAACTGAATCAATAAAACCTTGACTAGTAATCGTCCAGAGAGTTCAATGATGATTGTATAGGCCTAAATGGTACAAGAGGTATTAAGAGAACAGCTCACCATAACACACTACTGCCATCTAGAGGAATATATGTAATGATGAAATGGTAAAATAATACATTTTTTAAAGAGAGTTTAGTATTTTCGTAAGTCAAATAATATTTTATTGCACTAGATTACTTGATTTCTTTTAATCGTTTCTATATACTTTCTTCTTTGACTATTACGAGATTACAAGAAAGTATATGAATACAATAGAATATTAATTGACTTGATAAAATTCTATTTCACTAATGTTAGCTTCACCAAAACGTTTGAAAGGAGCTGCCATTTTCAGTCGACTATCTATACGGGAAAAAATGACAGTCGCAAAGCATGTTTTATAGTACCATAAAGAATTTGCAATTTGAAATGTTGGCAAACAAAGAAATACATGCTAGGGAAGTGATTAAAACAAGCAAAGGCTAGGTGAGTGATAAAAAAATAAACAAATGCTAGGGAAGTGGTAAAACTGTAGCGATAAATAGGCATGACTGGTTGAAACACGTCCTTTCGTACCGTTTTATGGGTAAAAAGCAGTATGACTTAGTAGTGTAATAAGGTAAAAAGGTAAAAGGTAAAGGTATCCCCGTAACATGCCATGAAGGCACTTGGGGGGCATGGAGGTAGAGCCCCATGCTTTCCATGACCTCGGCACTAGAATGAGGTGGTGTGGTCGGCACCACGCTCTGACCGCCTTTTACCCCCGGGAAAGACCCGGTACTCAATTTTATAGGAGGCTGAGTAAACCTCGGGGCCGTTCTGAAAGTTTGGCAACGAGAAAAAATCCTGTCACCACCTGGGATCGAACCCCGGACCTTCCAGTCCGTAGCCAGCTGCTCTACCAACTGAGCTATCCGGCCGCCCTTAGTACTGTAATAGTCACAGAAAAATAGTAAGCTTAATCTGTAGGCCTATAGATAATTTTACGCTCTATTTTTTTTTCTGGGTTCTTCAATGACAACATAAATTTGTAAATAATGAGAAAAATGAAGTTTTTCTTTGCCATATGGGGCTATTCATACTTCCAGGCAAGTCATTAGTTTAGATATCTTTAAAATTCTGAAGAAGGTTTGATATGAAAGCATGTAAGTCTTTTTAAAATAATTACTGTTCACACCATTCTGTCACATTATTTCCTGTAAGAAATTAAATCTTGAAAAAAAAAATGGTCACAAGCGACACGCTTACGAAGTAAATCTCTATTTTGTGTCATTTTTCATTTTTTCAGTAATACCACAGTCTAGTATATACAGTCACGAAGCTCAATACGTAGTAAATATGCATCCATAGATAGTTGCTAACCACTAGGATCGCTAATATCGCATCATTACAGACACTGCGAAATAGTACCGGCACAGTCTATTGTCCCTAGCACCCTCACAACTCAAGCTTCGTGACTGTATATACTGGACTGTGGTAATACTATCTCAGTATAGCCGTTTAATTCATAAGTTATGCTTCTGTCTTCAAGGTCTGCTTGTGTCAGATTAATTAAGATATTAGTTTCTTAGTGACACGATAGTGTGCATATGGACTGAACGTAATCGCAGTCTGTTAGTAGACCCTACACAATGTAGAGCAATAAATCTGACAGCCACATTTGTGTTCACATTTTATCTTCGCGCAACAAATGAACAAAAAGATGAAAACCTGCAATAAGCAGGGATTGTGCTGTACTTCACTATGCAATGTCTTGCATCAACAGCGGCAACTTCTTTGCAATAGAAATTATGCTTAGCGTCATAAGTCCTCTGAATTTTCCAGAACTGTCTTCATTAAATGAGAAATAAGTATATTTGAAAGGAAATAATCATATGCCGCGTACAGAAACTATTCAATAATATAGCATGTGGAATATTACAGACTGTGCCCTTTTTTTTCTAGGGTGCAATTAGCTTTTCAGAGAGATATACGATCGTCATTTTTAACTTTATTACATGAAACAATGATAAAAAAAATTGATTTTGAGATTTTTGTGGAAATACACGTTTTCAATATCCCTTATGCCAAGGAAATACTTTTCTGAATACCTTTTTTATGAAGAAGGTGCGGACGAAATGAATGAATTTACTAAAGGGATTACTATATCATTTAATTGCGATTTACTCAAAATTACCATTAACGTTAATTTGTTATTCTGTTTTCTTGCTTAAGACTATATTGTTAGTAAAATATTAGACTTAGGCCTACATCAAATAGCTTACTACTACAATAGTGGAAAGTAATGATTAATAACACACATGGTCCACACCTGTGGAGTAACGGTCAGCGCGTCTGGCCGCGAAACCAGGTGGCCCGGGTTCGATTCCCGGTCGGGGCAAGTTATTTGGTTGAGGTTTTTTCCGGGGGTTTCCCTCAACCCAAGATGAGCAAATGCTGGGTAACTTTCGGTGCTGTACCCCGGACTCATTTCACCGGCATTATCACCTTCATCTCATTCAGACGCTAAATAACCAAGCTGTTGATAAAGCGTCGTAAAATAATCTACCTACTACTACTACTAATAGCACGCATGTGGTTAGCGACAGTTTCGCCAATGCCATCTAGCGACTCGCTATGAGAACAAATACATAGGCTATATTTAAACTTAATGAGAAAAATGTTAGTTTGATATTTAAGAAGCATAATAACTAAATAAATTCAAAGCTCTTTCTCTTTGTTTTATTACCCTTGTCATCTATATGAATTTAAAATGAAATCTGAATTTTAGTAAGGAAATGGGAGGAAGGAAAATTAATAGAAAAATGAATGATTATGTACATATTTGAAAGAAACGACTTGTTTACTATATTAACTGTGTGCGAACTTCTTTCATTTCATATTTTTGTAGCCTCTGAAAGTCACAAATGACTTGTTTACTTTTTTTTTTACATGTGCGTTTTTAAGGACACTGAGATAACCTACTTGTGTACCAGCAATCTCATACAAACATTACTAATTTGCTTACATGCACTATGATCCTAGAACACTGTAAGTTATATGAAACTGTCAGCTTAAAACAGCATGGAGACAACGATTGTGGATTCAGATTCCGCGTAAAAAATTGACGTTATTTTTAATAATATAATATGTTGTAATCGGTGAACAACTGTGATCTTGAAAGACCTCACATAACGAGAATCCCACCATGTATTCGTCTTTTAGATTATTTTACTATCTAAGAACAAAAGGGACATGAGGAATCCATCTGTACTGCAACCATAAGGGGGTGAGGTCAATGAGTTCTTTTCAGCTCCGCAGATATCGCAGTTATGGCGAAGACAGTGCACTAACGGTCACCAGATGTAGACCTATATACCAATCCCGTATACCCCCCCCCCCAAAAAAACAATAAATCGAACACAACAAATGCATTTCGGTTTGTGACGCATACGCATACCCCTCGCTAGTAATGGTGTCGAAAAAGAAGATATCTGATAGGCCTACATATAGCAAGAACCGGTTTATGTGGAAAACAGGACTTCATTAGAGATGCTTATCTAAGTTAAAAATTAACGTTTACATGTATTGTAGTTTAATATCTTAATTACTAATTGGCATGCGAATCTTTGAGCTTCTGGTTATAACATTTTTGTAACTGGTTATTTAGCCAATTAATAAAATTTGTTATAAATGGCCTGACTACTTAATTTTAAGTAGGAAATGTTTCAGACGATGCAGCGTTTGATCAAAGTGCATCAACATCTGTTTTAAAATTGTTGCGTGCAGAACGAAGACTAGGGAGGAGCGGTCAAAACAATAATTTCCGGTAACATAGGAACCGTTCGGGATACAAAATTAAGGTTCGCAGGTTGAAGGTTGTCCGAATCCCGTCTAGAACATGGATTCTTGTCCGTTATCATTATGATGTGCATTGTATTAGATGGAGACCTAGAACCGTGCAGACCTGAAGTCACGACAGCCCCAATAAGTATATGCATGTCTAAATGAAATGCAAACGTCGACAACAAGAGATAAAAGGGGAGAGAGAATGATGTATAATCAAAACGCTATTTAGGACCGGATTCCAGTTCTTTCTTTGTGCATGTCTCATTATGAATAGGCCCTATAAACTAAAAGCAATTTCTCTCAATAATAATAATAATAATAATAATAATAATAATAATAATAATAATAATAATAATAGTCTAATAATAATATAAGCTAACGGTCTTAATAATAAACCGTGTATAGTTTTATACGAGACTTATGCAGAGTTGGGCTAGAAAACGTTACTAATAAACCATGCATAAGCGATGGATGTACAAACAGTCTGTAACTATACAATGGGAATTCCTTTGCAGTAGTTATATACACGAAATCCCTTGTTTAAGCGATGTATAGGCATAGAGGAAAAATGGCCGCCCCTCTAACAGGTGTTCGTATCGATTGTCATTTTATGATGATGATGATGATGATGATGATGATGATGGAGTATTGTAACCACAGAAGAACAAACCAAAGAGCACAGAATAATTAGAATAATATTACTGGTAGCTGTTCCCTTTGACCAAAATATAGCGTGGTAATCGACCAGGCCCAGTTCTACTATCGATACATAGTGCGGCACACTAGCGTTCACTATCGGATGCAATAGAGAACCTCTGTTATATATTACTTTTCGTAATGAAGTAATGACGAAACTATGACGTAGCTGTATTGTTATACACGACGTATGTAATGATTATTAGTAAAGAATTTACACACGTTTTATAAACGAGCTATTCGTTGTGTAAGTATAAGATAATTAAACGGCTAAACGTCTTTTACTAGTAAGACTGTAATACTATTTTTTATAACGTCTAGTGCTTTACTTTCCATATGAAGCCAGTTATGTAAACCAATTTACCGACAGTGTCATTGACCAGGGGGCACCGTAGAAGGCTGGTCTACGTTACACTCGCGATGAGATGAGATGAATAATGGAGATTTGTTGAGATGCCACAGCGGAACCGGAGCCACCGGAGGAAACCTCTGTGTTACTTAGACCATGGGCTTGCCCTTCACAAATTATAAATCGGGGATGCGCCGGGGTCGAACCCGGGCCCACAGGATTATAAGTTCAGCGCTCTAGCCACTACATCACAATGGCGGCCTATTTCTTTAGATATAAATTCTTCTGTTCATGTCCCACCTCAATTATCTATTTAACTTTATATTTTATTTTTCTTTCTGCGTATCGTTGGTCATATGGCTACAACGTTTTTTTTTCTTTCACTCCAGAGACCCGGGTTTTTATCTCGGCGAGTCGAAGTGAAACTGTATTGCATAGAACCGGTATCTGGGACAGATTTCTCGAGATACTCCCGTTTTCCATGGTGTATTCCACAAATTGTTTTATTTCTAGTTGGTTATTTAACGACGTTGTATCGACTGCTAGGTTATTTAGTGTCGATGGAATTGGTGATGGCAAGATAGTTTTTTGTGAGATGAGGCCAGGATTCGCAATAATTTTACCTGACATTCGCCTTACAACCGAGAAAACCTCGGAAAAGTTCAACCAGGAAGTCAGCCCAAACGAGAATCGAACCCACGCTCGAGCGTAATTATGGGTGACTGGACAAACACGTCTATTGTATGAGCTACGCCGATTTCAGCATTTCACTTATTAGTGAAGTTGAGTTCTTGCAAACATTGAATAGTTCTATTGAATTGTGTTAATTTCCTGCTGCCCCCCTCCAATAATATAACATTAACCCACAGAACTGGAAAAATTTTTTTCGATAAATGGCAACTTTGTAGCTCCCCCTTTCCCTATTATTTGATATGTTCATAAAACTATTGAGGGATTTGTTGGAAAAACGCCGTGTGTGAGATTTCAGTACTGATGGGGAGAATTTCCTAAAATGAGTGTGACACTCTTAATGGGGACGAGTTGCTGGGTCTGTGGATGACAAGAATTTTGTGCTTTTATTAGTTTACTCCCGTATATAATGTAGGCCTATAGTTAGGCTATACAATTACTCTCAATAAGTATACGACCAAGCTGTAATAAATTTACAACATATCACTAGAAAAATCGTGAACCTTCACAGACAGTGAAACTGAAGCTTCCATCAAATTGTTGTTGGCAGGCTGCGTCTAATTGATTGACCGCTCCTGTTGTCTCCTTTTTCTTTCCTTCGCATAACTCGAGAGTGAGTAATTGACGTCTGAGTACGGTAATTGCTGTATGGTCCATTTATCTGTGCCGCGCGCAGCATTACTGTAAACCATATAGGCCCAGCAATGTCCTCGTCATACGCTCTGAGTAGAAATGTTAATCTTGATAATATATCGATTGTAAGAATCGATGGTCGCATGAGTATAGTGTTGAATATGAAGACTTATTTTCGATCTATGATGGATATTTCACATGTAAAATATTAATAATTATTTATTGTTATTTATTTACAAGGTATACTTCATTTACTATCATCGTGTGCCATTCGGAAGCTCCTTTGAACCATTAACATAATTACGACTTCCTACACAAACACCTCTTCCATCCCATCCCGTTCCCCATTCCCATAGTTGCCATTTTTGGAT
Organism: Periplaneta americana; assembly: GCF_040183065.1. Taxonomy (NCBI): domain Eukaryota; kingdom Metazoa; phylum Arthropoda; class Insecta; order Blattodea; family Blattidae; genus Periplaneta; species Periplaneta americana. The sequence continues at coordinate 60,589,116 of NC_091121.1, read as the reverse complement.
TTCAGAAAAGATGCGACAACTCTCCTTCCAAGTGGAGATAAAATGAAGCTGCCAGTTGTTCTAAATGAGGGTTGTGATTCCTTACTAACAGGCGAAAACAAGATTTGTCACAAGACATTATTATTATTTTTGACAACCAATTAGTAGGGGGTAATAAAAGGTTTGTAGGCAAACTTCTTTTTGTGAACCTGCACTCCAGGATATATAATGAACTACACAGAACCGATAATTGTTTAGCCTGAGACAAGTAGGCCTATCAGATTCCTAACACTGGAAGCCGGAAGGTCGCGTATTCGATTCCCGATGGGTAAAGGATTTTCTCCATTGATCTAATTTCTCGATCGCACTATGGTCCTGCGGTTCAGTCAGCCTCTAACAGAAATGAGTACCAAGCCTACTTCCTTGGGAGTGAAAACGGCGGGCACGTAGGACTAACGTCACTATTGTGATCTATATTCCTCATCAGCAGAAAGTGCATCTGAAGGTCAAATTCAATCTCTTCTGCCGTCGCTCCGCGAACTTTAAAACTTGGTGCGGTGTTGCGAGTGACAGTGTTATCTCCAACCCAGCCTACGAACGTCTTCAATTAGCATAGGTAAAGCGGTATCAAATAGTGGTTATATATACGTAAAAAGGAAAACATCAATCTTCTACAAATAGCCGTATTGAAAGCAGTAATGTGTTAATTGTCCAAAGTAAAAATTCCAGATAAAATTGACTAAAAGGATGGAGGACTGACTATCTTTACCTTTGCAAGTATCAGTTTGCGAAATCATACCGTTAAGCAATAAAGATTCCGGATAAAACTGACTAAAAGGATGGAGGGAGCTGACTTTATCTGTACCTTTGCAAGTATCAGTTTGCGAAATCATACCGTTAAGCAATAAAGATTCCGGATAAAACTGACTAAAAGGATGGAGGGAGCTGACTTTATCTGTACCTTTGCAAGTATCAGTTTGCGAAATCATACCGTTAAGCAATAAAGATTCCGGATAAAATTGACTAAAAGGATGGAAGGGGCAGACTTTATCTGTACCTTTGCAAGTAGTAGTTTGCGAAATCGTGCCGTTAAGCAATAAAGATTCCGGATAAAATTGACTAAAAGGATGGAGAGAGCTGACTTTATCTGTACCTTTGCAAGTATCAGTTTGCGAAATCATACCGTTAAGCAATAAAGATTCCGGATAAAATTGGCTAAAAGGATGGAGGGAGCTGACTTTATCTGTAGCTTTGCAAGTATCAGTTAGCGAAATCGTGCCGTTAAGCAATAAAGATTCCAGATAAAATTGACTAAAAGGATGGAGGGAGCTGACTTTATCTGTACCTTTGCAAGTATCAGTTTACGAAATCGTGCCGTTAAGCAATAAAGATTCCGGATAAAATTGACTAAAAGGATGGAGGGAGCTGACTTTATCTGTACCTTTGCAAGTATCAGTTTGTGAAATCGTGCCGTTAAGCAATAAAGATTCCGGATAAAATTGACTAAAAGGATGGAGAGAGCTGACTTGATCTGTACCTTTGCAAGTATCAGTTTGCGAAATCGTGCCGTTAAGCAATAAAGATTCCGGATAAAATTGACTAAAAGGATGGAGGGAGCTGACTTTATCTTCACCTTTTCAAGTATCAGTTTGCAAAATCATACCGTTAAGCAATAAAGATTCCAGATAAAATTGACTAAAAGGATGGAGGAAGCTGACTTTATCTTTACCTTTGCAAGTATCAGTTTGCAAAATCATACCGTTAAGCAATAAAGATTCCGGATAAAATTGACTAAAAAGATGAAGGAAGCTGACTTTATCTTTACCTTTGCAAGTATCACTTTGCAAGTATCACTTTGCAAAATCATGCCCTTAAGCAGGAAACATTCCGGATAAAATTGACTAAAAGCATGAAACATTAATTTACAGTAAACCTGTCGAAATTACTGCCTTCACTCAGCAACCTCCTAGCTAAACTTTTTTTTAACCAACTTAATTTCTCAGACCTTGTAATCAGTAGGGCCTATCCCTCTTTCAAGCGGTCATTTTCGAAACATTAGCCTATATTCACTTCTACTTAACGGTCGTCCTAAACTTGGTCCGAATACTCTGCAATAATATATTCTCTTTATATGAATATAAAATGTAAAATATCACCGCTTCGTTAGATATTGATTCATTAGTAGGTAGCTTTTTTTTAATGCTCCATATATGCTCTTAGTTTTATACATGTTCTATATTTGTTTCATTTCATTTCTCTTGCCGATCTATAAGCGGGTAATATTAAAATGCCTTCATTCGTTTTCCCTAAGGACTATAGCGTGTTCCTGGTATGCTTATGGGTATAGGAGAACTAAAGTGTTTTGGGGGCAGGAAGCGAAGCATCAGTAAATGGATTCCCAATTTTTTTTAAAAGAGTACGATTTGTTTTTTTCCCAGAGGAGGGGACGTCTCTCTCTCACAGCATAGCATCGGAGAGCTGTATTTCAAATTCAAAGAAAAAATTAATAGGGAAACCTCACTTTCCAAGTTAGAAATTTTATAACATATTGCAATATATTCGTGTATGTAGGTCTACTTGACACGCTTACTTCGCGCCGACCTTGATACTGTTTCTTATTTGCAGAATAAATCACCCAGAATACGTAGTCTGCTTCCATATAACAAAACTCTTTAACTATAACTCTGCAAGAACATTTAAAATATTCATTGTTTTCCTTGGTAAGGAAAAAATGAGATTACATACAAATAAATAGAAAACTCTAAATACTATTTAATGGGCATAGGCTATAGGTTTATGTTGTATATCTTTGACAAATGCTGAGTTATTGACACCCAGCGATGTTACGTGCCAGTGTAGCATATTTTTGTCTAGCGCAGACTTGGAGATAAACTTTATTCAACGTTTAAAATTAAAATAATGTAATTATGTTACATAATAAACTGAAGTGGTGAGAATGAGATAGTCCAAAGCCACACTTTTAACAAAAATAGTTTTTTGCGCGAGTTCATTTCTTATAAATATGGGGAAACTGCTAGTAAAATATTATAACATTTACTCAACAAATACGCTGAAGAAATTGAAGGCTTTCTGCAAAAACAAGGTAGCTAAACTTTTATTTACAAAGTTGTGTAAAACAATAAAAAACATTCTACAAAATTCAAATTTTAACTGAGCTTCTTTCCGTTTTCAGAGTATGTCCTAGATACCTAGGAGTTTCATTTTATCACTCATTCTTTTATTAAAATCAGTAATTTAAGAGGGTAAAATATAAACAAATAATGGAGCTACTCCGTTTTTGCAATAAAATTAGATACAATTACACACATTTTGCACTGAACACACATTTACTTCCGAATGTCATAAACTACAATACAAGACATGGCAGATAATATATATAGGCCTAGACCTATGTAGGTTGAACCGTAAGTAATGTCATTAATTTCAAGGGGTTATTCTCTGTGATATTTCAAACAAAAAAGTTTAATACAATTTAGCTCGTTTTTGCTTCTTTTCGATAAAAAGATTGTTTTATGTGAAACATTTCATAGCGTGTTCTGAGAAAGCCATTGATTTAATTCCCAATATGCTCAGTCAATTTAAAACAGCATTGCAGCCTATTATGATAAATGACTGAAAGGATCTTAGTTTTGCCCTTTAAATGTGCAGACGTTTGATTCGAACAAATGTAACTTTTTAAAATTCCTTTGCAAAACGAAAAGTTATATTTGTTCGGATCAAATTTTCTGTACATTTAAAAGACAAAACTGAAATTATTTCAATTATTTATTATCATAATACCACAGTCTAGTATATACATTCACGAAGCTCAATACGTAGTAAATATGCATGCATATATAGTTGCTAACCACTAGGATCGCTAATATCGCCTCATTACAGACAATGCTAAATAGTACTTGCACAGTCTATTGTTTCTAGTACCCTCATAAACTCAAGTTTCGTGACTGTATATACTAGATTGTGATAATACCTTGCTCTCTTAAATTGACAGCATATTGGGAATTAAATCAATGACTTTCCCAAAACACGCAATAAAATGTTTTCTATAGACTATAACAATTTTTATTTCTAAATGGAAGCAAAAACGAGCAAAATTGTATTTAACTTTTTTGTTTGAAATTTCTCAAAGAATAACCCCATGAAATTAATGACACTACTTATTGTTATCCCTGCATATAGCCCCAGGAGCTGTCTCCTTTTTGCAACGAAACGATTGGGAGTTCAGCTTCAATTCCACTGTAACTTACTACCAACTGCTCTGAATTACACCGTTCTTGCACTAAAAGATCGGACATATTTTTAACGTATGAAACAAGCAAAACATTAATTTGACCAAAAAGTGGAGCCACCCAGGGAGTCCTTCAATTATGATATCTTACCTAATAGCAGTGGAGTCTAAACTTTTAATATGCTTCTGTCTTTGTGACTTAGGATTATATTATTTTCTTCCCTTCAATTATAAGATGTTTATCATTAACAGTACCATTCAAAATGCAAAACATATCCGTACTTTTGGCCTCTCTAAAATGTACAGTCACATAAATGGCAATTAATAATAATAATAATAATAATAATAATAATAATAATAATAATAATAATAATAATTTATTTTAGCTGGCAGAGTTAAGGCCGTAAGGCCTTCTCTTCCACTCAACCAGCAAAAAGTATACATATATATGTATGAACTTACAAACAATTCGACAATTTGATTTAGACAAGAGTTACTTGTATACATACAAGAGTTATTTACGAATTAAACAGCAAAATACTGTGAAGTATTAATTAAACAATGAAATACGAACTGTGTAGCAGAATTAAGCTAACATACACAGAATGTTAATATATTTCAAATAATATTATATAATAGAAAGAGATTATTATGAGACAATTTTGAAAATACAGCACTAACAGGATGCATGTCTAAAGGAAGAAGTAACAATGTAGTCAGTGATAATTTAAGTCAGTATGATTGGAGTGAAATACTAAGAAGATTATCTTTTAAACTGTATTTAAAAGTGTTTGTCTTGCAGCCCCTAATACTTTGTGACAAGGAATTCCATTGTCGCGAGGTGGATACTGTAAAAGATGATGAATAACAAGATGCAGTTGGTAATCTTACAAGAATAATAAAGTCTTGGATAAGACGCAATAGAAATGCAGTCATATCTTACAATATTTACAAAATAGTTCACAAGAAAATGGAATTGAGGCGGGATAAATTATAACTCCTAGCCGAGAAAGCAGTGTATGAACAGAGATGAATGCTTTTAGAAGTGGGCGAAATCCCCTACAAATCACATCTTTGGAATCACAACCTCTAGTCTAGAAGAGTCGTCATTTCGAGATTCTATCTTCCTTCTAACAGACGACGCTGAAGGTTTTGAACTGCAAATAAAAAATTAATGAATGCGTAAGCAATGGAAGTAAATGAAATGGGAAATAGGCCTGCTGGTGAGAGGAGCTAACTTCTCACTCAGTTTCGTAGTGTTACGTGGAACACTTTTGCGCGAATTGGGACTGGCATTACCTTGGACCAGTGTGAGATGAAAGCAAGGTCTTAAAACTTTTCAATTGAGAATAAAAATGAAAATCGTGCGGTCTGAAGCACACACGTGTTTATCGGCAGCAGCATCGCGTCGGCTGAAACAATTGGCGCGCGCGGCGGTAGAAGCGAGTTCGCCCACTCAGCGCAGGGGGCACACCGTTTCCGACACGCCGCGCCGCTTCCTGGGTGCCTGCGTATCTCCGAACCTGCCAGCTGCCTACAAGTCACGGTCGTGACTTCGAATGCCACCAAGGGCACGAATGTTTTGAGCACTATCTGTGTCACGTCTTGAGTAATGGACTTATCCTGGTTCAAAATCATACGTGGACTGTGAGAAATTCTTTGGGAATTAATGAAGTCTATCATAATTCTGTGGCTCCAAGGCAAAATGTGATGCCATTTCTTGCAGTTTTTCAGAAGCGATCATTTAAATTTCGAGCGTCCGTATAAAATCATAAGAATCATGTTTCTTGACAACGGATTAGAGAGAAAATAATACAGATATGCATGTTATCTTTTGTCACAATAAAGATACCATCGGGATGCACAAAATATCGGAAATAATAATAATAATAATAATAATAATAATAATAATAATAATAATAATAATAATAAATATAAAATAATAATAATAATTTATTTTAGCTGGCAGAGTTAAGGCCGTAAGGCCTTCTCTTCCACTCAACCAGCAAAAAGTATATATATATATATATATATATATATATATATATATATATGCATGAACTTACAAAGAATTCAACAATTTGATTTAGATGAGAGTTACATGTATACAAGAGTTATTTACGAATTAAACAACAAAATACTATGAACTATTAATTAAACACTGAAATAAACTATGTAGCAGAATTAAGCTAAAATACATATGGTGCTATTCATAGACATTTCGCTAGCCCGCGCTACGAGCGTGCTAAACTAGCCGCTGCTATCGACTGGTTACTTGTACAGGATTCATATCATATCATATCGCTAACATTGGTTTATGAATACGAAAAACGTTAGTTCGCTGATCATCCACCGGAAGCCCGGGCTAAGAATGTCTATGAATATGGCCCTTAGAATGTTAATATAGGCTATTTCATAATAGAAAGAGATTATTATGAGACAATTTTGAAAATACAGCACTATCAGGATGATGTCTAAAGAAAGAAGTAACAATGTAGTCAGTGATAGTTTAAATCAGTATGAGTGGAGAGAAATGCTAATAAGGTTATCTTTTAAGCTGTTTTTAAAGGTGTTTATTGTCTTGCAGCCCCTAATACTTTGTGACAAGGAATTCCAGTGACGCGAGGTAGATACTGTAAAAGATGATGAATAACAAGATGTTCTATGAAGAGGTATACTTAGCGTGCCACAGATAAGTGATCAGGTATTTACGTCGTGGTTAGAGTATAGATAAGAGAAACGAGACGAAAGGTAATTTGGTGTTGAGGTTGCAGAATTCGAAAGAGTAAAGACAAAGAGTGTAAAGTTCTGCGTTCTTTAAGTCGGAGCCACGAAAGACTTGCGAAGGACGGTGATATGTGATCATATCGTCGGATGTTGCACACATATCTGACGCACATATTCTGAGCTCGCTGTAACTTGACTGACAGTTCAGACCTCAGGTCACTTAACAAAACGTCACAATAATCGAAGTGCGGCATTACTAGGGTTTGTACTAGGGTAAGTTTTAGTTGCTGGGGCAAGAAGTTTCTCAAGCGACTCAAACAGTGAATGGAGGAACAGATTTTTTTTATCGTTTCTTTAACTTGAAAATTCCTCATTTTCTCATTTTCGCCAAAAATTGACATATCACCTTTTGTCTTGCAACCGCAGAAATCTTGATACGTATCGGCAGTATGAAAGAGAGATACAGTTTTAGGAAAAACTGACAGGGGATTCGTCGAATCCCTATCTAATAGCATGAAACGACTATGCTGTTCATGATTGTTAATGTGAACATGGATATAATTGCAAGGATGTTTAGAATTTAAATAAAAATTTGATATTTATTTTCATTTCTGTCTTCATTCTCCACGCACTTAAATTTAACAAGGCTACTTTATGACCGCTTCATGAGGTATAGGCCTAGTCTCGAGACAACAATGGAATTGATAGGCCTAGTAGAGACCAGGAATGCAGAATTGTGGAAGAGAGGGGTGGAAGCATGGGGAAACTATTTGCTACCCGTCCACAAACCCCCGGCCTTGAATTAACGTATCTGTGATGTTCCGCAAGCACATTGAATACATATCTCTTCTCCCCCTTCCATCTCCAATGACGTGTGGAATAAAAGGAAGGGATGAGTCACGTGTTCCGGCTTGTGATGTGCCACAATTGTAGCACAGTTTTGCATCCCTGGTCGAGACGAACGTCCATGTTTCTGCCCCATACAATGCCACATTCCATACAAAGCACTTCACTAGTCTCTTCCTTAGTTCTTCTTCCAGAAATTACACCATTACCCCATATTTAACACAATTCTTATCAAAGAAACGCAATGCAATTGGAAACCATTTCCCTTGCTTAAGATATTATTAAGCCGTGAATTCCTGTAGCAAACACTGCAAAGGGGGGAAAATGCACACGACCTTAAAATTTTGCGTCGTATCATGAATGCTCGGCCATGGCAAAATGATCAGCTCATTAATAGTTAACAGGCGTTCACTCTGGTCTCTCTTCGAGTTCATACAGACACGTAAGACTATAATCAGGTTTCGTTGACCTGTGAATAAGCCATTTCTTCACCTATGACCTTTGCGCCACAGTTTTAGGATTATACGGAAACATGATCAATATTCGAGTCTAGAAGTTAAAGGTTCAATTATTCTGAGCCCTGGAAATGTCAATCAATCGGAGTCTTCCTTCTGCCGGAGGTGTGACACTGCGGTCACTCGAAAGCTCGTAGGAATGGCTTGGTTTAGCCGACCGGGTCTAAAGGTTAATAGGGAGCGGGGATATAACTTTTATCGCATGTTTCGTGCACCATCACGCGATGATGCGTGAAGTAAATAGTCCGAATTTGTGGCCCGGAAACGTCAAGCAATAGAGAAATCCTAACAAAACAAACATTGCGGATCCTGGTCATGCATAAGTCAAAGGTTCTTGCTATGGAACAGGTCTAGGCAGTTCTTTATCAGCAATGTGTATTCAGCCAGTGAGATGGTGACATGATAAGGAAATATGGAATGAGGATGTCACCAGCGTGGTCTGGAGACAGTGCACTAATGTTCTGTAGAGTTCGGCAACACGATTCTTTTTCAAAAGTTGATCCAACGATTCAATCATACTTTACGAATCGATTCCAACGATTCAGTCATACTTTACGAACCGATTCCAACGATTCAATCATATATATATATATATATATATATATATATATATATATATATATATATATATATTAGTATATATATATTAGTATTTATTTATTTAATCTGGTAGAGATAAGGCCATCAGGCCTTCTCTGCCTCTCTACCAGGGGATTACAACTATAATATGAAGAATAAAATTACAATTAATATTAAACTTGCAATTACAATTACAATAAAAATTAAAGTACGACAAGATTACCTGATTAATGAAAGCTAGACAATTTATCATAGAAGTTAAGAACAAAGAATATTGTTGTATTTACTGAATTACAAATTAAACTTAGAATAACAAAATTCTATAGTGATGAAATTACCATATATTGAGATATATATCATACTTTACGAATCGATTCTAACGATTCAATTATACTTTATGAATCGATTCCAACGATTCAATCATACTTTACGAATCGATTCCAACGATTCAATCATATTTTACGAATCGATTCCAACGATTCAATCATACTTTACGAATCGACTCTAACGATTCGTTCACGATTCTTCTTAGTCCGCGATTATAGCTTATCGTATTAACCACACAATATCTCAGTACTGACTGGATGATCGTTCACCTATGCTGAGGCAAGTGAACGTGAGACCAGCAGTCGGTTGGTTGGCCTTGGCCTTTCATGGGATATAGCGCCATGAATTAAGATAAGTTATTTATTATACAGAGTTATTTATACTTTTCGTTGCGAATTCAGTAAGCCTATATCAACACTGGAGGATACAACACAGCAGGGGAGGCATAGCGAAGAACAAGCTAGAATAGACATGTCAAGAATTCACTATCCCATTTTAAATGAATGTATTAGGGGAGAGTTGGATAGTATCGGACATCGGGTAATATCGGACAGTGAGTTTCTTTCATCTAGCATACGATGATAGTACCTGATTGACATAGTTACGTTTCTGTGATGTCGCATACAGAAACGTAACCATGTCATTCAGGTACTACCATATGGTGGTAGATGAAAGAAACGCACTGTCCTATATTACCCGATGTCCGATACTATCCAACTCTCCCCTACACTTGTGTAAACCAGTGAATGAATGTTTTAAATGTTCAGATGTAAAAGGAAGGGTCCTGAATAAAATGACTAATATATTTTATATCTAGACCAGCGGTGACCAAAGCGGGTGTCGTGATTACATCGTGTAATCACAGACATTGAAACAGGTACGAGGAGTTTCCTATACATTGCTGTGTATTTCATTCACGTACTGAAGGCAAGCAGTGGCGGTATCATGTCGCTACAAGCTCTATCTCTACAAGCAGTAAGAGGTGGTTTCATAAAGAATGAAAAGGAGAACATTTTTGTTGTTCTGTCGGACAAAATGTAGCCTAAAATGTTTACTTTGCTCAACGGTTCGATTAGGAATATATAGAAACATTAATTGGCACGCTGAATAATGTAGCCTATTACTATTATTATTATTACTGACCACTAATTATGTGTTTCTATAATTCTTCTGTACGTGCATGAATATTGATATTTTTAGATCTTGTCCCTAAAAGGATAAAATTATTAGGTTTTATCTCAATTTTAATCTTTAGATGAGGGTAACTATTTGTTAGTTATCCATTTAATAATAATATTCTAGAAAAACTTATTCAATATTATGTGCCAACGAACTGTTAAACGTCAGGAATTGACATGTCTTAAATCATAGCCAGGAAGAGAAAGATGAGACAAATAAAGGTAAGGAAGTCAGCTACCTGATGGGATTTGAAATATCTCGTGCTCTAAAGCTTTTTAATAGAACAGAATTTCTCAAAAGAGTAATGATTAAAATAGCTTAAGTAACTTGACCATAAGAAGTTTTTAATTTTGAAACACTACGAATTTCTCGACCAAGTATCGAGAGAAGAATTTAGAAAATTCCTGATTATATTCAAGAGGAAAGTTAAAAAAAAGAAGCAAGAAAAATAGTATATTATTCACTGGCTCTTGATGACAACAAAGCTTGAGATTTTTCTCCGCGGGATTAGTACAGGAACCACCACTGGTTGTAGCTTTCATGCCAAGTACCTTACCTCCGTCTCCTTACTTCATAGGCTTTGTCGCATGTAATCACTGCAGCTTGAGTTTTGGTCACCGCTGATCTAGGCCTACATCACTTTTAAATGCCGATTTTCATAAATAGAGAAATAATATAAATTACTTATTTTCCGTGGAACAACAGCGCAGGACATTAGAAATTTTTATAATAAACATAGTTATTTTTTTTACAGTTATGGATTAATAACATACAGTATAGGCTTACTATCTACTTAAGCCGATGGTCATCAGCACTCGCTGAAATGAGCAGGAAGACGTAGAGAGCATACCCGCTAGCAGCTACCAGCTACGAAAGCATCATCGTGCAGTGTGTTCTCCGCGGGTAAGAGACGCTAGCCCCAGGGTCTCTGTGCTGACTTAAGCCATACAGTTTATTAATGAAGTCAAATGTCTTACGACATTATAGAGAATGTCATACATGTGCAATCCAGAAAACGAAAGATCATTTTATTTGGCCCCCTATTAAATTATTCATTTACATTGTAGGTCTTTTGAATAGTCGTTCAAGAAAATTAACTTTCATCTGCATGAATATTTTAATTTTTAGCCCAGGACTATTATCTAATTTTGGGTTCAACATTGCATTACGAAGTCTAAATTGGTACGAGTTGTATGTCGCTTTGCACTGCAGGAAAATAAAGACGTCACGATGCACCAGGATGTATCAAAATGCAATGCGTTGCAGCGCTTGGCACAAAAAAGCACAGAACGGTTTTTGCAATTCATTAACATTGGCTCCCAAACGCAAAAACAAAGAGTAACCTCGTTATGGTACTTCATTTATATTTGCCCCGAGCAGTGTTGCATTATGGATGTTCTAAACGTCGGCAATTGTTAGCTTTCAAACGTCGATATCATTTGCTAATGCTGTAATAAGGTCATCGAGCACATCCGAATTATCGACTACTCTATTCCACCAATTTAAAAGTTTAAATCTATGATTGCCATGTAGGCCTGCAGTTATGATACCAAACGGAAAAAAGTCGCAGAGAGAGAATACTTTGTAGTCTGGGGAACAGGGATCAAGCTAAAATTGTCTGTTATTTGCAGAAGAGTAGTAGTAGTATTTAAAAACAGATTAATAAGATTTTAATTAATTATTTAATTAACCTTTCTTCTACTTTATAACTTCCTCCCCTTCTAACTACTTACACTTCAATATAGTGTAGGGGAAACGGCTGGAAGGATCATCGTGCTAACCACACGATACCTCTATTCTGGTTGGATGATCGTCCACCTCTGCTTCGGCATGTGGACGTGAGGCCAGCAGCCGGCTGGTTGGTCTAGGCCCCTCACGGGTTGTAGCGTCACGGATTATTATTATTATTATTATTATTATTATTATTATTATTATTATAGGGGAAAATGGATAATTATGGACCAATACTAGACAGGCACACAGTGCAAGTCATGTGATCAGCACAACGTAGAACCATCGCAGAGACAACACAGGACAGTATATTACAGGGAACAAACACCCAGTCCTGTGAACGGAAGATAAATCTCTTCCACTGTCCATACCGGGAATCGAAACACGAACATCTTGGTTAGGAAACCAACACGCTATCTACATAGCCACAACGGTGAACAATTAAAAAAATTAACTACATGTAAAAAATTGGAGGAAAACGAATTGAAAAGTGTGCAAGCTCACGTCCTTACAAAAAAATATAGAACCGTTGGTAGAATCTATGTGAGCTCCAACGCTGTTGGCCATTTGTCTCACTCCTTTTCCGCCGTTCCATCGAAGGAACTTAGAGAAATTTTGAAAGGAAAACCAAAAAATGGACATAACCCAATATGTACCATATTTGTGGAAGAGATGTCGCAGAGTAAATTCCGCAACATGGCTGAACAGCAGCAGGGCAGGGTCGCCTTTAGATGTTAGCCGGGATGTAGCTATTCGTAGGTGGACATTTCTATCCTCGCTAGACAAGGGGACCGAGCCCTTGGACTAAGCGAATGATGTCCGAGTAAGCTCGCCCAGAAGTACCGAAGACTATTCGCGAAAGCCAAGGCATCGATTTGTGAACGCTTTAATTTGGAAAATGTCGACATTTATGAGGGGAACATGTAGGCTCGTGACATATTTTAGGGCTCATCCTGACAGTTGTCTTAGCGCCAAAGGAAAATCACGGAAAACCATAGGCAATGAGTTTTCTCAATTTAGGAGACTAGCCAATTGACTGGTGACTAATAAAATGTAGCCACAAAAATATTTTTAAACATATATTTTTTTCCAATTTTGCCTTTATTACTTTGCAATAATATCATCGTAGCTGGCGTTGAAAATTCTTATAACTAGGCCTCGAATTTTGATGATATAAAAATGTTTTTAAAATTACCTGAAAACTTAAAAAAATTACCCAGAAATCTGAAGTAATATATTTACACATTTAAATAGTAAAAATATACGTTGTTCGAGTTATCTATAATATACAATGATGAGAAAATAATTTACATTTGCAATTCATAGAAACAAAATCATTTTTTTATCTGCATGTCGTCATTATAAGAAACTTACGCCGAAGTCGGAAATAAATATCTAAAAAGAAAAAGAATTTAAATATTAGACAGTCGAACTCAGGTTATGTCGATTTTACGTCTGTTAGTTTTAAACTTGAGTTACTCTGCTGACTCTTGCACAAGGGCGCAAATAGCCATAGACGCTGACGCGCCCTTTAAACCCCATTAACAACATTATAGGTTGGGAAAAGTATATGGAAAATGTGCATCGACAGTATATGGCGCATAGGCTTGAATTCTTGCCCCATTCCCCATTGCAATAGATGACACTGACCATGCGTAGATTCTCGAAGGAAAACGAACGGCGATTGTCGACCAGCAGATTCTTGTATTAGGTTACACTGAAGAATCCTTTCAACATGTAACTTACAGATGCAATGAGAGCATTCTTTAAGTGCACCAAATCGCTGGAAATAACCTAAATGTTAGGCTATACACACGAGGTCTTACATTCGCACAGAAACATTTAGATCTACAACCAAACCGGAATATAATTTTAACTGCACGATTGTGCCTGCAACTTCCACACAAAAAATCTGCTCACAAGCAAACATTCTGATGGAGACAGATAAAAAAGTTATTTTTTTTTCTTTCACTATGTTAATAACGTCAAAAGAAGTGCTTATACAAATTTTGGCCACTCGACCGCAATTATGAGGGCTGTAAAAAATAAGTTCGCCAGAGGCCGTTAACAGAAAGAAAACACAATGTCATCGCAAAAATTTATTGGAACAGACACAGCAATTGTTGTGATATTTTTCAACATATTCCCCACCAGAACTGAGACATTTGTCATATCATGGGATCGACAGTGAGATGCAGACGGCTGTCAAACGCTGGTTCCGATCCCAGGCGGTTGACTTCTATGACACAAGGATACAAAAATTGATCCCATGGTATGGCAAATGTCTCAGTTCCAGTGGGGGATGTTGACAAATAGCGCAACAATTGCTTTGTCAGTTTCAATAAATCTTTCCATGCAATTGTGCTTTTTTTCTGTAAACGGCCCCAAGGAAAATAACTTTCTAGACGGCCTCGTAATTGCGGTCGAGTGGCCAAAATTTATATAAGCACTTCTTTTAACATTAGTAACATGGTGGGGGGGGAAAAAAATAACTTTTTTTATCTGCCTCCATCAGAATGTTTGCTTGTCAGTGATAAATTATAATTGCTATCCCTTCCACACCACGCAACCCTTTCCCTCAAATTAGCTCTTGTAAAAATGAGGGTTTGCCAAAAATGCAGGTGGTGTATACGAAGTACTGTAACTCTTATTTTCTCATTTCGATAATTGAGTGAAACTTCTGAGGTCTGAATAGTATATTTACGCTTATTCATAGCCCCATAATATTGAAATATGTTAATATAGCTAATCTACTATACGTAAATGCATGAAATGACAAAAGAATGACACAAAGGGCACGAAAATGATAAAATAAATAAGTAAAATAAAAAATTACTTAAAAACAAAAAATAGCTAAAAACTACAAAAAAATGAAGTCATAAATATGAATTTCTATAATCTGGGGATCATGACCAGGATTTATAAAGTTAGCAATGTCTGTGATACACCAATTAAAAGATGATATGACTCCATCGCTCTGGAGTAATGATTAGCATGGCTGACCGTGTAACAAGCAGGCTCGAGTTCAAATTCTGGTTGAGATTTTCTCCGGGATTTTCCCTCAATCCATTAAGAGAAAACGCTGGGTAACTTTCGGCGCTGGACCCTGGACTTATTTTGCTGATACTATCACCTTCATCTCATTCTCGCTCCTATCCTTAATTATGGTGAATGATCTTCCAGAAAATGATAGTTGTGAATCTGTATTATTTGCAGATGATGCAACTCTTTATTCCTCACTTACTGATATAAAAATGTTGAATTCTACAATGAAAAAAATCATATAATACTCCAGTAAATTGGTTTCGGGTGAATGGTTTCAGTTTAAATTTAAATAAAACTCAAAATATAATATTTTCGTTTAAAAATGCATCCAACGCCGAAACTCAGTCACAGGTAAAATTGTTAGGACTTGTAGATTCTAAACTAGAATGGGATGAACATATTAATTTGTTAGGTATTAGGCTATCAAGAATAATTTACTTATTAGGACATTTAAAACCTTTATCTCATAAATTCTTATTACGTCTTCTTCAATAGTATATTATCATCTGGTATTTATATTTGGGGAAACAGCAGTAGCATATCCAAGATTATCATTCTAAAAAAAAAGCTTTATGCATTTTAACGGTGTCTGCATATGACGCTCACTGTAGACCACTATTTATTCAAGAAAAAATTTTAACTGTCATAAATTTATATATATATATATATATATATATATATATATATATATATATATATATATATTCCAATGTCTAATGAAAATTAAGAAAAACCTTAATACTTATCACCCTAAAACAGAAGTTCATCACTATAATACAAGGTACAATTATTGTCTTTCAGAACCTAGAGTTAGATTTTAAGTAAGTCCAAAAAATGGTTCAATTCTATTGCTAATAACAATGTTTAATAAGTTACCACAAAAGGCGCATGATACAAGTTATAGACAATTTAAATCTGTTTTGTGTAACTGGTTAATCAACCATCCACTCTATAATATTAGTGAATTTCTTGACTCCACTGTAAATGTTTTCTAAATTTATAAGCTACATTGCTCTTTATTATTACGATTATTATTAGTATTGGTCATTGTTCTTATTATTACCAGTATTGTATTTCATTTGTATTGTTGTATTCATCTGTTTTTATATTTTATGTCAAATATCTCTTGTAATTTAGTATATTTTATGTCTATTGCAACTAACTGTTGCTCATGACATTAATAAACGACTGATTGATTGATTCAGACGGTAACCACAGAATTTGATAAAGCGTCGTAAAATAACTAATTAAAAAAGATGATATGTCATCAAAATCCGGGCCTTATTTATAACATATATAAGCTGTTACAGAGTGCTAACGCCGCGGGTAAGAAACCAGGCGACTCTACCACCCTCAAATTAATTACATATACCGTTACACAGAACAGTAGAACAGTCTGTAGGCCTACTCAGTCTAACGGTTTATTTTTCAATAGGCTGTGGGTTGACTGGATGGTTGCTAACGCTTCCGGATATGGTCAACACACTTTCCTGGAATCTGTTCGTCTAGCAGTGTGGAGAATTCCTTTCAGGGGTGGGGGCACCTGTGAGACGGAATTCATTACCTGCGATGACAGGACGATCGCTATAGTCCCAGTCATACTAGACAGAGGTTCACGCGCATAACAGGATGGGAATACAAAAGGCGCTGTTGCCACAGAAGATGCACACTGGCAACGTTTGACGTCATTAACCAACTACCTGCTTTCTGCTGAAATAAGCAGTAACCATACTACTAAGATTTACTTCAAATCATCCGTCCTCAAGTGAGGTTGACCACTGGGATCCGGAATTAACAAACATAAAAGATCAAGGGAAATGAAACGAGCAAAATAATGATTCGATTTGTACATTAAAACAAAAATTCACGTGTTAACATATAGATGATAGTGTAGAATTTGAAGAGAGGCCTTCAGCATCTGCGACGAATACATTTCATATCGTGTTATAAAAATTTCAATAGAATAAAATTAGTCTATAAAATATAATTCAGAATAGAATTATCAAAATTTAACCAATGATATAAATAGCAAATAAGCTGGAAAATGATTAAAGTTGATTGACTCAATACCTTGCGATCACTTGCATAGAAAGATTCTAAAATAGCTCGCTTATCAACGTTACGTATAAAATAGAAAAATTATATTTTGGCGTGAGCTGTGACTTTTTTTCGGAGTGGACCCATTCAAGGACGAGATCTCTTATTCCTTGCAAAACTACGACACGGTGCCCCGAATTGTACTTCCTTTCAAATTGAATATAACATAGCCGAATATATTTTATCAACCTTAAAAATTTCATCGCTCTATCCAGGGTTTGAACCTGCCAACTTCAGATTAATAGCAAACGTAACCAATACTCAGCTCTAAGGATGACGATAACTTAACTTATAGAAATGATAAACGGTGTGCAATTCGCTCTGCTAAGCTTATATCGCCGGCCTACAGGTGAAACACACTAAGTCAGTTTTTAGTAATTTCAGGTTTTGGATGTTCCTTATGTAAAATTTCGTGAACTTTCGTCTGGTGAAGTCCATTATGTCATATCTATAATTCTTTATGAGATAATCAATAATTTCAATTACCACTAAATACCAAATGAACGAAAATAAACACGTGCAACACACTAAGTCCGTTAGTGGGTTTCACCTGTCAATTTCAGTCTTGTTTTATGCAGTTCAAATTAAACCTTACATTTAACACTTGACTTAATGTTTTTCACGCCACTATTAGGCCTATTGTTATCCTGAAAAGGTTTGAGTTGCAAAAGTGGAAATTCGCACCAAATGTCTTATTATTTATATCTATTTTCGTCTGTGAGTTGTACTAAAAACATGTATTGGATTATAACTCGATTTGAAGTGGTTTAAAGAGGAAAGAAGATAGCAATGTTGTTTCAAGGTGAATGATTTATTATTATTATTATTATTATTATTATTATTATTATACTGTTTTGTATGAATAAGTGAAAATTCACTAGAAATAGCTAGACCACCAGAAGAGTATTTAGATGACGAAGAGGTGGTGGTAGAAACAGAAGGTGAGCAACATATCTCTGGTGATGGTTCAAAAAGACAGACAAGATTATAATATAAATCTACAGAGGATAAACCGCATTCACCAAAAGTTCCAAAAATTGTTGACTGCACAAAACGAATTAATGGCTGCTCTGGCAAAATTTCAGAACAAAGATATTAAAATTCCAAACAATTCTGGGAGCTAAATTGTGACAGACAAAATGATATCAATTCAAATAACGTGGTCATTGATATACGTAATAGGGTTGCCAGATCTCCGGGCACCGCCCGAAATACCCGGTTTTATGAATCCATCTCCTGCCGAATTGCGTTTAAAATGTTAATAATATTGGCAATGTTGTAGTGAAAATTCACTGTCTAACAAATAACTTTGAAAGTGAGCATCTGTGTCAGGTTTACAATGACGCAAGCACGTAGGCCCTAACTTTAAAAGTGAGCGTCTGTGGTAGAGTTCAAGTTTCAGCGCGCTTCTTTTTTCGCCAATCGGACACTAGTCTCTCTCATATTACGCCAACAATCACTAACAATGAAAGATGACGTAAATATAAAATTAAGACAGATAATTTTGATATGATGAGAATATATTTCAGAAATATGACTTCAATCAACCATTGTCAATTAAATTTTGTCATTAATAAAGTTTTGTAGCAGTATTTTAACCAAATCTGAATGCATAACAATGGAAAAATGTCAAATTTAAAGCTAAATATTCACTTCACAAGTCAGTTCTTACAGCTTTATAGTGCAGTGCAGTCTGTTATGAGAAGTGAGGGAATTTCTGCGAGTTTTTTTTTTTTAAGTATTGTGTTGTGTTGAATATGAATCCGGCAAAAATATACTTTATTTCTTTTCGTGATGAATTGCTGGCAAATGATAAGTACAAGTACTGCTAAAAAAAAGAGAGGATGAACTTTCTTGCAGGTGTAAAGTGTGCAATGTTTCATTTACAGTAAAGTATGATGACGTTAAAGCTGTTAATAAGCATTTGGAATCAGAGAGGCACAAAGAACATTACAGAGTACAAAGTAGGAATAATTCTACTCTGAAATTTATGTCCCCACGATATTCAGTTGATACTCAGTTACAGCAACTGAGTTGGCTTAACATTTCATGGTTTAAAACATCACCCCTCCTACAATTCACAAGATTGTGGTAATCAACTTTACTCTTGTGTTTTCAATGACTCTTCAGTAGCGAAAAAAATAAGTTGTGCGCGAAACAAATGTGAAGACCAAGTTACAAGCGTTCTTTTACCACTCTCACAGGAATGGCTTCTGAACGACTTAAAAATACCCCATTCTCAATTGCTTCAGATGCGTCAAATAAAGGTAGCAAGAAGCATTTCCCATTAGCGGTGACACATTGTTCTGTAAAACATGGAAAACGTAGCGATATTCTAGACTTCTATGAATACAGTATAATGAGAGTGCTGAAGATATTTCAAATAAAATTATATCAATTGTTACAGGAATTGGACTTAGTTTAAGTAACATTGTAGCTTATTCGGCTGACAATGCATATTTAATTATGGTAAATACAATTCAGTGTTCAGAAAAAATGAAATACAAAAATCCTAATATAGCCTAGTAAAGACTAATTGTTGCCATGTACAGTAGTGGCAAAAAACCGGACCGACGGAATAATCAAAGCCCCCGAAATGAGCCACTGCGCATGCCACGCCCGCATTCACAAGATAGCGAGTAATCTATTGAAATTGGTGCAGTTTCGACTGCTGACGTAGTCCATTTCGAAAGCCATTAGAAAATAAGCTGGTAAAATTCAAGTTCTGGGAATAATAAGTTAATTAAGTAGTAAAATATCGCTGCAATCGAAACGTATTGGGAATAAATTTGAATAAGGAACAAAAAAAAAGTTTCCTTTCCAGGCAGGATTCGAACCACGAAAGCCTTAGTTATCAGTGTATCGTGGCTCTGGAGTGAACAAGGCTCAGAAATCAGCTACAAGGATCGGTCCGCTTTTTTTTTATCACTACTGTACTGTAGTCTTACTGCATAATTGTGCCAGATTGGTTTTAAATTCCTTAAGTATGATGTTGAAGCATTAGTCTTCAAAATATATTCCGACTTCTCGTCGTCATGTAAGAATGTCGAGGAACATAGGTCGTTCTGTGAATTTACTCAACAGGACTATTTTCAGATTTTGCGTCATATTCTAGTTCGATGGTTGCCCCATCATTTAGCTCTTGAACGCTTTGTTAAAATGTGGCGCGCTTTGAAAATGTATTATTTGGCGAAAGGTGAAAAAGAAACGCATCCTTTAATTTGGAAATTTGTATGTTTTCTAGTTGAAGCAAGTAAAGCGATTGGGTTGGAAGTAAATCCCGAAAAGACTAAGTATATGATTATGTCTCGTGACCAGAATATAGTACGAAATGGAACTATAAAAATTGGAGATTTATCCTTCGAAGAGGTGGAAAAATTCAAATATCTTGGAGCAATAGTAACAAACATAAATGACACTCGGGAGGAAATTAAACGCAAAATAAATATGGGAAATGCCTGTTATTATTCGGTTGAGAAGTTTTTGTCATCTAGTCTTCTGTCAAAAAATCTGAAAGTTAGAATTTATAAAACAGTTATATTACCCGGTTGTTCTGTATGGTTGTGAAACTTGGACTCTCACTTTGAGAGAGGAAAAGAGATTAAGGGTGTTTGAGAATAAGGTTCCTTAAAAGCCAGTAAGTAAGTAAGTAAGTATGTATGTTCCCAAGAAGATGAAGTAAATGAACCTACATTGTCAGTGGTAGAATGTATTCTGTATTTTGTTAATTGTACACTTCCAATTTTCTGTAAGGTGATTAAATTATTATAATGTGAAAATACGCTTTTCAACCGAGGTGCACAAAATCATGTTGGGAGTAAACTCAAATAGAAAGTCTTACATAATTACAAAACGAAAATTGTTCTTATTTCATACAGATGAACTTATGATATATTAACATTACATGCGTAATGGGAAGCTTAGTCATAGTTCAGTCAGCTGATTCATTAATACAATCACGATTCGGTCTCCGACAAGCCCCTCTGGCATTTGCGGTGGTCAAAGCTTGTGAATGAGATTCTTTCCGAGTGCTTCGATATTTTCATTTTCTTTTCAGTCATATAACTTAGACTACTTTGACTGACGGACAGAGTTCATTTTCAGTATGTTTACAACAACAAACAAGCCAGTTGGAAATATTAATGAAAGTCGTAGAGCTCTACAAGCGTGTGGAGCGAACTGGTTATCAAGTCGAACTGGTCGATCGTAGCTTACATCCTGAGAAAGATCGATAGTCTTCTAGATCTCCGCAACCTACGAATAATACGAAGGAATGCAATGTAGCCTACGCCTATCTACTTTCTTACGCATTATTTTATCTTATTTATTTTAATGATTAACTTCAATCTACTACACAATGATTATTTATATAATTCCTTAAAATAATGTCTATTTATTAAAAATTGTGTCATTTGAAAACAATTGAATTTGTAAAGAAAATAAAAATTGTCTATTAACTTAATTAATATGCCTCAAACATATGAATAACGAGGATACTTTTCAAACTCCTAGGGATGTTGTATGCTAAGCTCATATTATGACTTACATAAACTGTCACAAAATGTTACACGAATGGCAAAGGTAATAAAATGAAGTAGACCCTACGATAGGCACGACGCCGAGTTTCCACAAACATACATATACAAATTTTCGCGAGATTCGAATCCAAAACCGTGGTTTCCAAACTACATAGCGACTAGACTATGTCTTCCTGAAACGCTGAGTACCATGTATTTTATTTATAACATTTTATCTCATATGAAGGCGCTATTGTGTTCCAATGAGCATATTAATTATTGACAAATAGGCCCAGAACTAAGATAATGTTTTAATTTGTTATTTTACAACGTTTTGTCACCTGCTGTGGTTGTGTAGCCTCTGAATGAGATGAAGGTGATAATGCCAACTAAATGAGTCCAACGCCGAAAGCTACCCAGCATTTGAACTAGGACATGAATTAACCGTGGACACACTAATTAATAAGATTAAGGGAAAACTAAGAAATGAGGTTCGCAAAATACACAGTGTAATCTCAGTTTTACGAGCGTGTTTATTTTTTTAACGTAGACCTATTTGTCTTAGTTTTCGTAAAAATGTTAAAAACAAAATACCCAAATTTTGTATGTTTTAATTATAGACTATATATTTTTTTTCTATTTGCCTAAACTGTTTCCGTCTTATTTTACATTGTAGCCTAAGTTTTTGACACATATCAGATCAAGATGGTATTCACATGAAAATGCTAGGACAGAATATGGACTGATTTCTCATTTAATGAGTCAATTCTCGATGTTTCACATACGATAACAGGAAATTAACAATAGCTATTTAAGGTACACTTTTACAATTGTAAACATACATGAACATCGTGCTAATCACATTGGATGGATGATCATCCACCTCTGCTTCGGCATGTGGGCATGGGCCAGCAGCCGGCTGGTTGGTCTGAGCCCTTAAAGGGCTGTAGCGCCAGAAATTATTATTATTATTATTATTATTATTATTATTAAACATATTACTCGTTGCGCGAATGATTGCCGGCGGCCAGTAGGCGAACTAAAACATCAACACTGGATCGTATCGTATAACGCAGCGCCAATGCCTCTCTCGAAATCGGCAATCGTTCGCGCAAAGAGTAATACCTCAAAATTCCTCCGAATAATACCAAATCTCTACGTAATTTCTCTAAATTGTATGCAAACGTTTACGTTTCCAGAAAATCTGAAAAATAACCGAGAATGTAATTAATAGAAGTTAATAAAATCTAAATTAGCTGTACAACTAAAAAAAAGTACAACCTAAATCTCAAAGTACTGGAGTATTTAACATAGCTCTCTCG
This sequence comes from Periplaneta americana, assembly GCF_040183065.1. Classification (NCBI taxonomy): domain Eukaryota; kingdom Metazoa; phylum Arthropoda; class Insecta; order Blattodea; family Blattidae; genus Periplaneta; species Periplaneta americana. The sequence goes on along the minus strand of NC_091121.1, from coordinate 60,566,003 downwards.
TATCTTTCTCTTATAGGCCTCTAGTATAGGAAAGAAATGGCAATATAGCAAAAACAGAAGTCATAAGGAAAGAGTTCATAACGAATTACGCCTCAGGGAAAGGAAGTAAATAATCCGCTGTTAGGTTAAGCAATCCCTGGACCTCCCGGAAAGCAAAGCTAGAAAGTAACAATGTCATGTCATGTACCTTTAATGTCCTGCTCGCTGACGTTGTGGTTCTCCTTGTTGGCTTGGATCTTCTCGATTAGCAGTTCAAGGCGACTACTGTTTCCTTTGAACAACATTATGACTGAGACAAAAACGAGACGTGGAGTCCAGGCTCACTAAAGCTAACATTAATCCAGGTTTTTACATCCATCAACAACGAGTCTAAACAGCTACACAACTAAAACACCTCTGTTCATCTCCTGCTCGCGCGTTGGAGTCACTTTGTACACAGCTACTGTCCTAATCGATATACAGATAATCACAGCACAGTCACCTCACAAGGGGCGTGCCCAGCTTAACACACAGAAAACTGTAGACAAGCGACTATGAATGAACGTAATATAAATAAGGTTTGTTTTGTATCATGCCACTGTCACTGTCTGGCCCATTCACTCACTGGGCGACTGAGCTTCACGATGTGTTAGCGAGGCTCGGGAGCATTGAATCGTGCGGTCACCGTGCTCACCGATCGAGAGCAGCTTCTGGACTGCTGGACCCTCGAGTGTTTGTGAAGGATCTCCTTGAAGATTTGGAGAGGGTGGTGGCGGCGATGGTGGTGGTAGTAGGGGAGGGAAGAGGTCTTGTCGCTTCTTGGTTATTGTGTTGTCTCTGTCAGACAGAGAGCGCGCGCGATCCCCTACCTCGCTCTCTCGCATGTGACCGGCAGTAGGTCCCTTCAGCTTTTCACAGATTTCCCCCCCACAGAGCGGAGCGAGACGGAGAGAAGTGCACATACACAAGAGTTCAGCAGGCGCCCTGTGTTACATTGCCAGAGGTCTCCCATTGGTTAACCAGATTGGTGGAGCGCCCCCTGGGAGGGCGGAGTCTTACGAAACTTCACTCCCTGGGGGACGGACAGGAGGCCCCCTGCTTGTTTCAGAGTGACCTCTACCATCGCAACTGTGCCCCTCATAAAAGCCCAATCCCCATTAAGTTCCTATCAAGTTGCGAAAACTTGTTGCAATTTTCGGTAGTGTTAACGGAGCCGACGTTAAGAGCGAAGCGAACGCTAACGGAGCGAGAACGCCGCCGCCGCAAAGCTTCCATAGAACACCGGCCGGCTCCCCGCAGCGGCAAGCCGCACTCACAACCCCGACACTTTCGCCTCCCAAAAACAGCGACGTGTGAGTGACGTCTATTGTGTTGCCTACAATTAGCGAAGTGTATGACCGTCTGTGTTTTTCTTTCTTATGCTCTGAGATGACTGTTGGACAGGCCTAAAGCGGTTACACCACAAATTGTCTTCCAAAGTTCAGTTTGTACAGGGACATCATTTTATTTTTACTAACATTTCTAATATTAACCTGGCTATACCTTTGGATCAACGGTTGCTACCACCTTCCACGACTGGAGTTCGATGATACTGACGTAATATACAAACAAATCACTTTACTAGGTATAGGAGGGAAGAAAAGTAGTTCATCCATTTACATAAATTAGGAAATATCACGCTTTTGAGTTTGATAATTTTCATTAGGTTTTTGTTTAATCAAAATACAGTACAGTATTAACAATGAGTGTTTTACTCACGAACTGAGCTGTCCATGAGGACGTATTCATTATGCAGTGTATATTCTTACTGTCTACCGCACATTAGCGTACATTATAGAGAATGAAGTTAAATTGAAAAATAATCATAATATGGATATTTAAACACATTTTTGAAAATGGTGGCCGTTCGTTTCGATACACGCTTCAGTTCTAATGTGTGTAATTCAAATTACGAGTTTCGTCTTTTGTACTAGTAACTCATGTTGAAATAATTCTGTACCTACTCTGTAAAAGATTATCTTACGTACTGTAAATTCAATCTTCACTTCTGCTCGATCCGAAAAGATAAAATTACTCAGACATGCTATCTACTGTCCGTCCAAGTGGTTATGTCGCAGGATCGTAGAAAGGGGGGAAATCACGTGACAGTTAATTACTTAACGAGGCCCTTTTATTTAAGTTATTTTAAACAGTTGTATGGGTATAATATTACGTAGACGTCCAGTTCCTAACAGAAATTAATGTTCTCAGAAAAGAGCTAAGACAGCCCAGCCACTAGTCTTTACAGAGAGGCGAATAGAAGCAGGTGGGAAAATCGGAATGCGACGTAGGCAAATGGACGACAGTACCTGTGCGAAAATGATGTAATATTGAAAGCTCACTGGAAAACGCGAACATATTTTTGGAACGTACTGTTTACTATGACCGTAAGGCTACTATGACTGCATATGCGGTGTTGGATCTGTGTGGAGGACGATTGAAATTCATTAGTAGAAAGGGTGGGAGTGAAGTACATTCAAAAACTCAGGTACAATAAAAATTGAAGTAAAAATAAAATGATGTCCCTGTACCATCGTTCTAATTCAAGACTACTTCATTATTTTAATGGCCATTTAATTGACTTGAGTAGAGTTTGTAGTTACAATTGCAACTCATCATCATATCAGTATCATCGATGGTCGAGTGGTTACCATGACTGACAGAATATCTCATGTTCGCGAGTTCCCCCAATCGAGAACAATAGATTTTTAGAAGGATAGAAATCTTTATCGTGTTTTTTTTCTTCGAAAGAGAAGTAGGAACAGATAAGAATTTCACAGTAACGTAGGCCTATTCGAGTCGTTGTTCTAAGAGACTTTCTTTTTCCGTTTAACCTCCCCTATTGAAGGACTTAACACTCCAATAACTGTAGGACAGTGTTTCTCAAACTTTTCTGAAGTGGGGACCATTTTTTTAAGCCAGAACAGTTCCGCGGACCACCTTACTCTTGTTCCTTTCGAAAGCAAATTTATCATTTATGTAGCATATTTTAATACCAGTATACTTACATTTTAATGTAGAAATAATTAATTAAAATGAATTTAATTCAATTAATTTTATATTCATATTAACTAATTAAGTTAATGTTAATAGAAGAAAATTTCTTATATCGTCGTTTGCAAACACAGAAATAAAAAAAAAAATGCAGAAACATGCCCGATTTTCAACAAGTAAAAATGCAATTTTGCATGTTCTATTATTGGTGTACGACGTTCAGTACGTGGCCATTTGAATGTGCAGACTGGGTGTCAGCAAATCTATTAAGAAAGTCATAAATACATGAAAAGGTTCGGTACTTTGGTCCTGTTATGAATTCGGGTGGTCCCTAGCTGGGTAACAGACACAGTGCCAGATTTGCACGCAAAAGATAGCGAGAAACACCACGTTCATAGTGCTTTAAATCCCTCTTTTGTTGCTGAGAGTAGAGTGGGAAGACGATAGACGGGTAGGTTAAATAAATTTAATAAAATGTCAGTATTGGGAGAAAAGTGAAAGGCGATTCCCATGTGTCATTTACAAACTCTGAGATTTTCAGCTATAGTGTGATACACAATTCGATTGAATTTTATTTTTTCTTCTGTTTTTTTTAAGGACCACAAAGGCAGACATCGAGGACCACAGGTGGTCCGCGGACCATAGTTTGATAAACGCTGCTGTAGGGGATGTAATGGATTTCTCTGTACCACACACTAAACACTGCCTCAATACAGGCCTTCCCTAGTCTCCACAGAAACATACACAGAACAATATATGAACGAAATAATGTGGGTGATGTAGGCCTACTAACAAACAACACCTTGCCGTAAATCTTTGGTAACATAAAAACCATAATTTCTTACGTAAAACGACCAGGCCAATGTTGGAAGTACGAAAGAAAAAAATTGTAACGTTGTCACATGAAAAGTTTACTCCAACGTCATTCGTGGTAGATGGGAACAGAAGTGTATGTGAATTTTCACGTGGATCGTCTCGCTCCATTTCATATTTAATTTTTTCCACACAGTAGTCATGGAAATATTCTATTGGTTATAGGCCTATGGTTTATGTAATAGGGCCTACTACAATAGTCTACGACATGAAGTCTATTAAATCAAATAAACTATAGTGTTAAAGTACCATCAATTTTTTTACCTGCTTTGAGTATAGATTGTAAGGCCTATAGGCCTATTCAACATGTAACTCTTTTATTGCACTGATAAATTTATATTTATCACAGCCTACTCGTTAATAAAACCTCTACATAATAATAATAATAATAATAATAATAATAATAATAATAATAATAATAATAATAATCCAGTCTGCTCTCAAAAAAGCTGAAAGTTAGGATTTATAAAACAGTTATAGGCCTATTACCTGGTGTTCTGTATGGTGTGAAACTTGGATTCTCACTTTCAGAAGGGACAGAGCTTAAGGGTGTTTGAGAACAAGGTGTTTAGGAAAACATTTGGGACTAAGTTAGCCTACATAACGCAGAACTGCATGCATTTTATTCTTCACCTGACAAAATTAAGAACATTAAATCCAGATGTTTCAGATGGGCAGATTACGTAGCACATATGAGCGAATCCAGCAATGCATATAGCCTAGAGCAGGCCTGCACAAACAGCGCTCAACGAGCGCGCGCGCTCTTTCGGAGCGGGAGAGCTGTGTTTACCGCTCGCCGAAACGGAGAGGAAGATACGTCAGAATGACATAGACTTGCTATAGGTAAAGGAGAGGAGGAGAGGAAAACGACCACTCAGTTATCTAGTGGAGTGCAGTGTGTAGGCCTATTCTCAGGAACTGTTTCACGTTGCTTACCTACTGCTACAGTTCAGTATGGAGGAATCTAAAAGACGGAACATAACATTTAGCATTAAAGATTTACAGCTCGAACTTATTGATCTTCAATGTGACCTAAGGACTAAATATCGTTTGAATAATACTACTAGCCTGGTTGAGTTTTACAAGACTAAACATTAGGCCCTAGCAATAATATCCACGACTACACAGGCTGGCTGTGAAAATGATTGCTATGTTTGGCTCAACATTTATATTTGTGAGCAACTGTTTTCTATAATCAACTTTAATAAAGGCAGACATCGAACATCTGTAACTGATGTTTCATTACGATCAGTAGGCTACTGTTCCTTTCAGATGCCAACAGCATAAAACCTCGTTTTGATGTACTGATAAATAAAAATATAACAAAATGATATTGTACATTACCTATAGAATTTCTATTGCTTCTGTAAAATAAATATTTCTTTATTAATTAATAATAGTCCGAGATAGTTTTGCAAACACTGAACGGGAATTCATTTCATAAGCACTTGTAATAGTACTTCCTTTTGTGTATATTTTGTACGAGATCCACCCCTACTTCCAGTCCACCCTTATACAGAGCGCAGCTAATATCTGCATTCCGCTCATGAGCTGTGAGCCGGCTCGGAGAGCGCAAACCTTGTGCAGGCCTGGCCTAGAGTGTTAATTGGGAGGCCGGAGGAAAAAGACCTTTGGGGAGGCCGAAACATAGGCCTAGATGAGAGGATAATATTAAAATGGATTTGAGGGAGGTGGGATATGATGGTAAGGAATGGATTAAATCATCACTATACAAAATAACTAAAGAAGAAATAAAAAAAAACAAAACCTATAAATATCAAGGACATCCAATCAAATAAAAATGTTATAACAACTGATCCAGAATTAAATCTAATAATATCCCGTCTCGCTCAGGACAGGAACCGATGGCGGATTTATGTGAGGGCGGCAATGAATCTCCGGCTTTCTTAAAAGCCTTAAACTAAGTAAGTAAATAAGTATTATAATAATAATAATAATAATAATAATAATAATAATAGCCCTATAAAATAGACGAGCTTAATGTCAGGTCAGGTAAGGACAGTTCTACAAGCTGAATACCGGTCCATAGAGAAAAATACAGTAACTAGATTAATACCACCACCAACACCATCATCATCATCATCGTCATCGTCATCATCATTACCATATGTCTATATATGGATTAAGAAACTATTTGGTTCCACCTTCTGAACTCAACTGGTAGGCCTCCTTCCTAGTTTCTTCGCTCTTCGGATATTTAACTTTCCTCTCGCTGTATTGTGCAGATGCTTGTATGCTGTTCTGTCTGGATGCATCAGATGACCATACCAAATTTTTCCTGTGAGTACCGACAGTGCTGATGATGCCCTGCATTTTTAACTTGTCACGGATGGCTTCATTTCTTTGATGATCAAGTAACGAAAGTCCTGTCAGTGCTCTTGAAAGCCACATTTCTGTTGCTTACAATTTTCTGAACAGAGATAAAATGTTCCCATGTTATTTATGCTTGTAAGATATGTAGTGTAGTTCTCCCGTACGGATGTGTAGTCTACCTATTCTTTGTGTTGTGTTAGATCTGACCTGTGTTAAAGGTGCGTTAAGCCATTTTGACCACATGATCAGGTTGTTCCACTACTTGTAGGTTCAGAATTCTCACAAGAATAATAACCGAACAGGTTACGAAGGCAAGTCCTTGAACATACGCTAATAATAATAATAATAATAATAATAATAATAATAATAATCATCATCATCATAATACTTACTTACTTATGGCTTTTAAGGAACCCGGAGGTTCATTGCCGCCTTCACATAAGCCCGCTATTGGTCCCTATCCTGAGAAAGATTAATCCAGTCCCTACCATCATATCCCACCTTCCTCAAATCCATTTTAATATTATCCTCCCATCTACATCTCGCCCTCCCCAAAGGTCTTATTCCCTCTGGCCTTCCAACTAACATTCTAGCCTATAGGCCTATGCATTTCTGGATTCGCCCATACGTGCCACATGCCCTACCCTCTCAAACGTCTGGAATTAATGTTCCTAATTATGTCAGGTGAAGAATACAATGCGTGCAGTTCTGTTGTGTAACTTTCTCCATTCTCCTGTAACTTCATCCTTCTTAGCCCCAAATATTTTCTTAAGAACTTTATGCTCAAATACCCTTAATCTCTGTTCCTCTCTCAAAGTGAGAGTCCAAGTTTCACAACCATACAGAACAACCGGTAATATAACTATTTTATAAATTCTAACTTTCAGATTTTTTGACAGCATTTAGGCTAACAGTAAAGCAATCCGCATTATTTCTCTCTAGTTCTTCATTCAGTTGTGACTCCTGTGGTTTAGTAATTTCTTTCGCTCTGTGTTGCAGTTTGGATTGGTGTAGGGTAGATTGCTGTTTCATTTAAATGCATCGTGCTGACCCAATGTTAAGGAAGTTCCGTCATATGCCCGCCTATTATGTAGGTAAAGTGACAAAAGTAAAATCTCGATACCGCAAACAAGAAAACATAGAAACAAACTAAACAAAATCAAATAGACCTAGGCCTATTACTAGGTCTCAGATACATTTCCGTGGGATTGCGGATGGTAGGCCTAAGATAAGAACCTCGCTCGTCTAAGAGAAAATGTAATATATAGGTTACTTCCTCTCTTGACTCTTATAGTAGACCTACAGGACATCTATGATGAAGACAAGACGCTGAAGATAGCTACGCTGGCAAATACGATAATCAAATTCTGTTGTCGGTTCAGTTCGGCCTTTAGACTTAATTTTTCACAAAATGATATGATAATTTGAATAACTGAATATGATCAAGATGTTAATGACACTAACAATTGTGATCATAAAGGAGAGAGTAAAGGGTAACGTAATATCGTAAGTCCTACTCTCCAGTAAAAAAAATCGTTGCCCTTCTTCATTATTCTCTCTGAAAATGGTAGGTGAAAGAAATTCCGTCTTGGTAGCTGAGTTGGCAGAGCGCTAGCTTAGGCCTACGACGATCGCGAACTCGAGTTCAAATCTCGACGTTGGCGGAGTTGTATTTGTGATGCACAAAGCCAAGGTTGTGAGGGTCTTTCTCGGGGTTTTCTAGTTTTTTACTCGTCTCCCACCATAATTCTCCACAATTCCTTTTTCATTATCATCTCCGTCTCGAAAAAAGAGGGCATCTCTTGTGTTTACGTGACGCCAAATCCACCGTGGTACAGTAGATGTTCCTCGCGGTTTGTTCAAGGATTGGTAGACGACAGTGGTGGTCGATTGTAGACGATTCATAGACACTTCCAACTCCCGGGCTGTAAGCTTATACCCTTTCTTTCACCATAACGCATAATCAAAAGTCGCAGGGGAATAGGAAGGCCACTGTAAAGGTCTACTTCTTCCTATCCATCTCCCTGAAAATGTGTTGTCTAGAAAGTCGCGAACATTACGAGCAAAATGCATAGGTGCACCATCCTGTTGAAAATACAACGCGTAGCGTATTTTCAATGTAAGTTAATTGATAGCGTGTGAGTGGAACATGTGTGAAATCCAATCCGGAATTCACTGTCGGGGTGTCAACAAAGTAAGGCCCATTTACACCATCAGAATTTCACCTTCGGTGGGTCTCGATGAAATCTATATTCAAACTTCCTACGGACTATGGTTGGAGACCTAAACTCTTCCATCAAACTTGCCACCACTCATATTTCTTCTAGCATATAACCTGTCACCCATGACATATAGCCTACTTAAAATAAAATAATAAATAAAATATTTTCTTTTCCATTAAATGGTTAACATAATTTAACATAGTCTACTATATAGCCTATCCATTAACTTGTTAACATAATTTAACATATCCTGTATATCTGCACAATATTGCCATCAGTCTTATTTCTTCTAGCATTAACTTGTCACCAATGACAAATACTTGAAATAAAACAATAAATAAAATCATTATTTTCCATTAAATTTTGACATAATTTAACAAACTCTATATCCGTTAAACTGTTAACATAATTTAACATATCTTGTATATCTCAACAATACTTCCACCAGTCTTATTTCTTTTATAGCATTAACCTGTCACCAAAAACAAATATTTGAAATAAAACAGTAAATAAAATAATTCTTTTGCATTAAATTGTTAACATAATTTAACATACTTTATATTCATTAAATTGTTAACATAATTTAACATATACTGTAGGTTTTATCTCATCAATATTGCCACCAGTCTTATTCTTTCTAGCATTAACCGACACCAATGACAACTAGGCATATTTGAAATAAAACAATAAATAAAATAATTCTTTTCCATTAAATCAGTGGTCATCAGCACTCGCTGAAATGTGCAAAGGGTAAGCGGTGCCGTCCCATATGCACCATCGTGCAGCAGGAAGAGATAGAGAGCATACCAGCTAGCAGCTACGAGTGCACCATGGTGCACTGCGTTTTCCGCGGGTAAGAGACGCTAGCCCCAGGGTGCTCTGTGCTGACGATACCTGCATTAAATTGTTAACATAATTTAACATACCCTGTAATATATAAAAAAAATTATTCCAACAAATCAATCAAACCTTATTTTCATATGTAGGCCTAAGTTCTTATAACTATTTAAAGATATTTTTTTTTCCTTCGCCTATTTTACCTCTTCCTTTTAAAACCGACTTAGCAATCCATTGCGGAGTAAGGAAACTGAAAACAAACATGTTGTCAGTACGGCACTTCGCCACCGCTGAGACAATACAGCACATCACATGACATGAGACAAACTACCAGTCACATAGAAAGAAGACAAATCTCTTCCATTGTCCACGCCGGGCATCGAACCATGGACCGCTTGGATCGGAAGCGCGTAGGCTGTCCTCATAGCCAAGGCGTCCAATAATCTATCTCCCATACCATGCCTGTGCTCCCATTACGATAATACCTGACTAGACCTTGCACTGGTGCTGAGATGACAATAAACTTAATGCTGGTTACAAAGTCAGCTTTATAATTTTCTTTACTACCAATATAAAACTAGAATCATTGAATTATTTGTAGTCTGGCACGTAACCCTGGCTTGTCCTTGAACAAGTTGCAGTCTAGCCTCAGAAACGTGGAAGATAGGAAACGTACGACCGCCACACTTGTAGTCTTGTGAAGTTCTGCAAACTAATAAGGTACTATCGCCGTACGTTATCAAATTAGGGTGGCATGTAAGGAGAGGGAGGTTTGGCCTCGCGAGGGTGGCAGGGATCTGATTAGGTCCACGATTATAAAGCACGTCGCAGCACAGCGCTACGAGGCGATTGGTTCTGGTAGGGGGGAGCAGCCCTCCCGATATGGGACGTGGGAAGAACTTGCAATCCACAATCTCAAGATGAAGAAACGGTGACGAAGTCGGATGCACGAACCGCGCGTTCTGCTGCTTTTTCAGCAACTCAGCGGACACAATGAGATGCCTTGCCAATCAATCTCCTGAAAATTTAGCATGGTGTCTTCATCCATGGGTGCCGGTTTACGCGCCGTTATGCGCCAGTTCCAACCTGCAGGACACGGTCGTCGTCGCGTGTGCTTTGTGGTCACAGAGCCGAGGTTCAATTCCTGACTACGGAGGGAAGAATTCGTCGCGGGCAAAATTTGAGTTTCTTAAATTGCTTGTATTTGTCCTACAAGCAATTTGCCATCATGAAGAGCTTCCGGTGTACAATGATAAAAAACACAACATAAAAAATCAACAGGTGCATAGCTTTGCTATGCTGCTGTATAGGCCTATCTTTATGTCGAACTACGTGTGGGTTGTGAGATAAATGAAACAAATATAATACAAAGAGAACAAGGAGAATGCAAAGACAACAAAGGAAATATAAGGAGAACAAGGGGAAGGCAAGGAGAATAATGGGAAGACAAAGAGAACAAAGGGAATGCAAGGAGAGCAAGGGGAATATAAGGAGATCAAGGGAAATATGAGAACAAGGGGAAGGCAAGGAGAAGAACGGGAAGGTAAGGAGAACAAAGTGAAGACAAGGAGAATATAAGGGAAGACAAGGAAAGCAAGAGGAATACATGAGAACGAGAACACAAGGACAAGGGAGAGACAAAGAGAACCAGATGAAGATAAAGAAAATAAAGGAAATGGAAAGAGAACAAAGCGAATATATAAGAACAAGATGACGACAAAGAGCTCAAGGAAAACAAAGAGAACAGGAGAAGAATGGGAACACAAGGATAACAAGGGGAATCGGAGAACAACGGGAACACAAGGAAAACAATGGGAACGTAAGGAGAATAACAGAAATACAAGGCGAACAAGAGGAAGACAAGGAAAATAAAGGGAATGGAAAGAGAACAAAACGAAGACAAGGAGAATAAGGCGAATATGAGGAAAACAAAGAGATTAAAGGGAACACAAGGAGAACAGGAGAAAAATGGGAACATAAGAAGAATGGAAACACAAGGAAAACAAGCGAAAAACAAGGAGAATAAGAATATTACTAGAAGAATACACTGAAAACAAGAAGCAGACAATGAGAATAAAAGGAACACAAGGAGAATAAAAGGAATGGAAGGAGTACAACGGGGACACAAGGAAAACAAGGGGATTACAAAGAGAGCAAAAGAAGGAGATGCATTTTTATGTAACTGTGAGCAGAAAGCTGTATTGTAGTTCTACGTCAAAACCTTTAAATAGGCCTAATCATGGGTATAGTCAGAGGTTTTAGTGTTCTTCGTGGCCTGTCCTCTTTCTCCAGTTTATTATCTTTGCTCTAATACTTCAAGGCGCAGACGCATTAAACAAGACACATATGGTTAAATTCTTAAAATGGGATCAGCACGAAGGGCAGTATACTGTACAGCTGTTTTAGTGGCTTTTACCATTTCGTCATAGAAAAATCCATAGTGAAACTTGTGACGTACAAGATAACAGTTTGGATTTCTTTCGGGTTCCCCCGTTTCCCCCATGACAGACATCAACATAACTTCATCACCATTCCATAGCATTCACCGATCGACGACTGACGGTTTACTATCATTCCCAAAAACTTTAGACTCACAGGTAACATTTTTTATAGGAAAATCACAAAAGTTACAGAAAAATTTTATTAGACTTTTATGTCCAGTAATGTATGATTTATCACCAATTCCTTTTTTTTTAGCAGTTTATATTGTTTACACCATGCATTAGCTTAAAGAGGATAAATTAAAACGTGAACAATGTAAATTAAATTCTTATAAAAAGACTTAGGAAACTTTGGAATCCATCTCTTCAATTCGTTCTATGCAGTCATTTTAGTTAGTGTGTAACAAGGGACAGAAATAGAAATACTGCATCTGTTTCTCACTTCATACGACGCGACTTTAGCATTTGTTGCCTGACTACCAGCGAAGTGGATACTAATTATTTAAACTGTGCATTGTGAATGGGAGGTTTGCGTATTCTTACAATACTAAGTATGCTTTTATTAATAGGCCTAGTAGGGACAACGCTAAAGGTAATGCGTGGAATGAATACGACGGAGGAAGACGAGACTTAGTGTATTTGAGGGTAGAAACTAATAAAAGGAAGTCTCCACAAACAATAGTGTTCTTCTGCGAAGATCTGTAACGGGATTTTCAGAATAATAAGCATACCTTCCAACCAGCAGTACGTAACACTCGCTTCCACACTCCGCTACTGTTACATCAATAAGTAACTTAGAAGTACATGCCTGTTGGTATTACTGTTATATAAGTACAGTAGTATTATTATTGTTAATAATTGAGTCTTTTTTTAATATACCTACGTATGATAACACAGGCATACCAAAATTGACTTACAATTTTTTTTGTGAATTCAGCTGATTTTTATGTTTCTAAGTGTGCTGAATCCAAAAATGTTTTCCGTTTTTCTCTATCACGTAGGCCTACATTTTTACATTTTTTTGCAATCTCTGATTAAATACTTAATATAGGCTACTCAAGTAAAAGATTCTTGAAAGAAAATTGTTTTGCTGTAATTATTATTACACATGTATGTCGAACAATAATATAATAGGCTACTTACTTACATACTTGTGGCTTTTTAACGAACCCGGAGGTTCAATGCAGCTCTCACATAAGCCCGCCATCGGTCCCTATCCCAAGCAGGATTAATAAATCTCTACAATCATATTCCATCTCCCTCAAATACATTTTTATTTTATCCTCCCATCTACGTCTCGGCCTCCCCAATGGTCTTTTTCCCTCCGGTCTCCCCACTAACACTCTATATGCATTTCTGGATTGGCCCATACGTGCTACATGCCTTGCCTACCTCAGACGTCTGAATTTAGTGTTCCTAATTACGTCAGGTGAAGAATACAATGCGTGCAGTTCTGCATTGTGTAACTTTCTCCATTCTCCTGTAACTTCATTCCTCTTAGCCACAAATATTTTCTTAAGCACTTTATTCTCGAACACTCTTAATCTATGTTCCTCTCTCAAAGTGAGAGTCTAAGTTTCACAAACATACAGTACAACTGGTAATATGACTGTTTTATAAATCCTAGCTTTCAGCTTTTTTGAGAGCAGATTGGATGACAAAAGCTTCTCAAGAGAATAATAACAAACATTTCCCATATTTAATCTGCGTTTAATTTCCTTCCGAGTATAATTTATATTTGTTACTGTTGCTCTGAGATAATTGAATTTTTCCAGGTTTTCAAAGGATGAATTTCCAATTTGTATATTTCCATTTCGTACTATGTTCTGATCACGAGACATAATCATTGTCCTTTTGGGATTTACTTCTAAACCTATTTCTTTACTTGCTTCAAGTAAAATTCCCATGTTTTCCCTAATCGTTTGTGGATTTTCTCCTAACATATTCACGTAATCCGCATAGACAAGCAGCTGATGTAACCAGTTTAATTACAAACCCTCTCTGTTATCCTGTTCCTAATATCATTAAAAAATATCAGAAACATGAAATGTAGCTTACTCGCAACTTATCTTCTGAATTGAGTCAACAAAATAAACTTACACACTGAATGACATTAACTCAGATTCATTAACTGTAACAATTAATCCACCGCTGTGGACTATTTCCCTAACGGTTAGCACGTCTTGATTGGGATAATTTACTTGGTTGAGGTTTTTTCCGAGGTTTTCCCTCAACCCATTAAGAGCAAATGCTGGGTAACTTTCGGCGCTGGACCCTGGACTCATTTCGCTGAAATATCTTCATTTCACTCAGACGCTAGATAACTATAGCAGTTGATAAAGTGTCGTAAAATAATCAATTAAAAATATAAGTTATATAACAATTAGGTTTACCAGTACTTTTTGTAGCCTATGAAAACGCTCTCATTCTATATTTTATCACCGTTCTCCATAAAAGTTCGTCACTTAATCCAATTCCTTTCACCTCTACTTTTTTATTCCCGTTCACCTTTAGATTATCGGTTTCTGATTCTATACAGAGTGTTATTTAAATTGTGGGAATCGTTTCAAGGGCAGATTTTTCATTTAAAATAATACAATTGAAGACCTGAATTGATAAACATCCCAAAGTAAAATACAGCTGTAAAAATATTTTAATAAATAGGTTTCAAAACCTTAGATAATTGATTATTTTTATTATATGTGATTTTCGATACGACAGTATTTTACTAAGAGTGCGATATAATTTATTTGTTTGATTAAAAACACAGGTTTAGAGTCGAACTTGGGACATTATTTGTTTGGAAGATAGTAGTCTAACCACAACACATGTCAAGTAAAAAAGACAAATTCTTTAAATTTTGGACTTAGGATGTTTGTCAATTCAGGTCTTCAATTATTTCATATTACATAATCCAAATCGCTTTCTTCTCCAGTTATGGTATAGAATTTTGTGTTTCATCAACTCCACTGACAAAATGAACCAATGTCAATTAATTACAACAAAAGGGTAAAGGAGTGATTCTTAACAAAGAGTTCCCCCCAGCAAACAGCTGGATAAGAAATCACAAAGGTCTAACCCTCTCGGAATGGATAGACGCCCTTAAAATGGTAGGCTATGTCGCTCCGGTCCGAGCTGTACCGGGTAGAAGTCGGGATGGTACCCGCTGTAGGCGCTGTCTCAGCGAGATTGAAACTCTTCCCCATATCCTTGGCTTCTGCCCCTATAGTGAGGCCCTTCGCAACATCCGTCACCATGCTGTACGTTCTATGCTGGCCGAGGCACTGAAGGAAGTAGGGTTTACAGTCCATCGAGAGGTGCAGGGACTAGCCACACAAGGAAGTGTTCGGCGAATTGATATCATAGCCATTAAGAACAACTCGGCATACATTCTCGATCCCACCATCAGATTTGAGACACATGCAGATCAACCGCATGAGGTGGACAGTGAAAAGAAACGGATCTATGAACCAACAATCCCGTTCTATAAAGATAAATATAGCCTGTCCCACATTGATGTAATAAGTCTGATGGTGGGAGCACGAGGTACCATACCCTCCTTCTTTGCCAACAAATGTAAAAACCTGAGCCTAACACACAGCATTGTGAAGGAAATAGCCATTAGTGCCCTCAAAGGATCGATTCAGATATTGAGAAATCATTTGTATGGGAGTGATAATGGAAATTTCAAGTTATCTTAACCGATGGCTGTTGTGGTTTAGATATCAATGCCAATCACTCCGTATTATTATTTTTCTCGCGGCATTCAAATCATTCTAACTTATCTGATAATATCCCCCCTTTCTTAACTGCAAACGCTACTTAGGTATAAATTTTTCTGACATTTTGCATATCTGATTCCCTAACCGTTTCTAATGTGTATCATTTTACCTTTTAGGTGTGTTTCCAAATTATATGTAATACGCTTTGTCAAATCTGGCAACCTTTTCATAAGGGAAGCTAAATTTATTTATATATATAAACAAGGACATCCTCGTTCCATTATACAACAATTTTATGTGAAGGTATGAGTTGAAACAATTTGCGATAATTTAACTGGCCTTGTTCTTTTGAGTGGAAAATTAACAAGAGAGACTTATGGAATTTCTTAATTAGGCCTACACAATATATCGTCCTTGTTCCTGCAATAACTCCTATAAGACATATTTATCGATTTTCAGATTTTTGCTCTATTAAATAACTTAAATAGTGATACAGCAAATAATAAAATCTCCTATATGTAATTATATTTCATTGTTTCGAAAATGTAAGAATTCACAGTCTCCTACGTACGGCTGCCATAGGACGAATAAATGTGTATTTTCTTCCTACTGGAAAATGTTATATTTTGCACACAGGATTTCTTGCAGGAACAACGACGATATTAAGTGTACCGTTGGAACAACAGTATTTCGTTCAAAGAAGCTTTCAACTGGAGCCCTCTATCAAGAATATGTGCCCCAAATCTACGATATGGGCCTCCCAGCATTAGGGACCTATATTCTTTCCGTAGGTAGCCATACTATGAATATTATCGCCCTAAGCCGGGTCTGAGACTAGTCCGATGACTAGAATCCCTGATCACTATATAACAGAATGCTCAGCCTTATAGCTTTGACGGCAACAACTTTTATCAAGTTTACTATACTGCCATCTAGCTACTGTCACGTTATAACTCCCATTTGAATTGCATGGAGCAACTGTACTTCCATCTAGCTGTTGTTTAAAATCGACATTGGCGATCCTGATCATTGTTCTCTTCCACATGCTACCGTTTTTAAAATTGCGATGGTCAGGGCTAGAATAATATTCGCTTACCACCGAAGAAGAAATTTCAGTTAATATCACGGGTCATGTATATTATCCTTGAGGTCTATAGACGATAGTACTCCGGCCTCACTTAAGCCTTGTACCAAGAAAACTTTTGAATGGCCGATTTCTTTACAAGTGAATGGGTCATGAAGCCCCATTACCTGCTTTTCTTGCTCACAGGACTTGACTCCACTCATTATTATCTGAGGGTCATCTGAAAGTCATTATCTGTAGGACATCGGCAACATTAGGTCTAATACTCTGCTATTGTATCGAAGATTTCTAAGAAATTTCAAACATAAGTTACCTAAATGTTTAGAAAGGTTATAAATATTATCCAGCAGGAGATACGCTTGAATGAAGATGCAAGGTAAATATTTTGATTAACTACTTTCTTTGAAGATAAGATAGAATAATACATTTGCCGTTACTCAGAGGCCTATACATAAACTAATGAAACTCGTCTGTTGAACAACGGTTGGGAGTTTTTACAGATTTAACAGTAAGCTTTATGTATAAGTAGCCTAAATTGTTAGTTTTGAAGTGTGAATAAACAACATTAATAAAATTCTGTAAATGGGTACAAACATCTCCGTAAATACTTAAATCAAGGAATAACTTCAACAATGAGATAACTATAAAATGACATAGATACTACTGTATATGAAACACGGCAATGATAAGATTCCAGTGAATTCAAGAAACTTATTTACATGTAGGAAGTGCTACTTCCATAATTAATTATTCGTTCCATTACTTAATAGACGAATTCATAACTTTAGATAATTTTAATACCGGTATATACTTCCTGCGGCTGGGGGGGGGGATCATTGTGCTAACCACACGATACCTACATTCTCGTTGGATGATCGTCAACCTCTGTTTCGGCTGTGTACGCGAGGCCAGCAGCCGGCTGGTCGGTATGGGCCCTTCAAGAGCTGTAGCGTCACGGATTATTATTATTATTATTATTATTATTATTATTATTATTATTATTTATTAGATACTTCCTGATAAGGCTGTACACATAATCTTAAAAATGCTTTAAATAAATACTTGCTATGCTGTGGTCACTGAATCCTATTAAAATACCGTTAATAATGCAGAAACAGACTATGTACAATCTATAGTTAGTTAAAAATTGAATGCATGTTATAAATCTTTAGGTACATACAGGACTAATAATATCAAACCTATAGTCTCTTGAAGATGTTTCACGCGGTATCTGTGTGGTCTAAAGCGTCACGCTTTGGATTAGCATCTCGGAATGAGAACGACTTCGAGTTTTCATAGGGAAAGAAAATTTTTCATGAAATTGGCCAGTATATGGGTTTTTAGGTTATTTTACGACGCTTTATCAACAACTTAGGCTATTTAGCGTCTGAATGAGATGAAGGTGATAGCCGGTGAAATGAGTCGGGGGTCCAGCACCGAAAGTTACCCAGCATTTGCTCATATTGGGTTGAGAGAAAACCCCAGAAAAAACCTCAACCAGGTAACTTGCCCCGACCGAGAATCGAACCCGGGCCACCTGGTTTCGTGGCCACCAATATATGGGACTGGTGCGCACTCAGCATCGTGATGGACTTTACCTACAGTTTTATTAGCGAAATCCGGTTTTGTAAGTCAGCTACATCGCTGGAGTGGTCTTTGTGCTAACCATATGTTACCTCCGTACTGATAAGATAATCGTTCACCTATGTTGAGGCATATGGATGTGAGGCTACCAATCGACTAATCGGACTCGGACTTCCGTTGGCTGTTGCACACACACACACACTCACACACACACACAAATAAAAACTTTTTAATGGCTAATTTTGGCACTCTATAGCCTATAGGCTACTTTGGGGGAAAGGAACTGGCCATCTACTCTATTATCTCCTGACCTAGTTGCCTGATAAGTGGTGTGTTCTTGGTATCACTTGTGAGGTTCAGACCTGTTTTCGGATAGTTGAGTAAAAACAACATACTAGGTAACTTGCTATTATCTGTGCATTTCGACCTGGCGGCTCAAGGTCAAGAAATTGACTGCATTTGCCACGTGTGCTTACCCCAATCCTGTGCCATTCTCTCGACTAAAGTCAGCTAGGACAGCCGAATTACCAGTGCTTCAGTTCACAGTTATCAGTTCATTGACTCGTGCGTGGTTTGTACTTTTGTACGTTTGTACGTGACCTTGATCCGCCAGTTCGAAATGCACATATAATAGTGAACTTTAACTAGCAGCTGTGTATTAACTAAAGCGTTCAATATTCTATGCACTTTGTTTCAATAGATTGCCTAATAATTTACTCTAGGAATGTCACAAGGAAGTCGAAGGACATTCTATTGATTTTTTATTTTTTTTATTTTATTGGGTTATTTTACGACGTTTTATCAACATCTAATTTATTTAGCGTCTGAATGAAATGAAGGTGATAATGCCGGTAAAATGAATCCGGGGTTCACCACCGGAAGTTACCCAGCATTCATTCTATTGACGAGACTCGTTAACATAATGAGGAATGGTCAATATGCCAGTCAGTGAATGTCCAGTTGGCGAGACACACTAGCATTAGGAATGGCCTGTAATATGTATCATGTCCGATCACAGTCTAGTATATACAGTCACGAAGCTCAATATGTAATAAATATGCATCCATATATAGTTGCTAACCACTAGGATCGCTACTATCGCCTCATTACAGACAATGCGAAATAGTACCTGCGTAGTCTATTGTTCCTAGCAACCTCAACAACTCAAACTTCGTGACTGTATATACTAGACTGTGGTCCGATATTAAACTGTCTGAGCCATCTCTGTGATATTTTCATGTCTGAAAGTCCGTCCGTAGGAGTTCCAGTCATCTCCTTTCTGGAGGTTGTAGGCTACACTTCATGGCTAATAGATAAGCTGTAATCTATATAAAAACTTTCGTCTGTCACTCTCTGCAACTCGAACCCTGTACGTTGAGATAGCCAAGGGCAGATTCTTCGCATCTGAAGGCGAGGAATTCCATACGAACAAGAAAATGATTTTCTAACACTTCGGTCCGGTTGTGAGTGCCAGTAAATGATGATGTGATGGAGCGATTCGTTCTGGATGTTATCCTATGCAAGCACCGAGATCGGGCAGGAAAGGCGAACAACAGCTACGAGTAACAGAAAAAAACGGACTGCACAAAAATTGAAAGAAAAGAAGCGTCAGGGATCATGGGAACATGACCTGGCTTCAGCTATGTAAACACGACGGCTTGCTGTCTCATTGAACAATACTCTGTTTCTGATATGTCATTGCTCTGCCTCGGTTGTTGATCTTACCGTGACGTCGCGTCGAGAGGTTCGATACACGATTTCAGAATCTCTGGTATTCACCCGAACTATAAAACATGGTTTTCCCCCACAAGACATTGAAAACTTTCTTCTGAATGTGTATTAGGATGAGCGAAAAGTTCACCATTAACTGGATAGTTACTCAAAGGATAGAAAAACTTCAATCAGTGATTATTATTATTATTATTATTATTATTATTATTAAGAGACTATTAGTCTATATCATGTAGGCCTATTAAGTTCTTAACCCCATTCCGTTCTCAATCTCCATACAGCCCTGTCATTCAACACCCTTCTTCAAGTCCTCTCTCATCCAAATTTCCCAAAGCCAACTGCGGCTGGGTTTTCCATGGCGTCTTCGTGCTTCTGGTATACATATTAATAGCATTTTCAGTAATATTTCTTATGATATTCTTCTGACGTGGCCATACTACTTGAATTTTGTTCTCTATTGCATCTAAAATAATTTCCTGATGATTCATTTGCATCATGTTTCATATGAACGCATCAGGTATTTTTTTGAATTTACAAGCTTATAATAATAATAATAATAATAATAATAATAATAATAATAATAATAATAGCCATTTAACAATATAACAAACTAGTGGTTATTCTTATCGAGGAAGTAGACGTGACAACGTGACGCTTAGAGTGAAATCTACAAAGCAACAATCGGTCGGCAAAATTATGTTTTAAAAGCACACCGCACGTTATTGTATGAGGCCGGCATGTTAGGTATGAAGCCGCGGCGGTAATAACAGTCTAATGTGCAATCTTCATTTCTTTAAGATGTCGAAGGCTGGTGAAACTAGTAAGTAAAGGAAAATGGAAATTTTCTGAAAATTTTAAAACTAAATTTTAGTGTAGACTTACGCCAAGTTCAACAATTTAGTCTACATTCTTATCAGAATTATTCAAAACTAGTGTCACATTTTTATGTCTTGCTGTTTTTTTTTTTTGTGAAAAAATCTTTTTTTTTTTTCAAGAAAAATGTCCTGCTTTTCATTTTTTACGTCTGGTGACCCTAATTAAGTTACGCCCATTTTCAGCTTTTCTCCTTCAAAATTATCTTATGTCCCTTTGAACGGAACGTTTAATCCAGAGTGAGAGAAGTGGCCAACGGACTTGGAGCTCACATACACGTTTCCTTTCAGCCCCAAATTCCTTTTGATGGACGAGTAATCGCCTATCTTTTAATAACTGTTTCTCCTCTTCATTCATTCATTCATTCATTCATTCATTCATTCATTCATTCATTCATTCATTCATATTTCAATAATGGAGCAACAGTAAATGTACCAGGAATTGAAAGAAAATTCAAAATATTCCGCGAAAACCCTTCCATACTCATTTTGTATGTTAAAAAGTAACAATTTTCCATGAATCCAGCCTCGGACCTCATGCTGATCACAGCCAGCCGACTCTGCTGCTGATGGCCCGCTACGGTCCAGCTTGGAAGTGCATACAGTGCGTCATTTGTCGATAGGCCGGGGCACACAGTCGCTCTCTCTTTGCCGCTCTGATAATTATTCATAATACTGCACCGCGCTTTAGTGCTATGCAAAAACCGGAACATTCAGCGTTTGAGTTTGGTGTCAACTCGAATGAAGTAATTTTTCTCGCTTGTAGTCAAATAGGTTCCATGCCCTTGTGACCGACACCTGTGACTACCACATTGTTCAATCTCGACAATCGTTTTCAGATTCGTGCCATTGTCTTAAGCAACTCGTACGTTTAGTTTATTTATTTACTTCTTTTCCATACGCCGGGTGTGCAATGAAAACGCATAGCTTTAAATTTGCAAGGAATTCACGATCGTGGGTTCAGATCTCATCTACAGCATGTATTTATCTTCCATGACTGGAATCTGAGCCTTGACAGTTTGAGAAAGCTACGCCTGGAAACGGCCACTCCAGGAGATAGAAGTGTTGTTAAGTGTGAATTTTGGCATCTATTTTTCGGAGTTATGTAGGCCTAATACCTGCCGAAAACATTACTACTGCAGCTCACTGATTCTTCGTTATAGTAGCTTATGGTCAGTATTATTGGTCAGTGAAATGTTGTTGTAATAACTTACTATATTATTTCAGTAGGCTTGTAATGTTGGGGATCGATAGGCTGCGTTACGGTGGTTTCAAGTTGATTATCCGTTCACCAGTCACTACTCTAGCATGCATAAACAGTGTACCTGCTGAATAATAATGCCGAAGGTTGAAGGTTCTCAGGCGCATATTTTTGCAGCGGAATTTGGTGAGTGTTTTGAAGTGAATGATGGGAACATTTCATGTAAATTATGTAATAACAAACATACGAGGTGACAAGCGATATTATATACAGAGACATTGTAGCACAAGAAAAGAAAGGAGGGAACACATCCCAAGAATAATTCTATGATAATTTTTCTGCACATAACGAAAGGTACGTAAAAATATATCTTTGTAATGCTATGTAGCGTACTAGCTCACGTCCTCGGTCTATGTAGGCTACCATGCTGCAGTCAACTTGTGTAATCGGGCCTCAACATTACAAGCCTAATGATCAATAAGTTACTTTATCGCATAACAATATGGAACATTCCTAGTAGATAAGTTCAGTGACGCCATTCCAAATTTCTTTCATGGCTGTAGACACCAGTCACAAGGGACCAGGATGGATCCATGAATTTAGACTCTCAGCAACCAATGTGCAACCCATATGCGATGATCTCTTTTAAGGGGAGTCTGTACTTCCATATCTTGCAATGTTAAATTCCTCAATTTTGGGAGCACTTTTCTCAGAAGTTATAAAAGATACAATTGTAGAAAAAAATGGGGCATATGTAACATACCTTTATGTATACAACCGGTTAAATAAATTTAAAATTCCACTGAGCGGTTGGTAAAAAAATTAATTGATAACATTTTTTTGCATTAAAAATGAACGCAAATTATTTTTTATTTTAGCTGAAGATAGAAATAAACCACAATAACAATTAATTTTTTAATCAACTGTGTAAAATGTCATCACATTGATATTGTATATTAATTTCAGCCTTCTAGGTACAATACTTTCTGGAAAAAGTACACCAATATCACAAAAAATAAGAAAGTGCAGAAAAATTGTGTCAAAGTTTCCATATCATGCAATGTTAAATTCCTCAATTTTGAGTGCACTTTCCTCAGAAGTGATAGAAGATACAAATGTAGAAAAAATAGGACATGTGTAACATACTTTTATGCATACAACCGGCTAAATAAATTTAAAATTTCACTGAGCGGTTGGCAAGAAAAAATGTTTCATTGATAACATTTTTTTTTTTTTGCATAAAGAATTAGTACAATATTTTTGCTGAATATAGGGCTAAAAGCTGACAATTAGAAGAAATAAAATCATATTATTATTATTTTACACATAGTATATTACACACACTATTTAAGGGTGTAATTGATATCTTGTTATTTGAAGTGTTCTATCAGTGAGAAAGTGTGTTGTGTCAGTGAAGTGGCTGTGCAAAGTATTTGAACAGTGAAATGGTTAGAAGTGTTAATGAAATCAGAATAGAATCAGTGCAGTGAGTGAGTTGAGAGCGAAATAAGTGTAGTGCCGAAAGGTACTTGTGCAGGTATGAACCTGTCACAATCGTGGGTCTTAGTTCGAACTTAGGGTTAAGATACAAATTAGATTTACTTTAAATGTTATTTTAAGTGACCATGCTTCATTTAATTTAGGATGCTCCTTGTTATTATTATTATTATTATTATTATTATTATTATTATTATTATTATTATTATTATTAATTATTGTTTTTTATTAGTTGTGTTTATTATTAATTGTCATTACTGAGTGTAATTAGTTACCACTGCTACCGGGTATGTACCCATTTGCAGTGTAAATAAATACTTACATATTAAAGTAACGAAAAACGATAAAAACCAAAATTTCTTTTTTTTTGTCAAAATTTAGTGTACAGACTCCCTTTAAGTCCGGCGGACCATCCTGCTTCAGCCTTACACGGAAAAATCCCATCACAACCGAAATCTTCAGCACCCGGACTCACAGTTCTCAGAACCTAAGCCGATATCCGTTTCGGGAACCCGTAACTACCCCTAAGACTTCACCTCAGTCCAGTTTTAGCCTAAATGATATATAGGTCTACATGAAAGTCCAGTGAAAATAGGCCATAGTAGGCCTAAGACTTTTTCTTTCCGAGTACCGGAATGTTCTCTACTTTAGCTATTGAAAATAAGCTAACATGCCAAGAAATTTTCTTCTGTACTCTATAAAACATAAAATTACCATTGACGTGCGTTTCATTTACTATTCGTTTCTTAAGAAATAATGACGCTTAACTTATGTTAATTATTGTCTCACAATTTGGAGCGAAGATCTAACATTAGATTCTGTGCAAACATTTTAAAGCGCATCTGAGCGGGGATTAGGCAAATACAGTAGGCTTATAGCCTATAAAAACGTCAAAATGATATAGGACTAACACAAACATATTTCGTAATACGGTACTGCATGTTGGATTCACCGCGAAAGAAGTATGAAATTATCTCCCTGCCGTCAGTCAGTTTCGGAAGGACCCAGGCCCTGGAGCGGATGGTGATGGTCGTACGTGAGGCTGAGAAAACTGAGAAGCACTGATCTAGATCAACTCGATCGGCGGTAAGAATATCAATTTCCTCGTGGGCCGTTGCAATCAGGATCACGTCCGCGTCGTACGGCAGCTGAAGAAGCAACGACCGCCATATCCATCCATATCACAGACACGTCCCGGAGTAACATGCATAATCTGCGGTTTGCCTGCACGGTCTATCGACTCCGAGCAGCTGCAAAGGCTAATTTCTGCGGCTTCCATAAATCGCAGGCCTGAACACAGGTGCTTTATAAATTGACTTGCAGTTTATTGATAGGTTTCTCATACTGCGTGCGAACTAGAGATTTCTCACTGCTTTGACATACCGAAGAAACCACGTGGCTTACTTCCGTCTTATTCAATCTGCATACTCAATAAATTTGTAACAGATGTACAGTACACCCATGTAATAAAATACAGCACCTGCTTTCGCTTTCATAGCTACTGGAATTCGGAAACATTGGTTCGACAGAGCTATTCAAAATCACCAGGACAACCACCATAAACACTATCACTGACATAACTATCACTATTACTACTAACACCACAATCACTACCATTACTATCGACACCACCACTGTCACTATTTATATCATCATGAGTACCACAGCTATCACTATTATATAGACTACTAATCACTAGGGCCAGGAAGTTCATGCATTTACATAATTTTTCCTTTGGCTGTAATTAATTGCTGATTAATTATCTTCAAGAATCATCAACATTTAAGCTTATCAAACCAAATTTTATATTGTATATATATGCATATTTTGTTTTTTTTTTATAAATAGCCTACATAATATTTCATTATACTGTATTACATTTGGCTATTCTAGCATATTTTCCCGTTTAAGAATTATAAAGCTGATTTTATGTTGCATAAAAAGGCATAGTTTCGGTTTTTGAAGTAAAAGCATCAAATTCTATTTTTAAAACTGGTAAGCTTACTTACTTATTGGCTTTTAAGGAACTCGGAGGTTCATTGCCGCCCTCACATATGCCCACTATTGGTCCCTATCCTGACCAAGATTAATCCAGTCTCTATCATCATATCCCACCTCCCTCAAATCCATTTTAATATTATCTTCTCATCTACGTCTCGGCCTCCCCAAAGGTCTTTTTCCCTCCGACCTCCCAACTAACACTCTATATGCATTTTTGGATTCGCCCATACGTGCTACATGCCCTGCCCATCTCAAACGTCTGGATTTAATGTTCCTAATTATGTCAGGTGAAGAATACAATGCGTGCAGTTCTGTGTTGTGTAACTTTCTCCATTCTCCTGTAACTTCTTCCCTCTTAGCCCCAAATATTTTCCTAAGCACCTTATTCTCAAACACCCTTAATCTATGTTCTTCTCTCAAAGTGAGAGTCCAAGTTTCACAACCATAAAGAGCAACTGGTAATATAACTGTTTTATAAATTCTAACTTTCAGATACTGGTAAACTTACCGAGTAAAGTTATTATAATGATTTTTTACCAGAAGAGTATCGAATGTTTCGCGGCTCACTAGCGAATCTCTCGGCACAGTAGTGTGCCGCTCTCAACAATATAATATAAGTTAATCTAATCTAGTTTGACCTATAATGTTATTGAATTTATTTATTATTATTTCTTAGTGATATCAAGAAATATAGTTTTTTATTAGTGCATATTTATTGGCATATCTTAAGGTTTTTCAAAGGCATAATTGTATAGGTCTACATATTTGGTAGGTTTTTAGGGAATGAACTTCCTGGCTCCAATAATCACCATCATTAATAGAATTAGCTTATTATCTCAATCAACATCACTGTAACTAGAATTGTCATCGCTAACATCACTAATCACCAACATCAAATCATCAATATCAATCATCATCACTATCATCGACATTACCATAAACTTCAACTCTACTACTAACATCGGTAACATCATTATTGCTTTCGCTATCAGCAGGATTAGCATAACAAACACTACATCTCTAATATCACGAACACCATGACTACTACCACCTCATCTAAAATCACCACTATTATTACTTTGTTAGTACCACTAATACCATCCTTAATACATTACCACCACTTTCACCACCTATAATAACCCAATATCGTAATTAATACACTACAACCACCTTCTATTATCAGGCAGTAGGTCTACATCTTACTTGACGATATGCAGTAGGCCTATGTCAGGGGAAGAAAAATTATTTGTATACATCTGCAGTCTGATTAATAGCCTGTAATATGTTACTAATCAGCGATGTATGCAACGGAGGGGGAAAGGAACTGGCCATTCTACCCCATTATCTCTTGGCTTAGTTGCCCCATGAGTGATGCCTTATTGATGTCATTTACGAGGTTCAAACCTGTCTCTAGACAGTTGACTAACAACCACCACTTTCACCACATCTAATAACCTAGAAACATATTTAATACACTATCACCACTTTTACCAACTTTAATATTGTCAGGCGGTTACTACAGTACAACGACCTCGTGTGAAAATGTTTTAAGCTAACATCGATATTTCACTGTTAAATTCGAACTACATACACTACTCCATATTACAGACCTACATCGATGTGTTTTACTTTTCCTTTAGCATGGCCACGGACAGGGTCGTGGATTGCTTTAACATTAATTAATGAACATGTTAATGAGCAGTTTATGTAGCCTATTTCAGAGCAGGGCCTATCTCTTTAAAATTTTCTTGGAATGTTGGGATATTGCTCATTATCAACTATTAATTCAATCATAGTTATCTACCCAAGGACAGATCTTACACTGCAAACCCAGCATTCTCCAATCTTTCCGATTATCCACCTTCCTCTTAGTCTCTGCATACGATCCCTGTATCTTAATGTTGTCTATCATGTGTAATCGTCTTCTGCCCCGAATTTTTCTCCCGTTCACAATATCCTCCGATGTATCCTTCAGCAGGCACTTTCTTCTTAGCCAGTGACCCAGCCAATTTTTTTCCTCTTCCTGTTACATTTAAATTAGTAAATTGAGCACGAAGCAAAAACAAAGTCAAAAATTGAGTTAAATCTCATTAAGAAATTTACTATTAGAATTTGAAATACGAAATAAATGTATAAAAATAAATGCGCTACATTAACAAATACATAAATGAATACAAAACTAAAAAGATACAAAACATATTTATTACAGGCCCAAAATATAGGCCTAGGAGTTTCAAAAGCAAACAAAGATGGTAAAAAAAAATTCTGTCCTCATATGTGGGAACGAAACATACCTGTAGGCCTAGTAGCTCATAAAGAGTACGTAATAAGAATAAAATATAAAATTCAGAAACTAGTAGGTCTAAGATATGGATTTTGCGGTAGAAAATAAAAACAGAATTTGAAATACTCTACAGTAGGCCTACTTATGTAAAATATAGCTTGCAATAAAATATGATAATAGAGCAATAGTTAGATACAGCGAATAGATAGTCAGTAGGCTGGGGTAGTTGCATTATAGTCGGTTGAGAAATTATATTTCCTTTTTTTTTTTTTTTTAAGTTCGTTATTTAACGATGCTGTATCAACTACTAGGTTATTAAGCGTCGATGGGATTGGTGATAGCGAGATGGTATTTGGCGAGATGAGGCCGAGGATTCGCCGAGGCCTGGCATTCATCTTACGGTTGTGGAAAACCTCGGAAAAACCCAACCAGGTAATCACACCAAGCGGGGATCGAACCCGCGCCCGAGCGCAACTTCAGACCGGCAGGCAAGCGCCTTAACCGACTGAGCCACGCCGGTGGCTTATATTTCTTCTTCTATCCTTTTTAAATTTTCATCATATTGCTTCCTACAGTTGTAAGTCATTCATAAAATACTTATTTTCCACAAATTTATTTGACAAGTAGACATCCTTAGTAGGAATGACAAAACAAACTAATTTTCACATCACAAAATGCAGGCTACTGCCTCCTAAAATATTCTATGCATAAACTTGGGTATCGTCAATTAACATTTCTTGGTCGATGTTGGTGAGACGATTATTTTTGTAACGTCATTTGACATTCAAAAAGGATAATTTCAGAAACATTGATAAAACAGGCAGGCAAAGTTTTCGACTGACCATCTTCGTTTTCAGTCTTCTGCTTTTTTCTTTGGTATGGAATGTGCAGTAGACATTCCTTTGTAATCCGGCATTTCTTCCTTAACATGATATTCCTTCCATATAATAATCTGTAGGCCTATCTTGAAACATATTTCGTACAATTGTTTCGCATAATCTCGTTTCTGATTTTATTCTCTCGAATGAAATTCGCAAATCATCCAAGAAAACCCATTTGTCAGGCTAATATCCGTCGTCTCTCTTTTGTATAACCCAAGTTTCAAGATCAAAAATAAATATTCTTTTGGATGTAGTCTACAGTCAAACTTCGATAATTTCGAAGTGACACAGGAATCGAAAATATTTAGAGATTTTGAATCAATCATGAATCATGAAACAAGATTAAAATACGTGTAATATTAAAAACACTTGTATCTGAAGACAAAATTATAGAAGGCCTAAATAAGCTTACTGAAACTTCTATATTAATGTAAGGACCATATTATGACTGACCTCTATTGAGAAAGAATATCCTAAATAACTGCTATCCCCCTTCCTTTCGTCCTCTTTTGTTCCTCTCTCTGAGAGAGCGGATTTTCCGCTAATTTACGAAAGCTGTTAATGCCAGTTCCTTTCTTATACCTCTTAGCCTGCTGCCCACTGAAAGCAACTATGGCAATGCCAAAGAAGGGAAAACGGGAGGGGATCTGAAATAAAAGCTACGTGAGATCTCGCGTCATTGAAAAGGGTCTCGGGACTGTCGAAACTCGAAACAATAGGCTAGGCCTAAATGTGAGTTCCAGCATAGGCCTACTGGCGGCTTGGCTCACACCGAAGCGTACCGTTACACCGAAGAAAAATAAGAGAAATATACAGAAAATAGCGGAAACACGGCCGTGTTCGCGGAAGTACAGGCCTAACCTAACAGTCACAAGGCAGGTTGGTGGCAAAGCCGTCTGCGGATGAAAGCTCGATCGTCACAGCTGCCGGCATTCGAAACTCAGACCCTTGTATTAATTCTGTTGATGAATGGACATTCGAATCTTATCTTTTTGAATAGACAGTTAATGCTTTTGTGACTTGCTGCTATACTTTCGTTATGTACTGAATTTTGAAACGACGCTAATTCGAGTAATAGGCCTAACATTATTTTTGACTAAAGGAATCAAAGTGATGTTTCGAAATAAAATACATTCTAGTAACAATAAAATAAAATCCATAACGGAGAAGTTGAGATGCAGAAAATTTCAAGTAACAAAGAAAATAATGTTAGTACGAAAATCCTATAAAAATTTTGAGAAACAGAATTTCTAGAAACGAAGAACTGTTATTCATTTAAATAACATAAGGGACGTTAAGATTTAGAACATTTCGAGTAACAGAGAACTATTACAACAGAAATTATATCGGTAACATCGAGTATAGAGAATTTCTAGTAGGTAGAGAAATATTAATGCAAAAATATATCAGAAACGTCAACATACAAAGAATTTCTAGTAGGTAAGATAAATATTAACGCAAAAATTATATCAGAGACATCAATATACAAAGAATTTCTAGTAGGTAGAGAAATATTAATGCAAAAATTATATCAGACACATCGAAATATACAGAATTTCTAGCAGATAGTGAAATATTAATGCAAAAATATAGCCTACAGAATTTTTTTTTTTTTTTAGAGAAATATTAATGCAGAAATTATATCAGACACGTCGAAATATGCAAAATTTCTAGTAGGTAGAGAAATATTAATGTAGAAATTACATCCGACACGTCCTAATAATACAGAATTTGTAGTAGGTAGAGAAATATTAATACAGAAATTATATCATACACGTCGAAATATAACGAATTTCTATTAACATAGAAATATGAATGCAATAATATAATTACCACAGTCGTCGACATAAAAATGATTTCTAGTACTGAAAAAATATTGATGTAAAAATTATAACAGAGACGTCCACACACACACAGAATTTCAGATCTTCGACGTAGACCTATAGAGAATTTCTAGTAAGCTTAACAGAGAAATATTAGGTATAATAGAGACGACAACATATAATTAAAGAACTTCTAGTATTCATGCAAAAATTTAATCAGATGCGTCGACATAGGCCTAAGTATAAACAATTTTTAGTAACGAAAAAATATTAATATACAAATTAAAATGGAGATGTCAACTTACAGAGAATTTCTAGTAGGTAGAGAAATATTAATGCAAGAATTATATCAGAGACGTCAACATATGGAGAATGACTAGTAATAGAGAAATATCAATGCAAAATTTAGACTTATATCACATTCGTCGACATAGACTATAGAAAATTGCAAGTAATAGAGAATATTAATGTAAGGCTTGCATCAGGGAAGTCAACATAGGCTTATATATACTTCTAGTAGGGAGGCTCAATTAAGAAATATTAGTGCAAAAATTATATCAGGTACGTTGACATATAAACAATTGAATCACAATATTGAGAAACTTCACATGTCTAGCCTATTTTTTACGAAATTGAGTATTCTAAACATGTAAACTCATGATATTATGAAGAGAAACCCCACATATTTCTATCAACATTCATTTTAGCTATAGGCTAGTCTTAAGAAAAAAAAATAATATGAGCACAAATCTAGGACTTGCAATGTTTTTTGTATCTCCTGAAATTTTTACTTTTCTAGACATGTGGGGTTTCTCAATATTCCGGTTCAATTTCTAGTAATGGATAAATATTAACGTAGGCCCTAATATTATAGAAGACGTCAACATATGGAGAATTTATAGTAGCCTACTTAGCCTAATAAAGAAATATTAATGCAAAATTATATCGGAGTCGTCAACATATGGAGAATTTGTAATTAGTAATAAGAGAAATATTAGGCCTAATGGAAAATTATATTAAACACGCTGTAGACATTTTCTAGTAAGTTAACTGAGAAATATAATTCAAAAGCTTATCGGAGACGTCTTATATAGAGAAAATTTCTAGTAATTGAGAAATATTCATGGAAAAATTATATCAGATACGTCAACATAAAGACTAAAGAAATTGTAGTAAAAGTGAAACGTTCAAGCAAAATTAGGTCTATATCGGAGACGTCAACATAGACTATAGAGAACTTCTAGTAGTAGAGAAATATTAGGCCTAATGGAAAAATTATATCAGACACGTTAACATGTAGAGAATTTCTAGTAATAGAGAAATGATAATGCAAAACTTATATCAGATAATGTGCGTCGAAATACAGATAATTTCTAATAATGGAGGAACATTAATGCAAAGACTATATCGGAGACATCCAGGAAAGTGAAATGGCTTTGAGATGCCAGAATTTCGAAGAAACAGAAGTTCGCCTGAAATTCAATTGCTATCTTCAGTGAGGCTTAAGAATACCTGGTACGGATGAATGACTAAGGAAATACAATTAATGCAAGATAAAAATGACATAATTGCAATACACTGTGCAGGTAAACTCAGATAGCACACCGGCAGATGGCTAATGAGGGCGGTGGAACTGGTTTTTTGTGTGGGATCGGCGGAGGTGTGATATATAGCTCGTGGCTGTCGTCGCCATATTTCGACACGTCGGTAAACAAGGACCAATGCTCCCGATCGCGCATGATTGCGGGGCGGGGCGACACGGGGGGGCCGAGCTGCGACCTGCGTGCTGCGGTAGAAAGGGCAGGACCTGCCGCGTGCCCGCTGCCCGCCCTGTGGCGTGTTGCCCGCAACATAAATAACAGCCCGACATGAGCGGTACAATCCAGGCCAAACCTTTCTTCCTGGCGATTCTAAGAATTTGGACGCTGACAAATCCGAAAATATTTGTCCAGAACAGCATTTCTCAAACATTTTTGAAGTGGGGATCACTTTTTTTTAAGTGAGAACAGTTCCTCGGACCACCTTACTCTTGTTCCCTTCGAAAGCAAATTTATCATTTTTGTAGCACATTTTAATACCAAATATACTTATATTTTAAGACAATTAATTAAAATTCATTTAATTTTATATTAGTTTTAACTAATTTAGTTACTGTTAACAGAAAAAATTCATTTTCGTTTTTTAATAAATCAAGGCTATTAGAGTCTGGATAATCTTTAACTTATTAACTAAACAAAATAAATAAATGTTGGTATTCACATTAATGAGATGGATAAGCCTGCCGATTCTTCCACAGTTCTATATTTGGATGTATGATGGTAAGCTTAAGTCGGAGATCGTCACATACATCGAGTCGATTTCGGTACTTCGTTTTTATTAGAGTTAGTGATGAAAACCCTTTCTCACACAGATACATAAAGGCAAACTAAATTATAATCTGTAAGCACCATTATGCAGTTCACTATGTTCTCTTTTCACTTGTGATGAGGTCCAGAAATTAACCATACCTTCCGCTTGGAATTTCATTTTAAGTCCGGTGTCATTCGAAAGTTCAATTAACTGTTCTCTTTCACTCAATGAAAGTTTGTTGGTTTCAATATCGCAATGAAAGGGATCACGAACCCATGAAAATTTGTCACATTTACTTGGAAAATAAGTTTCAAATTGTGACCTCAGAGTTTCGAGATGCGAACATATGTCACTGCACAATTCTTTTCCAATAACGAAATCATTTTCAACCAAAAAAAAAAATACTCTAGGGTTGGAAATAGTGAAAAAATCCTCTGTTTTACGGAACTGGCCCCAAACCAAGTTTCCTCTCGAACATCTTTATTTTCTCATGTGCATTGAGAACAGTCAAAGAATTACCTTGTAGAGAGAGATTGAGTTTGTTTAGTTTGAAGAATACATCTGAAAGATATGCCAATGTACTTAGCCACATGTCATCAGCTGATGTGCAGGGAAAAGATGGCAAGAAACACCACGTTTATAGTGCTTTAATTCCCTCTTTTGATGCTGAGAGTTGAGGTAGACAGGTAGGGTAATAAATTTCATAAAATGTCAGTACTAAGAGAAAAAGTGAAAGGCGATTGACATGTGTCATTTCCAAACTCTGCGATTTTCAGCTATAGTGTGATACGCGATTCGTTTCAATTTTATTTTTTTCTTCTGACCTTTTTGAAGGACCACAAGGGCAGACCTCGAGGACCACAGGTGGTCCGCGGACCATAGTTTGAGAAACGCTGGTCCAGAACGAGACCCTTAAGAGAAGACGTCGACGAGATTGATATAATAATGAACGAAGGATTATGAACTGTAAATAAGTTACTTGCTCATTTCTTTGTTTTGCAGTTTCACGAATTTTTGCCATTAACAAGTCTCGAAACGGCATAATTATAAATTTTCCTTAAAACGGCCGGGCATAAGCCAGGGATGTCAAAGCGCCTGTATTATGTGCTCATACTACAAGCAATACAAATCCAACAAGGTTCACTTTTTAGCAAGACAAAGTACAATTATAGCTCTTAAGGAAAGCGGGTTCTTGAGAGCTTCCCTGTGATAAGCCGTCGCCGAGAAGAATATATGATTTCATTTATTTATTCTGGTGTAGTTAAGGCCATCAGGCCTTCTCTTCCACACCACTAGAAATACAAATATAATAATAGAAATAAAAAGAAAAATCACACTATAAACAAAGTAAAGCCACACAAAAAATATACACAGGTTGCAGTCAGACAAACTTTAGATGAGCGATTAAGTACTTACTTACTGGCTTTTAAGGAACCCGGAGGTTCATTGCCGCCCTCACATAAGCCCACCATTGGTCCCTATCCTGCGCAAGATTAATCCATTCTCTATCATCATATCCCACCTCCTTCAAATCCATTTTAATATTATCTTCCCATCTACATCTCGGCCTCCCCAAAGGTCTTTTTCCCTCCGGCCTCCGAACTAACACTCTATATGCATTTCTGGATTCGCCCATACGTGCTACATGCCCTGCCTATCTCAAACGTATGCATTTAATGTTCCTAATTATGTCAGGCGAAGAATACAATACGTGCAGTTCTGTGTTGTGTAACTTTCTCTATTCTCCTGTAACTTCATCCCTCTTAGCCCCAAATATTTTCCTAAGCACCTTATCCTCAAACACCCTTAATATATATTCCTCTCTCAAAGTGAGAGTCCAAAGTGAGTGATTAAGTATCGTAATTAATTATATCCTAACTAATTAACTGACATAAACAAGAAACTTGCAATTTTAATCTTTAGACTAGTAAAAAACACAAATCAACACTTCTAGCAATACCTAAAAAGCATTAAATAAGACAACATTTTCCAATAATTTAATTTTGAATTATGATAAAGTCCGGTAGTCCTTGACGTCATTAGGTAACGAATTTCAGAGGCGAGATATTTCTACAGTGTAAGGATGAGTGCAAAGACGTTCTGTGATGAGGGATAGAAAGAAGTGCTTGATGTCGGTTTCGAAGAGTTGTAAGAAATTGAAAGCGCGATAGCAGATAATTCAGAGTAGAAGTAGGCCTATACATGATTCTAAATACAACAGACAGTGAATGTATTGTTCTTCGTTCCTTCAGACGCACCCATGAAAGTAACTGGAGGGAAGACGTTATAGGCATATGGTCAAATTTACGAGTAGGCCTATTGCAGATGAATCGTATGTACATATTATGAACACGTTGTAGTCTCTCAGATGAAAGTTTGTAAACTGTATACATAAGTAACTTTCTCATTTCTTTCGCTTGCAGTTTCACGATATAGCATATTGGTATTTAAAAAAAATTAAAAGTGGAACAGACCAACTTAGAAATTTTCGGAAAGCGGCCCTTATGAAAAGTCGTCGAATATGATAACGAGCGAAGGATTTGTGAAATAAAAATTAGTTATTTATTTATTGTGAAAAGAAAAAATTCTTGCACTTACTGTACATGTTTCAAAGTACCTAACTAAATTTTCCATTTTTTTTTCTTAAAAAAAAACAGGCTATAGTGCACTCATAAGTTTATCAATAATAGTCTACCATATTTTTAAGTTCATAAACCAGTATTCATGTCGTCGACGAGAATAAAAAAGGCCTACAGTAATGAGTAAGGAACTGTGGACTGTAAGCAGGCCCTAAGTTGCTTGCTTAATTCGTTGCTGTAATTTGAAGTTTGGACATAAACAAGTAGGCTACCAAAGCGGCAAACTATTACCAGGACGAATTCGTCCTGCTGTTACACTGTCCAGAAAGAGGTCTTCATGAAAAGTGATCACCGAGTTGAATGCATAATATGAGCGAAGGATTATGAGCCACAAATCAGTTACCTCTTATTTCTCTGTCGTATTTGGGAGAATTTGAGACATCAATAAGTCTCAAAATAGTGAGAATTATAGGGCCTACACATAGGATTGCCATATGCCGCAAATTTCGTGGGCAGGCCGCGATTTTATAGTGTAAGAAGAAAGTTCGGGACGAAAATATGGAAGTCCGCGATTTTAAATGCAGTCGGACAGAAATCTGTAATAGGGCCTATTGTATTAGTAATTTGGGGAAAATGTCGAAATGACACACAAGTGAATGAAAGCTGATAATGTGTCTTGCTAACTGAATGAGAGCCTTCTCTTTTACCAAGTGATAAAATTGAAATCTTTACTCTCGGATAACAAAGAGGAAGGGTGCTATTCATAGACATTTCGCAGCACGCGCTACGAGTGTGCTAAGCTAGCCCCGGCTATCCACTGGTTACTAGTACAGAATTCAAACCATATCCTATCGCTAACACTGGTTTAGGAATACGAAAAACGTTGATCATCCACCGGAAGCCCGCGCTAAAAATGTCTATGAATACGGCCCGAAAATTCTAAAGATAGTCTAAGCTTTGACACAAAAGCAGGGTATTTTTTATTATAGCTGTGGAGCAATACTCAGAATTTCTAAGAACTACATCATTTTCTTTCCCATTACCTGGGTATAATGCCAGCGTTGAAAAGAATATTTTAGGATATATTTGATTAATGTTCAGTGACAGAAAGAAAGGGACAGATCATCACTCAAATTAGTAAATAAGTGATACTGGTTTAGTGTCTATAGTAAATAAAAAGATATTTAGTACCTATATGACATGCAGTGTAAGATTCTTGGAAATTCATAAGTTTCCTATTATCTATGAAATTGACGTGTCGATCATGTACTGGTTTTGTGTTTATTCATTATGGCAATCCTATACATAAGTGGGTCTACTTTTTAAGTTAAATTGGAAAACTCATGCCAATGTTACAAATAAGCTTACAATAAGTAAAGGCGAAAAACTATGCAGTTTAGATTGCTCGCTTATTTCTTTCGTATAACTGGCAAAAAGTTTTGGAATAATTGATCTTGCAAGTGGTATACAGTGGAGTTTCTTCCTTTTTCATAAATGGGAATAAAAACTATTAACCAATAAAATGTCATTTTATACATTTGTACGAAGAGTGTATTATATTATTGGTCTTCTGTGCCAGCACCTACCTAGACGATGTAACCACTGCCGAACGATGAACTCTGTGACTGGTAGACAGAGAACATGGTGTAAACAGCAGGGTGAGTACAAACACTGTACATATTTGTCTATAAGCGTTGAAGGCACCACGCAGCAGATTTCCTACAAGTTTCAACTTAATTTTTTGTCTGAGTAAATGTGTTATGAAAGGGTATTAGCCTAGTCTAAATGACTTTAAATATTTTTGTCGTTAACGTTAAAATAATTATTTTATTTAGAGGACTTACCACTATAATCATTTACTCTTATATTTGTACGTGTTATTAAAAACTCTTCTCCTTATATTTGTATAAATTTAGAAGCTAAAATAATTCTTATTTAAGTTTGTAATAGTTTCAAGTATAAGTTTAAATACATTTCTTTCTTCTTCTTTACTGTATCTTTTGATGTCAACGTCGACAATGATCAAAGCGATCGCCTTATCAGTAACATATTGAGTGGTGTTCCTGTAGTGGGCGGAGTCAGCTAGCTTTCCAAATTAGAAGTACTCCAAAGGAGAGACTCAACTGTATTTTTTAATTTTACGTAAAACTTGTGTCGTCTACGTTGTAGCCTCAATTTAGTAACGAATTTGAACTGTGCACGGTAAGTTATTTCCTTATTTCTTACTTACAGGTGAAAGAATTAATAGTCTACTCTAAGTTACAGAATGAATATTTTTAAATATTCGGACATTTCAGAGAATTTGAACTGAAAAACAACCTACCTTTGAGACAGGCTGAATTTCTCACTGAGGACTCACGTTCTCAATATAGTCAATGTTTTATTATGTTAAGGTGACCATTATCATCATCTCATCATCATTATTAGGATCTACCACCATCACCACTACCATCATAATAAAAAATCTTAAAAACGTTATGCTGTTAGAGCTTAAGAGAACCTTATAGGTAGTGGTAGTAGGTCTAATAGTAATTTATTTAGAGGTGCTTTCAATTGCGGAGGTTTTTGAGCGTTGAAATTGAACACAGGAGAAAAGTTGTCCACTAATTTTGCCTAGAACTCTCTATCAGTGACAGAGCTCTTTTATTTGCTAAGAATTTAGCGTACTTTAAATGAGAAAACGTAGAAAAAAATGTCTTTTGGAAATTCGTCCTAGTCAAGTGTCCACCAAATGTTCCAAAATAAGTATTCCGAGATAAAAATCTGGACCTCAGGCAGCTATATTCGATACTACTACATCGAATGTAGCTGTCAAACAACTGAAGGTGCAACGATAACAATAATGGCATCAGAATGTGCAGTTGAATTTGAGTAGGCAACGCAGATCTCCAATTCAACTGTGTGATGTTGCTTGCAATTTCAATTAAGAATGCTATTCTAAAATTAATTGCGTTCAAATAAAATTTAATAACGGGAATAGCATTTTATAAAACTTTAGCAATATTGGCGTACGAACGAGAAAATTGAGCACTGAACCGAAATTA
Organism: Periplaneta americana; assembly: GCF_040183065.1. NCBI lineage: Eukaryota > Metazoa > Arthropoda > Insecta > Blattodea > Blattidae > Periplaneta > Periplaneta americana. Next base: position 60,527,632 of record NC_091121.1, on the reverse strand, counting down.
TAAACGTAAAATAGAAAGCAATACAATTAAATTTTTAAGATCAATAGCAGTATACAGATTGATAATCACAGCGTAACCTGACCAAATACAAAACAATTTAAATGGAAAAATACATATAACAACAGAAACATATTGTACAAATGAAAGAAAACAACGACGCGAGAGCAAATATTGAATTACAAACAGACGACACTCATCAATGCTGGATGACGATAAACAAGATGGAGAGATAATTTCTATTCTTTTTTAATCCTACACATAAATCACATTGAACGACGACAGTGATGAAGAAAAGTCGTGTTTATATAGTGATATATTTTTCTTTTTGATTCCTGTTAAATTTCGGTTCGGCAGAATATAAATGTTCTCACTACTTTCGCGGCAAAGTTGTTTGTGACTTGTTATCTCGCTGTTTCCAGTCATATCCTACATTAAAGAATCTGAAGCTCAGTTGGTAGAGCAAGTTGCAATAGACTGGAAGATACAGGGTTCAATCTCGGATCCTAACACAAACTTCCAGAGTCCATTTAACCTCTTTTCAAATTGAGTAAGTTTGCTAGATCTTTCCCGGGGGTAAAAAGGCATTCGAAATTTGGTAACGACAACACCATCTCAATCTAGTGCCGAGGTCATCATGGAAAGCATGGAGCTCTACCTCCATGTCCTCTTGCGCTTTCATGAAGTCTGAACGGAGTAGCTTAACATCTTCTAACACATAGGCTACGTAAATGTTATGCTCATTTATGTAGCCTAAATCCATTACTGTGATGGTCGTCTCTTCTCTACTATTTTTCGATGTCAGTTTAGAACAAGAAAGCAATGTCTCCAAAATTATTTTCAATCCAGACATAGTAAAAGTAGTTGACTGGTGTTGTCATAATTCTTTTTCTGTTTCATTAAGATGTTCCGTCTAAAAATATAAGGTTCAGACAAAACACTTAGATACTCATGTGAATAAAAAAAATAGCTAAAGATCTACCGAGTCCAATGACAATTACAGCGAAAAGTATATATATATATATATATATATATATATATATATATATATATATATATATATATATAACTTATTTGCAAGATAGGCCTACATTTCAAAAATACTCAATTGATTTCATCAATGAATAACACTTGTTCTTTCTACTTGTAAAAACGTCTGTGATGCTTGTAGTGACTATTTCACTCATTTATTGCAGATCAATAACGTTTAAGAACATATTCGATATAGGCCAAAACTAATCTCAGCCGTGATTCTTTAAGTATTTTGGCCTATCACTAGCTCCATTATTACCATCTCCTCATTACTGGTGAAACGTAAGAATCGGTGTGCAGTAGAAACAATAGGCGTATATAACTTAGATCTAAGTGCTCGATTATTGTTAGTTGTTGACACGACAATAACTGTTTTTAAATTAAAAAATAAGTTACAGCAGTTATAACTTACATTCTAAATCTGACAGTAGAACAAGCTGACAGATTCAAATATTTGGGCTGTTGTTTTGTACTTGTTTAATTAACAACGCTGTAACAACTACTAGGTTATTTAGCGTCGATTGAATTGGTGATAGTGAGATGGTATTTGGCGACATGAGGCCGAGGATTCGCCATAGATTACCTGACATTCGCCTTACGGTTGAGAAAAACCTCGGAAAAACCAAGAAGATGTAAGAACGGTGTTATAGAAAGCATGGCATGATATTGATATTTTAATGTTGATACAACTTCTTGTATATAATATTTTAATATTTTGTAATTATAGCAATGACGATATCTAAAACCACACCAGCAATTTTCATTAGCCTACTATTTACTTCGCAATATGCTTCATCTTGTCACAAGCCTGAAAAGTGGGAAAGAAAATGTTACTTACGATCTCGGTAAGAAATTCGGTTGCCTCCCCAAATGACCCCGCACGCAATTCCAGTAGTTTCGCGTTCTCTGCAAGAATTCGAATAGCCTACTCCGAAATGTTAATTTATCCGAATTTATTAGTTAGACCTATTTACATTCGGAACGGTCGTTTGGCAGTAGCGAAGCGTGACACAATTTTTGGGTAAGCTGAGGTTCGGAAATAGTGATCTAGGCCGTGCTTTACGTTGCTAAAAGGTAAACGAAACGCGGAAACGCTCCTGTTTTTAATTAACTAAATTCTAAATCGATCTTGTCCCTTCTTCGAAAATGTTTGGGAAAGCTCAGCTTACCCTGCCTACCTGACGCTTCGCCACTGCCGGACTGTACGGAAAGATAGTATAGGCATAATGTAACTATCGAATAATTATTGAGTCCATAATGTTAAATTTGGCCTACATTTTTTATTCTTGTTTGTAAGCCGAATGAATTCATACGACTGTTTCAAAATTACCAAAGAATTCCGTAGCTTTGATATAATTCATTTAAGACTTAAATTGTACGATGCGTTCAACTAATCCCTCCGCAGTTGAAGTGTAGATCTTAAGGTTCATTTTCACGTGTCCCCGCTGAGTCTAGTTTAATCTAGTTCTACAAGGGTGAGGTTGGAAGAAAGAGAAGTTGTATCGTCCTTACAAGTAGGCAGTGCATTGCGGAGAGAATAGTTGAACATATTGTATAGTACAATCTCTCTCTCTCTCATGTGCGAACAGAGGACGCTACCGGCTAAATATAGCTATTAGACAGTAAGGTATATCCAAACTGCATTAATCACGTCAACATGAAGGTCAAGATGATTTTTTTTATTTTAGTAGGTTATCTGACGACGCTTTATCAACAGCTTATGTTATTTAGTGTCTGAATGAGATGAAGGTGATAATGCCGGTGAAATGAGTCCGGGGTCCAGCACCGAAAATTACCCAGCATTTGCTCATATTGGGGTTGAGGGAAAACCCCGGGAAAAACCTCAACCAGGTAACTTGCCCCGACCGGGAATCGAACCCGGGCCACCTGGTTTCGCGGCCAGACGCGCTAACCGTTACTCCACAGGTGTGGACTAGATCAGGATGAATTTGCCGTTAGTTTCACACCACAGTGAGTGACTGTAGCTTTACAAACACCCTATGGGTAAAAATTTACGGTCAGGCAAATATTTTTCTGCAGATACTAAGATTAATATATAGTCTATGTTAAATAATACGGTAATATTATTTAAGTAACGTGTAAAGGAAATTATAGCTGTAGTCCTCTTCTGTGAAACGGGGCCGTAGTAGCTCACTCTGTACAAGAACGAACTACGGAATCGAAATCAAGGATTCTACCAAGGTGCTGGCGAAATTTTTCATGTCGTCTTAACCCCTTCAGTCCTGAATTTATATTTTAAAAATTGAAAAAAAAAAAAAAAAGTCACATAATCATTCTGGAAATCCAAAAATCCCAAATCAAGTCTTCACAGAAAATCAAAATTTGGGGGAAATTTTAACCCCTGAGGCCCCAAAATTTTAAATTTTATTTTTAATTCAGGTATAGAAATGTTTCAAAAATAATATTTTCCGTTTCTATCACACTGAATTTTTCAAAATATGGTGAACGTTACTTATGTCCCGCCCACTAAGGAGACAGGCCAGTTTTACACTAATCCTAAACATCTTGACGGGATAATAAAAACCTAAACTAACCTAACCTAAGTGCGTCGGTGTCTATTCCAAAATCGGCGGAAGTCGCTCAACGCTCGTTTAACCAATATTCGTTCAGTGGGCGGTGGATACTCTACATTGACCCAAAATATTTAAGAGTATCGAAGACATTCCAAAAAAGAAAAAAGAAACAATGTACGCTATAATGTAGGTACATCAGGCCTGAAGAGGTTAACTTCCAGGACGCTTCCGGGGTGCGCTTCCTTTCAAACAGTACCAGTTCTTTCCGGGGATAAAACGATGATAGAAACGTGGTACTGATCACATAATCATATCGTACCGAAGTCAAGAAAGTATGTGAGCTCTACCTCCAGGCCCCTATACTCCGAACGGAAAGGAGAAAGCTTAGGCCTACTCTAGCACTAGCATAACAGAAGATCTAAACTTGTTTCCTAAATCAATTTCTTGTTTTACAGTTTGAATTGGCAGCTTAAATTTCGTAAGTCACTATTCCTCTGCAGTGTTACCTGCTTGCAAACTTCAGGGAGGGGTTAGATCTGAAGGTTTCATTTCCATTCTTCTATGACAGCAGTCACTGAAATCAGACTTGAGACTGCAGTAATTTCCATCCTTCACGGGTTGATACTGGAACTACGGCTCTTGTTCGTATCATCTAAAGTGCAATAAAGTTAAAAGTACTGAACATGAAGCTATAGTCCTCCGTCCTTCCTGGCACGTCCGATTGGGTTATTTTATCAAGCCGTTAAGTCTGCACCCACGGCGACAGTCCCATTTTCCTGTCGTCTGCATTCTTGGCATGACAGACAGGTTAAAGGATCTTTTGTTCCCATTCAAAAGTCGTCTTCTGGGAATTCCCTTGACCTAGAGCACCAAACAGAGACTGTGAACATTATGAACACCTCAACTCGGCTTTGTTCAACTTCCCTCGTAATTATGTTTCCACGAGAAGTCTGTGGAAATCATGATGGACACTATTTATAACGACGCTGTTTCTATTTCTTATGCCTACAAGTTTCACGATATCACTGCTAGTCGTACAAATTGCCGGTCTAACATAGACCTATAAGCCTGCAAATGATTTTTATACCAGAATAAATATCGACAACAAACTGACAAGGGGCAATATGACAATAAAATAATATAAACCAAAGAGTAAAACAGGGATGACAGCTGAGTCCTGTTCTTTTGACGATGAGATTTAAAATTGACGGAAAGTTTTATCTAATATTTACAAATTAAATTATATAATTTTAAATACAATAGGCTGCTCAGGCTGATATTAAGAACTCCGAGGATAAACTTCAAGTAATTGCATATAATCTTGAAGTAGGAAATCCGTAAACTATAATTAAATATGATCAATGTTAAATAAAGACAATGTTATGAAGGAACATTTAGATATTTTAATAAATATTTTATTAACAGTACGCCTAAGTTGGGTACATTTGTAATGTGTGACACCTAAAACCTGTGGATTTAATTACGTACGTATTACGAATAAGATAGACTACATTTCACACAAACCAAAGAATTTCATAAATCCTCTGTCACCTTTTCAAATTATTAATTACTTCAATTTAGATATTCCAGATCTTATAGATCTAGATCTGTGTATTAAAAGTGAGGACATGACAACACTAAATATTATTTAGGCTACTGACACTCCTTCCAGGAGTATAACGTTCTAAGCGATGTTGATTTGGGTGAATGGATAGAATTTTGGCTTAAAGGAACAGAATTTTGGTTCAATCTCACTAACTTTATTTTCTTAATTCAAGTTGTTTCATTTTTTCAGTTCTCTATTAACCGATTGCTAGAGCTACGTACTATTACACTAAAATAATAATCCGTGGCGCCAAAGCCTATGAAGGGCCCAGATCGACCAGCCGGCTGGTGGCCTCACGTCCACATGCCGAAGCAGAGGTGGACGATCATCCAACCAGCACGATGATCTCCCCAGCTGTTATAGCTGGCATTCGCAACCGGATTTCGCTACTTATCGTAGCTCCCCAAATGCATCACGATGCTGGATGGGCACCGGTCCCATACAATGGCCGAAATTTCATGAGAAAATTTCTTCCCCCATGAGGACTCTAACCAGCGCGCATTCCGTAACATGAGTTCTAGGCAGGATGCCTTAGGCCACGACGCCACACTATTACACTAAGTTAAACAGTATTATGAACTCAACATTCATTGCACTCTTTTGATTGAATAGTGATGAAATTGGATTTAGGATATGTTTTCCAAACTTCTAACCATTCACCAAAATTCACCTAGTGGTAGCACTTCTAATAAATTGCATTTCTGGAAGGAGCATCGCTAGCATCAGTGAAGAATATCTGAATTCATATCTGTGAAAAAATATATGCCTATACATTGAGAATTTACGTAAGTTAAGTAGAAAAAAGTATTCATTTTCATCGAAGAATCGTATGGTGAAATGCGTATCAGCCAAAGTTTATTCACGTTGTAGCCTACCATTAAAGTATAGGGGCCTTCAGAAAATAAAATGATAAATGAAATAATAATTGCTTTACCCCATATAATGAGCAAGTACATAAAAAAGATACTAATCACAACATGGTTTCAGTCTCGAAAATGCAAATATTGATTCAACAATCTGGGCTTTAATTATACCTCAATTTTGAGTGAAACGCATCATGTATTTATTTACTATTCGGTTGTTGTAGGAAACAATAAACACGATTAATGCCAATGGCACATCATGGCTAATAATAAATTTGCAACTTGTGTGTTGGCCTCTGGTTTCGACCTCGTGCGAAGCCTTTCCCAAAATAACCGCACGATAAGTGCACAATTATTTACGAGTCATTACACAGAACATCAGTCTACACTCTGCTCTCGCAAATCCCTCTACTAATTACTTCGGACTCTCACAACGGTCAAAGTAATTACGAATCCTATAGCCTATTTTCGAGTATGAGATTTCGTCTTTTGACTATGTTTCAAACGGCAGCAATTTTCTCGAGGACTTAAGTTAATTCTCTAAAAAGATAATCTTATCATTTACACCATTAGTAGCTTAAGAAACATATTTTACGTCCGAAATCTTTTCTCTTCTCAGAGATGGAGACAGGTAGACTAGTGACAGGCAAGGGTGACACTGGGTTTTCTTGAGGTCTGGTTTATGAATAGCCTACATAACAATAAGGAAAGAAATCAGTTGTTTTAGAAATCCTCCTTGTCCAAAAAAAAATTAAATACAAGGTAGATACACGTACCGGTATTTAAGATAAATTCTACTAGTATGGCGTATGAGCAGAGAATGCGGTTGCAAGAGAACACTGATATATCAAAGAAGAGCCATTTTTACTTCCAAAAAAATTCAAATACCGTACAGTATGAGTTCACTAAATTGGATATATATGCTAAAACAACATGTGTATTATTATTATTATTATTATTATTATTATTATTGGGTTATTTTACGAAGCTGTATCAATATCTCAGGTTATTTAGCGTCTGAATGAAATGAAGGTGATAATGCCGGTGAAATGAGTCCGGGGTCCAGCACCGAAAGTTACCCAGCATTTGCTCGTATTGGGTTGAGGGAAAACCTCGGAAAAAACCTCAACCAGGTAACTTGCCCCGACCAGGATTCGTACCCGGGTCACCTGGTTTCGCGGCCAGACGCGCTAATCGTTACTCCACAGGTGCGGACAACAGCATGTGTATCATGAACAGTTATGCTAATAAATTACTTAGCCTGTTTTTAAATATTGTAAAATTTATAATATGATAATAAATTATTTTAGCCTATATAGGACTATGCGATGAGTATAAAAACTGCATTCCCAGAATTTTGTGGAGTTGAAGATATTATACGTATAATGAAAGGCTATCACCTACCTATAAGTACTGGTGGAGGAGATATATAGATAAGGTGTATTATGAATCATGATATTCGAAAATCCGTTATTTTACACACATATTGGCTTTGCACAACGGAGATCTGGATTACAATATCGACAAGTTCAAGTGGAATTTCGGAATATTTTAAAAGTCACTGCCGTTTCCCCATCAAGAATTATTCTATATCGCCGTCCAATAAGAAAGTGATTGACCTTGGCATTTATAGGCTAAATATTACGTCTTCTGGCACAGATCAGATGCTATAGGCCTATATCTGATATCAAAAATTAAAAGAGAAACAAAGGGAAAGAAAGCAAAAAATAATGAAGTACCGGTACTGTGTAAAATACAGTAGGCTATGTAATGTATTTTTTTTGTAGGTTATTTTACGACGTTTTATCAATATCTTAGGTTATTTAGCGTCTGAATGAGATGAAGATGACAATGCCGGTGAAATGAGTCCGGGGTCAGCACTCATAGTTACCCAGCGTTGGGTTTAGTGAAAACCCCGGAAAAAAAAAAAACTCAACCAGGTAACTTGCCCTGACCGGGAATCAAAACCGGGCCACCTGGTTTCGCGGCCAGACGCGCTAACCGTTACCCCACAGGTGTGGACAAAATACAGTGTGTGTGTGTGTGTGTATATATATATACATATATAATAATAATAATGTACATATATTTTATGAAAATAAACAAACTTACGCAGCTCCACAAATCCTTTCTTGAATATCAAACCAAGTTGGGGTCAGCTTTGTAAACAGAGTGTACTGGAGGTTCCGGCCAAGACAGGAAAGGACAAAGTGCTGCTGAATGGAGCGACTTCCTTCATGTAGAGTCCAGTTTCAGCGCAGCGGGAATCTTACTTCCGGTTTCCCACAATTCCGTGACTTGGTCTCTTTAAGCACGCGCTTGTACTGTGAATTATGCCGTCACGCTGGACACTTCGTTATTTACGACCCGAGGCCACGATCGATGAGTTGCGACAAGAAGTGATAGCCTGGGTCACCACGCAAAAACTCACTTCTCTGCCGGGAACTGAACCTAGTCCATCGAAATGCTAGTCACAAGGAACTTGGCATGGTGTGTCAAAAGTTATATTACCACCTCTTCCTCTCAAAGTACGAGTATTTGCAACGTATCAAAATGTTTGTGCCCATTTCTTACGTGATCGTCCAGCACTGTACGGGACAATGACAAATGGGAAAATGGAGGATAATAATCTGAAAGTGAGTTTACGAGTCCTTATAAACAGCCATTTGTTTCATTAAATACAGGGAAATTACAAATAATTTATCAGGTTTTAAGGTATATGTACACCCACAAAACGCAAAAAATGATAAAAATTAGAATTTTCAAAATAACTATTTTAATAGAGAATTTTCTCCCCTTTAATTTGATATAAGAATTTTCGAATTATGCCTTATGGTTTTTCAGATAAGTTCCATTTTCCAAAATTCTGCGTCATCAGCCACAGTCACTTCTACGAAGATCACTCCAATAGTAATGCACAACATTTTTTTAAATTTATTTTTTATTCTAAACCTTTGCAATTTATGGAGGTTATAGATATATCCTTCCCCCTTGCATTCAAATTTAATTTAAGTCGTTCCCGTGAGTGGCGCCAGAGAGTAGCTCAGACGTGTTGGTCCAGACTTTTATCGTGCATGTATACAGGCCCTCATTCCAAGGTGGCGTAAGGCAGTTGAAAGGTCCGGGGATTATGTGGAAAAGTGACGTATTGTTCCTGAAGGATGTATCTACATTCTATGAAAATAGCAAAGTTGTAGGCTAAAAATGTAATTTTTAAATAAATATTGTGGATTACTTTTGGAGTGATCCTCGTAGCAGTCAATCCCCTCGTCCAGCATTGCTAGTAAAATAAACTTATTTCTAGTCCCAAAATAGATGCATAGAATAGATATCAAGACATGATCATTAGATTGAAAACACGTTTTTACATAATGAAGTAATTTATAATCTTTTACTGTTAGTTATAAAACTGTAAATTTGTGTGTCAGTGATGTTTACGTCATTTTAATAAGAGTCCAAAAGGAGAAATTAAAATTCTGAGGAGGATGAGCATAAACCCTAGGATAAGCACTATCGCAGGATTTGTTGCATCAATGGAAATAAGGACAAAAATGTCAAAAAACATTCAACACCTGAAGTTAAAACAAGAAGGAGGTATTTGAGAGGCAGAAAGAAGCTGAAACAGGACCGACATGAAGCTGCTTAAGGGATGACATATGATGATGCAGTCTTCTAGGCTCTGAAAGTTTGTGGTTCATTTCCTGTAAATAGTAATTTTAGAATATTTAATTCTTTTAAACATGATATCTCAGTCAAATATGGTGATACCAAGAAGATATTTGGTGTCATTTTGAAGCTTGAAATGTCCCCTACTGTCTGACAATGAGTAAAATAACATTAATGTAGTTAATAATTATCTATGGATTTTTATACATGATATATGCAACATAAAATATTAGTATAAGTGACATACATGGTAAGACCCTAATATTTAATTAATGTAAATGAAAATAAAAAAATAGCTCTGTGTCAGGCACTAAAGAATAGTTTTAGCTATAAAACAGTGAAAAAAATGTGGCTCTATCTTAAAAACTGCATGAGCTATCATGTTTCAAGTTGTATGTCAAAATGATAAACAAAATAATTTTTATAAACAACTTAGACATAATTTCAAGGGATTTGTCCACTTCATTCTCTTTCTGGTACCATTCTCAATTGTATAAAAATTTTACAGAGTGTTTATGCAAAACAAATTTTTTTGTATGTAAAGGTGTACATACAGTTTACCTTAAGTCAAATATTTGCGAAAACTAGGGATGCATAGGCGGAGGGAGAACCGTTTCCTTTTGGTGGGGGGGGGCAAGCAAAACGATAGAATCTCCATATAACGGGATTATGGGGACATCATTGACCTCCTCCCTCCATTATAGCTTGACTGTAGTATAGTACAGTACTTATATCGGACTACCATCATTTAATAAAGGTATTTTCGGGAAGCATATTTCTTACAGTGTTACATCCATATCCGCGATGTTTCGGACCGAATTGTATAGGGCTTGAACTGTAGGTCTACTACAAATGATAATAGGGCTTAACTTAGAACAATCTTCCTCTTTTTCTCTCTCTCTTGTACAGAAACACATGCATACATCAATAAAACTATGTAACAGTGCTAACAGAAACTTTTTTTTGCATGAAGCTTACCTTCCTGAAGATATCATATGAAATGTAAACTCTAATTTTATTATTATTTTACTTAATTTCGTCTTTAAGTTTACACATTATTTCAGGATCACTTTTCTTTTTTCTGCATTGTTGTGCAGTATGTTATTCATATTTCTCCAAGTGGCGGCCTGAACACCTGCAGACTTCTAACACATGAGTACAGCTGTTACAAAAGAAACATTACAATGCTTCCATTCCTCGAATGATATACAGAAATTCTTATAAATTACATTCAGAAATTTAAAATCAATATTATAGTCCAGACACATGATCTGAAGACATTAATTCGTCAAATTAAGCACAGAAAGTTAATCATAAACGAAAGCAAAAAATATCTTTTGAATTCAGTATTTTCTAACGTTAATAGAAAAAAAAATTAACAAGTTTGGGAGGGCAGTGGCCCCCGATGACACCCCATAATCCGCCTACGTATGGATGCAATATGTTCGTGCTGGTCATGAATCGAAAGGAAAACTATGAAAGCACTTAAAATTTCTTCTGTCCAAAAACTTCAACGATCTTGGCTCAGTTCGAAGTCGCTGTAAGTACAGATCCAAACAATAAAGCTTCACATCGATAATCTACCACTACAGCTTTTGTACCTCGTAATTATAATACGAGAATTCACAAAACATTCAGTAAGAAAATATTTGAAATGAAAGCCAAACAGAGACTGGAGATGTTTCTACAATTCCTGATGTATTCCGTGGCAATTCAATGTTACCAGGTAGGTGTGAGCGTTCACAAACAACGGAAGGTAAACACGACAAATAACAACACTCCGGTCTAGATTTTTTCAACCATTTACGGCTCTCTCGGTAAGGGGAGAGCAATATTATATTGCCCTGGGGATCCCAAAACGATCAAGCAACCCAGCGAATATATCCGCTGGCAGACATGGACCGCACACAACATATCTGCTGGGTATTTGCTTATCCCCACGGACCACAGAATCACTATACACACCAATCTGCTGGTTTTGTATTTGTTTATCCCCTGCTATTAATCTCCGCATGAACGGAAAAGAGTCCCTGGCTGCGGTTGTGTGTTGGTGAATGATAAGGCGATATATATGTAATTGTATCGGGCGTGTTTGGGTGCCGGTACTGTGCATTGTGGCATGACTTGTTGACACAATGAGGATTACGTTTGTAAGTGGATTACAACTTGGTACATTTTTGTTTTGTTTCTCTGTCATCAGAAGTACATTCCAATTTTGTGAAAATATCCACACTCAAGGTGAAATGTCAATCGCAAACAAAACGTTCTGAAATGCATGTTATACAAGCAATGGAACCGATGACATAAAATCCTGTTTGTATTTCAATTGCAGAAAATTAAATCAAGTAGAGCAATGCTTCACTGTGATATTACTTTCTGATTATTTATAAGAAATGTAAGGAGAAAAAAATAATCACCTCACTGTACAACAGTTTTATTTTCTGATTATTAGAAATAATATTCTGATTAGATCTATACGAAATAATACAAAGGAAAGCATTTCAATGCTACAAATAACAGTTAGTTATCCTATCACTATTATATTATTTTCATTAGACGAAATATAAAAGGAAAGTATTATAAGAAAGTATTGTGGAGCTAATAAGGATCGTTTCATTATAACATTACTTTCTGATTATACTACGCAATGTAAAGAGAAAGTATTGTGATGTAGTAAAGAATCGTTTCATTATATGTACAGTACCATTACTTTCTAATTATGAGCAATATAAAGAGAAAGTGTTGTGATGCAGTAAAGAATCGTTTCACTAGATCTATACTATTACATTCTGATTATACACAATATAAAGAGAAAGTGTTGTGATGGAGTATAAAGAATCGTTTCACTAGATCTATACCATTACATTCTAATTATACGCAATATAAAGAGAAAGTGTTGTGATGGAGTAAAGAATCGTTTCACTAGACCTATACCATTACATTCTAATTATACGCAATATAAAGAGAAAGTGTTGTGATGGAGTAAAGAATCGTTTCACTAGATCTATACCATTACATTCTAATTATACGCAATATAAAGAGAAAGTGTTGTGATGGAGTAAAGAATCGTTTCACTATAGGCCTAGCATTACTTTTTGATTATATGCAATATAAAGTGAAAATATTGTGATGCAATAAAGAATAGTTTCACTATAGGCCTACATTATGATTATAAGCAATGTAAAGAGAAAGTATTGTGACGCTCTTAAGAAACGTTTCACTATACTATTACATTCTTATTACACGAAATATAAAGAGAAGGTATTGTGATACTTTAAAAACTGTTTGTGAACTAATATGATTCTTTAAAGAATCGTTTGACTTTAGGCTACATTACTCTCTCATTACACCAAATATAACGAGAAATTATTGCAATTATTCAAAGAATCGTTTGATTATTGCATTATCTTCTCATTTTACGAACTAAATAGGCCTATACTACAGCCTAAACAGAAAGCATTGTGATGCTGCAAAAAATCGTTCTTAACGTGGCTCGATAATTTCTGGTTTTCGCACCATGTCATGAATGTAAGTGTCCAGCATTTCTGCATTCTCTTTACATTGCGTATAATCAGAAAGTAAAGTAATAATGCAATGGTTCTTAGCAGCTTTGACCAGAACGCTAGTACTGAGCTACCGTGACGGTTTCACAAATGTAATAAGATCATAATATCATCCTTGGCTGGCATAAGAAATGCACTAGAAAAAACTTTTTACAATAGGGGACAAATCAATCTATCCTTCCCCTTAAAAATCGCATCTTTATCCATATCACAACTGCAGTACTAACAAGAAACTACTACAGATGTAGCATCTCCTGAGCTTTCGAACACTGAAAAACTTCGGGACTCTCGGTATGGCGCCAATCCTTGAATCGGGTGGTGAGCAAGTATAGGACATTTACACTTGGGTGACTCGGGGGAGCGTTGGACGTCCTGGGACAAGGTCAATTGTCTCTGGATTCTTTTAACGCTTCACCCACTTACCTACCATTCAATTCCGCTGAGAGACGAGGGTGTTACAAATGGTGACTGAATAGTTCGTACAGTTACGATCGAGTATCTTGCAACAGTTCTAAGGAGATGGGCTGCACTCAGACTGTGAATGGGTTGTCACGACTCAGTGTAACCAATGCCACGCTATAAGCACATAAGCCATGAGGCAAGGGAAGGTTGGTTCACCCGAACACTGCGGTCACGCGTTCGATGCTCGGTTGCATATTAATGTGCAATATGTTGACCCACATGAAGGGACCATTCCGATATAATATGGTTATGATACAAAAATCGTTCCCATCATTTATCATACAGTGAATGTTCAGTAATTTGTAGACCTCAGATATGGCTAGCAGCAAGAGTAATTACAGAATAGTGCACCTTGAGAAAACGTATAGAATAGCGTAATTACCTTCAAGGAAGACCCATTGTGTTACACACACAGTAATAATAATAGTAATAATAATAATAATAATAATAATAATAATAATATCGTAATTTTTAATTATTTCCCTTATTACACCCGGTAACTTCTCAGTATTTTTATCCCTTGGTTGGTGATTCAGGAGCCAGAGGTAACGTGATCTGTGTGCATGGAGCACATGTTGTCAATTAAGTCTGAATTTATCGATGGGGTATGTCACTAATATTATATTTTCAATTCTTGAAGCAGATACAGTATTAGAAAAAAGTTTTGTTGCACAGATACTTTATAGAAAAAAGTTTTGTCGCAGAGATAGTTTGTAAGTCCCAGAAAGAAGGCAGTGCGTATGATCAGATTTATAACGAAACAAAACTAATTTTATTACCTCAACTAGTCGTCCTCTTGTGAACCAAGTCGCTCGTCCTCTGATCATGCGCATTGCTTCCTTTCTCGGACTTATAAAATATCTGTGCGACAAAGCTTTTTTCTAAGACTGTACATAACTTATTTTTCTCTTTACATATACCTAATTTTGTACATAAAGTATTTCCCTAGTAGTAATGTATTTTCTGTCGCATGTTCACATAGCCTATTAAGACGTCCGGTTCAATATCAGCTTAATACACTTTTGTGATTAAATTGAGTTATGCACCAAATGAGTTATTCTGAGCTATTACTAAATGTAGTAACTGTGAATATCAAATTCTACTATATTTCCATATAAAATTTGTACTAAACAATAACTGCATCACTTACGGTTACTGAGATATAGGCCTAATTATTTTCTCATTTTTCTCAATATCTAAAGTCATACATTTAGAAGGTTTTGAATGGAACCCTCTCATATGGTCCAGGCTTCCATGACCAGATATATTATTTTAATGTACCGAAGTACATATGATATTTCCATGCAGATATTCTGCGTCATCATACGATGAAAGAGTAATGGAACGGAGAAAAATTCTCTCCGGCACCGGGATTTGAAACCGGATCCCGGCCAACTAGTCACTCATAACGAGTGCACCTCAGCACATGTGTGGACTTCAGTCCTACGTTCATAGACATCTATGACGTAGTGCAGAGGGCGGCCACTAGAGGGAACCCAAGAGTTGGAACTTAAACTGAGACGATTCTGTCCGACACCGGGATGGGTATCCGGTGTGGCTTAGTGGATAAAGCATCAGCACCTAGAGCTGAAAACCCGGGTTCAAATCCCGGTGCCGGAGAGAATTTTTCTCCGTTCCATTACTCTTTCATCGTTCCATGACCAGGCTTCGGCCTAGGGACACAGAGTAATCATATGAGGTTTAGAGTACACGGAATATAAATGACGTCATGACCCGTGTGGGATCCTGCAACAGTACAGGTGTGTCCGTAATGTGCATTACCGTTGTGTGTATTGCTACTTGGCTGCGGTACGTGTAACAGGCTTCGGCGTAGGGACACCTGATTGAAGGTTACAACTCACGTTAATACTTTAATGGTAGACATTTATTGTCTACACTAGGAATGTACTGTATATACTGCATCTGTACAGAGTGAAATATATTTTGTGCCGTACTATGACGGACTGTTTACATGTTGAGACACGAAGTAACGGCGCGCTCCATCTCCCACTCCACTCGACCAACACAGCAGTATCGTCCGTGCGTTCTGAACTTCATGCGTTTCTTTGCCCAGGACCGAAGCCTGTTCACGACATATGAAAGCACTGCTTTTGTAAAGGCATCGTAATCTTTCATTCTTGAGTTTTTTGTGAATTATACAGGGGTTGAATACTTAATTATATTCACATTGATCTTTTATAGTTAGAAATTTCTGCTGGTACACAAAATTCCTTCTCACAGAAAATATAATTGCCTGAATATTGAAATATAGGTAGGCCTACCTGTTGAATGCTTTAACCGTGTAGGCTATAACATATTACATTTTACTACGCAGAAATTCCATTAATGCAATGGTTTTATTTTGAGTAATAATTATTATTGTTGAAGCTGTCATATTATAAATCTGTAAGAAAATGAAGCTCATAACTAGGGCTAGGATTTTGATGACCTATACATCATGAAAAAACGTCCTAAAACAATGCATTTATGAACTAAAAATCTTTCAAAAATGCCCTTAAAAATGCCCTCATTGATATTACATAATTGGCTTAGTAGGAATATTAATATTTAGACTAGTAATTAAATTAAATTCTAGTACCAACAATCCAGTTTATTTAATTTTGCATAATAATTTTTCTAAGTAGTAGGCATACACCTTAATTAATTATTTTACCTGATGTAGTTCCATGTAGTCCACCACAAGGTCACTCTTACCCGAAACTAGCAGGTATAGAGGAGTCTATATTGAAGGGGTGGTTGGACTGATCTATTACGTAGGGGTGTACTACGTTAAAATGACAATATTTGTGCAGAAAAACGATTAAAATAATATACAAAATAATGGGAATTAATTGAAAAAATATCTAGAGAAAATATCAAAGAAAATAAATAATAATAATAATTTACAAAAATAATGGTGATTTATGGACAAAATTAAATGAAAATACCCAAAAAATGACCAAATAAAACAAAAAATGCTCTTATGAATTGTAAGAGGTAAAAATGCAAAAAAAAAAAAAAATGCCCTAACAAATATGTTTTAAAACACTCACTTTATCACATAACGTATTAATACTAAAGCAGCAATGTTTCTGGCTTACTAGAAAAAAGATGCAATTTCATCAAAATCCTAGCCCTACTCATAACAGAAATCTGCACCCCCATCCTCTAGGTTTCCAAGGATAATTATGCTGTCCACAAATTGCTGGATCTACATCTAACTTGAGATACCTATTAATGTAATCGTTTTCATGGTGTCTTAGTTTATATTCTCTTGTTAGTGTATTTATATAAATTGGCACGTATAAGGGAGATAGATGTAGGTCTTCGAGCCTTCCTATTAGTTATCTTTCAAGGCTGAATCAAGGGCTAATTCCAACATAAGGTAACCCGAGTGGCCAGACATTACTGGAATTAAGTTCGATTATTAAATGAGAATCCTCGAAGGCTGAATTTATAACGTAATATGTCCAAATAGTAGATGTGATGTAAAATTATGGCGAAACTGTAGAGTCTCTTTCTTGAGGTTAAGCATGTATTTTCAACAAATTTACAATTCTTTCTAGTTTCTGACGTCTTAATGGTTTTTGCAGACTAGCTGTCACAAGCATGCCCACCAACAGGTCCTTATGGCGGTCGCCACTTCATGGGGGGCAGAGCCTCCCCGGTGACTTGGCACAGAAGAGGGTGTTATGACAAAGCGTCAACTGGAGGGACGATGAAGAAGAGGCATGACCTAAAATTTGCCATTTCCCTCAACAAAGAAAATCCTTTTCGAGATCACTGTTGATAAATCTCTTTCCTGGAAGACGGACTTCTCCACAAGGCAGTAAACATTCAACGGAGTTTGAGAGGCGTTCGCATAGCCATAAGCGAACCATTAGACACTGTTACGTATAACTTACTAACAACTTCTTTTGATTTGAAATGTGCCTTTTCCATTTGGAACAGAAACTGGCCCATGATTCATTCCTTTAAGCAGTAGTAGTAGTAGTAGTAGTAGTAGTAGTAGTAGTAGTAGTAGTAGTAGTAGTAGTAGTAGTAGTAATAATAATAATAATAATAATAATAATAATAATAGAACAAAGATGATTTTTTCTCGTTGCCAAACTTTCAGAACGGCCCCGAGGTTCACTCAGCATCCTATAAAATTGAGTACCGGGTCTTTCCCGGGGGTAAAAGGCGGTCAGAGCGTCGTGCCGACCACACAACCTCATTCTAGTGCCGAGGTCATGGAAAGCATGGGGCTCTACCTCCATGCCCCCACCCCCCAAGTGCCTTCATGGCACGTTACGGGGATACCTTTACCTTTTTAATAGAACAAAGATAAGTTACATATTTTTTACATATAAAAAAACTCTAGCACCCCCTGAAAGAGTTACATACTCGTATTCAGGGAGGATTCCACAAAATTTTAAAACATTATATTAATTAACACAATAAAAATAAAAAGAGAAAAAGAAAGAAAAAAGCAGATATTACATTAATTGAAATTATTTTATATTTTCTTATATATATAGTGCTCCCAGTCATTCCCAGCACTCTAAGGAGATCTTTGTGCTCCCGTGTGCCACACCACTGACAATGTCTGCTGCAGCAGCAGAGGGAACGTGTGGTAGCAACAGCTCCAACAGACCACGGCCTTTTAGCCCGGATAACATCGATCCCTATGACGCCGGCCGTGAAAGCCTACATTCGAAGAATAATTTAATTGATTTTTTTAAATAAGCAGCATTAGCAAATTGAATGTTTGGTAATTTAACTGTTATCTTATTATAGAGCCTTGGACCGAAGTTACTACTGTGATTATAAGCTACAGTTGTGGTACATGTTATAATATTATTTTTAAATCTCATATTTCTCGCGACTGTTTCCATTTTCCCCGAAAATTCCAAGAAAAAAAAAATAATTGGCTTAATGCAGTTTAAAGTGTGTAGGCAGTTTTCAATTGGGAAAAACCAATTTCTATAAGCGGAGAAACTGGCTTAGCTTTTAAATTACATAGGCCCTATATTTTTCGTCGCTATTTCCAATGAACAAGTAGTCTACATTTTGGAAAACATACGCTTTTCATCTTCATAGGAGACAATTCATCCATTTGAACGCTAATTTGCAGGAAGAAGTAATGCACACAAAAACATTATCTTATCGAGTTAGACCCGAAAGAACTCTAGATAACATGACTATTAAGCAAGTATCAAAGTTTAAATAGGCCTCTATTTAGGATGTAATGTTCATATTAAAATTAAGTTGACATAAATAATAAAATAAATGAATTTAATCACATAACAGGAACATTACAACGCATACTTATAAATAAAGCAAGGAAATACTATACTAAAGCTTTATAAATCTATTGCAATGACAAGTCTTAATTATAGTTCAGAAATAAGGACACTAACGGCAAGGCATACCTACATACAGAATAAAAGTAGCAGATATGAAATTCTTCAGATCATAGCTTGAAATACAAAACTTGACAAGAAAAAAATACCGATACCCGACAAAACTATATATAGAAGAAGTGAATGAAATAATAACCAAAAACAGCAAAAACTGGAGGCAATATAATAGACAGGGTGACGAAATTGAAAATCACTAAACTAGCATTAAAATATTAACCTAAAGGCAGAGAAAAAACCTGGGTAGACCAAAGAATGGATGGTTCGAACAGTAAACAATATGGAAAGGAACGGATTAAATAGTCCAAATAGTGAATAAAAGAAGAAGAAGAAGAAAAAGAAGAAGAAGAAGAATTTACGTGGAGGTGAAGCTGAGTCTTTGAACAAGTTTAAATATTTCATTGTTATTATTATTATTATTATTATTATTATTATTATTATTATTATTATTATTATTATTGTTATTATTATGAAGTTACAGGAGAATGGAGAAAGTTACACAACGCAGAGCTGCACGCATTGTATACTTCACCTGACATAATTAGGAACATAAAATCCAGACGTTTGAGATGGGCAGGACATGTAGCACGTATGGGCGATTCCAGAAATGCATATAGACTGTTAGTTGGGAGGCCGGAGAGAAAAAGACCTTTGGGGAGGCCGAGACGTAGATGGGAAGATAATATTACAATGGATTTGAGGGAGGTAGGATATGATGGTAGAGACTGGATTAATCTTACTCAGGATAGGGACCAATGGTGGGCTTATGTGAGGGCGGCAATGAACCTACGGGTTCCTTAAAAGCCAGTAAGTAAGTAAGTATTATTATTATTATTATTATTACTATTATTATTATTATTATTATTATTATTATTATTATTATTATTATTATTATTATTATTATTATTATTAGGCCTATTACTTGTCTTCGGACAGTTGACTAAAGAAGAACAACTACTACTACTACTACTACTACTACTACTACTACTACTACTACTACTACTACTACTACTACTACTACTACTACTATTACTATTAAAATCTCATTTCTCGCAACCATTTCTCCATAATGTAATGTCTTTTATCTTAGTAGGAGAAAACCATTTGAAACGTCATTGAAAGCAATAAAAGAAACGGACTTGGGTTTGAAATTAACATCTCCTATTTGGTAAAATTGAATTTTGTATAATTGTATTCGAGAACTAGATATATAGCTCGTATTAAAATGTAAAACTTATCACATTATTTAGATTACAGATCTCGCTAAGATTTCCACATAATGTACTGTATTTCGGAAAACATACGCCCGCCATCTTTGCAAAGAAGAAACTCAACCACTTGAAAATGCCGTCTCCCAGAAACTGAGAGAAAAAAAAAAACAAACTTCATGTGATTTGGGCTACATTCTTTAATTTCATGATTTTAATTTGTTGAATACGGGCTGGCCTATGGCTCATTAAAAATGTCATATTGGTTTACACCTATTTGCTTTTTCACAGTATTATTATTATTATTATTATTATTATTATTATTATTATTATTATTATTATTACTTACTTACTGGCTTTTGAGGAACCCGGAGGTTCATTTCCGCCCTCACATAAGCCCGCCATTGGTCCCTATCCTGAGCAAGATTAATCAAGTCTCTATCATCATATCCCACCTCCTTCAAATCCATTTTAATATTATCTTCCCATCTATGTCTCGGTCTCCACAAAGGTATTTTCCCCTCAGGCCTCCCAACTAACATTCTATATGCATATCTGGATTCGCCCATACGTACTACATGCACTGCTCATCTGAAACGTCTGGATTTAATGTTCCTAATTATGTCAGGCGAAGAATACAATGCGTGGAGTTTTGTGTTATGTAACTTTCTCCATTCTCGTTTAACTTCATCTCTCTTAGCCCCAAATATTTTTCTAAGCACCTTATTCTCAAACACCCTTAACCTATGTTCCTCTCTCAAAGTGAGAGTCCAAGTTTCACAACCATAAAGAACAATCGGTAATATAACTGTTTTATAAATTCTAACTTTCAAATTTTTTGAGAGCAGACTGGATGATAAAAGCTTCTCAACCGAATAATAACACGCATTTCCCATATTTATTCTGTGTTTAATTTCCTCCCGAGTATCATTTATATTTGTTACTGTTGCTCCAAAATATTTGAACTTCTCCACCTCCTATTATTATTATTATTATTATTATTATTATTATTATTATTATTATTACTGTTGTTATTTTAAATCTCATATTTCTCACCATTACTGTCGCATGATGCAATGTATTTTGAAAATTATAAATTATAAATTATAACTTTCAAATTTTTTGAGAGCAGACTGGATGATAAAAGCTTCTCAACCGAATAATAGCAGGTATTTCCCATATTTATTCTGTGTTTAATTCCCTCCCGAGTATCATTTATATTTGTTAATGTTGCTCCAAGATATTTGAACTTCTCCACCTCCTATTATTATTATT
The DNA here is from genome assembly GCF_040183065.1 of Periplaneta americana. NCBI lineage: Eukaryota > Metazoa > Arthropoda > Insecta > Blattodea > Blattidae > Periplaneta > Periplaneta americana. The sequence continues at coordinate 60,506,024 of NC_091121.1, read as the reverse complement.
ATTACTGTTGTTATTTTAAATCTGATATTTCTCACCATTACTGTCGCATGATGCAATGTATTTTGAAAATTATACGATTTTCATTTATGCAGAAGAAAACGCAACCATTTGAAACGCCATTTTCCAGAAAATACTGAGAAGCCGCGAACTCCATGAAGTATTGAATTAATCAGTTCTGTTTGAAAACACCAATTTTATGGAAAAGACGTTGGTTCGTGGCTTTGAAATTCATCTTTGCTCAGTAAGTCACAGACGGGATGAGTTGTCTCTGAGACAGAACCAATCGGCTACTTTTGGTACGCGACGTGCTGTTTGCCTGTGTACTGTTTCGTACTTTCATTCCTTCAGAATCTGAAAGCCGTGCAAAGCAAATACGCATAAACGAACGATCAATTTGCAGGACGAAACCGCAACGAACACTGCACACTACAGGCGAGCGGCTCGAATTCCGAGGCGAGTCGTGTGTCGCGCCGACACCAAAGTGAGCGTGGGAAAGCTAGCGGCCAGGAATCCACTAGTTCACATTCGAGGAGGAAATTTTCAAGAAAAGAAGAGAAGTCACGATCATCTTGGTGGTTTCTTGTTCAAATAAACACAATTTAGCTACAAGCAGTACCCACGAGCGTTTCTGCTTCCCTGGTTCAGCGATTTTCACTCAGTATAATCATCATCGGCCGTCCTGTACTACAAATCGCGGTGGTTTGCTACCAGTTTTTCTCTTTGCCTTTAACACCATTCTCACAATACAAGATTAATGGATGTAGGGCGTAAGAACATCATTAGAAACAGCGTCGTTAAGGCGGTAGCTTGGAACCGGGTTAGTTCAATCGGTATACCGACTGTCGTATTAGTGAAGTGCGGGTTTGACTGAGAGTGCAGAAACATATTTCTTTTCGCTATTACTTGCATATAATTATTCTGGCACCCACACAGTCACACATTAAACTAAAGTACACGTACCAAATAACGCCACCTTAACACTTAAGTCATTGTTGCTCTGGAAATAAGTTATGTACAAAGATAAAAATTATAACAAAGAAACTTTAATCTTATCTTTAGAAAGTAGCAAAATGAAAATGGTGATATTATATACTGAAGAAGAATTACAACTCAAATAGGAAAACTTTGTATAGGTACTGGCGTTATTAGGAACAGCTTGTCCAATTAACGCCACCTATTTTCTAGTAACCTATACACTTAGGTATAGTTATTAAGTGGATTATTTTTCCTAAGTAATACAAGTAAAACAAAAAAGAATTAAAGAGTCTGATAAGCAATTGAACCAATATCATCACTGTGCACATTCTGGACATTTGTAAGTTGAAAGGTTTTGTGTTTTTCCTTATGTTCCACACTTACCGTGTAAAAATCTCATACAATATGAATATAAAAGCAATGAAAGTACTATTAAAAACTGAGGACTGTCGTTAAACAATTGAGTAACGTACTAACATGACTTAAAATTTTATCTATAAATCTTTAAAGCCATGTGGCGTTAAAGCGCTACTGAGCACTTGATAACATTACACGTCTGTTTCTCTAACATTTTCAAATGTTATAGATAGCAAATATTTTCTCTGCATAGAAGAATGTTTAAGGATCAGAAAATATATAGTTTCATATAGTTAATATTTGCTCAACACACAAAATAAAATATTGCCTTTTATCTTTGTATAAGAACAGCCTTTCACTATCAACACACAACAGCAAAATGGTGGAATATCATGTCACTCGTAAATGTCAGCGGACAGATAGTAAATCCTTTCATCACTACATGGCAAGCGAATGCAGGCTACAGTAGTGCACTACCGAAATATGGAGTCGTTAACAAGAATTAATAGGGTGGCGTTAAAGATATACATGGCGTTATTTGTCTCAGGGACCTTATTAGAACTGTTACTTTCCTCAGCTCAAAATATAATGGATTGCCTTTTATTTCGAAAGTCAAGGAATCAGCACCTAAAGAGAGTAAAGAAGCTGTTGTTACCTTTAAGTTTATTATTATTATTATTATTATTATTATTTATTCAAGCGTAAATATTTACACTTCGACGTCCCTATCTTGATTTCGTCTCGCTCCCTCTTTCTAGAGCCCTTGAAGAAAGTAATAAGTTGACGTGAATATATGAAAGTCATACATGATAACTCACAATTACTTTTGAAACAATATTCCTAAATCTCTTTTCTCGTTGCAAAGAGGTTTCAAGTAATAACACAGTCTACTATATACACTCACGAAGCTCAATACGTAGTAAATATGCATCCATAGATAGTTGCTAAGCACTAGGATCGCTACTATCGCCTCATTACAGACAATGCGAAATAGTACCGGCACAGTCTATTGTTCCTAGCACCCTCACAACTCAAGCTTCGTAACTGTATGTACTAGACTGTGGTAATAAGCTATATAGAGTTTTTCATAAGTAAGGAATAATGCAAGTAAAATTAAAATTAACTCATTTAAAAAATGTTCGGACATGTCAAATTTAATATTTTGAAAGGAAAATTTTATAAGAAAAAAAGAAACAAAATTTTCAGCCATTATTGTACAGGGTGTGACATCATCGACAACATTTTTAAATTACAGCATATTATTTTTTCATTTTTTTTTCTGAAAGGTGGGTGTGATGAGTGAAAACAGCTATAATAACAATTAGAGAGTCAGTCAAACTCTTACGGAACCACCTATAAGGACTCTAATTCAGTGTACTGAAAAAACTGACGCACTATTATCATTTTTCTTTTTCTTATTAGCTTTTATTGCTTCTTTACTTGTTTGTAACTTTTCTTATTCTGTGAACTGCCATTGTTTGTTTGTTTGTTTACTTACTTATTTGCAATTTTCTCTTACTGTTATCTTTCATCATCTATTTGTTCTTTTTTTTGTTTTGTATGCTTTGTCTAATGGCAACCTCTAATTTGAGGAAGCTCTGTTAAATAAATTAATAATAATAATAATAATAATAATAATAATAATAATAATAATGTACCAGAACAATGGAAGGAGTCCATAATTGTACCTATTTTTAAAAAGGGGGACAAAACCAACTGTGGTAACTTTCGTGGAATATCACTTTTGTTGACGTCGTACAAAATTTTGTCCAATATTCTTTTGAGAAGATTAACTCCGTACGTAGATGAAATTATTGGGGATCATCAGTGCGGTTTTCGGCGTAATAGATCGACTATTGATCAGATTTTTTGTATTCGACAGATAATGGAGAAAAAATGGGAGTATAAGGGTACAGTACATCAGTTATTCATAGATTTCAAAAAGGCATATGACTCGGTTAAGAGAGAAGTATTATATGATATTCTTATTGAATTTGGTATTCCCAAGAAATTAGTTCGATTAATTAAAATGTGTCTCAGTGAAACATACAGCAGAGTCCGTATAGGTCAGTTTCTATCTGATCCTTTTCCAATTCACTGCGGGCTAAAGCAGGGAGATGCACTATCACCTTTACTTTTTAACTTCGCTCTAGAATATGCCATTAGGAAAGTTCAGGATAACAGGCAGGGTTTGGAATTGAACGGGTTACATCAGCTTCTTGTCTATGCAGAAGACGTGAATATGTTAGGAGAACATACACAAACGGTTAGGGAAAACACGGAAATTTTACTTGAAGCAAGTAAAGCGATCGGTTTGGAAGTAAATCCCGAAAAGACAAAGTATATGATTATGACTCGTGACCAGAATATTGTACGAAATGGAAATATAAAAATTGGAGATTTATCCTTCGAACAGGTGGAAAAATTCAAATATCTTGGAGCAACAGTAACAAATATAAATGGCACTCGAGAGGAAATTAAACGCAGAATAAATATAGGAAATGCGTGTTATTATTCGGTTGAAAAGCTCTTATCATCCAGTCTGCTGTCCAAAAATCTGAAAGTTAGAATTTATAAAACAGTTATATTACCGGTTCTTCTGTATGGTTGTGAAACTTGGACTCTCACTCTGAGAGAGGAACATAGGTTAAGGGTGTTTGAGAATAAGGTGCTTAGGAAAATATTTGGGGCTAAGCGGGATGAAGTTACAGGAGAATGGAGAAAGTTACACAACACAGAACTGCACGCACTGTATTCTTCACCTGACATAATTAGGAACTTAAAATCCAGACGTTTGAGATGGGCAGGGCATGTAGCACGTATGGGCGAATCCAGAAATGCATATAGAGTGTTAGTTGGGAGACCGGAGGGAAAATACCTTTAGGGAGGCCGAGACGTAGATGGGAGGATAATATTAAAATGGATTTGAGGGAGGTGGGGTATGATGATAGAGACTGGTTTAATCTTGCACAGGATAGGGACCGATGGCGGGCTTATGTGAGGGCGGCAATGAACCTTCGGGTTCCTTAAAGGCCATTTGTAAGTAAGTAAGTAATAATAATAATAATAATAATAATAATAATAATAATAATGATAATAATAATAATAATAATATTTTTTGATTGAGCAAGTGAGCTGTATACCTCATTGGAATGAGCATAGTTTATTGCGTTTTTATTAGAATAATTATTTTACGGTATTTACTTGATATACCTGACGTGCCAAGAATTCAAAGACTGAAGGACACAAATTTAGAAGAGAAAAACGTAAGCATAACAATATTGTTTTTCTTCTTCAGGAAATCATTCCAATATTAATTTTTTAATTTAATAAAACACTTATCAACTATTTATTTATATGTTGATATAGTTGACAATATGAATGACATATAATTTAATATAATTTTTGTCAAATAATATGTGTATGCTACATAGGCTGTAACATTTTTTGCAAAAAAGTGGCTATGTCCAAATGTTTTTTTTCCCCAAGAAATAGTATAAGGAAAAGCAGTGAAAAGTTTTACAAAATTTGGTAGATATGTGAGAAACCTATATAAAATATGTCAGATTATTTTATTGTATGAGAAACTTGAGGGACAGTTTTTTTTTGGTGTGTTTTCCTGAAAAATTGATATTTTGGACTTGTCCGGTTTTTACTATCATCGCTTCAAATGTATTGTCTGGAACTTTCATTTCAAAGGCAGGTTCCTGTTGCGTGCCGCAAATATACGGCCCGGATTCGCCAGATTCGCAAATCTCGGATAACAGAAATGGGTAAATGTCAAACTAATTTATTTTATCAAATAAGACTTATCGAAAAGGGAACGTGATTATGAAACCTACCCAACAAGGAAATTATTCTGCGCCACAATTCTTTATTGTGATTCAGTTCTGCAATGAGGAGCGGAACAGATTTACCGCGAAGTGTAAAATGCTAAATAAGTAACGAATTCCTTTAAAATAGAAATTGTGTTTTTACTTAAGGTTTGCTCGAGGTGTTACCCATTTTTGAGTTTTAATCTTTTTCTGTATTATTGTTCGGCACTTATCGAGCGTGACGCGGGACTATAGGACTTATAATTAAGAATACAATGCTAATGCCTTACACAGTATTCCCAAGTATATGCGAGACAAAAAGAAGTGCTCTAACTGTAACAGAGCTCTTAACAGACAATAATTAAATGCAATGCCTATTCAAGTGTGATACCGTTAAACGATTCAAGCACTTTCTTCCTGAAAATTCAACTTATATCTTGCCCTGTTTATTCTGGTCATCATTCTTAATACAATTGTAAAGGAGCCACGGCTCGTAATCGAAGCCTCGAAGACGGAATCGTTTCTATAGTAATACGGAAAATATTTATATTTTCTCAAGTACTTAATCTTAATGAATTCTTCCTGTATGTAATCGGTACATATGGAAAATATTCTTGGAATACTTACTATAACTGCGTAATATGAAGATTTTGAGAAGAGCAGTAGTATAGGCGAGTCTTTCAGAATACGTATTGACAATAATTGTCAGTTGGAATGTCTAGCGGGTTGAGGGTATTGTTTGGTATTAATGGATTCAAAGTGGAGATAAGGTTCCTCGATTTTCGCCTTCTAGTAGAGCACGATCGCAAACTCGTGGCACCAACATGCGTGAGCTTCTTTCTGAGACTTCGGATTGGGGGGTTTTTGAGTGTGCGGTCAACTGCTTACTCATAGAGCGTACTTTTTAAACACTTCCCCAGCAAGAGTCTTGGGCGAGTCCATGTAAGTGGATACAAATTCGTCTTTCGCACAGGAGCCATGAGTTTGCGGTCGGGCTCTACCTCTTCCTCGTCCGCTTAATTTTGGCATTCTCTCTACAACTTACGATTTACTTGGGGTGTTGTGTTCTTCTGACAGTGAACCCAGGACACTTGTTGACATGTTTAAACTGAGCTGTCAGGAACTAAGCCACAAAATGAATGTTACGTGTAACCAAACAATTTTTTCCAAACAAATTGTATAAGATGATTTGGTCGTTAGACCATGCGAAAGTTGTGAAAATATAACTGTATCTCATTTTGTCATAACTTGGCTTCTATAACGAACTACGTAATTTTCTTGCTTTCTATATTTTCTTTCTACATTGCTTTTCTTCTTAAAAACATAAATTTTGATTAACAATTATAGTATACAGCACATTCACTGGTACAATTTTCTCTTTTCATAATCATATATATTTAGAAGTAGTAGAAATTAAATTATGGTTTATTCAACGACGCTCGCAACTGCAGAGGTTATATCAGCGTCGCCGGTGTGCCGGAATTTTGTCTCGCAGGAGTTATTTTACATGCCAGTAAATCTACTGACATGAGCCTGTCGCATTTAAATACACTTAAATGCCATCGACCTCGGCCGGGATCGACCCGCAACCTCGAACATAGAAGGCCAGCGCTATACCAACTACGCTACCGAGGAGACTAGAAATAGTAGATGGCACTGTTGCTAGAAGTAATAGGGTTCCTTTAAATAAGAAATATTTAATTTAGGCAATTTTAGGCTCAAAAACACAAACTAGATGATAGTGAATAAAATGGACATTTTTGGGTACAGTTAAACTCTTGCGGGTGGTATAACTTTTCATGAAACGTGTACCTACAGCATTGGTTTTAATTTATTCCTTCAAGAAAAAATATACATAAAACCTAAATTCCGAGGGTTTAGGCCTACTGATAATGCAACATTTTCGCTGTTACTACTTCTTTTTATTTTTACAATATTATACTCATAGTTCCCCACTACTTCGAAATAGATTTCTCTTTCATCAACTTCACATCTTCACATTCCCCTCATTATCCTACTTCATCTTATTTACCTTTCCATATATTCTACATAATTCCTTTCCTCCACTCCTTCGTTCATTTCGTTTTCACCTGATCGTTCTATTTCACCAGTTACATTATATTTTTCTTCTCCTTATCGTTCTACTTCATTTCGTTCTTTATTGCTCCTGCTTATCTTCCTTTCTCCTATACCATCTTCTACTTTGTCATCAATGCACCTTACTCCTCCCTTTTTTTCTACGTAATATTTTCTCTCGTTCTCCTTTTCTGTTTCAACATTATTTTCTTGCCCTCTTTCCTCTTTCATACAATTTTCGTTTTCTCTTACGCGCTCTTGTTTCACAATAATTTTATAATTTTTATATTTATCTGTTTTATCATAGATTTTTCCCTTTCTCCTTTCGTTCTATACTTCACCACAATTTTCTCTTACTTCATACATTTTCATCAAAGTTTTCTCTCATCCTCTCTGTTCTAGTTTAATTAACTTTGTATGGGTATTTTTGTTTCCATCACCGTTTTCCCAGTCTTCTCTTCTTATTGTCATTTTCTGTTCCTCTTTCTTCTCCTAGCTCATAATAGTTGTCGGAGCTCTTTCTCCCCAACTTCATATCCTTTTTCTGCTCTTCTTTCTTCAGTTGCCTGATCTCTTTCTCCTCAACTTCAAATCATTTTCCCTTCTCATTTTTCTTCATATACTTCATCATAGTTGTCTAATCTCATTCTCCCGAACTTCATTGTGTTTTTCTGCTCCTACTTCATCACAGTTAACTAATGTCTTTCTCCCCAGATTCATAATGTTTCTTTCCGCTCCTCAATTTTTTTCCACTCCATCGTACTTCTATGATGTCTTTCTTCCTCAACTTCATAATATTTTTCTGCTTCTTTTTATCCCTCAACTTCCTCCAACTTCATCATCGTTTTCTGTTCCTCTTTTTCCTTACATTTCTCCAAAGCTCTCACTCCTTTTTCATGTCATCACATTTCACCATTCCTTTCAAGATTCTTTTTCTTCCATCTCAACATTGTTTTCTTCTACGCTTATTCTTTTTCGCTTTTACTTCCGGCAGAAAATGTTCTTTGACAATACGTCCTAAAAACTTACTTCTGCTTCATTGTGATGCTTTCCCCGTATCACAGTTTCTTTTCTTTCTTCTACTTTCTCAGAAAGAAAGAAATGAATGAATGAATGTATGTATGTATGTATGTCACCGGCATAGCTCAGTAGGCTGAGATGCTTGCCTGCCGATCCGGAGTTGCGTTCGGGCGTGGGTTCGATTCTCGTTTGGGCTGATTACCTGGTTGGGTTTTCTTCCGAGATTTTCCCCAACTGTAAGGCGAATATCAGGTAATCTACGGCGAAGTCTCGGCCTCATCTCGTCAAATAATCTCGCTATCATCAATCTCCTCCTGGTTGGGACAAGTTACCTGGCTGAGGTTTTTCCGTGGTTTTCCCTCAACCCATTAAGAGCAAACGCTGGGTAACCTTCGGCGTTAGACTCTGGATTAATTTCACCAGCATTATCACCTTCACATCGTTCAGACGCTATATAACCATAGTAGCTGAAAAAGCGTCGTAACATAAGCCACAAAATCATCAATCCCATCGACGCTAAATAATCTCGTAGTTGATACAGCGTCGTTAAATAAACAAGTAAAAAGTATATATATATATATATATATATATATATATATGTATTTTTAGTTGGTTATTTAACGATGCTGTATCAACTACTAGGTTATTTAGCGTCGATGAGATTGCTGATAGCGAGATGGTATTTGGCGAGATGAGGCCTAGGATTCGCCATAGATTACCTTGCATTCACATTACAGTTGGGGAAAACCTCGGAAAAAACGCAACCAGGTAATCAGCCCAAGCGGGACTCGAACCCGCTCCCTCACGCAATTTCAGACCGGCAGAGAAGCGCCTTAACCGATTGAGCCACGCCAGTGGCGTGCGTATGTATGTATGTATGTATGTATGTATGTATGTATGTATGTATGTATGTAGGCTATGTATGTATGTATGTTTATGTATTGTATTTCATATACAGAAATGTTTGTACGTATGTAGTACAGAGCAATGCTGATGCCAGTTGCCTATTCATCTGTACAACTGCAGCCTCTCAGCACTCAACATTATCTCGCGTGCGGTGGACTTCTTAACGTCGTCGCAGGACGCACGACTTCGTGATCGGGAACTTAATACTAATTCCCATGATAACATCTTAATCCGGATGTGGTCTAATTGCCACGAAAGTGGCTCTAGTGTTCTAATTGTGCAGCTCTCAACCCTGCCCTTCCTTCTCTGTGACAAATATTCAACAAGGAATCCGTGAACACGGGCTGCGAACAAAGAGACGGACTGAGGCTGCTTTTTGTTTCATTTCGTCGTTTTAATCATTTTGCAGTTACAAGGTGCGTTCGCAACTTTCAGTAATTTGTTACTCTCTCTTTCGCCCTCTTTCCCAATCTCTCTCTTCTCTTTCTTCTTCTGTGTCCCTACCTCTTGGTAGTCTCTTTCGCATTTATATTTCAGAGATAATTTACAGATAGAACAAAATTATTTAGAATTTAGGAATGTCGACATTTTGAATGTATTTCACTTTCGCATGACAAGAAAAGAACATTCACCGACTACTATGGAATCAATTGTAACAGGTGTGGAAAATGTCCAGTAAATATAAACATTGTGGATGATCACATTCATGATGATGACAATGATGATGGAGATAATAGCGATGAAGATCAAGATGACGTTAATAATCATTTGCTGCAGCTATTACGCTCTAACCAGCGCTTCCTTTCCTTACGTACGGTTCCTTCACCTAACGTCAATAGCCTGTGTAGTCGTTGTACAGCCATTCCAGTTTGTCCCAGATGTTACATTTTTACTGTTTTATTGTCAACTTTCATTATTAGAATCAATTTACAAGATTAGTATCATTTTACAGAAAAAAACTGTTGAATAAAAATTATTATTATTGCAGAAAAGGTTCCGTTACGGATGTTACAAGATTTGCGAACTCACTTCACACCTTATTAACAAAAAGTGTAAAATTCAGGTATCTGCCTCAAGCATAAAGATATTCATTCTAATAGTGTTCATGTGAAAGCTATGTAAATCTCATGGTATCAAATTAGTTCACAAAAACATAATCGGTAAATATTTGATAGCTGTTTCTACCATTTCACGGATGTTACACATATTTTGTCACGGATGTTACAGATGAGTTAATGTTTTTTCATTTTTCCAGTTTCAAAAGAACTGTGATAGGCCTATTTCTAAAACAAAATATTCATTTGAACTGTAAGATTAATTCTTATTAGCTCAAACTACTGAAAATAATTGCTAGGAAGAACACAGTAGGCCTACAGTGTAAAAAGTTCCTTGACCCTATAGCTCGAATTTACAGTGCAGAGTCTCAAAATATGTCTTCAACAAAAGCTCCGTGAAAAATATAATATATTAACAGTAAGTTGATCTTTCTATGAGTAGGTGCTACAAAATTCAGGGCGGCAAAACAGTACCTATTACCCAGGCAAGACCACTTAAGGCTGGTTCACAATAAACCGGGAACGGAAATAACGAGAACGAGAACGGAAATAATGTTAAAATAAATGTATTTAAGTGTGAGTATTCACAATAGTTAATTATGAATATTCACATTTAAATACGTTTATTTTAACATTATTTCCGTTCTCGTTGTCGTTTCCGTTCCCGGTTATTGTGAACCAGCCTTTAGATTTAATGTCCATAAAACTTGTACACTATTTTCATTTTGAAAATAAAACATTAGAATATTTAATTTTAGAGCCTTATCTATGTCTGACACTAATAATAAACAAATAGGCTGCAGTAGAACCTCTATTATCCGTGGTAATGAAGGGGATGGACTGAACGGTTAATCGAAAAAATCGGATAATCCGTACCATAAAAGATTTTCACAAATAAAGTGCATAATATATAGGCCTATAGTTTCGTAATAGCCTCCGTGGTGCTGTGTTTAACATGCTAGTTAGTGGATCAGAAGTTCACTAATTTAAGTCTGGTTATCAGTGACGAGTTTTAAGGGAACTCATTGTGACGGTTGTCTGCCGAAAGATAGGAGTAGAGGTCTCGTGTTGTAGATTCACACACTCGTACTTTATACAATTTACCTTTTTTTATTAAGTCGCGCACAGTTGTAACTTCAATCTCGTATTCTGTTTCGATATGAGATAAAGTTTCTGATTTTCCAAATCTCAATTATTTGCTCCTGTTTGTACTTAGCACAACACATTTTCTTTACCCATGGAAGATATTTTACATTTATGTTATACTACAGTACAACAAGGACTGAATTGTACACGGGTTTTGCAATTGTGGAAGTTCTTGGGGTCATTACCTTGAAAGCAGGTAGTGACTATTTTACAAGTTGGGAAAAACATCCCCTCCAACAAGTAACTGTATAGGACTTTATATTTTGTCGTGTAAAAAATAGTGAGAGAGAGAGAGAGTCGGACAATTCGCCAATCGGTTAATAGGGTAACGGATAATAGGGGTTCTACTGTATTTCTGAAAAAGACTTTTTGATTGGAATTCGCAGTTTGTCCGGAATGGCTGTGTAAGTCAGTAATATGTAATAATTACTGTCTGGATTCCCATTTTATTTACAAGCTCCAGTTGATTTTGTCGGTAGCAATAGACCTAATACATCATTTTGACCATATTTATGTTTGATATCTTTCTCCGGGTCTTTGTCCAGGAGATGATGATGATGATGATGATGATGAAGAAGATAATGACGATAATAATGAACACAGATATATAGCGGGAGTCCTGTGAAATCATACAGATTTGGAATCAAAGGACATTGACCTTGAGGCGATCTGTTAGAGTGCATCCAAGATAGCGAAAGCTGACGCTAGGTAACTTAAGAGCATAATTTCGAGGTTACACCTTGAAGTCGACTGTAAACATCCTCACTTCAATGCTCTGGCACAATTAAGAACCATTAAAATGGCAATGTCATTGCAATTTACATTGCGAAAGTTAAATAAAGTCCTGAGGTGAATAATGTGGAGCATGTTTCATATTTGGAATTATCTCTAACTTCCTTGGCTTTCTATAAAACCGTGGAAGTGTTAACATTGTGTTCTACGGGTTTCTGTTTACTAGTACATTTATTTCACACGGAACAGTTCTCTTCAAATATTCCAGCAAACTTCCAGAATGAAGTCATATCGCAGGGTCTACACCAAGTTATTTAGATTTAGGGGCCTATAAAACTTCTCAGAGGGTTAAAAATTTCCCTGTCTGATTCAAAATAACAACGAATAAGACAAATTTACGACTTCAGAGAAAATACAATTATTTAGAGAAATAAATATATGAAATGAACGCAATTAGCCAAACAAGATTAGCTTCAATAGCTGTTATTTTTTTATTTTATTTTGGGTTATTTTACGACGCTGTATCATCATCTAGGTTATTTAGCGTCTGAATGATATGAAGGTGATAATGCCGGTGAAATGAGTCCGGGGTCCAGCACCGAAAGTTACCCAGCATTTGCTCGTATTGGGTTGAGGGAAAACCCCGGAAAAAAACCTCAACCAGATAACTTGCCCCGACCGGGATTCGAACCCGGGCCATCTGGTTTCGCAGCCAGACGTGCTGACAGTTACTCCACAGGTGTGGACAATAGCTGTTACTTGTTACGTTTTCACGTACTAAACGTTAAAAGAGTTAGCGAAAAGAAGAGTCTTTAAGTTTTAGACCTATATTATATATATTAGCCTATTCATTTGCTAATATTTTTATGTTTAACAAAGCTTTAGAGATTACAATATTACCCTGAATTTTCACTCTCTCTCTCTCTCTCTCTCTCTCTCTCTCTTTCTCTGTCTCATAAACAAAATAAGTATAATACCTTTGTTAAAATTGCTTTTTCTACCTATGGAGTGACATTTTGCACTTGTTTCCTTTTAGATTCTTCATTATAAGGCATTTTTAGAATACTACATTGTACTTTCATTCATTTACTTTCCCTTGCTTTGAAGGTGATACACTGTATTACAACGTTGTTTTGAAGGTATGGGGGCAAGACTGGATTTTGGAAAATGCTGGTGAAAGAACAGGGGAAAACGAAAGAACAACGAGAAAAAACCTCAAAACCTTATCTTCGATACTACAAATGTCATGATAGTTGGGGCGGGGATTGAACACAGGCTGGCTTGCATGACAACCTCACGCTCCAGCAGTAAGCCACCGAGGCAGGTTTTTATGAAGGTATGGGAGTGAGACTGGATTTTGGAAAATGCTGGTGAACGAACAGGGAAAAACGAAAGAACGCTGAGAAAAAAAAAATCTTAGCTTCGTTGCTACAAATGTCATGATCGTTGGTGACGGGGATTGAACCTAGGCTCGCTTCCATGACAATCTCACGTTCCAGCAGTGAGCCACCGAGCCAGTTTGTGTTGTACAACCAAACCTCTTTAAGGCGATCATTAATAATTCTACATATATATATATATATATATATATATATATATATATATATATATATAAATTAATTATATATAATATAATATAATCTATATAGGCCTGTATTTTTTATTTTATTGGGTTATTTTACGACGCTGTATCAACATATAGGTTATTTGTCTGAATGAAGTGAAGGTGATAATGCCGGTGAAATGTAGGCCTGTAAATAATGCCTGGGAGGGCAATCTTATCAAACGAGGAAAGAAATTTAAAACACATAAATCTGTATTCATGGCGTAGGTAGTCTACGATGCAAAACTTAATAAGTCTAAAATAAGAAATATAGATTATTACAGTCTATTCATTATGGCTCCAATTGCCATTTGTATTTAACAAATGAGATGTGATTATCTAAATGTGCATTCAAGGATTCGTTCCCTTTACGCACGCCGTCATTCAGCGGCACTTCTCACACTCACCACCGCTAGAAAAACATTGGTTTAAATGGCAGTATCCACACATATGGCAGTTGACACTTGCCACGAGCCACGCTGCAAGTTAGGCTTACTGCTGAACAAAACATTGGAGTTGTTCACACAAAGCGGTGAATGAAGTTAATAATCGATGGCGCGACTGAGCCACAAAACAGCTCCACTCGAAAGCGCTACTCTAAGGGGCTCTGTGTAAAATGGTACTATTACAAAGGGCAGTTATTAACTCCTATCCTATACTGCCTCAGAATCGAATAGTATAGTGTCATTAGAGACTGAACTGATGACTTGTTTCAACTATTTCTTCAGTTGGAACAGATAGCAGTCATTTCAATAAAATTATCCTTGCTCCCACAATGGTTTCAGTCAGTATTTGTGTTTCCTACTAAATAAGATCAGCAAACATTAAAACGGAATACAGAACACAGGGTGTACATTTAAGGGCAGGCATGTTTGCTTTAGCAAGATGTATGCAGGCTATAAAATTATGTTGTCTGCCAAATAATTCGGATTACCATTAGAATGAACGCATGCACGAGTAGAGTCGTAGCTAAGGTATTGTGCTACAAGCTGGAAGGTCGTGGATTCGATTCCCGATTGGATCATGAATTTTCTCCATTGATCTAATCCTTCGGGCTCTGGAGTCCATTCAGGGTACCAATCGACCTGGTTGGCGAGTTGGTATAGCGCTGGCCTTCTATGCCCAAGGTTGCGGGTTCGATCCGGGCCAGGTCGATGGCATTTTTTTTTCAGGGTACCAGGGTAAAGGCGAAAAGCACCTACAAGTGACATCCCTATTGTGAAGAATGCCGATTGTCTGGAAGGGTGGGAACCTTAACATCCCACTACACTGTGGGTGTCTTTGACATATAATACTCTATCTTTTCATTAGAAAGGAATTTACAAAACTGCTCATCTTAAAGGAGGGGAAAATACATTTCACAACATAAATTTTGTGATCTTAGGTCGGGAGAGGGTGATCGTTTCAAAAGAGTTTAAATATACTTATCTTTTGGAGCTAAAATTCCATTTTCAAAAGCAATTGCAATGTGCGCAATCGTGTCTATGGTGTGGTCCTCCAGATAGGTTTTACTACCTTTCATTTTTACTGTTAAACAAAGTGCAATAATGATAACTAATGGATAAAGTACAATAATGATAACTAATGGCTATTAAATGTTATTTTTGTAAACATATTTTTCATGGTCGAGACGGAAGCAACAATTATTCGTGTTCAAAATATCCCGCTTCACCGCTCAAGTCAAAATCATGAGATGCGTGTTATTGTTACACTCGCGGATTTCGTTATAGTTTTTATTACTGGAAGGAGACAAAACACGACATTTCTCGTACCGGAACAGAATCTTGAGGACGCGACCCTGCAGGAAGTGAACGCGGTCCGACGACGAAGATGCTCCTCGCTCCTTTTCTCGGCTGTGATGTTTGTAGATGGTCGTTGCGTGTCAAATTGAAAGCGCTCGAAACCATCAGATGCGGTTGCTAGGGAAAAAGAGAAAAACTATAATCCTGGTCGTGTCGCCAGCCAGGCATCACAAATCTGATCAACAGCTTCCCCTCATTGCTGAGAGTCTATCGGGCGCATTCCCAGTACTGTCCATCGGTTCTTACCTCATAAAATTCTTCACAAAACTAATACAAGATATGAAGGAATACAATGCACGAATTTTATCTATAATGTTTAAGATACGTAATGTTACTGCCAATTTATTATATACCGGTATTTTAATTAGACTACATTAATACAAGTATTAATTATTCTATCTTCATTTTAATTAATAATAATCTGAAATAAGGTACCTAGTCACAAACAGGAAAATGTCTTAAATACTTCAA
This sequence comes from Periplaneta americana, assembly GCF_040183065.1. Lineage (NCBI taxonomy): Eukaryota > Metazoa > Arthropoda > Insecta > Blattodea > Blattidae > Periplaneta > Periplaneta americana. The sequence continues at coordinate 60,490,066 of NC_091121.1, read as the reverse complement.
GCATAATATATTAAGAAATATGTCGCATTATTTGTTACGTTCTAGTGATATAATCTGTTAATATTAGCTTTAGGGAGAATTATTAGCCGAATAGTTAGAGTGTCGTCTTCTCACGTCAGTAATCCGATTTCGAATCCCATTGGTTCCAAGTGAAATTTGTGGAGAACAAAAACTATTTACGGTCGTAGATTTCCGCGAGATACATCCGTTTCCCCTACCGGCATGAAATCTTTGCTCATTAATCATCATCATCATCATCATCGGCATGGTAGATGTAGATGGTACACCGGGAGCAACGCTACGGCGGGCGGTAAAAAGATCTACAGTAACGGTGCGTCACTCCTAAGGGAGACGCTTGGAATAATATATAGGCCTATACATCCTATGTATATAACCATTAGTTGTTACAGTGAAATATCGTGTCCACTGCTATGGAGTAACGGTTAGCAGGTCTGACCGTGAAACAAGTGGGCCCGAGTTCAAATCCTGGTTAAGACAAATTACATGGTTGAGGTTTTTCCGGAGTTTTTCCTCAACCATTAAAACAAATGCTGGGTAACTGTCGGCGCTGGACTCGACACCCATTTCGCTGGTATTATCACCTTCATGTCACTCAGCCGTTAGATGGTCATAGCAATTGATAAAGCATCGTAAAGTAACCAATTAAAACAGTGAAATATCGCAAATTTAATATATATTCTTACATTTCTCATGTCTCAACCAAATCCTGTATGTATTTTATTTATAATAATACTGTCACTTGTGGGTGAGCGTAATGTCGCGGTTAAGGCGTAACACTACAAACCGGAAGGTCATGGGTTCGAATTCTGATGGAGTTACGGATTCTCTTCATTGATCCTATTCTTCCGGCCGCATTATGGCCTTGGTATTTACTCAACCTCTAACAGAAATGAGTAATTATTCGTACCAGTGGTATTTCCTTGGGAGTAAGGAGGTGGGGACATGACAATGACATCCTTACTGCCATTGATGCTGGATGTATGTAGGCTACAGGTGGAAGCCGTAAACTCCCGCTACTCTGTGGGCTCTTTGACTTGTAAGAGGGATGACTTTACCTTTATCTTTACAGTCAATGATTAAAAAACTATTTCGTTAACACGAACGATGTATTTTTCGCTCGATTTATAAAAGACATCCAATACTATGGTTTCTTCGTCACTTTTTTATGTTTTCTACTTCGTTATTCACAAGCAAAAGTTTCGTAATGCTTAGAATAAAAATCTCTCTTCTTATGATGTTCCTAAATTCGCACATAGTGTAGGAGTTTTTACGGCATTTGAAGGATATTTCATTCAGTGATACGGTGATCCATGAAGTGAGACAAGTGACCAAAAGGCTTGGAACACACAACATTTCTTACCTACTAACCTAAGACTTTCGATTCCTACTAAGGTTTCAGTAAACAGACACTATGTTGCGAGCAGAGATGTGTCAGGCAGTTTCTAGCATTCACCAGACCAACCCAACTTTGGAATCGGATTACGACATTCATCTGTTCATGGTCGTGAGCATTGCAGAGAGAAAGTTGTATCTGGCTGGCCATCTGCATCTCATATTACCGAGGTTCATACGTCAATATGCGTCATATTATTTTATAAGATGAAATATACATAAATAAAAAAATAGATGAAAGAGATAGCGTTGGAGAATTAAATTAATAAGTTTTGACAGAAATGGAAGAAACCTGATAAACTCCTGACATTCCGATCTTGCCCATTACAAGTGTTACTCAGTTAAAATATGTAGACACAGTCGAGTTCACGGAGCGACAAGACCGAGCTCTAGTACTAAGCTATGGAGTAGAGATGAACAACGATCGAGAGGGCAGGACTGACGGCGCCCGCAAGGCCGAGGACCCGCACGACAGTGTTGTGTAGGTCGCGTCGTTGACGTGGGGACTGCTTGTGAGTGTTTCGAGACGTCGAGATTGATCACTCCCGAAGTCCCGAACGTCAAGCAGCCTTGAATCACCACAGTTGTTTCTACCTGACTGAACTTTTATCTACTTTGGCAACTGTTATGTGTTTATGAACAGTCAAGTGGCCTATTTGAAGCATCATGTCTCCTTTCGGTGTATAATGGTCCGTTCCCCAGTCTTTATTTAATTACTGGGCCCTTGTTGAAAGACTGGAAATTTTCTTCTCATATGTTTGGAATCAAGTGTGCAATCTCGAGTGAAAAGATATTAACGTTATGCTTTGTGTTTCTTAGAAATGCAAATTTATTTGAGAATTTCTTTTCTATTTATATAACCATAGGTAATATCATATGATAGAACCGGAATATTTTGATAACTAAGATACTGCTCTGTTTTGTCTTTTTGTCTCATTTAAACATTTATAATGTTTGTTTCAATGATGTATGTTGTTCGGGGTTGCCATTCTTTCCACGCCGACCGGGTGCTGTTTCGGGAGTGATGAGCGAGACTCGAGGCGCGCGGGAGTGACGAGACGGGACTCGAAAGACAAATGCAACGAGCACAGCGAGCGAGAGCGGCAGTTAGTTTTGTTTATCTCTACTATGGAGCGTTAAGATATTGTAGATGAGGATGGCAGAAGGATGGAATAATCTATTTGGGGAATAGATTAGCCATTAAACTTCTGCACCAATGGACCCATTGTACTCATTTCTTCATCATCAAAATCCTAAAATTGTTAATATAGTTCTGATCCTTGCGCGAGTTTGAAAGAAATTGCAAATGTCTTTTACAATCAGTTTTTATATTTTATTAAATCGAGCATTACAGATATAGCCGAGTTGAATAGGAAGTGTGTCACAGAATTCCTCATTGACTTCCGTCTACAAAGTAAGAAACTTTATCGTGAAAATGACCGGTAATTTTGTTCAAAACCTTTTCCGAAAGGGATAAGGTTCATTTAACGTAGAGCCGAGACTTCTAATTTTATCCTGAAGAGGCATAGTTTGGAATTTTTTACGTTGAGTGCAGTATCATAATGCTTCGAAGGTTGAATCTAACTATACCTTCAGATTAAGAGAGGTATGATAAAGAATATATTACTCGCTGGGTTCGTTCGTGTTAAAAAAAAAAAGAAAACTGGAAATAAGTCACCACATGTTTCATTTTAAACAAGACAGTACTGGTATAGAAAGACACACATTAACATAAATTCTACTTTAAAAAATAAGTATAAAGCACGAACTTACTATACTAAAAAACGCACCTTTAAAAATACCGCCAACAGAAAAATGGACAAAGAAAAGCACCGCCATAAGTACTGCCAACATCGCAACAGAAAGTAATCAACAATGTGTCATGGATCGGCCACTAGGAGTGCTAGCTACACAGTATATTTAAAATGGAATAAAATCTGTAATCCACAGTTTTGTTCTGGTAGGGCACTTAAAATTAGGGACAATTGGAATAAATCCGGGACAGCGGGACTCTTAACAAAAACAGCAGTGTCTCGTAAAAAACGGTACGAATGGGAATCCTAACCGAGCAGCAAGCACCATAACTAGGGCTAGGATTTTGATGAAATTGCATCTTTTTTCTAGTAAGCCAGAAACATAGCTGCTTTAGTATTTATATGTTATGTGATAAACTGAGTGTTTTAAGATATATTTGCTAGGGCATTTTTTTTTTTTGCATTTTTTGCCTGTTTCAACTCATAAAAATATTTTTTTTTTATTTATTCGGCCATTTTTTTAGGCATTTTCATTTAATTTTGGCCATAAATCCATATTATTAATGTAAAATAATGTTTATTTCCTTTGATATTTTCTTTACATATTTCGTCCATTAATACCCATTATTTTGTATAATATTTTAATCGTTTTTCTACACAAATATTGCCATTTTAACGTAGTACACCCCATGTAATGGATCAGTCCAACCACCCTTCACTATAAACTCCTCTATACCTGCTAATTCCGGATAAGACTTATGGTAGACTACATGGAAACTAAAAGTGAAGTAAATCCATGGGGCTACAGCCCATGAAGGGCCAAGACCTACCAGCTGACTGCTGACCTCACGTCCACATGCCGACACAGAGGTGAACGATCATACATGGAAACTACATCAAGTAAAATAATTAATTAAAGTGTACTACTTAGAAAAAATTATGTAAAATTTAATTCAATTACTAGTTTAAATAATAAGTAGTATAAAATCTCTTTTCCTACTAAGCCAATTATGTAAGATCAATTTTTAGAGCATTTTAAGGACTTTTTTTTTTTTAGATTTTTAGGTCATAAATGAATTGTTTTTGGACATTTTTTCACGATTTATAGGTCATCAAAATCCTAGCCCTAATCATAAACCTTTGCATCAGCCAGGATCACGAAGAAAACCATGGCGTAATGTTTTCTTCCCTTTAATGTGCTACACTCGTGAAGTCGAGGCCTAAGGTTCTCCTAAAAGTCGCCAGTAGAATTTCGACCTGCTTGTATAATTAGAAGGGTTATAGCTTGTTTCCTTATGCCTTTTCCTATTCACAACTGTGCACAATAGATTGTTTGGTGCCTTATTCTTTACAAACAAAATCTTCCTCCCACCGGAACTGCATAATGTAGAGGAAGGGGTCCCACTATTTCCTTGTACCACGTTAATAATAGGAGAGGCACTGCCTCACTCCTATTGTAGTTATCGATCAATGAGGTTTCCGATTGACTCGGACCCCTTGCTAAGCGGACAACTCGTATCACAGTCTGTATTTACTGAACTGTTCGCAGAAACAGCAGACAGTGTGAACTATGAAATCGGGAGCATGGTCGGTTGCTTCAGACATGGTCAACAGCCGTACCGTTAGTCGAATAGCAAGTTCATTTGATTTCCACGCGTAAACCCCGCTTCAAATCCCGACGGTTCTAGGAGAATTTGTGTCAACAAAGAAGGACGCATATCGAATAGATTTTTTACCGTAACGGACGATAAAAACATACAGATCTGTTCAAACCTTCAAATTCTTCTGCATCACAATGCCCTTTCTCCTGATGTCAGTTTAACAATGGTTCAACTCACGTTCCGAGATCAATACAACTATTACTTTCATAAAGGTTTAACATGTCAAACGTCTCTTCTCCCACTGTCTTCATATGTTCTTATCTAAGCAGATTTGTAATTATACAGAGTGGATAGTAACCTCTGCACCAAAATTTAAGGAGTGATTCTACATATACAGTGAAACTTTCCCATAGCGGACACCGCCGGGAAAAAATTAAATGTCCGTTATTGAGAAGTGTACGCTATTTAGAAAATCACTCTTCAAACATATTGTTTTGTCTGGCTCGAAAAAAAAAGACCCGTTTCATCACAGTTGAAAATGTCTCTCTCATCAAACTCTGTCACAAATATCAGTAAGTTTACTTTTCCAGTCAGATGCAATTTCTGGATCAACAGAAGCAGATTCACCACATACACTTCTGTAGGAAATATTGTGTCGTGACCGAAACTTGTCTAGCCAACACCCGAAGCTTTAAAATTAGAATAACCCAACTCTTTTGCAATTTCTAAGGTTTTCTCTCTAATCAAGGTCCCAGACAAAAGCATCTTATTTGCTCTAGCACGGCAGAACCACTAAGTTAAATTGTCAATGGCAAGCCTCTCAGTTTTAAGAAAGTTCTTTTTGTGTACTTATTTCCATTCTCAGTGTATGGTTTTAAAATAACATCCTTGTTTTTCAAAATTTCACTAACCTGAGTTTTTCCCACATTAAACTTTGTGACCAGCTCACGAACACTTAATTTCTCCTTCTCATTATGCTTTACAATATCCACTTTCTCTTGTAGTGACAAACATTTACGTTTTTGTGACTTTTTAATGTGACTGTACTTCCGAACACTCAACTTGACAAACTAAGAAAGTACGGACTACTCACGTACAGTATCACAACTAACAACTGTGCTGCTTGTCTTCAATAAAGTACAAGAACGTTCAAATGCACGATAATGATTGCTGCAAAGAATTCCGTTAGAATTCAGTTTAATTTACAACCGTCTTTTTCTTTTTTCTTTCACGCTGTCCGTTATTTGGAAGTTTTAATTGTTGTTGGGAGATACAGTTCAGTGTCCGCGTTCGTTATTCAGAATATCCGCTATTTGGAAGAATGTTATCATAAGGGACAATGTTATTTTGCAGGGGAATTTTAAAATGTCCGCTATTGGGAAGTGTCCGTTAAGGGAAGTTTCACTGTATGTTGACGTATGGCAGTTGACACTAGACATATACGTCAACATATATGCCTAACTTGGAGTCAGGCCACAAAGGGAAACACTGGAGGAGGAAGGTTCGATCCGGTACTGTGAATTGTATTCAGCGTAGCTCAGTGGTCAGAGCGCTTGGTACGTAGAAGCAAGGAACCGGGTTCGATCCCCGGCGCCGGAACGAATTTTTCTCCTCAAATATTAAAATACAATACGATGAGAAGTTGTCTTTTTGACGACACTGATTATTTTTGGAATCTATCTCAAGAATTAATTTTACACGCTCCAGTTAAACAACGATTTGGTTTGCATGACACTGGGTCATAATGAAAATGTATTTATTTCTTAGTCTTGATCAAAGCACAAAAAACGAATTTATAAATTTAGGGTTGAGTGGGAAGGAGACAACCTAAAATAGAAGAGAGCAAAAAGTGCGCGTTCGATACCTCGACTGGTATGTACCATAAGAAGCTAGTGGAAGCACCAAACTGCCGTGAGAAACCAGTCGACGGAGCATGACGTGGTAAGAGAAAGATGGAAGACATTCTTTCACAGTCTCCTCGCAGCATCTGCTCTTGACAGCAGGGTCATCGATCGGATGGTCACGTGACCAATGCATACTCCGTACTCGCACCTGCTTCGTCTGATGCACTGGACATACAATTGAGCTGTTAAAGTTTAATCGTAACTGTAATTAAATTGCCTGATGTAGTCCAACGATTGACCTGCAGATGTCCAGCTTTCGTCACCGAGACCACGTGACCTATTAGCAGCATGCGACTTTTTAGCAAGAACTGAGTGGCTTGCTCAGGGTTAAAGGTTCGAGTCTTTCTAGGACGTGAATGTCTCTGTCTGAGCTTCATAAATTCTATTTCTTTCTATCCGACAACAGGCCTGCACCTGCCCGGCTTGTCTTCGACAAGAAGGGAGTGGCTGTTCGCGGTTACAGTGTTTCTTCGTAATCGGAGGTTATGAGTTTGAATCCCGTACCAGAGAGGGGGTTACTCTTAGCACTGATGTTAATCACGTTCTAATACTGAATTCAGTTTCACAGCTGTCTTCATAGTTTTCCAATGCCTACAGATATGGTCAACTAAGAACCTTGAGGTATTCTGTTAAAGTGAGACCAGACATAGTTGATCTCTGACATTAGCCAAAGACGAGACGTGTTCTAAATTTTTTTTCAGGTCACGAAAAACCATCTTTGAAACTACTTTTGTATTTCCATAGTAACTTTAGGCTGTTCCAAAATTTAAGAGAACCCAGTAAAAAAGAATGGCTTTCAAGTTATTTTAATAGAATATGTATGTCCCATTCAAATAAGCCTACTTACCTATATTAATTTTACAAACATAAATACATATATGATATGATATGATATGATATGATAAGATAAGATAAGATATGATATGATATATGATAAGATATGATATGATATGGTATGATATGATAAGATATGATACGATATATGATATGATATGATATGATATGACTTGCTTAACAATAATTCCCTAACTAATTACGTCATCATTTCTTAATATTAAGCATCTTATCCTAATCTAACTTGTCCTACATTACTTTTCTTACTCACTGTTAGGACATTATTTCTAATATTCACTCTTATATAACGCTGTTCATAGCCTTGTTTACCTTCATCTAACCATTTTTTAATTTTTACTATGATAAAATATATTTCACGTCCAGTAATATCTTCATGTAATGAGGTCCTCCTACTATAAAATCGATTCCCACTATGCATTCATTTTTGACACTTCCATACCGACAACTCTTTACTCTCATTTTCATTAGGCCTACCTAAAAATGTCATTCCCTCATTTGTAAACTACGTTATGTGCTCTAACATGATTATATACAGTATTTAGAAGATGTCGGAGAAGTTGTAGTCAGAAGTATGTTGAAATATTATGTATCGTGCCGGGATATAAATAAAGCCAACTTAGTGTTGAAATTTTAAATGTAGATAACATATTCAAGATAGGTAAAATATAATATGCGAAAGTATTTAACCGAAAGACAAATCTGCAACAACGATATAATAAAACATGTGTTCGTGAGTTCCTAGTTAGAAATAAGTTAAAAGGCATTTACATGCATAATTTGTAATTTTCGAAATAAATAATTTTCTTCAGTTCTGTTATATAATGACAATAATAAATTGTCTATTATATTACTTAGGGCCTATGTAATGTATAAATTCATTGTGAATAATGAAAAATATCTGTATTCTCTTGGAAAAATTTACCTATAGCTGAAAAAAAAAGAGATAAGAAAAAATTTTAAGAAAGAAGAAATGGCGAAATATCCATTAAGCTTATCGGCTCATAAAAAAACGAAATTTTAATCACTTTTCAGGTGTTGATTTTCTTAACCCATTCCTTTCCCAATACCCCATTGTATTTTCCTTCTCAGCCTCTCACTATGAACTTGTTTACCAAACGCAATAGGAAATATAAAAATTGGAAATTTATTCTTTGAAAAGGTGGAAAACTTCAAATATCTTGGAGCAACAGTAACAAATATAACTTAAATGACACTCGGGAGGAAGTTAAACGCAGAATAAAATGGGGAATTCCTGTTATTATTCGGTTGTGTAACTTTGTCATCCAGTTAGCTCGCTCTCTCTCTCTCTCTCTCTCTCTCAAAAAAAAAAACCTGAAAGTTAGAATTTATAAAACAGTTATATTACCTGTTGTTCTGCACGGTCGTGAAACTTGGACTCTCACTTTGAGAGAGGAACAGAGGCTAAGGGTGTTCGAGAATAAGGTGTTTAGGAAAACATTTGGGGCTAAAAGGGATGAAGTTACAGGAGAGTGGAGAAAGTTGCACAACGTAGAACTGCAAGCATTGTATTCTTCACCTGACTTAATTATGAACATTAAATCTAGACGTTTGAGATGGGCGGGGCATGTAGTACGTATGGGCGAATCAAGGAATGCATATAAAGTGTTATTTGGGGTTCCGGAGGGAAAAAGACCTTTGGGGAGACTGATACATAGATGGCAGAATAATATAAAAAGGAAGGTGGGATATGATGGTAGAGACTAGATTAATCTTGCTCAGGATAGGGACCGATGGCGGGTTTATGTGAGGGCGGCAATGAACCTCCGGGTTCTTTAAAAGCCATTTATAAGTAGTAGTAGTAGTAATAATAATAATAATAATAATAATAATAATAATAATAATAATAATAATAATAATAATAATAATTTGTGTGTGGGCTCTTTAACCTAATGTGATAATTTCAAATGGATCTACAACTTATAAACCACGGAGGGTGGCAGAAAAATACCACCGCAGATAAGAAAAAATGGTAGATGACAGACAAGCGGGAAATGATTTAGAAGAAAATCACACTGTAGGAATCTACTGAGGAGGCCTTAGGCTATGTAACCGGAAGTAAACCTCTGACATGCAGCCAGCAAGTTAGGTACTCCTATCAAGAAAATATTAACCATTTACCACCAAGGACTGCTTTTCAGGTCGTTCCGTTCTCACTCTTGTGACGATTATGAATCAAAATAAGGAATCGTAGTAAATGGGACTTCCTGATCTTGTGGTCAGCCAGACCGCAGTTTGAGACTTCACAGTGCAAACGAGACAAGGAACATACACTCAAGTCCTGCGAGTAGGGAAAATAATATGAATATAAATAATATAATATTAAAAGTAGCAATAAATATGGTAAAGATGGTATTAGTGATAGGGAGATTATTTATAGAATAAAGGCAGAGATTTAACAAGGTGTCTAAATACTACTGTACTTTGTTAGAGAAGAATATACGAAAAATAAAAAGAAAAGAATACAGGAAATACAAGAATATGATTCAGAGTGTAGTGACATACGGAGCGAAGTACGAGAGGTAAAACAGAGGAGCAGGAAGAAACTTCTGGCTAATGAGATGGATTTTCTGAGAAGATGATGGAGAATATATAGAATACCAAATAAAACAATGAGATATTATCTGATTAGTGAACTATGAACCATACCCATTATCTCCTGGCTTAGTTGTCTCATGAGTGATGCCTTATTTGTGTCAATTTTAAGGTTCCAACCTGTCTTCGGACTGCTGACTAAACATGCATACATGGAAATATATTGGGATATTATCAACGAAGTACAAAAATGATAGTTGTGTTACAAACACACACAGCTAAAATGGATGAATCAAGATGGCCTAAGAAGATTCCAGAATGGGTCCTATCGGAGAGACAGAAACGGGGACGCCAAGGTATAGTTGAAAAGACATTAAGAATGCCATATAGTAAAGGGGATTTAAGGAAGAAGACTGATCGGAAACAGTCAACTGAAAATTGAGGAGAAACGACCGGCATTATTATCAAGCCAAAAGGTTAATTTTATTTTTGACGTGACGGGGAGGGCGCCGGATTTTCCCGGTTAGGTGTTTCCTCTAAGCCCGGTGCAGGATACAATGCATGGGTTTTCCTTGCTAAATGTTTTCGCTAAGCCGGCGATACAATTCTGCTGGCATTTTGCATTCTCATTCTCTCTTGTTTGAACTGTAATGGGAAAGATATATTTTCAACCGAAGTTCGAAACACAGTACAACAACGTATTTTCTTCGTTGAAAGTATTTAGCAGAAAAGTCATACGAGTTGTGTTTACGCAAGTTTATGCAGCGTTTTTTAAAGACTACATAGACAACCATTGAATTAATTAATTAATTAATTAATTCATTCATTCATTCATAGTCTTCTGCCCAAGAACAGGTCTTTCACTGCAATCCCAGCAGTATTTACTATTTTCTGCCTTCCTCTTTGTCTCCTCATATGATCCACATATCTTAATCTTCTGCCCCGAACTCTTCTCCCGTTCACTATTCCTTCCAGTGCATTCTTCACAAGGCAATTTCTTCTCAACCAGTTATCCAGCCAATTCCTTTTTCTCTTTCTGATCAGTTTCAGCGTCATTCTTTTTTCATCCACTCTTTCCAACACAGCTTCGTTTCTTATTCTGTCTGTCCACTTCACACGCTCCATCCTCCTCCATATCCATATTTCGTCGTAATGCCCATGTTTCTTCCCCATACAATGCAACTTCATTAGTCTCTTCTTTAGTTATTTCTCCAGAGGTATGGTGTATTAAATTAAACAAGTGAAAAACAGATTCCGTTCTTAATAAGAAAAAACATTACATACAAGAGCGATAATACAAAAATAAAAATAGTAGCTCTTACATGACAAAAACATAACAATTAAATAATTTTTTTTACTAAGCTTGCAGTTTTAATATCTATGGGTACAGAGGAAAAAGATCTAGATTTTTTTTTGTAGAGAATATTAAGGCCATGCCTTGTACTGAGACACGAAAGCCAACATTGTTAAGGGAATTGAGAAGTGTGTTGGTGAAAGAATGAGGGATAAACGGAAGAATCCTGAGAAAAACCCTCACAGTCTTGGCTTCATCCACAAGAATATCACGTACACCGGAGACGAAGGTTGAACCTAGGCTCTCTTGCATGACAGGCTCACGACTCTCCAATATCTTTGACACGGTCAGGTCTGCTAATTTAGTTTCGATTTACAACGTAGTTGAATTTAACCAAATCGGTTAGCCTAGTTCAAGTAATAGTAATAAGTAATATCTTACAATTTTTTTAACACTTAACTTCATGTAGTTCTCACATAAAATCATCTTACGAAAAAATCGATGTAACGTAAAGACTCCTTTACAATCTTTAATCTCTACAGAAACAATGTTTCTCTCTTTAGATGATTAGATCTAACTGCATCTGCAATTATTTTAAGCAAGTGATTGTTTCATTGCAACAGCAAGAAGACGTTTTTCCGCTTATGTAGTTTTTTTACTTGTATTACAACATTTGTTCTCGGTGTTAAGTATTTGATGTAAATGCTGCTCACGCGTGAATGAACAAACACGTGTGCCACATGCATTGCCACGTGTACAAGGGAATGCGTGCGCATCGCCGCTGCAAGTGACTGCGCCTGCCGCGCCCGCCGGCCCGCAGCACTGCTGCCGTCTGTTTGAAGAGTCGCACGTAAAAAGTTCTTACAACAACCTGTTGAGTTTCAATTCAACTCTGTCCCTCATCCCCCTGCTTCAGGAAGTCTACTATCGGCCAAATCTCCGAATTTTCAATGCTGAAGAAGAAAATTAATATTTTACAGTGTATAAATGGAAGATTACCTCTGATTGAGACTGTCGCTCATATTTATTTATTTATCTATTTATTTATTTATTTATTTCATCAATCTTTGTTCACGTGATGGCGGATTAGATGTATTCCAGTTCTTAATCCGCCATCACTCTCAATACAAATATAATAAAAACTAATACATATTGAACCTAAAAGTATCCTCTGTTTACAATAATAATAATAATATTAATAATAATACTTACTTACTTACAAATGGCTTTTAAGGAACCCGAAGGTTCATTGCCGCCCTCACATAAGCCCGCCAGCGGTCCCTATCCTGTGCAAGATTAATCCAGTCTCTATCATCATATCCCACCTCCCTCAAATCCATTTTAATATTATCCTCCCATCTACGTCTCGGCCTCCCTAAAGGTCTTTTTCCCTCCGGTCTCCCAACTAACACTCTATATGCATTTCTGGATTCGCCCATACGTGCTACATGCCCTGCCCATCTCAAACGTCTGGATTTAATGTTCCTAATTATGTCAGGTGAAGAATACAATGTTTGCAGTTCTGTGTTGTGTAACTTTCTCCATTCTCCTGTAACTTCATCCCGCTTAGCCCCAAATATTTTCCTAAGCACCTTATTCTCAAACACCCTGAACCTATGTTCCTCTCTCAGAGTGAGAGTCCAAGTTTCACAACCATACAGAACAACCGGTAATATAACTGTTTTATAAATTCTAACTTTCAGATTTTTGGACAGCAGACTGGATGATAAGAGCTTCTCAACCGAATAATAACACGCATTTCCCATATTTATTCTGCGTTTGATTTCCTCCCGAGTGTCATTTATATTTGTTACTGTTGCTCCAAGATATTTGAATTTTTCCACCTCTTCGAAGGATAAATCTCCAATTTTTATATTTCCATTTCGTACAATATTCTGCTCACGAATAATAATAATAATAATAATAATAATAATAATAATACACAACTAATAATAAGTATAGCTCTTGTATTTAAAACTCCTACCTTAGCTTTTTCATTTTATGCTCAATCTCTTAAGAATTATTCTGTTAACTTCATTGACTACTCTTCGTAGTTTCTTATCGTGTGACTGCTCAAAATTTATAATTCCATCTCCGTTAGAGCTTTGACTTTCCCTTCCCATCTAATTTTAACTCTAAAAAGAAATTTTCCTAATTTATGCAAATTGCTGGCGTTTAGGTGACCATTCATTTTTTATAAGCTACTATAGCGTTTATTTGTAGAAATTTTTTATCTACCCAACTGTGTCTCAGATCATTCGTTCCCTGACACTTTAGCGCAATAGGCATTGCGTCTTCAACTAGTCCACACAAAGGACATTTATGCTTCTCTACATTCCCTCTTTTATTCTTGAGTCTCCAGATACCTAATCTCCACCATGCCATTCCTGTTCTCTCTTCCCTTGAATTTAGTCTAACATATTCTTCCTGTTCCCAAAACTGCTTATCCTCCCTATAGTATTTTAGTGATCCTAATATTACTAAAAATATCTTGTCTCGAAATTTCGTTTGCCCTCTCTTTTACTATTCTTCCAATAGTTTTCGTGTTTATAGACCCTAGTTCTCTCCATGGCCAATTTAGACCTAATCTGTTTATTTCTCGTTCCAGCTCCTTCAGCCAATTCGATTTCCAATTAGCGGCTTTCATACAAAAGATACATGTTTTCATAACTGCCGAATCATTCCTACACAGAATATTACCTAAATATTTGATTTTTCTTTCTAGAATAATTCCCAGACTCAAATCGGTTCCCATCTCAAGTAACGTTGCCAGGTTAGAAGCATTCTCCGGTATTCCTAGAATTTTTTTTTTACACATTTTGGCTCTTACTTTATCGATGTTTCTGCTGGATAACCTACTACCCCAGATCTCAATATTATATAATATCTTTGATTCTACTAGTGCATTACTGTATAGATGTTGACCAAATTCTTCGCCCCAATATTCGGCAATTTATTGTCGCTCAAATGTACAGACACCTACGGAAATAAAATTTGGAGCGAGTCTTGATGAGAATCCACCTGCATGTTGACAACAATTTCACACGACTGTCCACAAGTAGCATATACAGGGTGAAGGTTGGTAATACTGTGAACGAGTAATATTGTGATAATTCTTTTTGAGAATTTATTACAATTTTACTGAGTGAGAGAAGGACCGGTTTTGTGCAGCAACTTGTCCACGAACATTCCCTTAATACGTTGACGCAAAAAACCGATCTTCCTCTCGCTCAGTAAAATTGTAATGAATTCTCAAAAAGAACTATCACAAAATTACTCATATCATAATACTGTATTGTCAACCTTTACCCTACAAGGATCTCGCCAAATATAGTTTACTATCATCAATTCTATCGATACTGGATAACCTCCCAGTTGATACAGCGTCGTTGAATAACCAATTACAATTGGGAGAAAATTATTAGGTATTAGAAATAAAAACAAATCAAAGAGTAGAGGCAGCATTCTCTCCTAACGCTATTTTACATACATAATATATTACATATGCATTACATGCACATTAAATCTTTAAATTATACTGCATATATATATATACATATATATATATATGGAAGTTGTTATATAACTGTGCAGATTGAAGGGAGCAATAGAATACATTAAAATAAATATAAAAAATCTATTAGGTATGCGGTTTGTAATTAAGTGTATGGTTGATCAGAAAATTAGGCTGAAAGTCTACATAGTTTGGCAACACCGCGCCGTAGACTCACGTACGAAAGCACACACGCACTCGTTTTGAACAGCTGAGTTCCGTTCCTTAGTTACTCCGGTAGAGTTGCAAGACTTCGTGATGACAGGAAATGACGATATGTGTTAATATTTGTATTTAATTTATTTAAAGTAGGCCTAGTCCATTTTATTGAAAAACTACAAAGTGATACATCATTTGTTATCTGTTTCTCTAATAATAAGAATAAAACCCACAATCGTACGGATAGTACTTATCGAATTAAATAGTGTTAACATTTAGAATAAAATTAATTTTTTTCCGAGAAAGGTTTGGACAAATAGGCCTATGGTGTTAGAATTTTTTATTGTACTCTATCCAAGGAATACGCCTAAGCTATTAAAATCTACACAAATATATTATGTATTGTACATGTGAGCTACCAAAAATGTATATTAGATTTTTATGTCAAACCTTTATTTTTCCTAGGTTGTTCTAATTTATTCTGCGTAGGGACCTAACTGATTATAAACTCAGGTTTCTTGAAAATCCGTCGATTAGCCCTGGTGATAATATGAGGAATTAAAAACAATTGTTCCTTAAAATATAGTATTATATGTAGTTACGAGTACACTGTAAGTTCTGTATAACTGTAAATTAATTTAAATTGTTTACTTTCTAATTTTAATTAAAGGCCTTCGTAATGGAATGCCATATATATTTCAATTTTGATTTGACTAATGGAAAATAATATATTAAAATAAGTAAATTATCAAAAAAATAATAGGCTAAGCTATTGACCTATTAGATCTAACATTTTCATTTTATAAGTTGCAGGCTAAGTGGTGATATTATTTTAAATTGTTTAACGACGCTACATAACAATGTGGTATCTATCGTCGACAGAATTCGTGATAGTGAGGCGATATTTGTGAAAATAGATCCTATAAACCACCTTTGGATTACGTGACATTCGACTTAGTTGAACAAATCGAAAAAAAAAACACAACCAGGCAATTACCTCAATCAGAATTCGAGCCCACGCTCGAGAGCAGATGAAGTTAAATTCGCTGAAATCAGCAGCATGTCTCCGGTAATCCTATCATCGTTTCTGCAGACTACATCATTGTTACCTGTATTTTTCTTCGCAGCTTAAAACAACTGGAGCTGCCTTTGGGAACCAACACAGAAATTCAGAAGTTCTGTCCTGGAATTTGACAGACCGAGACATTCCTTCAACCATGGGAAGAAACGTAGTCCGAATTTTGAGTAATAAAAGTAATAAACACATTCGTACATGCACTCTAAATTAGGCTGTAATTTTATGTAATATATACTTTTCGGAATATGTATGATAAGAACTTTGTGTTAAATATTATTAACGTACTTTGTTAACATGTTTCGACCTATTTTCGGTCATCTTCGGAACTGGTTGTTGTTGGTCTTGGCGCCTCTTGTTTCCTCTGTGGGTGCGTTCGTAGTGTAGAGTCAAAGAGTGTATGTAGTATACATACTAAACAAAGACAACAACAAACACGCAGACAACATCATATATTGGCACAGATACGTAGATGACATACTAATATTATACAAAGGAAACAAAAGAAAGATCCAAAACATACATCAACACATAAACAAAATACACTCAAAGCTACACTATACATTAGAAATTGAAAACAACAAATCCATAAATTTTCTAGACATCACAATAACAAAAGTAGACAACAAACACACTCAAAGTATACAGAAAATCCACAACAACAACAACACACATACAAACACATCCAACCACCCCACACAACACAAACAACCTGCATTCCGAACAATGGTACACTGACTACTCAACATACCAATGAACCAACGGGATTACAACGAAGGACTAAACACAATCAAATACATAGGACAAGAAAACGGATGCAACCACAACATAATACGTAAGACAAAACAAAACCACAAAAAACAGAAGAATAAAACACAAACACAATAACACAAAAAATACATCATACTAACATACGAAAACAAAAACACACATAAAATTGCAACCTCATTCAAGAAATTAAACTACAACATCGCATACAGAACAAATAACACTCTACAAAAACATCTCAACACACAAACAACACAAACAAACAAATACAACCACACAGGCGTATACAAACTCAAATGTAACATCTGCAACAACTTCTACATAGGACAGACAGGCAGATCATTTCAAACACGTTACAAAGAACACATCACAGCCATAACAAAATTACAAAACACCTCCACATATGCAGAACATATCACAAATGCCAATCACACCTACAGAGACATCAACATAGACATGGAAATACTGCACATCCAACCAAAAAGCCAGAAACCAGTTCCGAAGATGACCGAAAATAGGTCGAAACATGTTAACAAGGTACGTTAATAATATTTAACACAAGAAAGTTCTTATCAAACATATTCCGAAGTGATACAGTGTTAAAAGTTGTGTAATCAAGGTGTAAGAGTATATACTTTTCATTTGAATATAAATCTGAAATGTTAAATAAATACAATAACGATAATAGATTGCCAGTGATAATTGATAGGCGTATGGAAAGAACGGAAGAACATTGTCTCCTATTATGAGTTTATCGATATCTACCAAAACGGCGACGAGATTGATCGACCGAGGAAACGCTCGAACGATCCAGATCGTCTTAAGATTGTAAGGGGTAAGGATACTGGTCTTAACCTACAAATCTTCATGAACATAACCTCAAATGTATTTACGCTTTATTTTTATGCTTCGCTTGTTGCTTTCTGAAGGCGTATAAACTCACGTTACCACATTTTGTCGCATACCTTGTAACAGTCAGTGGTGGCAACACTGCATTAAAAGAGACGCGTTCATAAAATGAAGTCGTTTTGTTAGCGAATCGTTGATTTATGAGAGGTGGACACAGCGACTGTCTGTTGTGAATGCCAGCATTATCCTCTAATTGAATGCCGCGCATGTAACAAATAAAAAGCAACACATGATACATCGACTGGCTCCCTGGGTGAACAAGCTGCTTGCCTTGAATAATTGGAGGTCCACTTTACAGTTCCGGGTGCTAATGTCCATTGTCTAATCTGACCACAATGCGTGGGGAGCTGCTTTATGCGTTTATGTTTTATGTAGCTCGAATGACATCGCAGGACCGCAGGCGAAACCGAACATCGCGGTGCGGTGGTCCCTGCTTCGTAGTCGGGAGGACCTGACAGGACTTTGCTATCCCCAGTGAGGTTTTCTGTGGTCTCCGTGACATTTTGGGCGAGTCCTCGCTTGTCATTTCATGTTCCGTTTGTCTGTTAGTGGATCAGTGGTAACAGCGACTCTTCACTTCATCAATCTCTTCGAGAGGAGTTGAATTGGACTTTTAAACGATTTTTCAAAATATAGCACACAATATTTCGTATGCTGAATTTACCTTCGACTTCAGGTCAAGGGCGGTATAGAGGAGGCACAGATATCCTACTTCTTAGTGCACTACAAAAGACTAAATGACCGAGAGCAGAGAACACAGGACTATTCCAATAACTGCAGAACATTACTTTACAAGAAAATGTTCATATAGCTAGAAGAAATCAAGGAAATTATATTCCACAAAAACTCCTTCTACACTTCTATTTAATTACTTTATAATTTGTAGGCCTACTTCATTATCATCCTGATGTGGAAGAGCGGACCCTAGCGCAAAGTCCATATGAGTGAACTATTACCACAGTCTAATTCAGTGATATCAAAGCAAGCGCATTTTTCTGACCTTGACGTCGTGCGCGGGCATCAAGCACTAAATATGGAAAAAAGAAGGGTTGTGTATATGCAGCCTGTTGGATTAAGAAAACAGTGGTGCACAAACTTCAAACGAAACCTGAAATTTTATGTCGTTATTTTTATATGGCTTCTTTTTGTTTGATATTATCTATGTTGTCTGTAAAACAAAAGTACTAATACCAATTTCTTAATATTGCAATTGTGTTTTAAACGTTAATTACACAATAAAGAGTTAAGAAGGAATATTCACATAAATTCCATAGTAGTACCTACAACTATACTGTACTAAATGGATGAAACACATCATTCATAAAGAAAAAGAGAGAGAGAGAGAGACTGAGTATGACATGATAAGTTGGAATTGATATTGATGGTACTTTTAGCTTTATAAAAGTAATCAATAAACTAATCAAAACAATATTACAGTACAAAGAAAAGTTAGCTAGGTGCTGTACATGTTTTAAGTGTAACTAATATTCCCTAACAAAACTCTTATCGCATTATGCTTTTAAGGTGATATTGGTGATCAACTTCCTATCATCAGAATATTAAATTATTTTCTCGAAATGTGCTGAAGCTATAGAGCTGACATTTTTATAACACATGGGCATATATCTTTTGCTTATGATGAAACAGCAGTTGCTTTGTTAACTCATTTCCTTACAAACAATTTCCATGCGAATATTTTAAAAATTTTCAATACACTATCTTCAGTAATACGTATTTACGGTATATTAGATTTACGAAAACATTCTGTAAGGTTACTAAATAAATAGGCCTATATCTGAAAATTTCACTTTTCTATAAAGGAAAGTTGAAAAAATATTTCTTTTGAATAAAAAAAATCTAACTTGTGAAAAATAAGCATTAAAATTAAAACTTACATTCTTATAAAGGACTTATACTTCTCAGACAAATCTAAAAATTAACATAGATACAGTTTTAAAAAGTTCTCTTCCCTTTAACTATTGAATCAGTGCTGGCCATCCCTGTATATAGCTCGACCAAGCGGCATATACTATCTCTATCGTGTCTCTTTCCTTTCCGCTGTAAAGCGCTCAGGCTCTCCTGGGCTATAAAGCGCGCGCTTGCTCCTATGGGCATCAATTGACATGACTGGTCTAGTACATACAGTCACGAAGCTCAATACGTAGTAAATATGCATCCATAGATAGTTGCTAACCACTAGGATCGCTAATATTGCCTCATTAGACAATGCGAAATAGTACCGGCACGGACTGTTGTTCCTAGCACCCTCACAACTCAAGCTTCGTGACTGTATATACTAGACTGTGCTATTACTATCACGCTGACCAGGCCAGGCGAAGTCTCATCTACACCAGCTGACTGTGCTAAGGATCGCTGTATAACCCAATCAGGTTTCATGCAGGCAGCTCTACATGTCTATAGGCCAGCCTCTTCCGCACTTCGCCCACTGGCGATCATATGCTATGCATATTGTATGTATCTCACTATAGCCATTAATACAAATGATGTGTTGTAGAGTTCTGACACTTTATCTATGCGTTCCGAAACCGTTATTGTGGAAGAGAGGAGTATGAAAGACTGGGATGAAACACTGCGTAGCATAGCATTATCACATTTCCAGAAATTCATTCATTCAGTGTTCTGCCCAAGCACAAGTCTTCTGAGGAGACAAAGAGGAAGGCAGAAAATAAGAAAGATGGAGAAAGTTGGGTTTGCAGTGAAAGTCCTGCCCATGGGCAGAACACTGAATGAATGAATGAATGAATGAATGAATGAATGAATGAATGAATCTTACAACTATATAAGTAGTGCGTATCTAAGAACTAAGACAGATAGCATTGTTACAATTTACTTGGTAATCATAAACTTAAGCTGTTTGGGAGACCACCACACCTTGACAAGAGAGATTAGGGAATTCCACAGTAGATATGATGAAAGATGAAGAATAGCGACAGATGCGGTGTGGAAGTACAGCATAATCAGACTGCCTCTCCAGCGAGTGAGGTTTTGTGAAGACAGAAGAAATATCTCATACTAACACTGGAATAACATATTTTTGTAACAAATTTTTATGCCATTATACTATAACTTTGAGATGTTTGCAGAAACATTTCTAAAGTACAACTTTTTTTCCTAGGAAAGAATTGGTGTGCCTTTCATTTCAATGAATACTAATCAAGCGGATCAAAATAATATAGCACTTTCCAAAAAGTAGTACAACAAATGGACTCTCACAATGCAATCTTAATTTTGTTAGAAACATTCGCGTTTTCAGAAATGACGTACACTTGTCTCATAATATTCCGCTTCAATGCACGTGGTGTGACGAAACGAGGCGAAGAAAAAGGAGCTCTTAGTTCCTGGATACCTAGGTGGGTTGATCCTATAATAAAATTTTCGAATTCAATAGCAGTTAATTTGTATAGCTTGTTTTGATACCTTCAAATAAAAAAATACATTAAATTAATGGTCTGATGTACAAATACGGTAGGCCATGTTATAGATCGTCTTTGGTGCCACCTGGAGGTAAGACAGAGAACACGAAAACAACAAAAAACAAGCGAAGTCTCCATATTGTTGATGAAGACCTCAAGTCATGCTATGAATGTCTCCTGAATACAGCCACGAGGATTTACAATAACAGAGTGGGACTGTGAAATACGTATAGCTGTTCTTGTCGGGCGAAGCTCGGGACCCCCTGGAGGGGAATTCCCCTGCTGCTCCACTCACGACTGGGCCCCTTAGCTCAGCCGGTCAGGAGAACCCCCACTGAGGTTTTCTTACTGCGGCCCCCTGCTGGAGGGGCTAACTACTTCAAATTCACTTCGGCTTTAATTTAACGATCTCCGTGTCCCGATATCGCGAACAATAATTCTTTGGGACGGCACTCAGAAACATGCACAAAGGCACGGAAATGCAAAGTGGCGTTCTCGAGCAATCGAGGGAATGTAAAACTCGACTTTAAAAAATATCGCCAACAGTGTGAAAATTTATTCCCACCAAAATATTCAAAGACCAAAAGGGGGACGAGTATGATCTTCATTACTCCTTTCTCTTTTATTTTCCGTACATGCAGCGATTATTTTAATGTGTACAAGTTTCCTTGCAGGAAGCCACATAGGCAATTGGTCATGCTGATAGTGTTTGTCGTTGTTCACACAGGGTGTCCCGAAGATACTAACACAGTATGTCGGCTGGCTACGCCATGGCACTCCTATAGCGTGGGCAAAGAGCATTAATTATTCGCTTGACATCAATAAACGACTTAATCGCACAAACGAAATACTATATGTGACCCGTTGCGCGAAAAGGGACCTAAAGGCGTGAAAGGAAATTTTACAGGAGAATAAAATAACGAATTTTCGGTGTAAAAACTGCATTTCTATATTTTGACATTTTGCGCTACCTGTAGGCTTTTTTACTACTAAACTAGGACGTCGATTTACACAATGCTTTTTAAATACCTAAATCTTTCTTATAGTTGCTAAGAAAACAAATGAAAACATTAATTTGCATTTTTCTCGAAAAGTACATAATACAATACCAATATTCAATAAGTAATAGCCTATATTAAAAACTACAGCACCTAGAACCATGAATTTTTTTAAAATGCTCAGTAATTCATCCTCTTATTGAAACCACAATAAAAAAAAACTAAAAATTCCGACTTCAGGTCCCATTTCTTGCAACTAGTCATTCCTTCCTTCCGATACGGTTTAAGATTCGAATAATTTCTTAAAATATAAAGTCGAGGCAACTTCTGACCGAAACTCCAGTCAAAATTTGCACACGGATAAATACAACAAAGTAAATGTAGTCTACAAAAAACTAGCTGCCAATATAAACTTTAGAATATAAAAGTTTGACAATATATATAAAATGTCAGACACCGGCGTAGCTCAGTCGGTTGAGGCGCTTGCCTGCCGATCGGAGATTACGCTCGGGCGTGGGTTCGGTTCACGCTTGGGCTGATTGCCTAGTTGGATTTTTTTCCGAGGTTGTCCCCAACCGTAAGGCGAATTCAGGTAATCTAGAGCGAATTCTCGGCCTCACCTCACAAATACCATCTCGCTATCACCAACGACGCTAAATAACCGAGTAGTTGATACAGCGTCGTTAAATAACCAACCAAAAAGAGCATAAAATATCCCCTTCTGTCGCCTTCGATAGTTCAATTGTTACCATGCATGCCCTAGGATCCCAGGTTCGCTAGTTTTTGTTTTTTTTCTCTCTCTCTCTTGTACTGGAGACCCCGAAGGTTCTTCCTGTAGCCTGAGGCTTATTGTGCTTACCACTCTTATTCTTTGAATGATTGGGTAGCAGACTGGCAGCGCTCTTGTACAGATACGGAATTAAAGAATGGGCCGAGTCTTGGTAGCAGTACTCCACTATGTAGGCAACAAGCTTCGCAAGACTGTCCACAAGTAGCATACATGTAGGCGCTCTTGTTTATTGCACATGCTCAAGGCGCTGGATCTGGAACTCGGTAAAATTAGGTGGCCCAAATTTTCTTTCTAGGTCTGTACAAGTACAGCACGCCGCACCGTGAACTTAACCCGCGCTATGGTATGGATGATGATGATGATGATGATGATGATGATGATGACTGATTACCTGGTTGGGTTTTCCCCAACCAAAAGGCAAATTCCGGGTAATCTTTTGGCGAATCGTCGGACCTCACCTCATCTCACTACATCTCGCCAAAATATTGTAAAAAATTGCACAAAATTGTAAAAATTGTAGAAAATTACTAAATTGTAAAACTGTAAAAATTGTAATTGTAATATTGTAAAATTGTTTTGTTCCACATCTTAAAGCTTCATTGCTCAAGTAAGATCTATGGAATAAAATAAATGAATGAAATATGATGATGATGATGATGATGATGATGATGATGATGATGATGATAGGCTATGTGAATTAATGATGGCGAATTGAGTGCGAGGTCCAACGCCGTAAGTTACCCAGCAATTCTGCTTCAACTGGTTGGGAGAAAACTCCGGAAAACTCCAACCAGATAACTTGCCCCAACCAAGATTTGAACCCGGGCTCGCTCGTTTCACAGTCGGAAGTCGCCTAACAGTCACTAAGGGAAAAGGACCAAAGGTGAAAGATGCGGTCCGGTGCGGTGGGTTGAACTTCGGCGTAGCTCAATGGTTAGAGCATCCAGTTCTAAGAACTGGAGGTCCCGGGTTCGATCCTCGGCGTCGGAGCGAATTTTTCTTCATTAATAACAAATGGTAACCTTACCGTTAGCTAAATCAGACATTATGACCCTAAGCTACAATAGAGAAGGTGTGTGATATTACAACAATGCAGGCTAACGTCAATATTTACTATGGAACTGTGTGTTGTACTCTCGTTAAAAACTTACCGAGGAATTTCTTACCCCATTTTCCAATAAAAATCTAATATGGCATATAGTTGGTCTACAGAAGTAGCCAATGATGGTCTGTGTCAAGCACATAACCAGCAGTCTTACAAAATTGCGCCTCAATTGCAGAGAATTTTGACAATTACTGGAAGCTATTAATTTGTACCCTCCACTTCGTAGGTGCACCTAATTTTTTATATTATCTCCCGATGTACGAATTGTAAACGTAGGCCTATTTGTCTTCATATCTAAGTAAATTAAATCCTTTTTATTATGTAGATCTAGAATCTCTAGCAGCCGAATTCTACATCGTGAGTTTAACATTCCGTTCCTTGACGACTGAAGTGATAATTTACTTGTGATGGACAAAATCGGATGATAGTTTTCCTCGTCATTTTCCCGTTTCCCCTCAGCATTAAAAGTTCATTTTATCAACACTCTCCTTTTTTATAATCCAAAAAGTAAAACATTTAACTTCATTTATACATTGCACTGTTCAGTCTATCATCATCATCATCAAAATGGCTTTTAAGGAACCCGAAGGTTCATTGCCGCCCTCACATAAGCCCGCCATCGGTCCCTATCCTGTGCAAGATTAAGCCAGTCTCTATCATCATACCCCACCTCCCTCAAATCCATTTTAATATTATCCTCCCATCTACGTCTCGGCCTCCCTAAAGGTCTTTTTCCCTCCGGTCTCCCAACTAACACTCTATATGCATTTCTGGATTCGCCCATACGTGCTACATGCCCTGCCCATCTCAAACGTCTGGATTTCAAGTTCCTAATTATGTCAGGTGAAGAATACAATGCGTGCAGTTCTGTGTTGTGCAACTTTCTCCATTCTCCTGTAACTTCATCCCGCTTAGCCCCAAATATTTTCCTAAGCACCTTATTCTCAAACACCCTTAACCTATGTTCCTCTCTCAGAGTGAGAGTCCAAGTTTCACAGCCATATAGAAGAACCGGTAATATAACTGTTTTATAAATTCTAACTTTCAGATTTTTGGACAGCAGACTGGATGATAAGAGCTTCTCAACCGAATAATAACACGCATTTCCCATATTTATTCTGCGTTTAATTTCCTCCCGAGTGTCATTTACATTTGTTACTGTTGCTCCAAGATATTTGAATTTTTCCACCTCTTCGAAGGATAAATCTCCAATATTTATATTTCCATTTCGTACAATATTCCCGTCACGAGACATAATCATATACTTTGTCTTTTCGGGATTTACTTCCAAACCGATCGCTTTACTTGCTTCAAGTAAAATTTCCGTGTTTTCCCTAACCGTTTGTGTATTTTCTCCTAACATATTCACGTCATCTGCATAGACAAGAAGCTGATGTAGCCCGTTCAATTCCAAACCCTGCCTGTTATCCTGAACTTTCCTAATGGCATATTCTAAAGCGAAGTTAAAAAGTAAAGGTGATAGTGCATCTCCCTGCTTTAGCCCGCAGTGAATTGGAAAAGGATCAGATAGAAACTGACCTATACGGACTCTGCTGTATGTTTCACTGAGACACATTTTAATTAATCGAACTAGTTTCTTGGGAATACCAAATTCAATAAGAATATCATATAATACTTCCCTCTTAACCGAGTCATATGCCTTTTTGAAATCTATGAATAACTGATGTACTGTACCCTTATACTCCCATTTTTTCTCCATTATCTGCCGAATACAAAAAATCTGATCAATAGTCGATCTATTACGCCGAAAACCGCACTGATGATCCCCAATAATTTCATCTACGTACGGAGTTAATCTCCTCAAAAGAATATTGGACAAAATTTTGTACGACGTCAACAAAAGTGATATTCCTCGAAAGTTACCACAGTTGGTTTTGTCCCCCTTTTTAAAAATAGGTACAATTATGGACTCCTTCCATTGTTCTGGTACAATTTCCTTTTCCCAAATAGCAAGTACAAGTTTATAAATTTCGCTATATAATGCACTTCCACCCTCTTGTATTAATTCTGCTGGAATTTGATCGATACCTGGAGACTTGTACTTTTTCAGATTTTCTATCGCAATTTCGACTTCTGAAATCGTGGGTTCGGGTATAAATGGCTCAGCAGTTTGTATTTCAATATCGTCCCGATCATTTCTATTTAGCCTATGTACATTTAGTAGTTGCGCAAAATAGTTTTTCCATCTGTTTAGGATTGATGAAGAGTCTGCAAGCAAGTCACCATTCTCATCCTTGATCACGTTTACCCTTGACTGATATCCGTTCTTGAATTCCTTTATACCCTTATATAAATCTCGAATGTTTTTATTCTTACTATTTGTTTCTACCTCATTCAGTTTTTCCTTCAAGTAACCTCTCTTTTTATTCCTAAGTGTACGACTTGCTTCCCGTCTTTCATTGAAATAATTATCTCTATTCTCCTCAACTGGATCCTGTAAGAATTTCAATTTTGCCTGTTTCCTTCTTTCTACTACCATGCAACAATCTTCATCAAACCACGGTTTCTTTTTCTTAGTTTCATAATAACCTATGCTCTGCTCAGCTGCAATTTTGATACTATCTCTGATATTTTCCCACACGCTATTAACATCTAATTCTTTCTCAACTTCGTCGGAACTTTCTAAAGTGGCAAACCTATTCGAAATTTCGACCTGATAATTTTGCTTAGCTTCCTCGTCCTTTAATTTCAAAATATTGAATTTAGTAATATTAACTTGTTGCTCTACTCGCTTGGCTACTGATAATCTGTTCAGTCTATATGTGTATTAATTTTACACAAATTTATGTAAAAGTTATACATTTCTAATATTAGACTATTATTTTCCATCGCCATTTAAATTTTATTACCTATAAGTTACATGAAACCTTACTTCAGTTTCACACATACATAACAAACAAATTTACAGCCAGGGCAATCACAGAACAATAAGGCATTATCTGCTGCTATTTGATTCAGGCGGAAAGGGGTTAAGATTCGACGAAATCGCAATGAAATGAATAAATACATTCTGTACATAGCAATTAATTCCTCCTAACTGTAAGTAAAACTTCTCCATTTCATACGAGTACTAACTTTATCATTTCACTCATCAGTTTATTTTACATAATATAAAAATCATCTAGAAAATCATCTGGTGATTCATGAAGTGTAATGCTAGATATTGCATGATTTTGATTTCAAATAAAGACTCAATCTTTTAATAATATATTTCTTCATATTTGGATACACTTTTTTAACACTTACATAATTACTGATGAACGTTATTGAATGAGTAATAATAAATTACTTCACTGAGTTAGTATTGTAAATTTTGGAGGTAAATTACCTGGTTGACTAGTTTCGACGTGGTTTGCGTCATCAGGGCGACGAAACCACGAAGAAACGTCCGAAGCGCATAATGATTTCCAATATAAGTTTTTTTTATTCACTCACTTCTTTATTATCTTTCGAAAGATGAGATACAGAGTAAGAATTCAATTTAAAAACACGACTAAGACCCTGGGTTTTGGAAGAACAAGGTCGTTACGTCGCAATGAACACAGGGGTCGGAAGTAACCGGCGGACCTTAAAATTTGTCTACTGAAATGTACATTCTTCCAATTCTATAACCTTGGAATTAACCCAGCCGGTCGTGAATCAAAATCAGAGGCATGTAAATATGCTTTCTATTTCAACTAGGATTTTACCATGCATGACTTCATGGATAAGTGCATCATTATCTTATTGTTGAAGTCTAAGTCTCTTGGTTCAAAGTTTTTGCAGATACTTGTACCTAAATGAGATATTTTACAATTCATTTTTTATTTTCAGATAAATCAATTACAAAGTTATGAAATATATTTATTTAAATTTTTTTCCACATGAAATTTAATTTTTAACAGTGTTAACCAACACACATAACAAATATTGTAACATGAGTTCTATGTACACATATACTTAAGTCTCGTACAATTTTAGCAAATTAACAAATCAAATGCAAATTAATTGAAATCAACATATTCCCTATAAATACTGTACATTAAACTATTGCTACATATAACTCACGACTTCACCTTTTAATGTTATACAATAAACAAATCAATATTTCATTACAAATGAATACATTCTACATTGTACTTATGTTAGACATCGTTAAACAATTATGTATCTGATGATGCCGTACAGTCGAAAACGTTTATACTTTTCTTTTAGTAACATGTTGAAGCAAAAAAGTTAATTTGCAATAAGAACGATAAGTCATATGATTGAAAATGTTAAATAAATATATTTCATAACTAAATTAGATAATTTGTTAATATAAATGTTTATTTTACTAATTTTATTTCATTTATAATCTGAAAAGTCACAAAACATGTCAATGTAATTAGGCCTACAGCTTTGTGCTTAGAACATGTGTCCCCAGTTCGGTAATATTATAATATACACATCTGGGTTACACATAGGCCTACAGTAAAATAAAAGGAGACTGAAATCTAGTGTTTTACAGTAGAGTCCTCATAGACTCCGTTGCATAAACATCGTAACTCGAGGTTACTTCTAACAGAAGATCAGAAAATGAGCCTGAGATGTATCTTTATTTATGTTGTACAACATTGATCTTTGTTTATATGAACTTGGTTTATTGGTAATTTAAGATCACAAAAATATGTAACGACGGCGGGAAACATGATGGAAAATCGTGATTATAGCGAATTGACTTGCTATTTCGACGTTCAATTATTACCATGGTAAACGAAACAAGTAACGTAGTCACAGAGGAACCCAAGGAGCAGAAGAGAAAGCATTAAGAAACATTTTTTAATGGACAGAAGAAATTATTGCCCTCAAACATATGGTAAATCAGTTATAAAACATTATTCTATTAGGTCCAAAGAAAAGGAGAAGGTTTGGAAACAAATTGAAGATCTACGTATCTTTCTAAAGGAGCTAAGTACCAATTTTTCGAATTTCATTTTATTCACTCTAAAAGAGGTACATCCATATGAGCATAACATACTAATTGGGCTTTTGTAGTTCAACACTAATTCGTGCGTCGAAATATAGTGTTGGAAGTATCTCAACATGCATTTGTCAGTGTGTTTTTTCAGTAGGTATCTCAGAAACTTGTTTCGATGCTTAGCCCCTTTGGAAAGGTAGATCTTCAATTGCTGGAGACCATTATTCTACAAATGTAATATATATATATATATATATATATATATATATATATATATATATATATATATATGATTTTTTGAGACCTCTATCATTTATTTTTAAGCTTTTTTTTCTTCAAAAACAACGCCACTGTCTAAAAGTTTGTGTTATTGTGCATGCCACTTGAAAACTCGCTCAGTACATAGACCGGTGTATAAAAAAGTTAGCTCAGTCCTTTCATAAAAATAGATTGAATGCGTTTTGGGATCACACTCTTAAATTCTAAGAGATCGAAACAATCTGAAGGCATGCTATGAAAACAAAACTGAACGAGAAATCCGGTAATAAGATAACCTATAACCCAATATATACAGACATGTATTGCAGCATTATGCGCATAATTATACTTCAAACTATTAAAACATACACTGCGGTCTTACTAATAAACCGTGTATAGTTTTTATACGAGACTTATGCAGAGTTGAGACAGGAAACGTTACTAATAAACCATGCATAAGCGATGTAGCCTATGTATAAATAGCCTGTAACTATATACAATGGGAATTGCTTTGCTGTAGTTATATACACGAAACCCCTTGTTTAAGCGTTGTATATAGAGACAAAATGGCCGCCCCTCTAACAACTGTTCGTATTGACTGTCATTTTATGATGATGGTTGCCTTGTAACCACAGAAGAACAAACCAAAGAGTACAGAATAATTAGAATATTACTGTTGTAGTTTGTACTCTCTGACCAAAATATAGTGTGGGAATCGATCAGAGCCAGTTGTACTATCGATACTTAACACGGCATACTAGAGCGCTCTACCGGATGCAATAGAGAACCTCAGATATTCTATTACCTTTCGTAATGAAGTAATGACAAAACTATAACGTAGCTGTGTAACAGTTATACTATTATACACGACGTATGTAGTGATTATTAGTAAGGAATTTACACATGACATAAACGAGCTACTCATTGTATAAGTATAAGGCAGTTAAACGTCTGTATATAGAGTTTTTATTAGTAAGACCGACACAGAATAAACTTCATTCACCAATTTACTGGCAGGTACAGTATTTACTCTTATAGCGAAGAAAGCTCGTGCATTATCTATTGTCTTAAAAGTTAACAGTGAGAGACAAGAAATACAAAAGCACGTAGAAATGCCTGAAAAAAAACGGATTAACTCTGGCAAAAGAGTAAGGCTGCTGTGAGATTGCAAACATAAACATCTGCGAAGAGTGGTGGTTCTGGGTAAATGTGGTGGTTCTTGTATGATTTGAACATAATACATTACTACAACATTCAAAACAGAAGTTAGATTTCAAGGCTAGCTAGCTATATTTCACCATTTCTCTGTCATCTGTATTGTAACGAGGTTATGTGAAAACCACAATCAAGAGTTTGAATCCTGTCTGGGGCATGGATACTAGGATGCTTAATCAATGATAGTTAGGTCGCCTTATGTTCCAGCTCAACGTCATACCAATCCATTCATTGCGGTAGCCTCAATTTTTTGCCATATACTATTATAAAAAAAAAACTTTACGAAAATTGAAGTTTAATAAATCAAGTCACAGATAAAACAAATCCTCTACTGGTATACAACAAGACCTTGTTTTCTACTGCCATTGAATAGCAATGATTTACTGAACACCCTGTAGTGACTAGATGAATTGATAGCCCTGTTATTAGGAAAACACGATAGAAATAGTAGAACGACAGGGGGTAGCAGGGTATTACTACGGGTTGGGTGCTGCTGACCCAAAGCATTTCTCACGCGCTGGAAACAAAGCAATCCGACAAACCATGTCTCACGAGTCGATTATCTACATTCATTTGTTTCAAAGGGACATTTCGTATAAGCCACTATAATATTTATTACGATGCAATTTAAAACTAACATTCCTCTACATCTTGTAGGAGTGATACATAGGTATAAGATGGGTTATGAAAATGCAATGAGGACGCTCATGAGAAGTTTGTTCATTGAATGTTGAAAGCCATGTACTGTGTTTCAAACAAATGAATTGTATAACGAACTGACACTGAAGCAATAAAAGATTTAGTGTGTTTAGTATAGTTCTAAATAACTAATACGACAAAGTAATATAAAATATAAATAATAATGATATGATATGATATGATATGATATGATATGATATGATATGATATGATATGATATGATATGATATGAAGAGTTCGAGGGAAAAACGATGAATGTCACAGTTTTGTTAAGGCTGATGTCATTATCTAATTCAATGGATCACTACGAAATTTAATGTTGTTCTTATGAAAAATGGTAAAAAGGAGAATTATCACCACGAATACAGTAATCCTTTCCTTCATTTTCTATAAAAACAGCACTACATCTTGCAGTTATAGACTCAATTAGATCATTATCTAATCCTTAACAGAAATGTGACATTCATAGTTTTTCCCGCGAACTCTTCATATGATATTTGTCAGTCAACTTTACAACTCACAGTTATGGTGGACCTTCACATTTCTGTTTTTCGATACACCACCCCTTTAATACATAGGCCTACAACTCTTCTCTATTAATGTATT
The DNA here is from genome assembly GCF_040183065.1 of Periplaneta americana. Lineage (NCBI taxonomy): Eukaryota > Metazoa > Arthropoda > Insecta > Blattodea > Blattidae > Periplaneta > Periplaneta americana. Next base: position 60,458,163 of record NC_091121.1, on the reverse strand, counting down.
CATTGCCGAGTATTTCTTGATTACTTTCTAATGAATATAAATAATAATGATCTTCTATAACCCTAATGTACTTTCGGGTAAAATAGGGTTCAAGAAATTGTATATTAAAATAAATAAATAATGATCTTCTGGTATTTATGAAATAATAGATTGGGAAGGTATAAAACAAAATTTGTTGTTCTCCATGAATCAATTTAATAAGAGAAAAATTAAAATTTGTTTAAATAAGCATTCAGATTATCCAAGAAATCTCATATAGGCCTAAAAAGATTTCAAAGTTTTAAACATAAAAAAGAATTATGATTATATATTATTAGCATTTTACCACAAAAATCGAACTAACTACTCGTCAAATTATCATGCTTATTCGACAAGAACAGGGATGCAAAACTGTGCTATAATTGTGGCAGATGTCACAAGCCGGAATACGTAACTCATTTCTTCCTTTCAACCCTCGCGTCATTGGACATGGTAGGGGGAGAAGAGATATGTATTCAGTGTGCTTACGAAACGTCACAGATACGTCATTGAAGGCCGAGGATTGTGGACGGGGGAACAAACTCTTTCCCCATGCTTCCACCTCTCTCTTCCCTAGTTGTGCATCCCTGGACAAGAAGATATGCTATTTCTCTCCCGCTAATTGAAGCTAAGTGTAATATCGAATTTGGTCTGAGGCCTAAGACTATACAATTATTTTATTAATAATACAGACCTGCAAAATTAAGGATCATAAAAAGTTTTCTAAAAATTTAGCTACATTTGTGGTTTCTTAGGATGATGAATTCAAATCTAAGCGCAGAGTTTCTCTATCACGTACCATTATTCCGTAACATGCTGTGGCACTTTCGGAAATGTGAATGTAGCGTTATTGAATTTAATATGAAAAAGTGATGAAGTGAAACATGTCCTGTGGCAAATATTATACTAGGTCTATATTACGATATAAGATTTTGTAATGCACTTCACAAACGTGTATTGCATAACATGTTTTGCACGATCATATTTTTAAAATTGCAAATGCAATATATTTTGCATTGAAAATTTAGAACAATATTATTCGAAAGTCTTCGCAAAACTATAATGTAATGGTAACTAAATAAAAATAAGTGCACTGCAATAGGTCTATTTCAGTATAGTTTTATATTATGAAGAATGGTTTTCCTAGCAACAAGTTTCTGTGTGGTAATTCTAAAATTCAAGGCCTAACAACAATAGCTGTAAATATAACAAAATACATAAAGGAGAGTTAAATTAAAAAAAAAAGTATTTCATCGCAGGCCTGTGTTATTATTGTTTGTTTTAATACAAGTATTTATTTTTTTTAATTGTAGGCCTACATATATTACACTAATCTAATTGACTTCTGTGTTCTTTCAATAGCCTACACATCAGACAATTAAATTGGCGTGTTTAATGCGCCTACTTCAATAACATTAGGAAATAAAACATACGCTACTTGTCAATCCATTTGCACTCGTAAGTTCTTAGTATCCATGTTCATACTAGCATTTCGCATTAGACAGATTCACTGTCAGAATTACATAACGTGAGGCATGGCGACAGTGATTCATTAAACATCACATTAGAATATAGAATTATAGATTATAAACAATTTTGCCCAAAGTGGGATTCGAACTCATGATTGAGGGCTCCACGCAGCAGCAAAGCTGCGTCTTAAATTGTGCGTAAGTAGGTCTACAACACGACCAACAACACTTTTTTTCACTTAACCAAAATGAAGGACATCTTGCAATCAGGCGGTGTGTTGGGTTTCTGTTTCCTGCGACTTTGAAGTATAAAAATGTAAAGTAGCCCGCTTCCTCAAGTTTCCCGAAGGCGGGACACAGTAAAGTCATAATTCGATAATCCCCTGTGGATTTGTCGCTTTATTACACCTCCCCTCTTCTCTCCCTCCTCCATCTTCCGGTAATTAGGAAAGAAAGACTACGTGCCTTTAAGGAGCGGAGTAAAATATTATCTGCATTTGTCTTCCCCAGATTGCGATCTCAGCCCCGGACTTTTCCAACTCGTATTAATAAGATTCTCCCTTAATAATCCCACTGTCACGTGATCGCCTCAAGTTATTCCCGAATTTTCTTTTTAGAAGAGATCCAATTCCTTTTACTGGGTTCTTTCTTACCACATATCGGACACGTACTCTAGGTACGAGCCACGTTCCACGTCGTAATGTGTGATCAGGAGTACACGTGACCGCAGATAACTGCCCCGCCAAAACTGGCAACGCTGCCATCCTGAGCCATCTATGCAGATTTCCGAATAATGTTACATAATACTATTATAAATTAAATTTGTTACAATGTCACTATTATTATTATTATTATTATTATTATTACAAAATTTCAATATGAAAATTTCCCCAAACAACAAAAATTATGGCGTTCCAAGGTAAACAGCCAGTTAGGAGTAAAATTTGCATTGGAACCCATACGTTAGAACAGGTAAACTCATTTAAATATTTAGGTTATAATTTGACATATTTACTTGTTACTGATATATCTGAAAATATTCAACATTTTGACGGAGCCTTAAGAACCATCAACCTCGAAAACCCAAAACCATACCAGATTAAAAGCATATAAAGTTCTAGCAAGACCTGTCCTCATGTATGATAGTGAGGCCTGGACTGTCCGAAACTCAGATGTTCAACGCCTAATAACTGCGGAAATGAGATTTCTAAGGAGGACTCCCGGCTACAGCTTGCTTGACCACAAAAGGAATGAACTAATTACAAAAGAATTGGAAATTACACCTATTTATGAACATCTCAACCACTATAGACAAAAATGGCTTAACCATGTCAATAGGATGGACCGTTCCAGACTCCCAAGACAAATTATCCGCTTACCACATGGAAGACGATCTTTGGGACGCTCCCTGAAAAGATGAACGGAGACCGTAACAAGCCACTAGGCCTAATACCTGCAAGGACAACGATGATGATGATGATAATAATAATAATAATAATAATAATAATAATAATAATTATTATTATTATTATTATTATTATTATTATTATTAAGATCTAACTTGTAGAAAATATTTCTGGCTACTAATTCAGTGAAGCCAAGTTAAAGGAGGAAAATGGAAATGTAGCCTATATTTTTTTCGGTAGGACTAAGTGCAGCGTTAAAACACGATCTGTAAAAATTGGATGGAGTGAACTGGGCTTCAAGGTACACCTACAAACGGAGTGTCAGTATAATGCACTCAGGAATACTATCATTTCTTTGATTTTGTTGGGTAGGACCATAACAAAATGACCTGACCATTATATAAATCTCCATATTGAAAACAATGGTATTTTTCATCTCAAATATTGCGAATGTTATAATTCTTAAACTACATGATATGCATGAGATGTATGAGACCCGGCGCTACGACATACAAGCTCTCTATTATTTACGTTTACCCTTTAGCTAAGCGCATTTCCAACCGACACCGGCTGACTACACTAAGGTCAGCTGAGTACCCACTCGTCCCTAGACCAGTTCCTCCGTACGTCGTCAGCCAGCGTTCGGGAAATGCTTGTGAGTGTTTTCCAAACTTGTAAAATAGTCACTGCTTGCATTCAAGGAAATGACATCAAGAACTTCCCACACAATTTATAGCAAACTTATGCACCATTCAGTCCTTGTCTATATTCCAGTGGCTGTACTGTGTAACTTCTACACAAAATGTCTTCCATGAGTGTAAAAAAAAGTTTGATAAGTAGAGTCCGGATGTTTCGCAAAATTCCTTTTTTACAGGGTGGAAGTAAATCATTATTTTCTTAGATATATTAAATGTGATTTGGGGTAAATGAAAGTGATAGAGCCAATTTTTATTTTGCTTATTTTTCCTTTTTAAGGTGTTTCATACTAATTCAATAATAAATGCCTTTTTTGTCATTTTGAAGCAATATTTCTTGTTTATTTGCAATTTTATAATTAACTGTAATGTAATGTGTATGAAATTTTAATATATGAAACAATGACTCACTTTACTAACAACAGTAAAAGTAATTTATTTCGGTAATCTGCTAATAATCGTGCTTCAATACTATTGGTGTAATATATAAATAATGATCGACAATCCACAGTTACAACAATTAGCTTTACAATTTTAAATATTAAGCCCGTTCTCATAGAAGTTGTAACGTAGCATTTTCAATTCTATAACTTACTTTACAATTTTGTGCTACACGTGTATATCATTGAAGGCGAAAGAAACTTGAGTCAGGAACAGTCAGTTATTGTCGGGTGGCAGAAGGTAGGCCTATAAGAACGGTTAGCTAGAATGCCTAAATTCAGTAAACCACTGACAAGTAAACTTCATGCTTACGTTAGTGACTCTGGTGCCCATGTGTTTTCAACCGATGGAACAGTTTTGTTATATAAGGTGTGTGAAAAGACAGTTAATCACGAAAAAAAAGTATTTTACAAGTCAACATGTATCAACTACGAAGTAGAAATATGAGTTATGTTTATATAATTTAAATTTATTGCTCAAATATATTATGCCTTTTTAAAATTTGTAATGCCTTTTTCAAAATTTATTCTGCTTTTTTTTTTACGTTTTTATTGCCTTTTTTACCCGCCTATTTTAACTGTTATAAATGCCAAAACATCCGAGCTCTATTGATAAGTATACTGAAAAACGTGCCAATAATTATTGAGGGGTTTGGGAAAAGAGAAACCGTAACGCGTCTCTCGAGAGAATACAAGATTGGCGTTACAACTATTCGCGATTTAATAATAAAAAAGAACAAAGTTTATAAAATATGTAAATTGACAACGCGAGTCCTGTACTATTTTTTATATTTCCGCAGATAGTCATTACAAGGAATTTCCTTACCCCTTAAGAATCCATTGTTGACAACCAAACTTAAATCAGTGAACTTTTGATCCCTATCCAGCATGACACATCACCACGGACGAAATTACGAAACTGTATTATGTACTTAGTTTATGAAAATATTTTTTGGTACGAATTACCCGATTTCTTCGATTAAGTTTGAGTTCACCTCCTTCATTACAACGGGTAATAGATCACTAGAGCCCGTAATTTTAGGTGCTTGAAGTTAATATTGTTCCTCGCTATAGTTTACAAATATAGAAGCTATGCCCCTATTCCTTTGAAATGTCATTTTTGTCATTCAGTATTTTTCTTTTGGTACCGTTAAAGGTATTTAATCCTCTTAACCATCACTTACAAATTAGCACACGGTTCACAAGACCCATTGCCCAGTCCTTGTGACTCTGTTGTCTATTATTACATATCGGACTCTTGTGAACTAGGCTTAAAATTCTCCTCACGGGCACCACACCTATTCATCTATATTCTTAACCTTTAGCACCTAAAATTCCGAGCTCTAGTGATCACAGAAGTGATTGTAGTGGTAGTTGTAATTTTAGTGAACTGTAGTGATGGTCACAGTTGTGACAGCAGCGATAGTGGACGTAGTAGCGATGGTAGTGACATTAAGCAGCAATAGTGGTAGAGGCCATAGTAGTAATAAAGCAAGACGATGATAATTACGAGTTCTTCGTAAATGTGTAATACTCGCCAGTATTATCACCCACAAGGCATGGAGATCGCTAGCAGCCAGGTATGGTAAACGTGTCAAGTGATGCAGGGAGTCCAATGAGGCGGATCGCGTGCTGCAGGCAGGTGACGCAGGTGCGAGCCCAAGAAGCAGCACCTGCACCCGCACCTCCGCGGCCTTGTGCCTGATATCATCCAGCCCGGCTACAGATTTGACAGCGACCACCTACCTCGGGCGCTTCTGTTACAATATGCACCATCACTCTAATATTAAGACAGTCATGAAAAAATTGGCGATATGATGTAATACAATGCACTTCACTATTTCATCTATATGTGTGTAAAATATGGTATGTAGGCCTACATAAGCTTATATTAATAGGCCCCTATCGTTTAGCTTCTTTCAATAAAACCAAAATTGTTTTGAAATTAAGTCCCTTCATTATAGTTTCTTTCAAGACTTCCTCAACATTTAAATTACAATACTGCAGCTCAATTCATGCAATAACCCTTAACGGGGGGTAAATGCAAAAATATCTCTGTACATCTCTTCTAAAGCAGCTCTTTTGTAAAATGAAGGAACGCGCAAATATTGAATGCTGTTGGCCTACAGATGAGAATCTTAACAGCTTCTAAAATAATATTTTTTTGAACATCAAGCTCAACTTCTCTTAATACATTCATAGTTTTCTGCCTCACTGCAAATCCAGCATTCTCCAATCTTTCCTATTTTCTGCCGTTCTCTTTGTCTCCGTTTATGACTCGTATATCTTAATGTCGTCTATCATCTGATATCTTCTTCTGCCCCAAACTCCTCTCCCGTTCACCATTCCTTCCAGTGCACCCTTCAGAAGGCAGTTTCTTCTCAGTCAGTGACCCAACCAATTTCTTTTTCTCTTCCTGATCAGTTTCAGCATCATTCTTTCTTCACCCACTCTTTCCAACACAGCTTCATTTCTTATTCTGTATGTTAATTTTACACGCTCCATTCTTCTCTGTATCCAAATTTCAAATGCTTCTATTCGCTTCTCTTCACTTCGTAATAATGTCCATGATTCTGCTCCATATAATGCCACACTCCACACAAAGTACTTCACTAGTCTCTTCCTTTGTACACTAGTAGGCCTAAATATTGTAAAGTGGCTATCGAGACATAAGCTGGCGATACAAGCTAGCAGAGAAAAATAAGTCTGAAATTTATCGTAAAATGTTTCTTTTTATTAGTAGACTACTTGTTAAAGAAGACAAGGCAGAGGTGTCACATCTTTCACTCAGTAAAGGCAGGATAATAAACGTTACAATTTAATTAGGTTGGTGTCTATAATAGTATTGATTCGGGATAATAAAGAAAGTCAAATAAGTCTCGGGATAAGTAACTGGTTATGTATTGTATGAAAGTCCTACGAAACACAAAAAGTGAAGGAAGTCCATAAACAGCAATGTAATTCATAAAGTGTATCTTATTCACAGCGACCTACGGATTATTCGAAAGCATTACCGGTACGGTTTTGTCATGATGGAAACGTAATGCCTACCTCGAGGGAAATACAATGCAGTACTAACCAGAATTATTAATTAATTTCTTCATGTCGAAACTACCAATAAATAAAAACTAATATAGCTAGCTGAAACGGCTAAGATAGAAGTTTATGTATTACCATATTGAGTAGGCCTATTCGTTTTAGATAATTCTACGATTAATATCTGGTATGTTCGTTATTTATATGGAATTGAACGTGACAGTTATTGAAGCTACTGTAATGTTTGTTGCAAACTCAAGATCAGAAATAAATGAAATTGTGTCATTCGTGAGAAAAATATTTGTATATTTAGAATTGTTTTTCCCTTCTTCCTATTTAGGATTTATACTCGAATATATAACGTATATTAGTGTGTCTAAAACAGTTATGAATATATTTACGTTATAAGATTGAAACGGAATGGAATGGAATTTTTGGGAGAGAGGCACTACGATCTTTCACGATCTATTGCGTTAACCCTCAAGCTAGACGCATTCCCAAACCTACAGCGGCTAGACTACACTAAGGTTCACTGCTTACCCAGGTTTCGAGCAGGCCACTCCACTCATCCCTAGGCCAGCCCCCTCCGTGCGTCGCCAGCTATGAAATTACTATATGACGGAAATGGAGAAATGTTGACGGAATGATGTAGATGGGGAAACGGAAGAACCCCGAGACAAAACCCCAACTGCGACCTTGTCCGTCCAAGTGCCATTATTAAATCTTCAATTAAAAATTCCAGTCCTGAACGGGACTCGAACCCGAACCGCCTACGTGACAGACTGAAGGTTTAACCACTCAGCCACCGTGGGGGGTTTACGTTATAAGACTGACTAAAACCTACCGTTTGAAATAGTAATTATATAGGTTGCTTTTGTTACGGAAATTCGTAGTACGGTAATAGATAGACTTTAATTATGTTTTTGGATAAGAAAGGCAATATTTTAATCCATAAATTTATTGCACTCTTCATCTTTATTCAAATTACATAAGCACAAAGCACCACAGCTTTTTATCCAGTAACTGAGAGAATTGAAATTGTGCAGAGAGAGAGAGAGTGGAAGTGAGATAAGCTATAGTCTACCTCATATATATATATATATATATATATATATATATATATATATATATTACAAAGTAATACGAGTGAAAATCAAGCAAGAATTCAATTAATTACATTGTTTTTAATTTTTATTATTATTATTATTATTATTATTATTATTATTATTATTATTATTATTATTATTATTATTATTATTAAATTACTTTAGAAGGGAAAACTTAAATATCAAATCTCTTGTGCATAATTTGAATACAAAATACAAAGTTTTGAAGTTTTTAAGTGGTTTATTTTACGACGCTTTATCATCTGCGATGGTTATCTAGCGTCTGAGTGAGATGAAGGTGATAATGCCAGCGAAATGAGCCCAGGATTCAGTTTTTGCTCTTAAGGGGTTGAGAAAAAATCCCGGAAAATATTTCAACCCGGTAAATTGCCGCAACCAGGATTCGGTCCACCGCTGTGAAGTAACGGTTAGCATGCCTGACCATGAAATTAGCGGGTCCGGGTTCAAATCCTGGTTGGGACAATTTACCTGGTTCAGGTTTTTCCGGGGTTTTCCCTCAACCCATTAAGAGCAAATGCTGGGTAACTTTCGGCGATGGACCCTGGACTCATTTCGCCGGCATTATCATCTTCATATCATTCAGACGCTAGATTACCACGTCATAAAATAACCCGCTAAAAAACAGGATTTGAACCTGGGCCATCTAATTTCATGATCAACACGCTAAACGTTACTCCCACAGCGGTAGACAGTTTAGATGGTCAGAGAAAGAGAGAGAAAGCTGCATATAACCGTATTACAGGAGCAGAATGTATAAAAATGAACGTGAAATGCACCACATCAAGTTATGTTGCCACTCGTCAGGGAGCAGCATAGTTACCTGACAATGATGAGTAAACGTAATAATTTTTAAGTCATTGAAATTTCGGGTAGATAACGATATGAGATTTATCGAATAATTGTTAGTATTGTAGTCTTAAAATTCACAATAGCGAGTATATTTTAAAGACGATTTTCGAATTGTCATCACTTCCAGTAACATTCTGACGTTGCACAACACTTCAAGTGTTCGGAAACATCATTACATAGTGTACTGCCATCCTCGATTTCGAACTACGGACTGCTTGTCATACGTGTAATGCAGTGACCCTAACATCCTGTCTTACAGACATGCGGGTAGGGGCTCGACTCCCGCGAGCGAGACGACCATCATAATTGTTGAAGGTGTCACGGAGGCAAGAAAAAGGTCTTGGAGAGAGATGAGAACACAGAATACGTCAGAGCGTTTTATAGCCACATAAAAGAGTAGTAAACGTGTGGCACTCTTTTCAGACTCTCCTTTCTTTGTATAATTCGTCCGATTTCAATACCTTACCGGTTTATGTGTTTAAATTCAAGCAGAATTACTTCACTCTTTACATTACGTACAATACAGACATATATTGTCTAAGGAAGTTAGAATTTTTGTATTTGCTTTAGTTTCTTGAGAGGCACACATCAGTAGAAGTGAAGGCTGGACTTTTTTCCATTGCTGATGATGAGAAAGGAAATCAACATTTTTCGGCCATCAGCTTTATCTTCATTTTCAGATGATAAAAATATGCGGTGAGGAGTTCCTACTCGTTGGGGCTGTTTAACAACAGTTAAATCTAGGGCTAGTCAAGCGTCCACATGGATGTTACTTTATAGAATTAAAGGAAGAGGTACGCCATGGAGGACTTGGGGTGGGGGAGCATGCAAGTAGAGCCCCATGCTTTCTTAACCTCGGCACTATGGTCCGTCCCAGGAATCTGTAGAGTGACTTGGCGCATGTGGGGGTGGAGTCTATCTGTGCCGGAGTGTATTGCGGGCAACATCAGCTCGAGGCCGCTAAGGGGTAAGGTGCTCGTAGTAGAGAGTTCCCTCTCTGCAAGAGATTTATATAACCCGGGCCACTTACTTCATACCCTAAGGGTGAAACCTAACCATTTTTCCCCCATTACTACATATGCTAGTGGATTGTGGTGATTTTCTAGTTTGCAGGTTGAATTTTCTTCTGCCAACTTCGTTTCGAATTTTGATACTGACAAATACTACAAATGGTAGTGATTTTATAACTGGTATGTTGGCAACTGAGGCAAATATCGACAATATTTGTCGGTACTGGAGTTCCATGATATTAGCATTGTACTAGATTTCTGAGCCGGTTACTGGAAGCTAATGAAATTTGAACGTACTAATAATTAATTAATTTCAGTATTAATATTAATAATAAATAATGAGAAAAAATGCGCTCGAGTTGAGCATTAATGTCCAAATTTAGTCTTTGCCATAGTCTGTTATTGATTTAACTCTCTTCGCACACGTTATGATGTGGTATTTCCTACAACTTTGTCCGCACAGCACATATTTGCAGTCTTCGGTCGGTTCATGGAACTTGTTGTTCACACATATTTTATGATGAAACCCGTGTATTGCGAGTCTTGTTGTCACGTGTCTCTGGCTCCTACATAGTAGTTATTTTATGTGTTGCGTTGTGGTTATAATTCAAGACTACAGTCAAGTAAGTTTTCGGAGTTAGTATTAATAATTTCATGTGGTCAAACAAAATTCACTTTTAGGTTAGGTCTCGTGAGTCAATTGTTTAGTCAAACCAATGAATTTCGTACTGCCAGACAAAATACTTGACATGTTGATCCCTTTCTCGTATAGTTTGCCTACGAAAATATGTTACAAATTATTGAATTATTTCGAATAACCTTCCAACATAAAGTACGGTAAATAAATATGTCATTTAGTACGTAGGATCGTGTGATATCTGGTAACAGTTGGAAATACTGACAAGACGGCAATATTTGCTGTTTAGGAACTGTTCTTATGTGACCCTCACTATAGTTTCGTTCAACCAATGCCTCCTCCCAAAGCAGTCATTGGTCCTAGCCCTCCCATATACCATTGGCGCACAGGTCTTATTTCGTCTTTCTACTCCACAGATTCCTGAGACGGACCATAGAATAAGGTGGTGTGGTCAACATCATGCTCCAACCGCCTTTTACTCCTGGAAAGATCCGGTACTTAATTTGATAGGAGGCTGAGTGAACCTCGGGACCGTTTTGGAAGTTTGATACGAGAAAGTCCCGTCATCACCCGAGATCGAGCTGCTCTACCATATGAGCTACTCGGCCGCCTTAATAGGATTAATAGTATGTTTATTTTTAAATTAATTACGACACCATGACAAGTACTGTACATCATTGATACATAAATAATTATGTAAGAGGTGCTGTACCAAACCCCGGTAGATTCATTTCTATTTGTCAGATTCATCTTCATTTATAACCATTTCTTTTATTCGCGTTTTAATTTGCACACGGTGTACTTTACTTGAGAGGTTCACTTACGCGTGATAATTGTTTTATTACTCGCAACTAACTAACCTTAATAATACGGGGAGCAACACATCGTCCATTCATCTACCTGTTCAGAAGTATACGCAACGAAATGAAGAAGTAGTTCAATATAATTAATAATAAATTTGTTATAAAGCTAACTAGCGGTTCTAATTTGCCAGTTTATTATAACTTATAAATAATAAAAATCACGAGAAAAGTAGTCTGACGATTCTTGACGGTAAGCGCCATTGTGTGTTTTGATTTCGAATAAAGACCCATTAATTTTTACTGAAATGATTGTACCAGGGCATTCGAAAGTAATGGCAACAATGCTGTAAATCTGTGCTCCTAGAGTTGACCATTGGAATCCTGTAGGCTAGTATGTAACAGAGCGGCGATTCTTTCATAAACCTGCAATATTGAAAGCCTCGAAGTAACCATATTTTGTAAATACTATCACTATTTCTAATCTGTAGCAAGTAATATAGTCCTAAAAACTGTTCGGTAGGTACAAACAATGATGCTTTATAAAATCAAAGTTGCAAGAGAAAAAGTGTAACTCAGTGCTTTAGGGCATTACAAAAAACTTACGGGAGAGAAACGAGGCTTTCGCTTTAATCAAGAGTTGGCGTCCAAAGAGCTTTAGTTCCATCAGTGACAGATATATCTAGAAACGATGCTGCAAATGGAGTCTGCCGTCTTCCAAGTAATTGGCAATGTATTGTTGACATGGCAGGAGACTATATTTGAATTATAAAATGTCAAAAGTAACCTAAATAAATTTAATGTGAAACAGTAACTATGTTGCCATTACTTTTGGAAGGCCCCGGTATTTCAGTAAATTAATAAACCAACTCGTAGATAGTAAATATGGAAAAATCCGACGAAGAGGTTAGGAGAAATCAACGCAGACAGCTACAAATGATATGCCATCACCTTTTTGTTGGGAAAGCTGAAAGCGTCTATTACCGCGAAAATTTCGAAATCGAATTTTTTCAGCATCACAATCATTTTTCCTTGTACTACTATTTCTTATAGCTAATAAAAAATAAAAGGGTCTCCGAAGTCCTCAAATATTTCGGAACTAGTTTTAAAATATAACGAAGTACAAGTAATGGTAGTTCCGTTAGGTACTTTAGCAATATTATTTTTTTAGTAAGTTATTTTACGACGCTTTATCAACAGCTTAGGTTATTTAGCGTCTGAATGAGATGAAGGTGATAATGCCGGTGAAATGAGTCCGGGGTCAGCATTCATAGTTACCCAGCATTGGGTTTAGTGAAAACCCCGGAAAAAAAACCCTCAACCAGGTAACTTGCCCCGACCGGGAATCGAACCCGGGCCACCTGGTTTCGCGGTTAGACGCGCTAACCGTTACTCCACAGGTGTGGACAATATTATTTTCTAGAAGAAGTTTACTGACGTTTAATCTTAGACAGAGTTACCTTTTGACGCAGAGGTAATGTGTTTCAGTAATCTCCTGAGTTTTGAGAGTATGTTAGTATACTATAACTTCATACATAATTATGATATAAAATGTATGTGCAGAGACCCGAAGTCTAGTATAATATACTGGCATTTGTGCCCTAACCGTAACCTGCAGAATTTTTTCAGCATTTTTCCTCATGTCAGTAACTTTTTTTAAAGTGTAAAAATTATATTGAACTTTAAAAATAAAACAATAAATGTCTCAGGACTGAGGAGGGTAGTATGCTGGAGACGCGTTCCAATCTCGATGCTGGAACTATGTGTAGAGTTTATAGCGATTTCGTGGATTTCTATGAGAACTAAACTATACTTATAGAATTGGCAGCGCTCAAAAATTTCTTCACCAGCTGTACGGTGAGAAGAGGGCATGCATTGTGTTTTGTTTTTCCACTCTTCCTCAACAATGTGATGTTCAGACAGATTCCAATAAGTTACGGTCCCGTTAAATTCGTAGTGCAGAGGCTCCCGCGGCCTTGTGGTCTGCAGCTATGATTTGAATGTACCAACTTGCTTTTTTGCATAGCTCGCTAATCATGCTCGTCTGTGTGAGAACTGGTACGGGGCATCGAACGCTCCGAAATTCGATGTGCACCAGTAACGTTCGAGATCGCACAGAAACTTCCGACTTCCATGCAGATATTTATCTTTTACAATACTTGACTACGTAAATGTTGTAGTACGTTACGATGTTAGGGTGTAAGGCATAGAAAGAGATGGTCAGGTTGTGTTTCTATGGGAAGAAATATATACGTTTACTTTATTTTACAAAACCCTTTTTGAGTAAAACTAAATTTTATTTCTTTGCATAGAACTGCGTCCTTCTCCAAGTGAAGTTAAAGGTGTACGTACTTAGGTTCGGATGTAGCATAAAGTGCAAAATTTGAAACGCTTACTGCAGTGATGAAGTGTGAAATCAAGACCAAAGCATGCACTCTACAATAATTACTTTAATTTCTCTGAAGGAAGTGTGAGAGGCTGGATATTATCCCTATTATTATTATTATTATTATTATTATTATTATTATTATTATTATTATTATTATTATTATTATTGTTATTATTACAGTATACAATTCTATTCTTTAACTTTGCAAACGTAATACTGTGGACTTATCAGTACAGTACATTTATATGTGAAATTCAGCCGCTGCTAATTTAGGAATTGGTCTGAACAATACCGGTTGGACCAAATGCGTGAGGGGCGAAAGGAAGCGCGGTGAAAATAATCACTCTAGTGACTCGGCGTGGCGCCACGGTATGGGTCAGTGCCGATTGCGTCTGTGTGACTTGACGTACGGAAGCGAGCAGTACCTCGTCTGTAACTTAACGATAACGCTGTCAGTGGATAATAATATCATTACGAAAGTTACGAGACCCAGTTTGTCAAAGAAGTAATGAAAATTTAAAACATACATAAGAAATTCGGAAGAAAATTTCATCGGGACAGGCGAAATGCACTAGGAGAGATGCTCGAGGATACAAAGATAATAAAAAAAGAACATATATTTAGGAAGCCGAACAAAAACGAGAGTACAGGGTCCCGTCGAAGACCGCGAGCGAGAGTGAAAATTTACTTCAGTGTGTAGTAGAAACAGAGTTTCTTTTAGTAGGTTATTTTACGACGCTTTATCAACAGCTTAGGTTATTTAGCGTCTGAATGAGATGAAGGTGATAATGCCAGTGAAATGAGTCCAACACCGAAAGTTACCCAGCATTTGCTCATATTGGGTTGAGGGAAAACCCCGGAAAAAACCTCAACCAGGTAACTTGCCCCAACCGGGAATCGAACCCGGGCCACCTGGTTTCGCGGCTAGACGCGCTAACCGTTACTCCACAGGTGTGGACTAGAAACAGAGTTACTGTTTACAATGCACGTATACGTGTCTTTGGCCTGAATTGATATTCAGATGTTTCTGTGATTCTGATTTTTTAGTCATTGTTTTGTTTCTATTGTTTTTAATTGGTATATTTTACGACGCTTTATTAACTCAGATGGTTGTCTAGCGTCTGAATTGAATGAAGGTGATAATGCCAACGAAATGAATCCTGGATCCGGCGCTGAAAGTTACCTAGAATTTGCTCTTCATGGGTTGAGAGAAAACCTTGGAAAAACCTTAACCAGGTAACTTTCCGTCCACCAGGATTTGGAGCACCAGCTCGTTCCACGGTAAGGTATGCTAATCGTTACTCCTCAGCGGTAGACACTGTTAGGAACAGAGAAATTAAATGAAGGACACAGTGTATTTTATTACTGTCAGTAGTACACAGTAGATCTACATTACAAAGCTTGCACCATACAACAGCTATGCTTCGGAATAATATTTTTTATATTTATTTAAAAATAAATCCATTTTTTTTAGTTATAATTCACATTTATTGTTACCCATTGAATATTAAATAATCTCTGCCTAATTCAGGGGAAATCTAGTACACAAACAAAAGGACAGTATGTAGGCCTATGTAGTCTATCCGAATTGCTGAATTTGTATTTCCGTGAAAATCTGGAAATCGACTTTTTGCAGTTACAATACCTGTAAACCCAACAGTTTATGTTTCATATAATGTGAAAGTACAAAGATCGATATTGGTGATGATTATTATCTACTTCAAGGAAAGCAGGAAAATATTTTATACATAGAAAATTATGTCGCATTCGACAGAAGTTAATTATACCATTTAAACAAATACGGTTGGAGACAGAAGACATTCATCACTGCAAGGCCTAAGCATTATGTGGCGTGTTCTACCATTTCGCCCAGGTGTATTTAACTGGATTGTATAGCATGAAGATCACTAGATACGACATATCAAAGTGTGAACTGTTGGTTTAACCTATCATAAGTATAATTATGTGGTGCCCCTAAGCGTGTAATTTCCGGTGACAGAGTTGCGACTTCTTTCTACCTTGCTGCTTGTCAAAAAGAAGATAAATGAGAGGCTACCTTAAGAATTAAAGCTTACAAACTTCTCCTCTTTTCTCGATGTCATAAAGATACATTAAAGGACTGAAAAATTAACAGAGAACGGTCATGTTAGCAACAAACATGTCAGTGGAATATAGTAATAAGTACGTATTTTATTTAGGTTTAGAAATTGTATAATAGACAGGGGTGTAGTCCTAAATAAAATAGTACCAGAACGCAACGCGAAAAAATATTATTATTATTATTATTATTATTATTATTATTATTACTTACTTACTGGCTTTTAAGGAACCCAGAGGTTCATTGCCGCCCTCACATAAGCCCGCCATTGGTCCCTATCCTGAGCAAAATTAATCCATTCTCTATCATCATATTCCACCTCCCTCAAATCCATTTTAATACTATCTTCCCATCTACGTCTCGGCCTCCCTAAAGGTCTTTTTCCCTCCGGCCTCCCAACTAACACTCTATATGCATTTCTGGATTCACCCATACGTGCTACATGTCCTGCCCATCTCAAACGTCTGGATTTTATGTTCCTAATTACGTCAGGTGAAGTATACAATGCGTGCAGCTCTGCGTTGTGTAACTTTCTCCATTCTCCTGTAACTTCATCCCTCTTAGCCCCAAATATTTTCCTAAGAATCTTATTCTCAAACACCCTTAATCTGTGTTCCTCTCTCAAGGTGAGAGTCCAAGTTTCACAACCATAAAGAACAACCGGCAATATAGCTTCTTTATAAATTCTAACTTTCAGATTTTTTGACAGCAGACTAGAAGACAAAAGCTTCTCAACCGAATAATAACAGGCATTTCCCATATTTATTCTGTGTTTAATTTCCTCCCGAGTATCATTTATATTTGTTACTGTTGCTCCAAGATATTTGAATTTTTCCACCTCATCGAAGGATAAATCTCCAATTTTTATAGTTCCATTTCGTACAATATTCTGGTCACGAGACATAATCATATACTTAGTCTTTTCGGGATTTATTTCCAACCCTATCGCTTTACTTGCTTCAACTATAATAATAATAATAATAATAATAATAATAATAATAATAATAATAATAATTATTATTATTATTATTATTATTATTATTATTATTATTATCCCCGACAAGACTCTATTCAATGAACAGCGTGTAAACCGCGTATTTACAGCAATGTGCGCAGGTAAATACTGTATCATTATTATAATTATTATTGTTATTCTTTGTATTATTATTATTATTATTATTATTATTATTATTATTATTTACTAATAAATAATCCACAGCCTTCTTATAACATATAAAATTGAGTAAGAAGCAAATACGGCAATAATTATTTCAAAATGTAAAAGTAAAGAAACAGGACACTCCCAGGTTGCAGACAAAAGTACCGGGGCGATAATAGGCCTATCTCAATTTTTATAACCATCATCATGAACTGTTTAATTATCTTGTTCCTACGAAACTCAAAGACATATAGGTCTACTCTTGTTAATTCCGTGTATGTCCCTATCTCGACGTCCTTCTGCTAACTAACGAAATAATAATTTTCGGAGCCTCTGTCTTGACATTTTGATGTTAAAAATGTTTATAACATTGTCAGTATTCTTGAACTTCTTTGGTTAAACAAAGGATCTCTAACGTCAGATTCTTAGTGTTAGGATTTGGTGAAGTATACTGACCTCTGAAAACGCATTTGTACTTTTTGAAAGAATCCAAAGTTCACTTTCATATCGTGAATTGCTTTCGACATTGTATGATGTAGTTGTAATTTTGTGTGAACTATAATTTGTTTGGCAAAATATATTTTAATATTATCTATTTATCTCACTATTCTATTTTTTAATTTTATGTTACGAAATGAACAGATAAGGCAACTGGTTAACAAAGAAAGTACTGCGATTGACCGCAATGAACAGCAACAGTTGAGCTTGTTAGACCTACAACGTCACAGTTATTGATGATGATGATGATGATGATGATGATGATGATGAATTTCAAAAGAACATGGGACGTAATACCACAGTCTAGTATATACAGTCACGAAGCTTGAGTTGTGAAGGTACTAGAAACAATAGACTGTGGAGATACTATTTCGCATTGTCTGTGATGAGGCGATAGTAGCGATCCTAGTGGTTAGCAACTATCTATGGATGCATATTTACTACATATTGAGCTTCGTGATTGTATATACTAGACTGTGGTAATACCTTCACTGGCATTGATATGGACTAAACTTCATAATTATAATTGTTGTATTTATAATGATTCTCAAACAGCCCTCCAATCTATAGATAAAAAGTTTAACTTAAATCCTCTGGCAGTGAAAATCAGAAGAAATTTAGTACCTTGTGACAAACACATTTGCTTCTCATGGGTGCGAGGACACAGTGCAATAGCAGGAAATGAAAGAGCTGATGAACTGCCAAAAGCCCTGCAGTTTCAAACTTAAATTTCAGTTATAGTCTGTGCCCTTATTCATATGCGAAAAGAAAAATAAATGAGCACATAATGAATAGATGGAACAATCAGTGGCTACGCAGTACAAGGGGTTCAGTTACGAGATAAATTTTTTTTTCTAGAATCGACACCCGCTTAAATAGCAACAAAATTATATCGAATTTTATACTAACGCAATTTTTGTCGGGTCATGGAAAATTTGGCTCTTATTTAGATTTAAATTACATAAGGGAAATGGCTACTTATGTATCTGTGAGGAACAGCAAACTGTGGATCACCTTTTGTTTCATTGTCTAGTATTTGAAAGCAGAAGATTTCTTTTGGTCGGACATTTACACTTTTGTAATGTAACACATGACAAACCATTATTCAATGTGTTCAAGAAAACATGCTGCTACAAACAGTTTTGTAATGTTATTATATGTAATATATTTAAGAACTTGTAATTAATTCAAATGTAGGCCTAGTAGATATAAGTGTTTATTTTAAGTAGCAAGACTGGATTACCAATGTCAAATGTATTCTTATCATAATAATATAAACTATCAGTCCATAACTATAACCCTAATGTAGTTTCGGGTAAAATGGGGTTCAAGAAATTGTATATTCAAATCCTTCATTTAACGCATTTTATTTATCATGTGTGAAATTCTTTCTCGTTCGTTTCTGAATATCAACAGAATACATGTCGAAACAGATGTTGTCATCGAGTTTCCTAGTATCTCCACAGTCTAATACAGTATATACAGTTACGAAGCTTGAGTTTATGGGGGTACTAGGAACAATAGACTGTTCAGGTACTATTTCGCATTGTCTGTAATGAGGCGGTAGTAGCGATCCTAGTGGTTAGCAACTATCTATGGATGCATATTTACTACATATTGAGCTTCGTGACTGTATATACTAGACTGTGGTATCATCACACCCACCACCGCTTACTTCAGCTAAACCCTTTCATACGTTCTACCATTACTTTAGTCGAAGTTTATCTAGTATTAGATAGTTTACTGACAAGATCTCTGGTAATGTAGTCATCAGGACAACTATAAGACAAAGAATAGTTATTAAAGATGGATATTAGGTACATTTTCACGTTTCTACCGGAAATTCATTTCCGCTAACTTTGTAGCCTGAAACACCATCACTTGAGTTACAGCGATCTTCCATACAAATCAGGTGAAACAACTGAACAAAGCACTACGAACTGCTTGAAGTCTTATACGTCACAGGACAATTCATGTTCATGCGACACATCAACAAGACCTAATTTTCACATCCCTGACTTAAACGAAACAGGTATATTGGAATAAGCCTATCGCGAGGTCCATCTCTTTGAGATGTAACGTCTTCATCTGCCACATCTCTTCCACACCCACAGCGAAACACATGAATGTAGCAGGGAGAGAGCTGAAAGGTGCCCACAGAATGTTGGTACTGAATAGAGTAGCAAAAAAAGAGGAATGAAAAGCAGTTGATGGGAGACCCTTCCAACACCGATACAATGGGGAAGAACCGTAACCAATTCAGATGTCACATTTGAACAATAACGTTTGCTTGAGAACTGGTGTGGGTGGGTGGAAACATAGACTTGGGTTTCAGTCAACCCACACAAAAATGTGTCGAAAAGTCACGTTGCTCTCAGAGAAAGAGAAAAAATGTTTCGTGAAGATAAAGTAGGAGACAAAATAAGGATAAAGTAAACAAAGAAGAGCACCTGCTGCATTTTGGCCTCTTAAGTCACAAATAAATCAGGCCTCCGCCTCAAAATGACAAGTTAGAGGATGTCGTATGTCTCATGGACTCTTCAAGCTCTGTCCCAATACTGTGTCTGCAACGCAAATCACTGTCTCATTCAGCTCCTTTTTTGTCAGGAAAAACTTATTTGCGTATTACATTTTTAGACTCTTATTTTTGCCCAATAGACCAGGGCTTCTTATGCATGTATAATATGATATACTTTTTGATCTTGCACCACATAAAATTTATTTTCGGTCCATATTATTATTTTATTCACAGCGCCATTATGCTGTGTGTCAATTAAAACTAAGTATTATTCCTTAAATTTCGATGACCATTTCGTTTGTATGACGTCATTCCATTTTCGGCTAATGAAGTGTAATGAAATTTTGAATTCCAACCAATCACAGTCATACAATTGCGATAATTTCTGCAGCTCGATTTATCACTATCAATTTATCGCATGATCGTTCTTATGTTTAGTCAGTATCGTCAACTGTTTCTACGTAAATCGATCAACATGAATCCATTATTACCTGGGTGTCTAGAGTCTGGAAATTTGTATGAATGTGAGTGTGATTGTGAGTGTGCCGGGTTAATATTAATTAACCAATCATCAAAATATAAAATACATCAGGACTGTCGCTGGGCAGTAACCTGAACACACGTTTCAGCGTCACATTGGTGACATGTAACTCAATCTGTTAGCACAACCATAAAGCATCTAATAGATGCTATAGAATTACCAACAACGGAAAAAAAATGAATCCATTGTACTAAATAAAGTGCGAAATCCTACTTCCACATCTAAATCTTTATCTTCTAATTCCATGTCCACTGTATCTAAAGAAAGTGACATTCCTTCATAACAATTCCTCATTTAATTAATGTATTAATAATGTTATTTCTAATTATACTATAAAATGTTTAAATTCAATTATGATTTCTGCAGATAATGAAAGTGTATTTCTGTTATAACAAGAGAAAAGTACAGTACATGTAATTAACATTTTTAAACCTGTATTTCGCTTTTCTCACTTGGTATTACTGAGTAACATTCAATTTCTTTATTAAAGTAATCGTTACTCATCTATTTCGACTTCACAATGTTTGAATAGGTTGAGTATTAATAAATATACAATTATTAACATTTTGTGAGCGAATTAGGGATATATTATTTACGTTTTTATTTTATTCACGAAATAGTTCTAATAAATGTCACTCGAGATCTGAGATTTCCCAAATAAATCCACTCGCTTCTCTCTTGGATTTATCGGCAAATCTCAGATCTCTTGTGACATTACTACAGATAATTTTAGTATAACTTTGAAATATAAGTGAAATCAAAAATGCATGTAAAAACTATAATTTAATAATTCCCCCACCTAGTATATATAGCTACTGACTGTAATTTTGTTATATTAAAATATTCTAAACATGAATTTCACTTACATAGGCCTAACACTGAAGAAAGCTATTAAATACAAATCAAATTGAAGATGAATGTAAAGTAGAAATATTATTTTTCAATAGTGAATTTTATAACCTTGGTCCATAATTCCTACTGTGTCTTAATCCAGCTGTTGTAAAGCATTTAGGTTCTGTCAAAAAAAAAAACTAACCGCAAGATCTGTGCTAAGATCCGAAGCAGTTATTCAAAACAAACTGAGAATTCCAATGAAAAAGTCTTTTGCAGAAATATTTGTTTATTATTAGTGCAAGACATAGATAAGGCTCTAAATTTAAATACTCTAATGTTTTATTTTCAAAAGGAAAATATTTTACAAGTTTTACGGGCATTGAATCTAAGTCGTCTTGGCTAAGTAATGGGTACTTTTTGTTTCATTTAAGTTTGCAGCACTTAGGCCTACTCGTAGAAAGATCAGCTTTTAATGTAGGCCTATACTATTGTTGAAAAAATATTTTGAGAGTCTGCATTGTTAATTCCAGAGCTCCAGGATCAAGAAACTTTTTACTCTGTACTATATTCTTTCTACCATTTATTTTAAGTAGATTGGATTAATAACAATTAGTAATCTTACAGTTCAAGTGAATATTTTGTCTTCATTATACATCTTGATTACACAACTGTATATCACTTCGGAAAACGTATTATGCGTCTTTCACGTGTTAAATTTTGTTACATCGTTAACATGTTTCGGCCTGCTATTGGCCATCATCAGAACTGAGTGAGTTCTGATGATGGCCAATAGCAGGCCGAAACATGTTAATAAGGCAACATAAAATTTAACACGTGAAAGACACATACAGCAATACGTTTTCTGAATATTTTTATTTAGAAATGTTACAGTTGTTTTTAAACTGGAAAAATGAAGGACATTAACTCATCTGTAACATCCGTGACAAAATGTGTGTAACATCCGTCACATGAAAGAAATAGCTATACTTTTGTGAACTAATAAAATTGTATGTCATGAGATTTGCGAAGCTTTCAAATGGACACTGTGAGAATGAATCTGTTTTTGCTTGAGGCAGAGACCTGTGTTTTACACTTTTTGTTAATAAGGCGTACAGTGAATTCACAAATCTTGTAACATCCGTGATGAAAACTTTTATTTATTTCTGCAATAATAATAAATTTTATTCAAACAACTTTTTTTCTGTAAAATGATACTGATTTTCTAAATCGATTCTAATAATAAAAGTTGACAAAAGTAATTTGATTTTCAGTATATAACGTTCTAAAATACCGGTAGTAAAAATGTAACATCCGTGACAATTTGAATGGCTGTAAAGCAGCTAAAATATGAAGGAGTGGGAATGGAGAATAGTGAATATTTTTTATAACAAGATGGAATAAACACTTCAGGCCTCTTCCTGCAGAGCGAACATCGGCGAATATCGAACTTCGTCACACTCGACAAACTTGAACCGAACATAGCGTCTGTAATCCACGACGCTAGTATTAATATTATTTAAGAAAAAGTGTCAAATTCGAGAGATCCAGAGAATCCTGATATCAACATTGACTAAAGATGGTTGTGAGTATCTGATGTAATTCTGCGTAGTTTCGTAATTCAGGCAAATGACCACATTTCATATGAGAATAATTATGTTACAACAAAATGTTTCATTGTCCAAACCGATAATAGAACCCACGACCTTTCTATCCAGAATTCGTTGTTACTAGAACTGATCTAGCACTCTACTGCATGTATCTGAAGGTGGAAATAAAACATTGACCATCGGGCTCTCGACTAATCGAAATGAGTTGTTAATTGTACTAACTGTGCTACGTGCATCACACAGATTGAACAGTTCCACTCTCAAAGGGGAGCCAATTACATTCGCTGAATTATGAAGCCAGTGGAAAAATAAATAATTGTAAATGTTTCAGAGCAATCGTAGTCCAGATTTTGGAAAAACCTTTGAAAGGATCTATTTCAGTAGCAGAAAGGTAACATCGGTGTCGCTCTACAAGAAGACTAGAGTCCGAGAACTGATCTAGCATTCTACTGATAAGGAGAATATTTAAAGTCTTCATACAATATCATAAACAAAATTTCCCTTCTAAAACTTGTAACCTACATTTCTAAATGTTTTAGATTTTGATCTAATATCTCCGGCCGCACTATGGCACTGGCGTTTACTCAGTCTTTAACAAAAATCAATGTCAGATACATTTCTTCAGGGACTGATATCCCTACTGCTACTCAGTGCCAATTTCTCTTGATGTAGCAGCCTTAATGTCCCGCGATAGTAAGGATCTTTCGGGGTCTCTGATGAGATTACTTTGATTTTAAGTTACTTATTATTTATTCTATTTCCACTTGAATTTATCGGTACTGGTTTTGTGTGTATACACTGCCTACCCACTTTCACTTTCGTGATTCGGGTTTCGCATATTGCGGATGGACGGCAGGACTGTGACTGGTGCACACCACTTCGGCAGGCCACGCTGTACATGATGTGTAGGCTATCTGTAGGTTATGTCGTGTACTAGGGTGAATGTGTATGTAAGTGTTCGAGTAAGTGTAGTGCTGGGAATGGGCGAGAATGAAGACGAAGATGAGGAAAGGAGAAGGAGAAATCAAGTGTCGGCACGTAGCCTCTAATGTCGAATAGCACCAAGAGGGCCGCCAGGCTTAAAGTCCGACAGATTTCTCGTCTTGCCATATTGGAAGTTGAGTGATATCTAATGGTTTTGAATAACATTATCCTTCTTTTCAACTTTACAGGGATTTATATTTTTGGAATGAGGGTAAGTACCGGTACGGTAGTGAGGTCGCAAACAAATTCTCGCTCAAAAGTGGATCTTGTCTTCCAAACGTTTGGGAGTACAGTACGATTTAGTCCTGACAGTCGCCGACAATGTACGCCTGGGTCAGGCGAGTTCATTAAGTTACGCCAAGGGGTGTTCGGGTTAGTCAGTCGCTTGCATTCAGAGCGATCGGATGTCACACGTGCGGTAGAGCGGTATGTTTCCAATACAGTTAAACTGTACTGCATTTCCTTACTGACCGCTCGCCCTTATATATATTCCGGAGCTCTCCCCACTACTCCTATTACTTCCCCTCTTTCGCGCCGCCGAGCTGTCAGGACTAAATAACACTGAACAACAAATTTTTACTTTTTGTCTTGCTCCGAAATAAAAATAAGTGAATATTACTAATGTGTGTCCCCTAAATCTGAATTTAAAATCCAAATTGCCCTATCAAGTACCATTTCCCAGGGAAAGGTAATTGAATTTTTTATGAAAAAACTTCATTTTGTTAAATTTTTCACTGCTACTGATAAAATTACAACACACTAGGATTCAAAACGCCTCATAGTGCAGGAAAAATGTGTACTGGATATACAAATTATGTTACATAGCTTAAACAACAACAATATAAATATTTCAGGCGTACAGTGAAAAAAAATCTCGGAATTTAAGCTTATCATTTAAAAGAATTCTTGGATGACTTCCATTTACAACTAGACCCGGTACTATCTTTTACAAGGAACCAACAACAGTCTGTAAGCATGCTGGATGGTGATATTACTTTATATCGCCTTTCCATTTCAGACATTTTTTGATGGCATCTTTCCCCATGCTCGTCGCGTACCGCTCCAAAGTTTGGAGGAAAGAAATCCAAATGAGAATGTAAAAAGTGTATTTTGAGAGCCATCGTACATCTCATTTTCTCATATGCACTTAACATTATTTCCACAACAAGTTCTATGTAGCTGTCTGACCTAGAATTTCCAAGGAAATTGGAGCAAACATATTTGAAAGCGCGTCATGTCATTTTTTCTGTAACGGAAAGTTTTTCCAAACAAAGAGTCAGGCATAACTTTGTGAATTTGTAGACCGATGAAAATGCCCTCTTTTAATTTGCCTTCACTCAAATTGGTAAACTTTTCTTTTAAATACTGAAAACCACATCCTTGTTTGTTCATTGCGTAGACCTCACTTTGAACTGTTATGAAATTTGCTGAATAGAAGGGACTAATATCTGTTTATTTATTATAAGTACAAAAGAACATGCAAACAACCATAAGAAACCAGAAATAAGTCAAACTCATAAAATGCATTAGCTTTTGTTTTGGTTTACAACCACTAACCCACATCAGATGTTTCCTGGGAGAGCGCTTATCGAAAAGTGAAATCATAGTAGCCTATATCTTGAAAACCTTACGTGATACGAAGAAAAGAGATGCATATTCGAATTAAGGACACACCAAACCATAAAGAACACATTGTTTTAAGTCGGAGCAAAATTCTTGTTATTCAGTGTAATCGGTCTGTAACTACTCTACAGTACTATCACTGAAGGTACCAATAAAACATTCACTTAAAGGACTGCACTTGCAACATAGGCCTACGACATATTATTCCCGCTACATTCGTTTTGGAAGACTACGTATGGCGAACATGTCACGTGGTACACTTAGACATAGTTTGTACCTATCCCAAATCTAGTTTTTATAGGCAACATCAGTATGTCTATAGGCCTACATTCGCCGTGTTCGGTCAGACTAAGCAAAACGCGGAGCAGATAACTCTGCAGGCAGAGTTTGTGAAACCCTGTATTC
Source organism: Periplaneta americana (assembly GCF_040183065.1). NCBI lineage: Eukaryota > Metazoa > Arthropoda > Insecta > Blattodea > Blattidae > Periplaneta > Periplaneta americana. Next base: position 60,432,020 of record NC_091121.1, on the reverse strand, counting down.
GGTCATCCTTAAATATTGACTCGAATTGAAGGAATTGCTGCCCTTTCATTACTAATCAGCCTCTACAAGGAGAAGATTACCAACTTCTGTAACACGTTGCTAACTTGACAGAACGGCAGTCGTTCAAGATTGTTAAGGTTGGGAATACTTCTAGCTCTAATGAATGTAAGAACTCTTTCAGATGCGATGAGGACGCCAGCCCCCCGTTATTATCTGTGCACTCAGCTGAACAGTAAACTCCCGTACGTTCTCAACAGCAGCGACAAAGGACGAAGATGTCACTCGTCTTCACGAGTTGAGTGCAACGTAAGTCTTCAATTCATAAACGACTCATTTTAATATAATATGTTCAAAGAGAGAGAGAGAGAGACTCCGGCTAGTAAGGATTTCTAGGCTACTTTCTCCGTAAAATGTTTATCACATATGAGTAAACGTCATGAGTATGTTCAGGTCGTATGGTAATCACGTGACCAAGAAATGACCTATTGTTATTGTATTAGCTTCTGTTGCAAGATGACATTCTGACCTGATCTAACTAATCTATAAAGGAGAGCAATTAACAGAATTCCTGCTATGTGTTCAGTGTTAAAATTTTAACTATTTGTATATATTTATCAGGTTACTGAAATAAGAATGGCATAGTGGAAGCTTCAATAATCAGTCCCTTTGATCAATTTAAAACGAACGTTTGTAATTGACATGCGTTCCATTCTCTGATAAACAATTCCTTTTCAACGGGCTTTTATACAGACGAGACTTTTTTTTTTTTAATGAGGCGAGGTTCAAGCATTTAAAATGTGATGCAAGGGAATCGCACCGTAATTCATACGACACAATATGAAACTTCATGTATACATATATACATTTATTATAATAACAATATAGGGGAGAGATGGGTAGTATCGGACATCGGGTAATATCAGACAGTGAGTTTCTTTCATCTACCACCAGCTGATAGTACCTGAATGACATGGTTACGTTTCTGTAATGTCGATACAGAAACGTAACCATGTTATTCAGGTACTACAATCTGGTGGTAGATGAAAGAAACGCAATGTCCGATATTACCCGATGTCCGATACTACCCAGCTATCCCCTACATTTCTTGTAATAAGAGTTTTCAAAGAGTCACCTGAATGTTTATGTCAATCTGTCGCTGTTTATTCTTATTTAATTATTTCGATACCATGGCAAACCGGATGTTTGGTGTTGCTTTAATTCCACGTCTCTCTCTTGTTTGTAGGCAAGTGAAAAGTAAAATAAATAAGTAGATAAATAAGTAGGATTAAATATATACAAAAAACAAAAAAATGAAACAAACTTTAAAGCTCGCAAGAAAGAAGAGAATAGACAACAGAGAAGCGAAAATGAATTAGCCTACATAGAACAGAAAATGTATTTGGTATATTAATTGATATTACGAGGCGCATCCTGAAAGTAGGTCTAAGTTTCCCTATTTAAAAAAAACATACACTTTCAGGAAACCATTTATTGGCAACAGGTACAGCAATGTTTCAGCTATTTTTCAATATAGCCACCATCAGAATTGAGACACTTGTCGTATCGTGGGATCAACTTTTGTATCCCTCTGTCGTAGAACTCTGCCGCCTGTGAATGGAACCAGCATGTGACAGACGTCTTCAGCTCTTCGTCGTTGCCAAAACGCTCACCGGAGGACAGGAATTTCTTGAGGTGCAAGAAAACGTGAAAATTGCTGGGAGCAAGATCAGGACTGTAGGGTGGGTGATCAAACAACTCCCAGCCAAATTCCGTCAAAACAGCTGCTCTGCGCCGAGCTGTATGTGGACGAGCATTGTCATGGAGGAGCACAACACCTGCAGTAAGCATTCCACGCCTCTTGTTTTGAATGGCACGTCGCAATTTTCGCAGTGTTTCACAGTAACGGTCAGCGTTCACTGTTTCACCTCTTGGAAGGAAGTCAATGAGCAGAATGCCCTTCCTGTCCCAGAACACCGTGCACATCACTTTCCGTACCGACAGCGTCTGTTTGAATTTCGTCCTGACCGGAGATCCACTATGCCGCCAATGCATTGACTGCTGCTTGGTTTCCGGGGTGAAGTGCGAAATCCAAGTCTCATCGCCCGTGACGATCCTGTCGAGGAACTCGTCGCCGTCATCGTGATACCGTTGCAGAAATGTCAGTGCTGCTCCTAAACGTTGCATTTTGTGTTCGGGTGTCAGGTTTTTCGGCACCCACCTGGCACACACTTTTTTGAACAGCAGGTGCTTAGTGACAATCTCATGCAACAAGGATCGCGATATCTGCGGAAAATGGCTGCTCAGCTCCGTAATCGTGAAGCGACGGTTCTCCATGATGCACTGCCGCACTAGCACAACACGATCATCAATGATGAGGGACGGCCGCCCACTGCGCTCTTCATCATGGACATTTTGACGACCTTCGGAAAACTGCCTACACCAGCGACGCACCATCTGCTTACTCATGATGTTCGGCCCATAGACCTGACAGAGCTGCCGATGAATTTCAATTGTCGCAATGCTTTGTGCATTAAAGAACTTTATCACCGACCGAACCTCGCAGGCGGCGGGAGAAGGAATAAGAGCTTCCATTTCGGACCACTGCTGCCACGCTACTGGAACCAGGCGGGACCTTCCGGCTGGCATATGATTGATACGTCATAGATCTGTTACGCATGAGCAATTGACACGGCTAATTACGTGTACTTTGAAGGGGAAAAATCGGGAAACTTACTTTCTGGATGCGCCTCGTGGAATAGACTAAAATTAAAATTAATAGGCCTATTGTACTAAACCCTTAACTATAAGATTATTAATTATGTATATAACATGAAAAAATCTTTTTGAATGGAACAATCCGACGTCCCTACATTGATTACCAATTTCGCTGACACCAGATAACGTCACAAATGGTACAGCGTCGTTAAATAATCGTTAAAAAGATGACTCTTACATGTTAACTTGTTAATGAATAAAGCTATTACAAAGAATGGCTCCACCTAGACGTAAAACAAAAACAAGAAAGAAGTTAAAAAAAAAGTAGGCTACTTTCATATAGGAACATCTTCGGCTAAGTCACAGTGACAAGAGAGCTATGAAATAATTGCTAAGGAACATATAACAATAGTTAATATAATAAGTAACTTAGGTTGGAAAATGTGGAATGGGAGGTTGATGAGTGGACATGGACTAACTTTGGGTGAGCACTAGTCCAGCAAAACTCCCCTCCTAGTGGCTCTCCTGACTCTTAAGATAACCCTTCTGCTCATGGCTAGTCAGTAAAATATAGACCTACTTCCTTTGATCCCATCTATCACATCAACATTTTTGTTCACATAGTTTTTCTTCAACCAGAAAATACATTAAGTTAAAAATCAATAAAATATTATGTTTGATTGGTTTTAACTTAATGTAGCCTATATTTTATGATAAATTAAAAAAAACACTGTTGCATTTAATTAATAATAAACACAGCTATGTCAAATTCTTCACTTGTACGATATAATAAGTAGTTTCAATGCATCTAGAATTGCTGAAGTGAATTGTAGAGATTTTTTCCTTGTCAATTTTGAGCTTTATAAAATTCAGGTGTATGTCCAGCTTCATGTAAAACGCAGGTCATTGATCTTTTATTGTGTTCCTCTAGGTATTTCCATATTCTAATTTACTTACTTACTTATGGCTTTTAAAGAACACTGAGGTCCATTGCCGCTCTCATATAAGCTCACCATCGGTCCCTATCCTGAGTTAGATTAATCCAATCTCTACCATCATATCCCACCTCCCTCAAATCCATTTTAATATTATCATCCCATCTACGTCTCGGCCTCCCCAAAGATCTTTTTCCCTCCGGCCTCCCAACTAACACTCTATATGCATTTCTGGATTCGTCCATAGTGTTACATGCCCTGTCCATCTCAAACGTCTGGATTTAATGTTCCTAATTATGTCAGGTGAAGAATACAACGCGTGCAGTTCTGCGTTGTGTAACTTTTTCCATTCTCCTGTAACTTCATCCCTCTTAGCCCCAAATATTTTCCTAAGCACCTTATTCACAAACATCCTTAACCTCTGTTCCTCTCCGAAAATGGGAGTCTAAGTTTCACAACCATACAGAACAACAGGTAATGTAACTTTTTTATATAAATTCTAACTTTCAGCTTTTTTGAGAACAGACTGGATGATAAAAGCTTCAGAACCGAATGATAACAGGCATTTCCCACATTTATTCTACGTTTTGGCTAATTTCCATATTCCCACTACCACAAAAAAAAAAATGAAAGAAAATGTATGAGTTTTCAGGTTTCCGTGTGTTTGAATTATGAGAAAAATTAGCTTCACAAATCCTAACAAATTTTATCCTCAAGATAATATCAGGATAATATCTTCAGATCTCGACCAACAGTACCCTCACGATGGAACTCGGAAGTAGTTTCATAAAGTCTCATTGTCAGAAATTAAGTTATCATATTACTCTGCTGCAAAATTACAGAAATTGTTTGATAACGGAAAGTATCTCTAGTTGGGTCCAACAAGAGCATTAAAATATTATTACTTATTATTATTATTATTATTATTATTGTTATTATTATTATTATTATTATTATTATTATTATTATTATTATTATTATTAATTCAGTTAAAGTTGCTGTATCAACTACTAGGAAATCTAGCGTCAATGAAAATTGTCAGAGCGAGATGGTATTTGCCTAGATATGGCCGAGGATTCACCATGAGATTACCTGACATTTGCATGACAGTTGGGGAAAACCTCGGAAAAAACAACCGGATAATCAGTCCAAGCAGGAAGCGAAGGGCTCAAGATCAGCAGATAAAGGCTTTATAGCCTGAACTCACCGGTTGCTACTAAAATAGTCTACGTTTCGCATATTAATTATCATCTGCGTTAGATACTAAGTTGTCAACAATCAGATCAACTAACTGTGTTTCTGAGAATGCAACTAGGCTGAGACCTCTTGCAGCTTGTTTATATTGTATATTATTGTAGGCTACCACTCGCTCCTTCAGAAGGTCTTCAGTCTTCACGGTTGGCCACCCGAAGTGCCGAGCACTTCATGTTTGACAGTTTGATGGCGCTGTATTTCGTGTTGAACCACTCTGTCTTTTGTGCTGGAGGACCCGCGCCGTCTCCCCGTCTTTGTTTGCCTGTAATTCGTTACAGACAATTCCAACATCCACTCTGCTAGCAGACTAATTGTCCGTGGAGCCTCTTCTCGAGTCTTCACTTTTTTGTCTATTATTTTACACATTTCAGAAATTTGAAAAAGAACTTAGAAACCGAAAGAAGTGCATCCCACTACTGTAAATCAATACTTAGAAACAAAAACTTTCATGAATTAGAACGCAATAATAATAATAATAATAATAATAATAATAATAATAATAATAATAATAATAATACTAATAAGAATAATAATAATAATAATACTAATAATAATAATAATAATAATAATAATAGGTTCTTCAACAAGTTCTTGTACACGTACTTTATTAAGAGAGCTAGATCTTTATCTGTGCGTTCGGAGACAATAAATAGTGTGAAAATGAAGAGAGTAATTAAGACAGAGATGAAAGATTGTGCGTATGCGTAAAACATCCCTCCATCCCCTATAACGCACTTCTCAGAAATACAATCATTTTCTTTGAGCAAGAAAATAAGCACGTGCTTGCACTTTAAAAGTTTTATTCTGCTCTGAAAACTTTTCGCTGTATGCAATGGAGGAAGAAAGGAAATGGCCATCCTACCCATTATCTTCTGAATTAGGCCTAGTTGCCTAACAGAATTTAGAATTTAGCCTATGATATCCCTTGAGGGCTAAGGCCTCCTGCACATAGGCAGGGTAGCTCTGATTCACTCTTTAGGTGAGCTAGCCTAGAGAGTGTTCGACCTTGTTCTCTTGTTCATCGTCTCTCGTGTTGGGTATGAAGCACTTTCACTGGTTTACGATCACTATTCACTGATTCTGCCGCGCATTTTGCATCATTTCACTATTCACATTATCATTCGCGTTGTTGCTGGCACATCAGAACACATTTCACTTTCCACCGATTGATGTTTCCTTCGACAGTTTTTTCCATGTTGATCTGCTTCTTGCGCGCCTCGTCCACTGCTTCCCCGCTCTCTGTGCGAATGTATCCGCTCATCCGGTTCTCTGTCTTCCTGCACTCCGCTTCCCTATCCTGGAATCCCACATGGTCACTCTGTATGTCCACTGAGTGTCACGCATCCTAACTACGTGGCCTCCCCAATTCCATTTAAGTTCGTCTGCAACCTGTACTGGGTCTTTCATGCCCGTGTTTTTCCTGAGATCCACATTGCGGATTCGGTCATTTAGCGTCACTTGCATTATTTTTCGCTCCATTTTTCTCTGGCATATTTTTACCATCTGTCTCAGCTATTGGTGTCAGTTATGACGTTCAAACCTGTCTTCGAACAGATGACTAAACAAACAACAAACAAACATGAGTCATCCGGTGGAAGAAAGCGACTTGGACAACTACGTCGACTAAGATTTGAGTCGCTAGAGCACAAACAGCATTAATGCATTACATAATGTTTTTGAAGAGCGTATAATTAGTGTCTTAAACTCTCACTTAATTTTGCTTTCTGATGAATATATCGAGCACATGTTGTAATGTGATAAGTCAGATTTTCTTTTAATTCCACTTAATTTATTAATATTCATATGACCCATATATCTTAATGTTGTCTATCATCTGATATCTTCTTCTGCCCCAAACTCTTCTCCCGTTCACCATTCCTTTCAGTGCATTCTTCAGAAGGCAGTTTCTTCTCAACCAGTGACCCAGCCAATTCCTTTTCCTCTTTTTGATCAGTTTCAGCATCGTTCTTTCTTCACCCACTCTTTCCAACACAAGTTCGTTCCCTATTCTGTCTGTCCATTTTACACGCTTCATCCTTCTCCATATCCACATTTCAAATTCCTTATAGACTAGCATCATATGTTGATAAAATTAAGTCTCTAACTTCACAAAATGTGACTTGAATCTCGAAAAGTAAAGGAATTTAGACTAATGCGTATAATTGAGATTAGTCTATAAAACAGACACATAAGCAGCAGCAGCACCACCATAATAATAATCATCATCATCATCGTCTTCTCCAGAAGCTTCTTCCTTTCCTCCCTATTAAGAGCCTTTCCCTCCCAGTTCCTTTCTCCAATCAGTTTAACGTCTTCTATTTCAATTTAGGCCTTCCAACTGCTCTCTTGTCCTCTGGGACATTCATCAGAGCTCAACATGATCCCCATTGCCCACCCTGCACAATTCATAACGGTGATGCAATTCAGCCCATGTCCTTGTAACATAAGAGGGGTGATTTGTTGAAAAGTTTGAGTAATTTTTACTCTCAGATCATCAGTGTTCCTGGGTTTCTGTGAATAGACAACGTCTTTAACAAAACCCCACACGAAGAAGTCAGGAGGGGTTAGATCTGGGAAGTTTGGGAGCAAAGTCAAAGGACAGCTGCTTCTCGTACTGGGTTTCGCCTGCGTCCTCCTGCATGTTTTTTAAACACAGAACCTGTTTCAACAAATTTTCGATACCACAATACTATGGAATCGTATTTAGGTACATTACGCACACCATACTCACGTCGAAATTCCCTTTGAACTCTTTTAACACTCTCAAATTTAGCATACCAAAGAACATATTGTGCCCGCTGTTGATTTGTAGTAGACTAGCCATTTTAATCATCTACGATTTTCATTTCTCCTTTCAGATTACGCATTGTTGATTGTCATATACGGAAACTCCCATTTTTTAATCATAATATAATTAGCAAGAAATTATTGCTACTATCATAATAGCTTTATCATAATAAATTAATATTATCCATACCCAAACAGATCAGACTGTATTTATAAATCTAGAAATTCCAAGAGAGATCTTCCGAAACCCAAAGGAAAGAAAGACTTTGTAGATCATACGAAAAGCAGCGGAATTATAATCTGTATTTACTGTATTAGGTGACAGTAGAGATCGGTTCTTGTGATAAGCTAAAGGATATAATAATAATAATAATAATAATAATAATAATAATAATAATAATAATAATAATAATAATAATAATAATAATAATAATAATCTATATATATAATTTGAACTGGTAATGGAAATTACGGGAAAACGACTGAACGGATTTTAATGAGTTACCCCTTATTTTCATGCCTGGCATCCAAAGTTTTTCGGAAAAGTAGTAGTTTTCAGTGAAATGTAAATTTTCCTACATAATTTTCCTATTTTCCAAAATCCATCCGTTGTCAGTTTTCAGAACTAATTTTACTGAACCACGGCCGACTTGATTGAATTTCAGAACAAACACACACTACAATAAACAATAAGGCTATTACACGAAGGCCATGACCTGCAGGATTGCCGACATATTTAGAGCTCAATTCAATTTGTTATTAAAAACTGATTCTGCAGTGTAAAATTTTCTGAGTACAGCTGTGTATTGGATATTCAAATCTACGAAACTTGAGGTGGTTTGATGACATTATTACCATTAGAAATTAAATATTATTATAGTTAATATCATGATGCGTCTATTCTTCATTAATTGTACATAATATTGATGCTATATTGATGACATGAAAGTGGAACGTTTTGAGGTTATGTAAGTAAATGTAGAGAATATCTTAATTTAGATCTTCATTTCTATAATTTACTGAGTGACTGCTACATATAACTACAAAACTTAAGTGAGATAATAATATTGTTATTAAAAATCAAATGTCATTGTCTTCAGTATTGGCTCGAGAGAGCGCAAAAATTACAGTTCCTAAGGAAAGACCGAAAGGTATTACTTACTGATAAAATAAGAGGCCTAGGAAATTTTGTAGTCTCCAGATCATTTCAGCAAGATCTCTTAGTAGGATAAAATGATTTTACGCTCTACATTTCAAGTTCTACATGCAGCAGCTATACGAAAATGCTATTGTTCGAAAGCTTAGCAAAGCTGACATTTTTTTAACTTTTGCCTACAATCCACAATGACCTGAAATAGCTACTGCTATCGTCCTGACATTGATACTTGCGTTTTCGCGTTGAAACTCAAAAACTGAAGTTGGATAGGTTCAAGAAAAAGTATTTGGCCTAAAAAAATCCATTCAGAGGGAGTATGTTTCATTATTATGGAAGCAAATAACTATCAAAAAGACAAGTATTCTTCATTGAAAATAAATCTGAAAAATTTTTATTTGAACGTCTTACGAACTTAGTTTGCAGCAGCATTTGCTGCATAAGCCACTAGTAATAATTTATTTTAGCTGGCAGAGTTAAGGCCGTAAGGCCTTCTCTTCCACTCAACCAGCAAAAAGTGTATATACATATTCATGAACTTACAAAGAATTCAACAATTTGATTTAGGTGAGAGTTACATGTATACAAGAGTTATTTACGAATTAAACAACAAAATACTAAGAACTATTAATTAAACACTGAAATAAACTGTAGCAGAATTAAGCTAAAATACGTAGAATGTTAATATATTTCAAATAATATTAGATAATAGAAAGAGATTATTATGAGACAATTTTGAAAATACAGCACTATCAGGATGATGTCTAAAGAATGAAGTAACAATGTAGTCTGTGATAGTTTAAATCAGTATGATTGGAGTGAAATGCTAATAAGGTTATCTTTTAAGCTGTTTTTAAAGGTGGTTATTGTCTTGCAGCCCCTGATACTTTGTGGCAAGGAATTCCATTGACGCGAGGTGGATACTGTAAAAGATGATGAATAACATGATGTTCTATGAAAAGGTATACTTAGCGTGCCACAGATAAGTGATCTGGTATTTACGTCGTGGTTAGAGTATAGATAGGAGAAACGAGACGAAAGGTAATTTGGTGTTGAGGTGTGCAGAATTCGAAAGAGTAAAGACAAAGAGTGTAAAGTTCTGCGTTCTTTAAGTCGGAGCCACGAAAGACTTGCGAAGGACGGTGATATGTGATCATATCGTCGGATGTTGCACACGTATCTGACGCACATATTCTGAGCTCGCTGTAACTTGACTGACAGTTCAGAACTTCGGTCACTTAACAAAAGTCACAATAATCGAAGTGCGATATAGAAGATATAGACAAAATTTCCACACCATATAGCTGTCGGCGGATCACGTAGTTGTTGTTGTTTTCTAATGCCAGGCGTTTGACAACAAAGTCATTTGACCTCTTGAACTCCAATATTTTTCAAAGATATTATCATGGTCAGCCAATCAAGCACAGATTTTGAGGTGTTCCGAATCCATTTCTTGGTTTGAGTTGCACAATGGGCAGTTAGGGGACTGATATATTCCATTTCTATGCAGGTGTTTGGCCAAACAGTCATGGCCTGTTGCCAATCTAAATGCAGCTACGGACGATTTTCGTGGTAAATCGGGAATTAACTGTGGATTATGATGCAGAGAATTCCATTTTCCCCTTGAGATTGTGTTATCAAATTTTGTTAGTTGAAGTCTAAGTATGTAGATTTAGTAATAGATCTGTAAGTAGCAGTGCTGCCCTTCTTTGCTAAAGCATCCGCATTCTAGTTTCCCATGATTCCACAATGGGATGGTATCCATTGGAATACAATTCTTTCATTGAGTGTAAAATAAGTTTTTTTCCTCAGTTTGTATTATTTTGCAGTACTACGTTCCTACAGACTATAATTACGACTTAACCCTACTCCGGTTCCACAGTCCTGACACAGACTCAAAGACATCTTGAAAAAAATAAAGAGGGGAATTAATTATTATGATGTTGGTCATGAATTTTTCTCTGAATTCTAAATTTATTTTCAAAACATACTTTCTTGTTACAAAGGGGTGAACATTCCGTTACAGCGAAGGGGATTTCGGTGCCGTTTCTCACCTTCTCCGCATATCCATTAAGCAACCACACAATAACAAGGGCAGAGTTTCCCTTCGTAGCAAGGCGAGACTTTCTTTGCTGCGGCTTCAAGTGTCACACTTCGCATTTAAGTTTACGGAAGTTGAGAAATATTACATTAGACCGCGACTGTAACAACTTCCGTTTTATGCTGACATAATCACACACAGCCGCAATACACTGCTAAGGGTCGGCCCTTTGTACTGTACTAGGCATACTTATTGATATAAAGAAAGGGACAATAGCTGTTTCAGTGCGCACCATGTTAGTGTCTTAGAAATATGCACTGTCTTTGTAGTAGTTGGTTCTCGAGTATTATTAGTTTATTTTTATTATTATTAGTCCATTATTGTCCGCCTTCGTGGCTATGTTGATAGCGCGTGCGCTTCCCAATGAACCGATTCCCGGCGTGGGCAATTGAAGAAATTTATTTTCCGTAATCGGAACTAGATGTTTCTCCGTTGTCTTATGATTGTCCAGTGATGTCTCTACGGTAGCCTTCTACCATGCTCATGACATGGCCAGGGACATCCGCATTTGTGAGATGTCTAGTATGTGATTTAGTTAGCTTCACTCCCCTACCCACAGTGGCCCGTAAGACGGAAAAATGGGAGGTTAAACCGACAAAGAAAGATTTGTCTATTTCTTAACTGGTTATTTTACGACGCTTTATCAACTTCTATGGTTATCTACCGTCTGAGGTGAAAGTGATAGGTCTAATGCCGGTGAAATAAGTCCAGGGTCCAGTGCCGAAATTTATCAGCCATTTGCTCTTAATGGGTTGAGGAAAAACCTGGAAAAAACTTCAACCAGATAAC